>NC_050079.1:13140421-13817921 GCF_009764565.3 Dermochelys coriacea | reverse complement strand
ACAATGGATGCCCGTTTAGTTGCAGTAAAATGTACATCCATCGATTGCAGAGGTGGCAGGGAAAGGCAAAAAAAAGCAGGGGTTATCCTGTTTAGGAGTAAGTCAATGAACTTATGAAATGATATCTGGGATGTAAATGAATTCCCAGTTATTCCTTCATCTGTGAGGACTCAGACAAACAATAAGAATACCAAGGGGAGTGAGGGATGCTCTCCTGGTTAAAATAATCTCCCAGCAGAGAGACTGTGGTGGTTCCTGCTGGGAAGAATGGGGTTACACTCCAATTGTAAGGGCTGGAGGGGATGTCCTGGTACATGGACAGGGGAGGACTGCCAGAGTCAAAGATGCCTATGTGGGGTGTCGTGAGATGAGCCATCGGGTAATCTTAATGACTATTTGCACTGGGTGAGAAATAAACTGTGTTTCTAGGACATATGTTTAGGACCATTTGCACTCTGTTTTATAATAAACCAGCCTCAAGGAGGGCATTCGTGTATCAAGAGCTTGCATGGAGTTACTGGGGACTCAAAGAAGAAACTGAGGCATGTGTGCCTTTCATGCTGCAGCCTGCCGCAGCAGGGCACTCCAGGCAGGTGCCGTCCTATGACAGACCTGATAAAACTGTTTTACTAAGCTTCCAAGGCTTGCCTGGAAGTTTGGGTAATGGCAGGCAAAGATCCAGGGATCAGGCACCAGTCCAAGGATGAAGCTGGAGTCAGAGTCGGAGGGCCAAGCCGCAGAGTCAGAAGCCAAAGACTAAGCCAAAATTGTAGACAGAGAGAGACATCGTCAGGAGGTCAGAGCTGGGAGTCTGAAGTCAGTCTAAGCTGAAGGGTAAACTAAAGTTGTATTCAGGGATGAAGCCAAGAGTTGGAACCAGGAGTAAGAAACCATAACAGAGGCAGGAGACAGAGCAGTGTAAGTGCTGCTACAAGGCTCAATTAACAGATTGCTGGCTCCCCTTCCCAGTCAGGAAGTGCAACCATTTGGAGGGGGCTCTCTGGGCCTAGCTGAGTTGCCTAGTGATCAGGCTCAGAGCCATTATGCCCTTGACACATAGAGTACCTGGTGAATAGAAGCTAACACCCATACTGAACTGGTAAATAATCAGGACAAGGTAGTAATACAGAGTGATCTTGATTGCCAAATGCAAAGTTATACATCTAGGAACAAGTAATACCAGGCCACATCTACAGAACTAGAGGCTGTATTTTGGAAAGTAATGATACTGAAAAAGGGTTATAGGGTGCATGCAACTCAGCATAAGCTCCCAGTGTGATACTGTGTCAAAAATAAATAAATAAAAATAATACAGTCCTCAGATGTACAAATAGGGTTTAGTGAGTCGGAGTAGGAAGGGGATTTTACCTCTGTACGTAGCATTGGTGAGACAAGTTCTATAATATTCCCTGCAGGTTTGGTGTTTGAAAAATTGGAGAAGGTGCAGAAAAGAGTCTCCAAAATGATTTGAGGACTGAAGAAAATGCCTAAGAGTGAGAGAAGTGAAGAGCTCGGTCTGATTAGGATCTCAAAAAAAACCGCTAAGAGGTGACTTGATTAGCATATAAATACCTTCACAGGGAGAAAATATTGGGTAGTAAAGGGCTCTTTAGTCTCGTGGAGAAAGGCAGAGCCACACTGGATGATATGCTTTAGTCACACATGAGATTTTGGACTCAGTTTAGGGGTAACTGGATGAAAGTTAATGGGCTATGATACACAGGAGTCAGACTACATCTAATTCTCACTTTTGGCCTTAAACTCTCTGACTGTATGAACCCAGCTTCTATTTAAAACTGGATTTCCTAAAATTCAGGCAAATAAAGCTGTTTCCACACTACATACAACAGTAAGCCAATGTATCTTCAGTGCTCTGAATACTAAAAGGCAAAGTTTACAAAACCAATCAGAAAACATGCTCCCCTGGTCTTCAAGATCTACATCCAGACCATGGTGATTTCAAGTTATTTAAACCGTTACTTATTAGTTTGTCTGACATCTCACCATAGTTTCCATTGAGTACAGTGCCAAGGTAAGAAAAATCTGTGAGGAATTAAACGTCTCTGCATAGAGTATTCAACCTGGATGCCCACCATAGGCAGTTAAGGAGTGTCTTCTTACCTTCTTTAATACAAGTTATTAGTACTCACAGCCTTGAAGTCATTTCAAAATATGGAAATTTTGGGCACCCAGCCCCTCCCCTACTCCAAGATGGAATCCTGAATACTGCCCCATGGCAATTATTAATACATTAACTGTGCATTAGGAGAGCTCTGCCTTGTGTAATATGACTTTCCTATTTCCTTTTCCATCTCTGATGATAGTAGAATTTGTTAGAAAAAGGAGTACAAAACATTCATTGATTTACAACAGTAAGTTGGGCTTAGTTCTGTGATCATTTTTAGAAATCGATGCCTTAGTTTTGCACCCTAAGGGCTGCTTTCGCGCATAAATGCCCCCATTTTCTTCTCTATCTGAATCACAGTGTCCAGCCACTACAAAGAAGATTATGAAGTACTAAGACTGCACATACTTCCTCACCACAGAACAACAGCAGCAGATCATACTTTGATTTCTTGGGAAAAAATGATTGTAGCTATTCTTCCTTTCACTCCATTCCTTTGAACATAGTCTCTTTATAATTTGTATTTTGAATCTAATTTAAATGGCAGTTAAAAATTGTATGTGGCCATTCACAATTAAATTTAGCTTGACAGGTTGGACATCAAAACTAAGAATAAATGACTTCACATCCAAATAATAAGTAATAACAATGTTAGCCTGCATAAGAATAGCAGGACTAGATTCAAATACAATATTAATTTTAGGGATATGAGTGACTAGGGAGAGACAGAGGCAAAGAAACAAATCCTTCATATAGCAATAGTCTCTTCTTATCCCCCAGGCAACTGGCTGCCTTTCACCTCAGTGGCAGAGCAATTATGTGGCATAATGACTGCAGTGCAAATAAGCAGAGAGATTTTATTAAACCAAATGAGCAAATCATCTGCGTATTATTGCGATTTGATTGACAGTGACAAGTGTCGAGCAGGCATGGATGTGAATATGATAAAGAAGCTTGCAGGAAAGCTCTTGATAATGTTACTCTTGATAAAGTTGCTCAGCAAACCACTCTAAGTAAATAAAAGGGAAAGAATATGATGCATATTAATTCACACAGTTTGCAACCTGCCATAGGACTAGAGGAAAAGTTGCAATAGGTTCAGCACATGGCATTTTATATGAATTCCAAAATTGCATTTATGATTCACATAGACTTTACAATAATATATTAATATTAAAAGTAAAGGTCATTCCACATAACAGTTAAGCTGCCTGAGCTTCAACCTTTATATCAATAACAGACTCCTTGGGAGGAGGGAAGAAACAAGTGGGAATGATCTGAATAATGTAAAAACGTTACTCTGAAGGATTGATGCCTTTAGTTGGGGTGTCCATTAACGCATTCCCACTTTCAGGGAATAGTTACGTTTCTGACAGGTCAGAAGGATTAAACTTGATCAGAAAGATTAACTTGATACTTTTCACACAATTGTATAGGAGAAGGTGATTAACTGACATGGGGCTTCAGGCCTCCAATGTAACTTACACTAATGACTCACTTATGACATCACAGTGGCACAGATTCTGAAGTTCCACATTGTTTCAGTCAGTGTGAAACTCTGCACAGTTACTTTTGGCATCCAGATTGAATTAAACCAGTTGACTGGGAGGTTCTCAAAGCAATGCCCGTGTAGAAGATTTAAAGGGATAAACTCACCCCAGTGTAATGCCATTGGCTTCATGAATGAATTTGACCTAGCAAGTTTAAGTACACTTTGGGAGTTATGTGAGTTATGTTATAAATTCCCCCAAAACAAATGTTGGAAAATGTAAATGAGTAATATATCTATGACAGGTTTCAGAGTAGCAGCCATGTTAGTCTGTATCCGCAAAAAGAAAAGGAGTACTTGTGGCACGTTAGAGACTAACAAATTTATTTGAGCATAAGCTTTTGTGAGTTACAGCTCACTTCATCGGATGCATTCAGTGGAAAATACAGTGGGGAGATTTATATACACAGAGAACATGAAACAATGGGTGTTAGCATACACACTGTAACGAGAGTGATCACCTAAGGTGAGCTATTATCAGCAGGAAAGAAAAAAAACCTTTTGTAGTGATAATCAAGATGGGCCATGTCCAGCCACACTTTAGCTAATACATATTTAATATATGACAAATATTAGCAAATTGGATACTTTCACTGATTGAATAATGAGTAAATTTGAGGGAAAAATATATTATTGAAATACAAAGTGTTGTAGAAACATTTTACTCATTTTGCTACTTTACTTTAAATATCATTTAAATACATCCTATGGATATTCAAAGGGCTCTCAATCCTGCAAGGTGCTGAGCACTCTGACCCCAATCCAGCAAAGCTTTAAAAATGCAAGAAGTCCTATTTGACTTCAGTGGCGCTACTCACATGCTTGAAGTTAAGCATATGCTTAAATGCTCAGCACTTTATGGGATTAATCCCAGATTACTTGGACCTTGTCTGAATCCCCCTCTCCCCCTCCCCAGCTCTAATTTAATTATATGAAGAATATAGCAAGAATACATTTCATGCATTGTGAGCCCTTCACTCACCAAATTCTTACTGAATTCCATGAGGGAATGAGCATATAAAGGAAAATAAATCAAACAACAAATATTCAGTAGGAGAATCCATTTGTTAAAGCCAACTATTGTGACCGTATTTCTCTCTCTCTCTCTTACATATATACAGAGAGAGAAAGAGAGAAACATAAACATATGGTTTTCACAAAAGAGGAACTATAGACTCATTCGCATAACAGTTATACTACCAGTCCTGAAGTTGGAAATTAATTAACAATTATGTTGATAATTCACAAACCAGAATAAAATCCAGTTCATTTTCATATAGCTGTACAGTCTCTGCTATGCTAAAAGGGGTAAAAAGTAGCTAAAATGTATTTGTTGCTTTGTCAGTAAGTAAGCAGGCAGGACCATGAGTACACACATGGAGCAAATCTTCTGAGTAAGAAGTTGCCACATATTAGATTGTTTTTTTGAAAGTCTGAAGACAATTATTAAAAGTCATGATGCTCAAAAATGACACTTTTTCTGAAAATTTATTGAAGTATCTAACACTCTGCAAAGTATACCTAACCTTTAAGTTATCTAATTATTACATACAATGTTATACACTGCAAAAAGAAAAGGAGTACTTGTGGCACCTTAGAGACTAGCAAATATATTTGAGCATAAGCTTTCGTGAAAGCTTATGCTCAAATAAATTTGTTAATCTCTAAGGTGCCACAAGTACTCCTTTTCTTTTTGCGGTTACAGACTAACATGGCTGCTACTCTGAAACCTGCTATACGCTGGTGTCCCTTAATTTGCCAATTGTCTTAATATATGTAATACCTGAAATACCGATAATGAGGTTTTCTAACTACAAATACTTAGTTATCTAAGGCAACTGGCAAATTAAGGGCCAGAATAGCTTAGCCCAATTTAATCAATATTTAACTGTATGAAGAGTCAAAAGTTTTACAGTCAAGCTGGTTTTTGGCTACAGGGTGCATAAACGTTAGATGCTTTTAAATTTCAGAAATATGTCTTTTCAGTTTGAAAACTAGTTTTATGAACTGTCTTCAAGCTTTTAAAAAGAAACTTTGGGTGCCCTGAAAATAGAAATGAGAACCCATTTCCTTTGCAAAGGTGTAAGGGAAGTAAATAGAGGGCTTATAATTGAATCCTAGTTGCAACTATAACTACTGATTAGCTTGATATCTGAGTAATTTTTAATGAATTGTTACTCCAAAACAGCTTGACTGATATTGTACCTTCTTTGTAGAAAGAAACAGTTGGACCTGTTTGATTTTGGGCCAGAACTATACTTACCTACATGGTTCTAGCTTTCATCCAGACATCATCACACGATTCATTGTCTACAGCCAAGCTCTAAGATACAACTGCATTTGCTCCAATCCCTCAGACAGAGACAAACACCTACAAGATTTTGATCAAGTGTTCTTAAAACTACAATACCCACCTGGGAAGTGAAGAAACAGATTGACAGAGCCAGAAGGGTACCCAGAAGTCACCTACTACAGGACAGGTCCAACAAAGAAAGTAACAGAACGCCACTAACTGTCACCTTCAGCCCCCACTAAAACCTCTCCAGCGCATCATCAAGGATCTACAACCTATCCTGGACGACGATCCCTCACTCTCACAGACCTTGGTAGACTGGCCAGTCCTCGCTTACAGACAGCCCCCCAACCTGAAGCAAATACCAGCAACTACACACCACACAACGGAAACACTAACCCAGGAATCAATCCCTGCAACAAACCCCGTAGTCAACTCTGTCTGCATATCTATTCGAGGGACACCATCGTAACCACATCAGCCACACCATCAGGGGCTCATTCACCTGCACATCTACCAATGTGATATATGCCATCATGTGCCAGCAATGCCCCTTTGCCATGTATATTGGCCAAACTGGACAATCTCTACGCAAAAGAATAAATGGACACAAATCAGACATCAAGAATTGTAACATTCAAAAACCAGTAGGAGAGCACTTCAATCTCCCTGGACATTCAATAACAGACTTAAAAGTGGCCATTCTTCCACAAAAAATCTTCAAAAACAGACTTCAACGAGAAACTGCAGAACTGGAATTAATTTGCAAACTTGACACCATCAAATGAGGCCTGAATAAAGACTGGGCAGGGCTGGGTCACTAAAAAAAGTAATTTTCCTTCTGTTGATATTCACCCCTTCTTGTCAACTGTTGGGAATGGGCCACATCCACTCTGATTGAATTGGCCTCGTTAGCACTGACCCCGCACTTGATAAGGCAACTCTCATCTTTTCATGTGCTGTATATTTATACCTGCCTACTGTATTTTCCACTCTCTGCATCTGATGAAGTGGGTTATAGCCCATGAAAGCTTATGTCCAAATAAATTTGTTAGTCTCTAAGGTGCCTCAAAGACTCCTCATTGTTTTTACTTTAAATGATTGATGCTACTCTTACTAACATATATATAAAATTATAGTGTTGTGCTGTGCTGGTGACAGTCCTGAACAAAGAAGTAAAGGTGTGGCTGTAATACACAACACAGCCTCATTCTGCTGGGTCTGAGACAGACTCATTCTGCTGGGTCAAGTTCTCCTTTGACATGACCAACCTCACTGAAGCTCAGATGGAAAATCTCCAAGATTGCTCTAGGACCTGAATTTCTTATATCCGAGCACAGTGCAGTTAGGGCTGCCTGAATGCATTTTTTAAAAGACAGATGGACATTGAGATTTTTGGACCCCCTAATTGAGAGAGGGGGGCCTCAAGACCTTTGGAAACGAAGAGTTTGGTAAGTAGGTCCTGCTGACTAACACTGCACATGACAGCTGTTTAAAATGATAGTATTTTCATATTTTATTGTTTTAATTCCATTAATAGGGAAGGAAAGTTTAGATGATTGTCTGGCAGCTGGAAAAGAAATGTTTCCAGTGGTGAGTTATGCATAAGAAAAATATTTGAAATTTATCTTCTAAAATATTACTTTTTAATTGCTTTCAGTGATCTTTTTTGACAGAGATATTCTGAGCCCTGAGGTTTCTTTAAAGAAACGCTTCAAGCAACAGTTGTAACCTATGCAATGTTGCAATGTAAACAATCATGCCAAGATTAACTAACTTTTTATTAAATGTTAAACAAGGGTTTTAAGCAATTCCATTTATTTGTTTATTTAATGAAAAAATAAAACTTTAGCATAATTCCTTGAATGAGCTAGTTACAGCCCTGAGTTAAGAAAACATTAAAACAGGTGTTTAACTTTTATATGTGAGAAAACCCATTTTTATCCAGTAAAATACTTAAACACATACTTAAGGTTAAGCAGGTTATGCCATATCAGGGCCACTTGTCTAGAGAATCTGGAACAAGCAAACAATTGTTGGCTAAAACAAAAATTCTGTATACTTGTTTGTGTAAAAGAATTAA
Source organism: Dermochelys coriacea (assembly GCF_009764565.3). NCBI lineage: Eukaryota > Metazoa > Chordata > Testudines > Dermochelyidae > Dermochelys > Dermochelys coriacea. Next base: position 13,809,871 of record NC_050079.1, on the reverse strand, counting down.
TGAGTAAGAGATGGAAGTCTCATTATATATTTTCTCATAGACCACTGGAGGTGCAGCACAAAGGAACCATAACTCACCAAACGATTTGGCCAGATCTGGTTTCAAAGATTTGAATCTCAATCTCCTACTAAGGTATAGAACTTCATCATTCCACAGTTCCTACAAATCTTATCCAAAAGTGTTATCAAGCCATGTCCAAAACGACACATTTGGTTTTATTAAAAATAATAATAATAAAATAAAATCAGGGGACAACACTGTAGGCAATTGGCAATTATGCTCTTATCCCTCTCCTCTCATCTAGCCTGTGTCTTCAAAAGCAAAGGGCTACAGTGATGATAAAGACGCACTGTATACTGAAGACAAGAAGTGTTGTGAATCCAAAAATTTTACTGGAGAAGAAATATTTTCTCTTACTGATTATAATAAGATAGAAACACTAACTTATCAGCACTAATACAGAACATACGTTAACATATTGAGATGAAAAAGTTCTGTAACATATTGGTGATATAAATGTATCTTAGAAGAGCACTCTGCCTCTGAGCTACATAATTGCTTTTTTTTACCTTGAGCTTGAAGAAACTGTTATATTACATAGCTCATTACTTCATCACAACTGACCAAGTGTTGGTTTGTTTTTTTGTTTCTGTGTCACTTCTAAACACCGTATGTTAGTGAATCTGCACAGGTTGCATGCTGCCTATGCCCTAGTTACTACTTGCACTTCTAACTTCTGAAAGGAAATACAGTGAGAGAGAAGGAATTTGACTTCTTTCAGGCAACACCATTGTCTCTTGGAAAACTACTCATTCTACTCAATAGGACTGTTTCAGGTTCTCTATCATGGCAATATCAACAACAATGAAAAGATTTCAGTGATATACAGCAAACAGTAAAGAGAAGAATTTCCTACCAGAAGAAATGCATGCAACTTTTCATGGGCAATCCCCCCTACTAAAAAATGATTTTTGGAGTCCTAGGTGGGACTTACTCATTATTGTGCAGTCTGAGGCTGCTCATACTTGTGGATTGGAAACCAGTCGTACACATGGGTCCAAGGATTGGGAGAATGCAAAGATGAGATTTACATCACCTTTGAACTCTACCTCACCAACTTGTGTTGTATGCTCATCAGCTGTAGCCTGCTGTGCATAAATTCAAACTTGCTCATTGCATTCTCTGTAACTGCAACAATGAAATTATAGGATAATAATAATTGTTCAGCTTTTCTTTTTCTTTTGATTATATAGCATCTTTCAACTAAAAAGCCTCCTAAAGTGCTTTAGAAACCAATTACAAACTACACATGTAGGACTCTCTGATATTCATTCACATGGGGGACATGCAGCAGCTGTTTAACTAAATAACAGTTAAGAATGAGAAGAAAATATCAAACAGAAATTAAAATTACAAATGAAATTTTAGAAAGGCAGAGTTCAACTGTTCAGTATGGAATTTAGCTACCCTGTACCTCACAAAAAGTTCCACTATCTCTTTAATTACCACAATTGATCAGCAGCTTAGTTCTGTCTTATATGAAAGACAGCGAATCTAAAAGCAAAGTGCTAGGTCAGTGGTTTATTGGCAACTCAGAGAGTAGAGTGACACTTCCTTAGAAGGTGACACCTCTCTCATAACTGAACTAGTCTGCTAGCTTATGAATTTTGACAAGATCACAGCCCGAGGTATGGTGGTATGGCTGCAGGCCATAATGAAATCTGTGAACATTCCATCTAGGCTGTAAAAATTCAGAGTGAGCTGCATAGCATAATCTTTCTGAAATGGCTAACTCATGGGAAGTCACAGATAACTGGAAACTCAATCAAGCCCGAATAAACCCTGGAACAACACTGGGCAGTTTATGAAAACAAAGCACAAGCACAAAAGAGACAAGTAATGCTTTGACCTCCATTTTTGAGGATATTGGGCACTTTCATTTTAGCATTGAGATCTATGAAAGTTCACAAGAGAATCTTTTAAAAAACTAGGCAAGTTTAAAGGAACTTTATCGAAACCTTGACCAAAACCAGATAGATGAGATAGTTCTCTGGGATCCACCAACCATTTGGGTTACCTTTGCTTCATCTTCTGAGAGTGGTTTTTTTTATAAATTTTATATGGATAATGCATCTGTTTTTCACACTGGAGGAGAAGCTAGAGGATCACAAAATGGAGCTGGAATTACTGAGAGACACTTAAGGAACCACACTCCATAGCATATAAAAGAAGGCATCCTCAAAATAGACATCAGAAAGGGAAAATGTTTAGCATAACAAAGAAAGATGGGGGAAATGTGGCAGGAAGAGCAGCAGAGAAACACATATGGAGCCATAACAAAGTGAACAACTAAAATAGGTAGTGTATCCCTAACACAATTAGGAGACTGAGAAGAGGTTGAAGAGTCTGACCAGTGACTGAAGTGCATGCATCAAAAGAGCCTACACTAAGCACACCTACAAGGTACTGAATACCTTCAAATTCCATTGAACTCATAGGGAGTTGAGGGTACTCAGCACCTTACATAATCAGGCCTAGACTGAACCATGAGAAAGGGAAAGATGGCTAATAAACCTTATTGGTAACCTGAAAGCTTAATTTTCCACCCAACCCTCCTTTTGAAGCCTGCAAGTTTAAGGGCATAATTTCAACCATTTTGTCACACAAGTTGGAATTTTCAAAAAACCACAGGAGCACAAGTCCCATTATCTGTAAAACAAGAAAAAATATTCATGTATAAAAGAATGGAATAGAATGCAGAGTGAAAGAAGAATGCACTGTATGTAGAAAACAGTTTGGCCCACATAACCTTGTATCTTAAATTATTGAAGAATAATGTTTTCGTACAACCAAAAATCTTGATGATGTTCCGAGTCAACAGGAATATCATTGCAGTATCTGCTATTAGTTTAAGTTGCAAATAGCAGTTGACACCATACACTCATTACTTTAAATTTGCCAATCTCAGAATGACTGCAGTAAGAGGTTGACATAATAGCAGAAAGGAGGAGGGAATCAAAACACAAGAGGAGAGAACATGTCTCTAAGCTAATAAACATGCATTTCTACTAATCCCAGTGTACACTTGGCCAGTGAATCTATTTTTTCTGACTCTGTTGCTCAGGGTGGTGCCAGAAGTTGCATATTATATTTTTTGTTATAATTTCTTGGTCATTTATTTCTTCAATAATAATGTTTAGCTGAGTAAAAGAATGCTTTAGGCTTTAAGTCTAAGAGGTTTCCCTCTCAAACATCCAGAATGACTGATTTCAGCCCTTTAGAAAAATCATCTTACTTATGCAACATTAGTGGCATTATTGCCTCCTTTAATATTCGTGACAATCTCCAGCAAATGTATCACAAGTTGGCATCTATTAGTGCTAGGCACAAGTAAGGGGCATGTTATTTGATTTGAATAACAGCTCGGAGCTACAGTTTGAGTCCAGAAATATATTAGTCAGAAACAATCTCATTTAATAACACAGAAACTAATAAAAGAAAAGTATTCCAACTGATTCAAAATTGAATTTATGAATATTGCTTAGCAGGATTAATGATCAAAAACTGAACCTGTTTGTCATGTTATAACAGACTTTTCGATTTAAATGCAAAACTAGAAGTCAATGAGTCCAATGGATTATATATTGCTTTGAAGAAAACCAGGTCATTTTACATATAAGCTTTGAAATTGGCAATAAACTTTAATTACAAGGTCAGATAATCAAATTATAATCAAATAGCCTCACATAAAAATCTATGTTTGAAATTAATGAGATACAATTCTACCAGTCTGTAATATTGTACTTCTAAAACCTACTAAGGAGACATTTCATTTAGAAGTCACCTTAACGACTTTTTCCTCAAATTCTTGTGTGTAGCTCAATTTGATTTGGAAATGTGTCATTTTTAGACCACACAGTTTTATAAAGTTTCTGTATTGTAAAAATAATTTACCATGTAGACTTGTTTTGTTTTGTACCTGACAGTAGGATTTCTGAAGCTACAATATTATAGATCTTTCAGATAAATGTATATTTATGTGATAGCTTTCTTTGACAGAGAAATCTATAGATCAGGTAATAAATCTGAATTTCATAACACTTACTTACTGCTTTCAGATGCATACAACAATGAAAAAAAATTATTTTGGACTGAAGTGTACCAGGCTTGATCTCAACCCCAAAATATGTGCATAAATAACTTTTATGTAAGGATATGTCCACTCAACCACTTAGGGATGCAATTCCCAGCTTGAGAAGGTACACCAGTGCTAGCTCTACCTGAACTAGCTAAAAATAGCGTGTAGCTGTGGTGACGCAAGTGGCAGGAAGGGTTAGCCACCCCTAAGCACATACGTAGGATTTCAGACGGGTATATGATCGAGGCAGCTAGACCATCCCACTGCTCATGCTGCCGCAGCAAGGAAATTGTTAATTTCAATTTCTGTTTATTCTTCTGGTCAGAAAAATAGCAAAAGTGATAGCATCCCTAGTTAATTACATTGTACATTTGGAAACAAACATACGAAAAGTGACACATGCAATAGTCCAAAGTGACTAATCTCCCTGAATAGTCAATCTCACACTGAAATATACATTCATTCAAAAATGTTCAACACTGAGGTAAGTAAAGAAATTAAAGATGGAAAATTACCTCTTAAGTCACCGGTTCCATCCTCCAGCCAGTGTAGGACTACATGCTTTGTCTAGTCAAGTTTTAAATGTCCTAAGCAAAGGCGATTCCATAATTTCACTTGGGAGATTATTCCACAGCCTAATTCATCTCATTGTTAGGAAGTTTTTGTGATATTCAGTAAAACATTTCCCTTTATTAATGTAATCTAGTTTCTCCCAGTTCTATCCTTTTATAACATCTTAAAAACACAGCCTTTAGAGTTTACACCCTTCAAATACTAGCTCCCCCCTCCCCAAACACATGAAAGAGACAAGCATAGAGAGTTGTATAGCTCAAAAGATTGTCTCTTTTACCAACAGAAGTTGGTCCAATAAAAGATATTACTTCATTCACCTTGTCTCTCTAAAAAAACAGCAAGCATAGCTAAAAATGCGATTAAAAAAATGTTTGCTGCTCTATGAACTTGTTAGTTTTCACATTAGAGAGGCCTTTGCCTGCTGGGGACTCCAGTTTCTCATGATAACAATTTTAGCTATGTAAGAATCTTCTGCTTTTCCCCAAATGATATTGCCTTGTCAGATCCTCCCATAAATATATTTAATTAAAAAGAGTGATTCTATGGAAATTAAACTTTTGTCTGGAATACAAAATCTTAAATTTTAATTGAAAACACATAATGAGTAAACATATCATGGAATTTTGTTTCCAATCTAGCTTTAACATAAATTAGAAGAAAATAAAAGTAAAAAAATGTCCAAGCACACAATAATTCTGATTTATTTCCATATTTTGTGTTTTTTCTCTGTCTTGTACTGTTTTAAAGCAACTTCTCATCTATTCTCTCTAGTGTTTACTTTATGTTTTATTTCTTTGTTGGACACAGAAGCCAATGAGGGCAGACATAATTTATCTAGAAAATAGCCAAAAGATTGCAACCAATTTTACCTGAACTTAACATGATAACACCTTTAAGGCAACAGATCCTGAAAGCAGTTGAACAAGGAGTGAAGGAGCCAGTCTATACTCTTTAGTCTTATTTTTTATCATTTGTATTGCAGGAACGTGCTAGATGTTTTGCAGAAGACAAGATCCAGTCATCGAAGAACTTACATACTGAAGCCTGATTGTCCCCACATAGCACCTGTTTTCATTCTGCTGGTGGCACAAACTTGGCCTTAATATAGGCATTAACACCCAGGGGACAATCACTCCAGTATAGGGTAGAGTAGGTATGGAACTCTCCACACCCCTCTTGGGACCCACAGCTACTGTAAGGGCAGAGACTAAGGACAAAGGGCATGACTTTTGTGTACCCCAGTGATCCGCTACAATAGCAGACCTTTGGGATGATTGGCAGTCAATGTAAGTTAGACCAGCCTGAAGGTTACTAGCAACCTGCTGACTTTGCACTGTATTTCTCTCTCTCTCTCTCTCTCTCTTTGGATTCAATTTTTTAAACTTATTTTATTAAAAACTAACAATAACCAGAAATAATGTTGGCCCCTAACCTTTATTCCTTTGCTATGAGAGCAAGATCAGGCCTTTAATATTCAACATACTGTAGCTTAAAATTTAAACCATCCATATACCAAAGAGTGCTCATATAAAAGAAACAGTGAATATAATCTTAATAGCTGCCTTTCTGGAAGTAATTAAATACTAGATAGTTCAACTGTGGCTACAAATCTTCTGGAAAAATGGTGACACATAAAAGGAGTGATTTTATTAACATTAAGTATAATAAGTCAGTGTAGCTCCAGAAACAAAGATTGCAGCTGTAAAGCTATCAATTGTAGATTATTTTCTTCTAAGCTGTAGATGGAGCCATAACACAAGTAAATACTTCCTTGTCAATATCATTTTGGAATTTTGTATTGTAACAGAAATATGTTTACTAGATATTCTGCATTTGTATATTACCATGGCTTTATATTACACTATGAACTATTTGAAATACCAGTTTTCTTTATTTTCTCAATATGCTCATTTGTTTTGGTTATCCTCAACAAAACTACAAAAGCAAAGAAAAACATTTGGTGGTATTCAATTTTCATTCTGTCCAGCAATTACCACTACTAATCTAACCTTCTTCTCTAACAGTTTCTCTGCTTAAGGGCATCTCCAGGGTTGTCAATCGAGCACTGGATAAGCAAATGCATTTAGAAAATGTAATCCAAATCTAACTACATTTATTTATCTCCTATACCCATTATTCCTTTCTTAATATTATGCTAAAGGTAAGGAACTGGCATCTTATGTGGGTTTTACTGTATTATATATAAAATATACACCTGTTATATGGATTGTTCCATTAGAGGGGAAAATATTGGCCCCATATGACTGAAAGATGTTTGATGAAAGAAGAGCTATTTACAGGAGCAAAATATTTCTGAAATTATCATTGTGGCTAATAATACAGGTTTGCAAATGTAATGATCCGTTCCTGGCCTCACCTGTTAAAAAAAATCCTCTGACCCACTACCAAAAACAAATAAGCAAAAACCTCCAAAAAACATTTTTCATGTCATATTCCCCAGTCCCTTTTGTCCCCTCTCAGATGGCGAGATCCTGACTGAGACTTGGGATTCCACACGTATGTAGGAGTTAGTGGTAGTGGAGCCAGATTCAGCATCAGGGCCTGAGCAAGGGACCCATTAAGACAAAAAGAAGAGGCGTACTTGTGGCACCTTAGAGGTGAACACATTTATTAGAGTGTAAGCTTTCGTGGGCTACAGCCCATTTCATCAACAGCACAGAATGGAACATATAGTAAGAAGATATATATATATATACATACAGATAAGTTGGAAGTTGCCATACAAACTGTGAGAGACTAATTAGTTAACTAAAACCTCTCCAGCGAATTATCAAAGATTTACAACCTATCCTGAAAAATGATCCCTCACTCTCCCAGATCTTGGGAGACAGACCAGTCCTCACTTATAGACAGCCCCCACAACCTGAAGCAAATACTCACCAGCTACCACACAACAAAAACACTAATCCAGGAACCTAACCTTGCAACAAAGCCCGATGCCAACTCTGTCCACATATATATTCAAGTGACACCATCATAGGACCTAATCACATTAGCCATGCCATTAGGGCTCATTCACTTGCACATCTACCAATGTGATATATGCCATCATGTGCCAGCAATGCCCCTCTGCCATATACATTGGCCAAACCGGACAGTCTCTACGCAAAAGAATAAATGGACACAAATCTGACATCAGGAATCATAACATTCAAAAACCGGTAGGAGAACACTTCAACCTCTCTGGCCACTCAGTAAAAGATTTAAGGGTGGCAATTTTGTAACAGAAAAGCTTCTAAAACAGACTCCAACGAGAAACTGCTGAGCTGGAATTAATATGCAAACTAGATATCGTTAACTTGGGTTTGAATAGAGACTGGGAATGGCTGGGTTATTACACATATTGAATCTATTTCCCTAAGTTAAGTATCCTCACACCTTCTTGTCAACTATCTAAATGGGCCAATCTTGATTATCACTACAAAAGTTTTTTCTCCTGCTGATAATATCTCATCTTAACTAATTAGCCTCACAGTTTGTATGGCAACTTCCAACTTATCTGTATGTATATATGTATCTTCTTACTGTATGTTCCATTCTATGCATCCAATGAAGTGGGCTGTAGCCCACAAAAGCTTACACTCTAATAAATGTGTTAGTCTCTAAGGTGCCACAAGTACTCCTGTTCTTTTTGCGGATACAGACTAGCATGGCTGCTAATCTGAAACGTGACATTAAAACAAGGGAGTTCTAACCTCCAAATACACTTTTTGATTGAAATGAAAAGAACTCTGACAGCAGGTAATCCTTTATACTTGCTTTTCACTTACTTGAAACGCATACATTTTTGTTTGTTTTTAAATTGAGTTTATGACTCATGTTCTCTTCTGGTAAATATCAGAATTGAAGTTTTTATTAGCATGAATAGTCCAAGAAATGAATTTTTAGTTCAAATACTCACCAAAAGTGAATTTCTAATTGCACAGCCAATTGTAAAATTCTCAATTCGTGTTGTGTTGCCTAGTTACTTAATGACATGTTATTCCGGACTTGATAACTTAAGTAAATAACCAATACTGTGTGAGTTGGATACACTGAATTTCATATTCTATATTCAGTTATAAACTATTGGTTAGTTTAGTTACATGAGTTTCAACCTGAATTATTAATTGTATATTTGAAGATAATAATTACAGTCAAAAATGATTTCCTGATGAAATACACAAATCATCATCTTCTTTCTTGCCACATCCCAATGCAATAGCCTTCTTACAAAACTCATGATTGTACACCAGGCTGTCACACAGACCGGTCTCTCGGGGTATGTCTACACTGCAATTAAAAAACCTGCGGCTGGCCCATGCAACCTGACTAAGGTTCGTGGGGCTCAGGCTAAGGGGTTGTGTAATTGCTGTGTTAATTAAAAGGTGGGAGGGTCCCAGAGCTCTGACAGCTCAAGCCTGAACATCTATACCACAATTAAACAGCTCCTTAGCCTCGGCCTCACGAGCCCAAGTCAGCTGGCATGGGCCAGCTGCAGGTGTCTAGTTGCATTGTAGACATACCCTCTCATGTCTGCTGATATCCGGTCCATACAACAAATCTTTGATCTTCCCCTTAATCATCACCCATCCACAATCATTGCAAGAGCCATAAAATTCACAGATGATTTCATATAATGAATCTACTTGAAAATATCATGATTTGTTGGTGGATAATTTACATGGAGATGCAAAGAGCAAAACTGTTGAATAAATAATAAATAATAATAATAATAATATGTAACTCTAATATAGAACTTTTCATCAGTAGATCTCAAATATAATATTCACTATGAACTATTTGCTCAGCTATAATTCTGCATATAGGCCAGTTCCTGCCACTCTTTGTGCACTCAAAGCTACTCTGAGTCAAGGCAATGGAACTTTGAGGTGTGCACAGAAAGTAGGACAATCCACAATAAAATGTATTCATTTTTTACAGTATTTATTTTACAATATCCAAAGCATGGTAGGTTTTTACAGTACAAACAAACACAGAGTCCCTGCCCAAAGACTTTATAATCTAATTTTAGCCATTACATAATGAGTGAGATGAAATAACACAACAGGAATGGTTGTAGTGAAGGAGGATATGGCTTATGGCAATCACATAACATCAAAATAAGTTTTGTTTGTTTTATAGCAATTAAGGCTCCAGTCCACCAAAATATTTAAGCATGTGCTTAACTATAAATGCTTGACTAAACCTGTTCAACGGGACTACACAGGTGCTTGACATTAAGCACATGCTTAAGTGCTTTACTAGACGGGCCCTAAGTGTGCTTACTTGCCTCTTGTGGGTAACAATATTATTTGTTACTATATTTATTATATATAAAAGTATCTCCCGGGAGATTAATTTTCTTGAGCAGTTAAAGTAACAGTTACCTTTTCAATACTATGAGTGAAACTTCCCTAAATCACTACTAATATCCCTCTTCTGCTACTTTCATCATGTTACACTATTAAAATTAATCTGTCAGGCAATTTTTCATAAAAACATATGTAAATAAAAAACATTTTCTGCAGGTGAATGACATTAATTTTGTCTCTTAAAATGTTGAAAAGTGCTTGAAAAGATGTTTATCCTAATACAAAGTATTTTTTCAAACATCTGTGTACTTTAATTAATCTAAAATGAGAACTTTTTGGCAGAGGAACTACCAAAATCTAATAATTTGAATGACTTAGTTTTAAAATGCTAATCTGCCCAAAGGATGTGCCAACAAATTAAAGTATGTGCGACTATGTGATCCACCTCTTACTTGTTTTAAATTGCATTCCTGTACATTATCATTCTGCCCCCCATCCCCCCACACACACTCCCCCCAGATACAGATAGGGTACAACGAGAATTATTTCCCAGGCTAAGTGCTGGAAAAAGTCTTGTTATTTATAAATAGATAGCTTGTAATTTTGAATATGTAAAAGAACATAGCTGTGCAATTAGGGCACAGACCAAGTATGTGAGCTGGGCAAGTCTGCAAAGTCTGTGGAAAGGAATAGTCCCCACCAGAACACAGAGGGGTAACACAGAACAACTCTCAACTCTCTGGCAGGCATTGAAACCCCATAGCTACAATTACCACCTCTACCTCACAGTTTCATAAGGAAATTAGGTTAGTGGCTCCACTGCCCTTGCTTGGCCTGTTGCACCCAGGCCCCTCCTTCATGCTAGTACCAGAGTTACTATTCTCTCTGCCTGAAGAACTTACCATCACATATATAACACATGCATTTACTTTTTAAAAAATTGTAAATATATGAAGTTCAAGTCAGCCACTGATTTTGTAGCCAATCTGACCTTCCATCCACATGAAGAGGGGTTGGCTAGATTTTCCTCACTGAGTTTCATAAAATGGATTTTATGAAAAGAATCATTTTATTTGCTAAGGAAACTCCAACTTTGTGGGCATCTTTAAAAATAACAAGATGGGCTAGTATTAATTAACAAAGTTTTTAAAAAGCACAACAAAACCCATGCAGGGCCTGATCCTGCTTCCCTTGCTGAGGTCACTTAAGAGTTTTGTGTCTGATTTCAATGGCAGCAGAAGCAGTAGCCTTAGAGCAGTAATAATACACTTCAGAAAGTTCCCCTTACACTTCACACCTCACATTGCACCTGAGGATTAAGGTTGGCTGGTGTTTCTGGGCAGCCAGTTTGTCATGATATTTTGCCTACCACAGATCATATCACAGCTTGGTCACTTAAAATGTGAAAGCACTTTTAAACCCTTGGACAAAGATATCCAATAATTAGTTAACAAAATCCCCTCCTGCTCTAACAAAATCTCATTGCTGTTAGTCAAAAGACTTTTTGAACTGATATAAGAAAAGGAGTACTTGTGGCACCTTAGAGACTAACAAATTTATTAGAGCATAAGCTTTCGTGAGCTACAGCTCACTTCATCGGATGCTGTAGCTCACGAAAGCTTATGCTCTAATAAATTTGTTAGTCTCTAAGGTGCCACAAGTACTCCTTTTCTTTTTGCGAATACAGACTAACACGGCTGCTACTCTGAACTGATATAGTAACAGCAATTAATCTCATATTTTACAAAGGTCAACAGTTTATCTTATTTTATTTTGTTCTGTGATAGGCTGTTCAGTGCTAAGTTTTTGTGCTTTTGTTTTGTTTTTGTTTTTTTAATATATAACAGTAAATTTTGTTTTCTGATGTTCTGGCTTACATTAGATGACCATTTTAGTTTTTTATGCAAGACATATGGAAAAATTCATCATTGATTTACTGCACATTTCCTCACACAGTCAAACTAATGTCTGATCACTACTGAAGGAGAAAAGCCTACTTGGCAGTGAATGCATAAGCAAATTTACAAACATGGACGTGTGCAGCCTTGGGCGATAAACTAAGTGATAGTCAAAATATAAAACAATATGTTGTTCCATCTAACAGTCAAAGGTAATGGGAAATTTCAATTGTGAATTTTTCCATTTTAGATATCATTGTAACTTGAACAGGTAAACAGAAATAAAACAACAGATCTCTCCAATAGTTAGAATTTTTCTTTTTTTATTTTGTTTCTGTTATAAGGAAATTGTGCACATTTATTTTACTGTAGGTGCAGAAAAGGCTACTTTTGTTTTGTATAGTATTAATAAAAAATGAATCCTCCGTCGACTGGCCTGGCCAAATATGTTTTTGATTGAGATCATTCTTTTGGGTGAGATATAAAATCCCATTCCTGAGCACTTATGTCTATTAAATATCCCATCACACTATATTTAAAAATAGAGATTATTTATGTTGTCTTTTCTACCTTCCTTAATTTCTCCCCCCATTTTCATTTGGATCCAGTATGTTTTTAATTTTCTGTTCTAAACAGTTTTGTGCTAATCAGACAGCTTCTGTGTACTAACTCAGAGGTTTAGCAGTGTGATGATAGGTAAAATGATCCCTCTATATCCTTATCTAAATCACAGAGGATTGTGAAGTTTAATAAACTAAATGTTTGTAAAGTGCTTTAATTACTGTTTTGGACAAGTTTATTTTATTTGTTCAGATTCACTCATGTAACTGTATTTTAATGTTTGAAAACAAGGCTATCAAATAATATTAATAAAACTATATCATATTAGCTTATCATAGATCTGTCCGATGTGTAAGGGTTCAACTGAGTACAAATTCTGTCCCTAAAAGCTTCTGGGGTTCTTATCAATGACTACTAATCCTGATTTGGGAGGTATTTCACCACAGAGTGTGGTCTGCAGATTGACCTGCCTCCACAATGGCTATAGGGAGAAGATGGCTAACTGTGATTATAAGTTTCAGAGTAGCAGCCGTGTTAGTCTGTATTCGCAAAAAGAAAAGGAGTACTTGTGGCACCTTAGAGACTAACAAATTTATTAGAGCATAAGCTTTCGTGAGCTACAGCATCCGATGAAGTGAGCTGTAGCTCACGAAAGCTTATGCTCTAATAAATGTGTTAGTCTCTAAGGTGCCACAAGTACTCCTTTTCTTTTTGTGATTATAAGAAAATGCTAATAAGCATGAGCAGGGAGTCCTCCCACATCCAAAAAAAAGGGGGCTTTCTGAGGTTAAATGGCAGCAAGGGACCCTCTTCTTTAAAACTTTAATAAGAGAGAACCGTTGCTTAAGGGCATATGTTCTCCTTAATCAAAAAGGTCTCCAATGGAAGAAAATAGAGTATTTAAATAATGAACTGAATTCTTTTACTAGATCCTCTGCATGTGTGCAGAGTAGTTAATCCATCTTTTAGCAAGATTAGATGTCAGATTAACTGGACTCACATGGATCACATGTTAAGTCTGAACGGAGGATGTGCTTGGAGAACACTGATGTGTACCCGCATGGAGGAGGCTGACTTACAACACCACAGTGGAATGCAAACCCTGCTTTTCTGCTAATGCTGGCCAGAGTTCTGCAAACAGCCATTCGCAGGCTCTCTGTCATACTGAGTTGATACAAGCCTTGATGTGGATTTGGACATGAATATGCATGCTTTGCTTATGCCACACACAGCCATGTATTTAACTCATTCTTAAATCAATGGGATTTACTGCAATTACTGTTTGGACAATAAATACTAAGATACAGAATAAAGTATTTACATCCCTACCATATTATTTTAAAATAGAATATTGGTATACCTTCATATGTGTACACTGTTCTGCTGAGAAGCAAACTTTCAGCTAGAAGCCACAATAAAACAACAGACCTGTGTCTTTATTCCATCTCACACTGGTGCGTTGTGATTTGTTTGTAACCAGTCAAGAGGGTCTGGAAGCAAATTTTTACATGCAGTTGATGGCTATTAACACACTGTATAGACCCCACTGTCACAATCCTGGGTCAATATGTACTGCCCTTATGTCTTCCAGACATCATAGGTAGAAGGAAATTAGCTCTATCTCCAGATTAGCTAGTGGTGGTTCATCTATAAGAGTATCCACCTTCTAGAGCTATAATCTGGTGTAATCCTGTACCCTGTTGCGCAACTGGGCCAGGAAATAAAGACCAGCTTCTTGTCAACATCTTGTGTGTCATATGTCTCTAATACCCTCTATCTCATTACATCTGTTGCTCCATCTTTCATTTTCCCATAGGCCGAGGAAGCCTCTCTTTTGTATGGCTTATATACCTATACCTCTTCTGTAATCTTCCATGGAAAGTTACCAAGCTAAGTAAAGGTCATATCCAGTTCTGAAATAAAACTCTAGTCCAGCATGGATAGGACACATCAGCTTTCAAGAGTGATTCTGGTAGCTTTAAACATACAGGTCAGAGATCTCGTTAACAGTCAATGTGCCTGAGTTACACACCAAGAAACCTTAGATACCTAAAGCAAAACTTGAGAGACTTTCAGGAGATTATAGGACAGAGCTCTTTAGTCAATGTATACAGTTTCTTTAGGAAAGAGAATGCTCAGAGTGTTATTGGATATAAAAGCCTTCCTTGGAGAACTCATGTGTACTCTGAGGACAAATCTCTGTGAGGAACCTTCTGATGACTGAAGGGAACAACCTGTGTCACACGCAAGCCTTGAAACTCCCACGTTCATATTGCAGGTAGAAGTCTTACTGATCACTGTAAAGATATTTTTAACTTGGTTATTTATTTATTTAATAAATAGTCAGAAGGAATTATGTTTGAACATGCGCTCCTTTATTGCAATAAAAGTTCTCTGGACATTTAACATCACCCACCTGGATTTTTGTAATTCTTTTTACCAGGGAATTGATTGATTCCACCAACACTGCTCAATAAGGCATACATTTTCAATGGCGAGACTAACCATTGAAACTTAACCACTGGAATAAGTTACCAAGGTTAGTGGTGGATTTCCCATCATTGACAATTTTAAAGTCAAGATTGGATGTTTTTCTAAAAGATCTGCTCTAGGAATTATTTTGAGGAAGTTCTATGGCCTGTGTTATACAGGAAGTCAGACTAGATTATCACAATGGTCCCTTGCGGCCTTGGAATCTATGTTCCCAATGAATGGACAAGGCAAGGAAGCTTTCTTTTGAGAACTTCTTGCAAGATAATGAAAGCAGAACTACCCCAAATCATGTCCAGGCACTGAAAGCAACCCAGGGAAGCATGAACTGAAAGACTGGTTGACCTTGCTACCTAGCACTTCAAGAACTGAGGCTGCAGAATGGATGAATGATGTATGGAGGAAATGGGGCTCTTGTGCATAGCCACTATTAGTTGTGTATAAAGAACAGCTAAAATTGAAACAGAATGTTAGAAAGCCTTTCCACTGTCTGTACTTTTGGCTGCCTGTATTTGCATTCAGCCATGAACCATCCAAGGATTTTTGGCTTGCATCTCAGATACGTTGGCCAGCTGGATTCTACAGGCTGCATAGCATGTGCATCAAAGCAGGACCCAAATATTTGGCAGCCACAAGTTTCATGACCTGCCTGTAACCATATATCATCTAGATTTCCGCAGTAGTTACACGATATTTATAATCTTCTCAAGGACACTCAATTACCATTTGGGTATAGTTCACAGCCACGAGCATGTTAGGAAATCCACTGAAGTCAACAAATGTTGCTCTGACAAACTATCTTCAGCTGTATTGGGAAAGTGAATTGTGTCCCTAAAACTAAGACGCAAGACATGAAACAGATGGCTGGCTTTATGCAGCTTTTTGTAAAAAGATCCTAGGATAGGGAATTAGAAGGCCTGGAATCGGTAGACAAGCAACCAGGATTGCATAACCTCCTTCCCCCGTTGTTGCCAGTTGAGGCCTTAATAGATTTTTTAAAATTATGCTTTTGTACTACAGATATCAGAGTAGAGACTGATGGTAGAAGACCATCTCAGAGTGGAGCCATTCTGGGAAGCTAAACCCATTTGTTGGTGGCTGGTCTCCTCTTGCCTTTAAAGCAAAATACAAGATGAACACAGACTGAGGAAAGTTTGCATGAAAAATGGAGGCAAACTTGTGATAGTGTGAGATTTAAGTTTCAGTGAGTAAGACCTTCAAGAAGAAGAGCCCTGAGACTGTCCCTGGTTAACACAATGAACATGCTGTCCTTGTGTGCAGTAAGTACGCAGTAACGAAATATTATGTAAAATGCACATCAGGCAATTTATACATGCACTTTATTGTGTTTTCAAATGCCATATATCGACCCGAAAGACACACTTATTGAAATCTCTCATTTTAAACCATGTGAGGTGATTACATGTAAGGTAATTGAGTCTGCCATGGTTTCAGAGAACTGATAATGAATTTTTAAAATGCTGATTAAAGCAGATTCCTGGTTTCTGTGTATCCTAAAATATCCTTCTTTCCTAATTCCTACATTTAAATAATAGAGTACAGTAAAAACTTCATAAATAGGTTTTACAACCTTATATTATTAGTCCATATTTAGGCACTATTTTAAAACCGAAATTTGCCGTACAGATTGAATGGGAAAAATGGCCCCTGTGCAAGTTTTATAGAATGTATATTCTGCCTTCTTGGTATTAGAGCAGTCCCATTTATTGTATATCTCTGTGATAATGGCTATAATGAGAGTGTAAGTTTCTTGTGTGATACTGAGAGGGCCTATTTGCTCAAAGCAGAGAAGGCACATAACTCTTAGACACCAACTCGGCTATACTCCTGGCCATGTCCAAACAGCTTAACAAACCCTTTAACTTAACATTTTAAAATCTCCCATTTGCAACCTCACTCTCCAGTTCTTTAGAGTGGAAATTTCCCAACTTTTCCCCTTCCAGCAGCATTTTGCTAGGGTTCACTGAGTACACCTGCCACTCCAGGGGCATCTGGTCAGCACACATACAGATATTCAACTACAGCTCACCTTAACTCTGTCCCTGGGACTGGAGCAGACTCTGTGGGTATCTGGCACACCACTAGAATACCATCATTGCCATTTAGACCATCCACCAACCCCTGTTCCTCCTCAATCAAAGCCGTAACTGGAAGAAATAAACAAAGGAAATGCCAACCCGTGACTAGAGAAATTAGACACCAACCTCCAATTCAGTACAATCAGCAAACAGCTACATCACAGGAGTCCAAAAGAGACAAACACTGGGAACTCAACCACCGTGATCTTAACACTAATGAGTTGTTCAACCTGGTCTGCTTTAAAGAAACAAACTAGTTGACACAGAAAGCCCAGCTCTCCCTCTCTCCCCCATATGCTCTGTTCTTCTCCACGGATCTGGTTTTGTAGTGAAAGGAGAGAAAAGGTCCAAAAAGACAACACCTCCCTTCCACAGCCCATTCACACAAGTAGTAGTCAGGGAAACACTGACAGCAATGAGGGTCACACCTGTGACTATAGCCCCTGTATCTCCTAGATGCTAAAACATTTAGAAAATAAGAAGGCATCATAACTTCATATGAAAATGAAGCTGAGATACAGTTAAGCCCTGTAACTCACAGCAATATATTCTACTGATCAATAGCTATTACATAGGACATATTTCCCCACAGAAACAAATTCTTCTTGATTATTCTTTCTGTATTTATATCTATTTTAAAGTGTACATTTCATTTAACTAATACCATAAATACAATATTAAATAAGAGCAACTAGATTATTTCATACTGATGGATGAGGAAGTTTCCTGGTCTGTACTAGATCTGCAAGGCACCATTGCAGATCGAGCAATATTTATATATAATATACATACTTGAGGAGAATGAGGAATCCATTTATTCAGCACAGATGATAGCCAAATACTGGACTAATACAGGTGATGTGGTAAGGGATGGGGTGTTTTATGTTTTATTTTGGTCCAATAAAAAGTTTCCTTGAATTCTTTCCTCTTCACTTTACATTTCAAAACTTCCTTCTTTTCAGGGGAGGCAAGACAATAAAAACCATAGGAAGAAACTACATTAAATAGGCTTCAGACTATGTTATACTTTTTCTTTTAAATATCTCCATGTAAAATCAGATGTTAACTCTCTGAGTGAACCCATGTGCAAAGTCTTTTTTCATCAGATTAATGGCTGTGCAGCAACAGGCAGTTGAAAATGTTTCCACTTACATACGGTATTCATGACTTTTCTGAAAACTTCACATTATTGCAACTACTTTTCAGTCAAATACTTTACATCTACTGAAGGGGGAAAAATTAGCAACAAGCTTTAATGGAAAACTCCAGTAGAAATGTATTGACACACACAGAAATTTGTTTCTTGAAACAGGACCTTTCTATTAATTTGACAGATGGGTTTTTGCCTTGCTATACATTTTAAAAAGCAGCCTTCACCCTGGGATATGTCAGCATTGCACATAATAATAAACTCCATTTATCTTTGCTTTCATTAATATTCTCTCATTCTATTTGTTGCCTTTCATAAACTTCAAATTCAAGGCATGATTATGTGAGGCTTCCGTGCATGGAACTACTTAATGAAGGCCTTTGTTCAGGATGCAGCAGTGGTAAAAAAAATCCAAACAAAATTTTAGGGTTTATAAAGAAAATAGATTTATAAAGTATTTTGAAAAATAATATAGAAACGTTATAATGCTATCATTTATTTATATGTACACACACACAAAAATCATATGTGGTATAAATACATACCACATATATTCAGTGACACAAAATGTGTGTAAACTCAGTGGTATGTCTTCACTTCTGGTCACCTCATTTCAAAAGGGACATACCAGAAATAGATGAGGTTAAGAGATGAGCAATGCACATCAAGACAAATGGAAAACAAAGCGATTGTTTACCATAAAAAGAAGATACATAAGAAAGGACGTGATAAAAGTAAACAAAATAATGAATGGCTTAGAAAAATGTCTATACAGCTTCTCTTATACAATAAGGGAACATTCAATGAAAATCAAAGGTAGTAAATTCAAAAGTGATACAAGGAAATACTTGTAGACAATGGACAATTTGACTGGGAAACTCATTGACATAAGGTATGGTAAAGGCCTAGAGCTCAGCAAGATTAGAAAAAATTAGACATTTACATAGATAACAAGAATCTTCAGTTAAACAATAATTAAAAAATAAAACAAATGAGAACTCTGGAAGGGATATAAACCTCCTGCTTCAGGGTTTTAGCCAACCTCTAACTATTAGAGGGTTCAGAGGAAATTTTCCCTCAGAGCAGATAATCCTATAACTGCCTTCTGTATTATTTTTGTCCCCTGGTATTAGCCATTGTTTGAGATAGGATACTGGACCAGACGGAACCCGGTTTGATCCAGTCTTAGAATTCATACATGGAGTCTCTTTTTTATTTAATGCAAATATGTATATTCTATGTTTATAACCTTCCCAAGGAGATGTCACAAAAAGAAAAGGAGTACTTGTGGCACCTTAGAGACTAACATATTTATTTGAGCATAAGCTTTTGTGAGCTACAGCTCACTTCATCGGATGCATTCAGTGGAAAAAAAACAGAGGGAAGATTGATATACACACACAGAGAACATGAAACAATGGGTGTTATCATACACACTGTAAGGAGAGAGATCACTTAAGATGAGCTATTACCATCAGGAGGGGAGGGGAAGAGGAAGAAAACCTTTTGTAGGGATAATCAAGGTTGGCCATTTCCAGCAGTTGAAAGAATGTCTGAGGAACAGTGGGGAGTGGGAATAACATGGGGAAATAGTTTTACTTGGTTTCAGAGTAGCAGGCGTGTTAGTCTGTATTTGCAAAAAGAAAAGGTGTTATACACACCCATTGTTTCATGTTCTCTGTGTATATAAATCTCCCCACTGTATTTTCCACTGAATGCATCCGATGAAGTGAGCTGTAGCTCATGAAAGCTTATGCTCAAATAAATTTGTTAGTCTCTAAGGTGCCACAAGTACTCCTTTAGTTTTACTTTGTGTAATGACCCAACTTCGTTTGCATTGACTACAGTTCACAGCCACTACCATGTTAAGAACTCTATGGAAAAGAACAGGTTTCATAGTAGCAGCCGTGTTAGTCTGTATTCGCAAAAAGAAAAGGAGTACTTGTGGCACCTTAGAGACTAACAAATTTATTAGAGCATAAGCTTTCATGAACTACAGCTCACTTCATCAGATGAAAGTGAGCTGTAGCTCACGAAAGCTTATGCTCAAATAAATTTGTTAGTCTCTAAGGTGCCACAAGTATTCCTTTTCTTTTTATGGAAAAGAACCTAGTGATTCAAATAGAATATTTTCTTTCCTTGCAGCTGACACTTACTGGGCCCCACCTTTTTTAATAAAATTTATTATTACCTTTTCTGTCTTAAGCAGTGTGCTGTCTCTCAACTAAGCCAGAAAACCAGGAATCCTGACTGTGCTCTATGTTATATTTTAATTACCACTTCTGCTATCTAAGAATTCCATGACACTTTTTTGTTGTTGTTTAACATAGTAGAAATGTTACACTTGTTTTCTTGGCCAAATTCCACACTGATTAATTACAAGGGTTGTGTAAACCCTGTAGGGTTTGATTTGTGAATTGAACTCTGCAGGTTAGCTCATGGGGTTGAAAGAAAAACAACTCCATAGGTTTGAATTTAGGCTCAGTTTCAATCAACTTGAACCTTCAAGAGAAACCATTCATAGTTGATTTCTCCCTATGCCAACCCTGCCAAGGCCCTGGAATCCTCACAAAGATATTTAAGGAAAGAAAAGAGCTTCCAGTGGGATGGGCAAGTTTAAGTAGGTTGCAGTGATGGCTGGCTGTGGAGAAATGAGGTGCACTGCCTTCCCAGGTATGTGAACAACCTGAGTCCATGTTTGCTGAACTTTCGTGAGCTTGGACTGAGGCTCATAAATAGACTGAATCTGACACAAGACTATGCACTTTTGTAGATGGAACTGATTTTTTTGTATAGCTCTAGCTATTACTGTCTATCTACCCACATTTCCCCTGCAGTTCAATTGGGACAAGCATTTTTTATCGCTCTGTCCAACATTCCATGTTGTATAGTGTTGCAGTGCCCCCTCCTATTGCCATATCTCATCTCAGAAGTTGCTTCAGGGCCCTTGTATGTGGCATGATTACAATGAATATGGACACAAAATGGCAATTGTGTGTCCAACTCCCATTGACCTTTTATGGGAGTTTTGGCCTACCTCCCATTTGCTCCTTTCAAAATCTCCCTGTTTGCTGCATGGTTTGTTGAAGACTTTAGGGTGCTATTATAGATTAGATTATTTAGATTATTATTATTATTTGTGAATATTGTTATTTTATTAAAAATACCCAACAGAAATAACAGTATTTTAAAGTTGGTAAAAACAATAATTTGGTATCAATTGTCATTTGTTGGGAATGTTGTGCGTGGCATGATTACTGAATAATTCTAGATCCCTACATGCAAATTGCTCCCGTAGACATATAACTTGAAAACATAAACATTGGCAATTGTTTTGTTATCACTGTAGCTATTCAAGTACAATTTGTGTGGTACAAATAAGAACATGTACTGACATTCTGACGCATGACAACGCTTTGCAAACTTCGTAGAAGTTTGTCTCATCAGCCTTTAAGGTGTGTATTCATTTAATGGTTTGCAAGTGTGCAGCTTATTTGTGATAATGACATTTCTCATGAAGTATCGAAAGGTAATGAAGCTGAAATATCTCTTACTGATTTATAGAACAAAAAGTCAACTTTAAGATAATATGAAAACAATTTTTTTAAATCGAGTTGTGTCCTTTTTTTTTATTTCTTTATGGTATAATAAAGAAGGCCAGAAATATTTTCTTTAAAACATCCTAAATACAATCAGGAATTTCAAGTCTAGTCCTTCCTGGAGTCTTCTTAGGGATCTCTAAAACATGTATTGTGAGCTCTCATACTTCAACTGAAGGGGTGACAAAATCTATGACAAAGATACCCTTCTCCCAAGCGTTCATTAGACATTGCAATTAAATAAGTGTTAAAAAAATCAAAGCTCTTTGGGGGCCATAATAACCACCACCATAGTTCATGGATACTGATTCTCTGCCAAGTGATAGAGTATTAAATTTTGGTAATCCTAATACGAGAGTAGGCCAAGAAATAAGGATCAATCTCTCACAAATGTTTCTGTGCGTCACATCCTTATTACACAGCGTATCTAAAATGCACTTTCCTTTTCAATCAGTCTTCCATCTCTTCTCTTATGTGATGTCAGAATTTCACTAGTTCTTTAGCCAGAGTTTGTCATTCAGATTGACAAACCTGGAATTTCTGTCATAATAAATAAGCCGGAAAATAATTACTATTAATTAAAGCTTTGTCAGAATTGATGTTTCAGGCACTGCTGAACTACATGGTACAAACACCCAGAGTAGACATACTGTACTGGTTTAAACCATTATTTACACTTGTGCAGCTTACCTCAGCCCCACAGCCTAACATGCCCAAGTGTAAATCACAGTATACACAAGCATGTCTACTATAGGAGGTTGCACTAGTGTAGCTACAGGAGTGCCTAAAAACCCAATGCAGACAAGGCCTTAATTAAACAATAAATACTGACCATATTAAAGTGCAGTTCTGTGCTGAAAAGTGACTATAAAAATAACATTGTGAGTTTGAATGTATTGCCCCTCAAAGATTTCTTTTCAACTTTGTTCACTTTGCTAATCACAAGATGTTTTTACTCAATGTCATCCCTGCAAACTCAAGTGCAAAGTCTAGATGAGCCAAACTGATGGCTATTATCCTTCTTACATCACTTGAGAACTAATCATTGGCCTTAACATATTCTCTGGGCCTAGGGAAACTTCACCAGCATAAGTCATGCTTTACACCAGTTCGGCCCATCTGCGTTAGGGGGTTTGTATTGATGCAGCTACTCCATGGTTAAAAATCCCATTGTTGACAAGATTTCTGAAGAGATTCTATTTCTGAAGAGATTTCTATGACGTGATTGGAATAACAGAGACTTGGTGGGATAACTCACATGACTGGAGTACAGTCATGGATGGTTATAAACTGTTCAGGAAGGACAGGCAGGGCAGAAAAGGTGGGGGAGTAGCACTATATGTAAGGGAGCAGTATGACTGCTCAGAGCTCCGGTACGAAACTGTGGAAAAACCTGAGTGTCTCTGGATTAAGTTTAGAAGTGTGTGCAACAAGAGTGATGTCATGGTGGGAGTCTGCTATAGACCACCGGACCAGGGGGATGAGGTGGATGAGGCTTTCTTCCGGCAACTCACGGAAGCTACTAGATCGCATGCCCTGATTCTCATGGGTGACTTTAATTTTCCTGATATCTGCTGGGAGAGCAATACAGCGGTGCATAGACAATCCAGGAAGTTTTTGGAAAGCGTAGGGGACAATTTCCTGGTGCAAGTGCTAGGGGAGCCAACTAGGGGGAGCGCTTTTCTTT
Source organism: Dermochelys coriacea (assembly GCF_009764565.3). NCBI lineage: Eukaryota > Metazoa > Chordata > Testudines > Dermochelyidae > Dermochelys > Dermochelys coriacea. Next base: position 13,786,361 of record NC_050079.1, on the reverse strand, counting down.
ACCTGCTGCTCACAAACCGGGTAGAATTAGTGGGGGAAGCAAAAGTGGATGGGAATCTGGGAGGCAGTGACCATGAGTTGGTTGAGTTCAGGATCCTGACGCAGGGAAGAAAGGTAAGCAGCAGGATACGGACCCTGGACTTCAGGAAAGCAGACTTTGACTCCCTCAGGGAACAGATGGCCAGGATCCCCTGGGGGACTAACATGAAAGGGAAGGGAGTCCAGGAGTGCTGGCTGTATTTCAAGGAATCCCTGTTGAGGTTACAGGGACAAACCATCCCGATGAGTCGAAAGAATAGTAAATATGGCAGGCGACCAGCTTGGCTTAATGGTGAAATCCTAGCGGATCTTAAACATAAAAAAGAAGCTTACAAGAAGTGGAAGGTTGGACATATGACCAGGGAAGAGTATAAAAATATTGCTCGGGCATGTAGGAAAGATATCAGGAGGGCCAAATCGCACCTGGAGCTGCAGCTAGCAAGAGATGTCAAGAGTAACAAGAAGGGTTTCTTCAGGTATGTTGGCAACAAGAAGAAAGCCAAGGAAAGTGTGGGCCCCTTACTGAATGAGGGAGGCAAGCTAGTGACAGAGGATGTGGAAAAAGCTAATGTACTCAATGCTTTTTTTGCTTCTGTTTTCACTAACAAGGTCAGCTCCCAGACTGCTGTGCTGGGCAACACAAAATGGGGAAGAGATGGCCAGCCCTCTGTAGAGATAGAGGTGGTTAGGGACTATTTAGAAAAGCTGGACGTGCACAAGTCCATGGGGCCGGACGAATTGCATCCGAGAGTGCTGAAGGAATTGGCGGCTGTGATTGCAGAGCCCTTGGCCATTATCTTTGAAAACTCGTGGCGAACGGGGGAAGTCCCGGATGACTGGAAAAAGGCTAATGTAGTGCCCATCTTTAAAAAAGGGAAGAAGGAGGATCCTGGGAACTACAGGCCGGTCAGCCTCACCTCAGTCCCTGGAAAAATCATGGAGCAGGTCCTCAAAGAATCAATCCTGAAGCACTTAGAGGAGAGGAAAGTGATCAGGAACAGTCAGCATGGATTCACCAAGGGAAGGTCATGCCTGACTAATCTAATCGCCTTTTATGATGAGATTACTGGTTCTGTGGATGAAGGGAAAGCAGTGGATGTATTGTTTCTTGACTTTAGCAAAGCTTTTGACACGGTCTCCCACAGCATTCTTGTCAGCAAGTTAAGGAAGTATGGGCTGGATGAATGCACTATAAGGTGGGTAGAAAGCTGGCTAGATTGTCGGGCTCAACGGGTAGTGATCAATGGCTCCATGTCTAGTTGGCAGCCGGTGTCAAGTGGAGTGCCCCAGGGGTCGGTCCTGGGGCCCGTTTTGTTCAATATCTTCATAAATGATCTGGAGGATGGTGTGGATTGCACTCTCAGCAAATTTGCGGATGATACTAAACTGGGAGGAGTGGTAGATACGCTGGAGGGGAGGGATAGGATACAGAAGGACCTAGACAAATTGGAGGATTGGGCCAAAAGAAATCTAATGAGGTTCAATAAGGATAAGTGCAGGGTCCTGCACTTAGGATGGAAGAATCCAATGCACCGCTACAGACTAGGGACCGAATGGCTCGGCAGCAGTTCTGCGGAAAAGGACCTAGGGGTGACAGTGGACGAGAAGCTGGATATGAGTCAGCAGTGTGCCCTTGTTGCCAAGAAGGCCAATGGCATTTTGGGATGTATAAGTAGGGGCATAGCGAGCAGATCGAGGGACGTGATCGTTCCCCTCTATTCAACATTGGTGAGGCCTCATCTGGAGTACTGTGTCCAGTTTTGGGCCCCACACTACAGGAAGGATGTGGATAAATTGGAAAGAGTACAACGAAGGGCAACGAAAATTATTAGGGGTCTAGAGCACATGACTTATGAGGAGAGGCTGAGGGAGCTGGGATTGTTTAGTCTGCAGAAGAGAAGAATGAGGGGGGATTTGATAGCTGCTTTCAACTACCTGAAAGGGGGTTTCAAAGAGGATGGCTCTAGACTGTTCTCAATGGTAGCAGATGACAGAACGAGGAGTAATGGTCTCAAGTTGCAATGGGGGAGGTTTAGATTGGATATTAGGAAAAACTTTTTAACTAAGAGGGTGGTGAAACACTGGAATGCGTTACCTAGGGAGGTGGTAGAATCTCCTTCCTTAGAGGTTTTTAAGGTCAGGCTTGACAAAGCCCTGGCTGGGATGATTTAACTGGGACTTGGTCCTGCTTTGAGCAGGGGGTTGGACTAGATGACCTTCTGGGGTCCCTTCCAACCCTGATATTCTATGATTCTATGATTCAAGGCCATTTTCCTGTTCTGAACTGAATGCATTTCTTCCCCAAATATCCCTACTGAACATATGCTGCATATATCTGAGACATTGAAAAGTACATTATTTCTAAAATCTGGATTTAACGTTAATAGAAATGATTAAGTCTCTTAAATTTTCAAATAAAATATTCTGTATGTACATGTCATACAAGGACAGTAGGGGGCAACTTTCCCCCACAAGTCATATTTTATGCACTGATATAGAATATAACGATAAATAATGAAATGGGGTAATTTACAGTATTTACCAAGCTCATTGTGTGGTCTATGACGACAAGGGAAATGTAAAGTTTCATTTTTAAACTCATGTTTTGTTATCCAGGCATGTGCTGAAGGAATAACTGGTTTAAATATAAGAAAAAAAGTAACCTAAGACAAACAAACAAACTGGAATCTAAAACCCTTTTAGAAATGAAGGAGAAGGAAATGTATATCCATGCAGTTCACTGTTACAGGATTTGTTTGAAAAAAAAGAAAAGAAAAAGGTTCCACATTTACATTTTGATAAGCAATTCCCCCTTGGAGGAGTGAGTTCTAAAATTTGCAGTTTAAGTTTTTCTACAAAAACAGAACAGGAAAAGAACCCCCCCCCCCGAGTTAATATACCTGGTAATGTTTTCTCTTTCATTAATATGAGATTAGCATGAAAAATCAGAATGACTATAGTTACCAATAATAGGATGTAAAATCAGTATGATACTGTACACTTTGAGCTAGATCCTACATCACCGCAGAAAAGGAAAGTTTTGCCATTAACTTCAAGGGTACAGGATCAGGACATGAAATAATGTATTTTCCAAACAGTTTTAGTGCTGTTCCTTGGTGTATATTTATATTTTCTAGATTATAGAATATGGGATTTTATAGCACTACCTTTAAATTTACAGTTCACTGGTAAAATGGCAACATCTTTTTTTGGGGAAAGAAGGGGACGGGTGGGCGATTTGCAGCTATTTTCACTCCAAAGACTGCCAATTAGAACCGTGGAAAATGTTTGTAATTAAATCACAAACCAGGTAATTATGAGCCCCAAACTAGACTCAGGTTTGCTGAAACATTCACGGAGGGTGATAATTATTCCTATGATGAGTTTTAACAAAACTGGGCCAAATCATGGTTTCAAGTGAAAGCCATGTAAATCTCAGTGACTTTGAGCCAAAACCAAGTAAAACTTGGCACTTTCAACTTAATTTTCGGATCCCCTTGAATGCAAAACTCATATTGAAATGGATTGCACAGAGGCACTCAATAGTGTCACAAGATTCTCCTTTCCACTAGCTCAACCAGAAGTTATAGGCTTAAAGCAGGAACCAGTAGGTAAAATTCTATGGCCTGTATTCTGCAAAAGGTCAGACTAGAAGATTGTAATGATCCTTTCTGGTTTAAGAATCTATGAATGAACTATGAACTCTCAATCCCACACCTCCTTGACCCAAGAGAGACCGTTCTGATTATATTTACAGTTTCTAGCACAACAGCTTTAAAATGTTTATCTGAAACATCCCTGAAACTTTTGAAGTGCAACAAATACAAATCTGTATATCTGCTACTGTAGCTACAATGAAGCTACAGTGAACATTTCAACAGAATCTCCCTGCAGACCACCCCTGCCTCTGGCTTTTAAACTCAACCATAACTATTTGCCACTGGAAGAATGTACAAGCCTAACTTCTTGAAAGCCATATTTAACTCAAATAATTTACATCATTTCTCTGCTGCATTGTATTTGACTATTCAATAAAAATCACCAAAACCAAACCAATTAAAAAAAAACTGAACTATGGCTCTCCCTGTGTCCTAAAATATAGGGTCAGATTACGCTCTAAATTACACCCATAAAACAGAAAACTCCTGTTGCAGTTAGCATAGTCCCAACTGTATTTTTTCTTCACAACTAGAGCATTTAACATAAAAAACAAGGATTAGTGGACATGGAATACCCTGTAGCAGTTTCTGAATTTTGACCTACATTTACATGTAAATATTCAATGACTACAAGCGTGATGAATATTGACAGAGTAATTTAAAAACAAAACCATCAGAAACATCACAATGAGAAGAAAATAAATTCACTTTTTAAGCAATGTCTGTCTCAGTGTCTGAATGCTACCAGATCCAATTTTAGCAAATACTAACAACAACTGGGTCAAAACTAGAAAAAGATATAACTACCTTATACCGTCATTTGTGTAGTCAATGATTTTTTTGTCTGGAGAGGTGTCGTGCTGCTTTGTCATGAAATCGAAAGTCCAATTTAGCCCTGTAAGTGAAAAAATTTAGTTGATTATTTTATTTCAGGGACTGACCATTTTCCCACTCTGAGATATTAGGGCTGAACATCATTTCCTTCAGACCTTAGAAGCAAGTCAGGTTTATCCAAGAGGCTCTGGGGCTTGGCCCTACCCTTTCTCTGCCCTGGAGCCAGGCAAGTACTTCCAAAGTTGTATGGAAACTCTACATTCCTATTAGTTGGTTAAATATGAATTTCTTAACAGTAACACACATTATTAAATATATGCATTGACTCAAAGGCCACCATGAAAATACCTAAAGAAACTCTATAGGGTGGGGATGAATGGGGAAAAGATCAGTTCTAGACACAGAATCATTCAGGGAATAAATTTCCCATTGTGCAGCCTGGCTACTCTTCATATCTAAGACTTTTGGTACCTAGCAAGCAATAAGGAAAAATCAGAAGGGAGAGAGGATGATCCAGTCATTAAGGTACTAGCCTGGGAATCAGGACACCTAGATTCAGTTCCTTGCTCTGCCACAGGCTTACTTGGGCAGGTCACTTAGTCTCTTTATGTCTCGGAGATGTTAGCACTTCCCTATTTTACAGGAGTATTGTGAGGATAAATTCATTAAAGGCTGTACAGTGCTCAGATATTACAGTAATGAGGGCCACATACTTACAAATGAGAGATGAACAGGGAGGCGGAGATACGGTAGGACTGAAAGGAGAATGTTCTCCCATCACCAAAATTAAAAAGTAGCACCAATCCATTATGGGGCAGTACTGAAGCATGATCTGCAAAGGTATGACTATCAAGCTGGAAAACATCAGGATGGATGACAAAGGGACAGATGATTTCCTGTGTGGTGTATGACAATGTTTCACACCAGTGTGGAACATACTGTGTAGGCTCTGATCTCTTCTGAAAGAGCTTTATCTATGGCTGACTAAACACTGGTAATACAGCCTTTGATCCATCTAGCTATGGAGAATTTGGATACATTATTTTATCATGAAAGGAAACAATTAAAGATGTTTTCTGGAGATGGTCAGTTCTATGAATGTAAATTTTCACTGTTCTTCTCTCTTCTAGAATGTGCATCGCCTGTTCCTTTGTGTTTTGAGGCTTTGGGCAAAACAAAGGAAAAATTATTGACAGAGAACATAAAGAGCACATAAGAACAGCCATACTGGGTCAGACCAATGGTTGATCTAGTCCAATATCCTGTCTTCCAACATTGATCAATGCCAGATGCTTCAGAGGGAATGAACAGAACAGGGAAATTATCAAATGATCCATTCCCTGTCGTCCAATCCCTGCTTCTGGCAGTAAGAGGCTTAGGACACCCAAAGCATGTGGTTGCATCAGGGACCATTTTGGCTAATAGCCATTGATGGACCTATCCTCCATTAACTTATCTAGTTCTTTTTTTAAAACCCAGTTATAGTTTTGACCTTCACAACATCCCCTGGCAAAAAGTTCCACAGGTTGACTGTGGGTTGTGTGAAGTAGTACTTCCTTTTGTTTGTTTTAAACCTGCTCCCTCTTAATTTCTTTGGTTGACCCCTGGTTCTTGTGTTAGTGTTATTTATCTCTTCACATAACTTATTAACAAAAAGAAAAGGAGTACTTGTGGCACCTTAGAGACTAACAAATTTATTTGAGCATAAAATTTCGTGAGCTGTAGCTCAGAAGTGAGCTACACTTCTGAGCTACACTTCTGAGCTACAGCTCACGAAAGCTTATGCTCAAATAAATTTGTTAGTCTCTAAGGTGCCACAAGTACTCCTTTTCTTTTTGCGAATACAGACTAACACAACTGCTACTCTGAAACATAACTTATTAACTGTGTCCACACCATTCATGCTTTTATAGACCTCTATCATGTCTCTCCCCTTAGTCATCTCTTTTCCAAGTTGAAAAGTCACAGTCTTTTCAATCTCTCCTAATATGGAAGCCGTACCAGCCCCCATTTTTGTTGCCCTTCTCTATACCTTTTCCAATTCTAACATATCTTTTTTGAGATAGGGCGATCAGAACTGCATGTAGTAGTCAAGGTGTGGGCATACTATGGATTTATATAGTGGCATTATGATATTTTTTGTTTTATTATTTATCCCTTTCCTAAATTGCCAATGAGATATGGAAGGAAATTATGGGTTTGCTTTCCTTTGGGTGACTAGATAAGTTTGATTAATCAGTGTTTGCAATATTCCCTACCCTTTCCTATAACTAGTATGAGTAATACCTTGAAAATACTAAAAACATTGAGATAACATTTAATTATCTAAATGAATTAAGCATGATCAATGCACGAAAGTAGAAACTATTTTATTTGTAATACAAATTATTTAGTTTCTTAGGTTTCTGTCAAATTAAATAAAGGATCAAATTAATCACTGATTTAATTAAGTGAAAAAATGAGCCAAATTCACCACAATTATGGGTGCAACACCACACACTTTAGTGAAATTCTACCCACTTATGCCAGTGATGAATTTAACCTACTGTACTTTTAGCATTTTAGAGAAGGCCAGACATGCTTGGCTAAAGCAAGACTGTTCACTAAAGGTAAAATCCTGGCCCTGCTGCAGTCAATGGGAGTTTTGCCATTGACTTCAATGGCATCAAGATGTCTTCCCCTATGTCTAACTTGGCTGATACCAGGAAGTAATGGAAATGTCATTGGGAGTCAGGATGGATGAAAATCATTATTTAAAAAAATCAACCACATTTTTATTTATTTATTTATCTATCTATCTGGCATAACAAAAGATAGTTTGACATACTGGCGGCTTTTAATTTTCTTCCGATTTTACAGTCTTAAATGGCTAATGTGGCTATTTGTACTTGTTTCTTCAATTAATTTCCTAATTGTTAGTAGAATTTCAGATTTTACACAGGGATGTTTTTCTACTGAGAACTTTCACATTTAAAATGCTCATATACGCTGAAAAAACACAAACAAAAATATAAGTCTAGTGCCTATTAACATCCTTGTTATGAGAACACCACAAAATTGATAAGCAAATAGCCCATGCTGTATGTGCAACCAAACTACCTTCCAACATCTTTTACTTCAACAAGTGAAGAAAGGTAAAAGGCTTCAGCCAAGCTATACCCTCCATCAGGGCTTCCAGTTTCTAAGTCACTGGGGCTTGTGCTTCTAAGATATGTAGGTACTTAAATATGACAAGTTTTGAAAATGTTGGCCTGTGTGTATATTAAAATATTCTCAATAATTATGTTAACATAATAGGATAAATGCATTTTAATTGATAGCACTTATGCCTCTTAATTTTGAAGGGATAAAGATTTTATACCGCTGAGAGAAAAGTTGTTATTAAAAAATATTAACAATAGTTGCTGGAAACACTTATGCACATACTTAACTTTAATCACAGGTACTCCCACTGAAGTCAGTAGGACTATTCAAATGAGTAAAGTTATGTACCTGCTTAAGTGTTTGCAGGATCAGGGCCTTAATTTTCAATATTTTGGTTTTTTGCCTATAATAGTTTAGAAAATTGATAGGATATTTTATCGGTAGTATCTAAATTTTCAATAGCATAAACTTTCAAATCAGTTTTACAATGTCTTGGCTAGATTTAAAATCAATGGTAGAAAAATCAAGTGATTTAAATAATTGTTTAAATTGCTTTGAATTAAACTGCTCCACCCTGTGGAAAGTGAGAGTAGTGGGAGAATTCTAATCCAATTTTGAGACCAAACAGGTTCATTTATGCTTATCTGAACTTCTAAACCTTTGACTTTTACTGGGCTCTGATATTTTATGTAGACTAATAAAAAGCATGTCCAGACCCTCCCATCTTTAAGAATTTCATCATTAAGAATCTTGCTGATAGTTAACTAGAATTCTACATTAGCAAAACCTTCATATGGCAGGCTTGTTTCTGTTAGACTACCAATAAACATTGTGGCTCAAAACCACAGTGGCACAAAATTTTTTTGTTAAAAATATTGAAAAAGCCAGACTCAATAGCGTGAAAAACAAAACAAATCAGCATATTCCTTTCCCCATCTGTAGCAACACTGGGGCTCCCCTTCCATTCACAGCCAGGAGTGTAGTGCCGACTCTCCCGTCTGTCAGCCAGGCTCTCGGCCTAAAGAACCATGCTTCCTGCTGCCTAGTGTTATTTAACAGCAAGCACAGGATGTGTGTGTTTTGGCATCTAGCTCTCTATGGAGCAGTGCAGATTAATTTGCCATCCACCTTGCTCACTCTTTACCCAACTCTTCCATTCCTTCCACTATTGCCTCTCTCTTTTCCCTCTCGTTAACTTTTCTTCTCTGCCCCCTCCACTCTCTACCTTTCCTATCTCTCTACCCCAATCTCTTCCTACCTTTCTCTCTCTCTCTCGCCTCATCCCAGGATCTTTCTTCCACCACATCTAGGGTTGCCAACTTTCTACTCGCACAAAACGTCCCTACTCTGTGGCCCCAGCCCGTCTCCGAGGCCCCGCTCCTGCTCACTCCCCCCCTCACTCCCTGGCTCATTTTCACCAGGTTGGGGCAGGGGGTTGGAGTGGGGGGGGGGAGAGAGGAGGGATTTGGGGTGCAGGAAGGGTTTGGGCTGGGGGGTGGGAGGGGGCTCTGGGCTGGGGCAAAGAGTTGGGGTGCGGGAGGGTGAGGACTCTGGGTACAGGAGGGGGTCGGGGTGCAGGCTCCAGGCAACGTTTACCTCAAGCAACTCCTGGAAGCAGCAGCATTCTGCGGCTGGCTGTATACAGGCTGCCCCTGCTGGAGGCAGACGGGAAGTGCAGCGTTTTCCAGGACGAAGAAGGGGAAAAGCCCCTGCTCTGTGCTGGGAACTGAACCTTGGGAAGTTGCAAGGAGGCGCTGGGGAGACAGCATCCCCTTCCATCTCTCCCACATCTGGCCCAGTGTTGTATTTGACTGGCTTTTAACACCACGTAATGCGACAATATCCGTCTCTCCCCTTCTATCATTAACAAGACCTTGGTTCCGTAAACATAAAATGTGAAGCCATAAGTGTTGCCTCCATGCAATGGCGCAATCTAGTTATCTTTCATTTATTTCCACAGAAGCCTCATAGTTCAGAATACCCCATAGGATGTACAGCTTGGTCCAGATCAGCACTTTACTTAGCAATGGGGGAAACAGGAACACGTACCATTTATAAACCCTAACAGATACTGGACAAATTTCTGAACTTTTTTTTTTTTTTTAAATTAAGCATACAGGTCTTCTCACTGCACTTTAAATCCCTTGAAATCATGCCAGGTATACCACAAAGTGCTGGATTTAAAAGTATTAAGAAAATTTTTGAAGATTTGCCTCACAAGACATGTTTTAGCAAAGGTACAAAAACAGGCCATTTGTTCACTCCTGAAACAGGTAAAATGTGCTCATATTTCCTCAGAATTCAAACAGCCATCCAACATCCAGGAGAAAAAAAAATCAGGGTTATGGGTGTGATGGGATGAGGATTTTCAGTCAGCTTCAGTGAGTGGTACACACGAGACTTTTTAGTTCACAGCATCATGATCCAAGCAGTTATCAATGTTTCACAAAGCTGTCACATCAGTTGACTTCTAAAGGTGAAATTGACCACCCCCCCCCCCCAGTGGGAAGCCCTCCATGGTGGGATTGTGTGAAGGGACTATCTAAGGTGGAGAGCTCATTCAGGGAATCTCTGATCCCAGTACACTGCAGAGGGAGTCTCTGTGCTAGGTCTGAACAGGCCAATGCATTAAGGGAAGGAAGAAATTGGGGAAGGGAATGGGATTCTCAAGTATGCAGAACCAGCAGCAGAGAACCTACTTGTACGAGGTGACAATGGCCATAAAGGATCTGTGTTACAGACCCTTAACCTACATGCAGGTGATAGGATGTGTAAATTTCATTCCCTCACTACTCCTATAAAGTTTTCTGCACAATGCCCTATTAGTTAGCCTTTGGGATACGAGTGGGAATTTCACTGTAAAATCAATATTGCCATTTTTTTACACTATCTGATTTTGGTTTAAATGAATATATGTGGGTTGCAATATATTAAGAATGTATGTTCTTGCTCCAGCTACATTTACTTTTAAAAAAACCCCGCCATTAGCATAATTTGCTAAACTTGTGTGTTTTAAAATAAAAGAAACACAGGCAAATTGGGCCACAGACATGACCAAACCCACCAGAAATAAGTTCCAAATGGGGCTACTTTTAGTATGCTCATATAATTGACTGTAGTAGGAAAACTAAAAAAAATGTTTTAAAATGTAGAAAGACTGCTAGCTACCATGTGTTTTATTACTTTTATTTGTTTCCTTTTCCGTTTGTAGTGTCTTATGTGGAGTTTATGTATGTTCTTTGATTGCATTGGGCAAATTGCCTTATGTATGATAAATCCTGTTTTTAGTTCTTCTCTGTTATGGAAACCAAGGCCTTCAGCTATGGATGCCTTATTATATTTAGGAATGAATAAACAGACTAATCATTGATTGACTGGTATTAACATAGAAAAAAACTTCATTTTGTTGATTTTTTTTAAGATAGTCTTTCACAGACACAATTCACTTCTTGTTGCATTAATGCATAAGGAAATTATTTTGCATTCACCAAAGATGCCAGTTTGACTAAATAGAATATATATTTTTCAAATCCACAAAAATGTTAATCAGATTGTTAGAACACGTGCAAGCCTGTGTTGTGTTGTTTCAGCTATTGCTGTCGGATTACTCAATAATTTGCATTTTGTTATGAGGACCTGGGTGCATGCAGAGGTTCCAAGCTCACAGCTCATAATTCCAAATATTCCTGAGTTAGCAATAAAGAATGAAGGACATGAAGACTATAAATTTTCACTTGGATTTTTTTTAGTTGATTAATCTGGTTCCTCTCTTACTCTTAAACCCCCCCCCCCAAACCAAATAAATATGTAAGTAAAGCAAAAGTAAACTGGAAAATGTATTACTGAAAGTCTAAAAAACTCCCCAAAACTTGAATAAACCATATTGCTAACCATAAAATACTGTAGCTATTTTTTGTCAATTGCTTCACAAGAGCATGGATGGAAATCTGACACCATTACTACAGTGAGCAGTAAAACATGTAAATCAACACTAAAATGCCTCCAATTATTTATATTCTGTACAAAATGTTAAGTGGCTGAATCAACGTTAAATTAACTGTTAACTGTATATTAACATAGTATTATGCCATAACATGATAGAGCTACTTCAATTAAGAGCCTGTAAGCATTTCCATTATCCCAGTTTTCAGAGTTATTAAGCCACCTCTTTACCTCCTCAGACAAAATGTTCCAAACTGGGTGCTAATAATTTAGAAACAGATGTTTTGTAACTAAAACCCATTAACATTAAGTTACTACTTCATCCTAAGCACTTTGACGCTGATTTAGGAAAGACCTTAGGGTTAAATTCTTATTCCATTTCAGTCAGTGGCAAATTTCTTATAGACTCCAAAGAGTCTGAGATTTGTCCTTAAGCATATAGTTAACTAAATATGGGAGTAGTCCCATTGACTTTATCTGAACCACTTATATGGGTCACAGTCCTCAGCCTCTTGCAGGATCAAGCCCTCATTGAATTACACTAATAAGGTCACTTATTTGTTAAAAAAAGACATGTCATTTTCAGTTCTCTCTTTTAAGAGTATCTTTAGTTTACTACTTCTTTCTCAACCTATATACAGGTAAGATTACTCAGTATTTAGGGATACAACATAGAAGGCCAAATTCTTCCTTTGAGTAATAACTCTGTTGAAGTCAAACATTTATCTTACCTGCTTTCAAAAATGAATGTATAATTATTTCACGAGTTAATCAGCAATATCAAAAAGAAATGAACAAAAGCAGTGTAATATCTTCAGCATATCTTGTCAAAAGTAAACTTTTTTTAAATAATATAAAAGTCTTTGAACTGACTGTGGTTCCTATTCTGCAGTAATGATACAGAGATGTCTGCACAAAACTCCAGTGAATTCAGTTTCAGAGTAGCAGCCGTGTTAGTCTGTATTCGCAAAGAGAAAAGGAGTACTTGTGGCACCTTAGAGACTAACAAATTTATTAGAGCATAAGCTTTCGTGAGCTACAGCTCACTTCATCGGAAGCATTTGGTGGAAAAAACAGAGGGGAGATTGATATACACACACAGAGAACATGAAACAATGGGTTTATCATACACACTGTAAGGAGAGTGATCACTTAAGATAAGCCATCACCAGCAGCAGGGGGAGGAAAGGAGGAAAACCTTTCATGGTGACAAGCAAGGTAGGCTATTTCCAGCAGTTAACAAGAATATCTGACAGGTTTCAGAGTAGCAGCCGTGTTATAGTCTGTATTAGCAAAAAGAAAAGCCGTACTTGTGGCACCTTAGAGACTAACAAATTTATTAGAGCATAAGCTTTCGTGAGCTACAGCTCACTTCATCGGATGCATTTGGTGGAAAATGCATCCGATGAAGTGAGCTGTAGCTCACGAAAGCTTATGCTCTAATAAATTTGTTAGTCTCTAAGGTGCCACAAGTACTGCTTTTCTTTTTAAGAATATCTGAGGAACAGTGGGGGGTGGGGTGGGGGGGAGAAATAACATGGGGACAGTCTCTACGTAAAAGAATGAATGGACACAAATCAGACCTCAAGAATTATAACATTCAAAAACCAGTTGGAGAACACTTCAATCTCTCTGGTCACTCGATTACAGACCCAAGAGTGGCTATCCTTCAACAAAAAAGCTTCAAAAACAGACTCCAACGAGAGACTGATGAATTGGAATTAATTTGCAAACTGGATACAATTAACTTAGGCTTGAATAGAGACTGGGAATGGATGAGTCATTACACAAAGTAAAACTATTTCCCCATGTTATTTCTCCCCCCCCTCACCCCCCCCCCACTGTTCCTCAGATATTCTTTTCAGAGTAGCAGCCGTGTTAGTCTGTATTCTTTTTTCAGATATTCTTGTTAACTGCTGGAAATAGCCTACCTTGCTTGTCACCATGAAAGGTTTTCCTCCTCCCCCCCCTGCTGCTGGTGATGGCTCATCTTAAGTGATCACTCTCCTTACAATGTGTATGATAAACCCATTGTTTCATGTTCTCTGTGTGTATGTATATATCAATCTCCCCTCTGTTTTTTCCACCAAATGCATCCGATGAAGTGAGCTGTAGCTCACGAAAGCTTATGCTCTAATAAATTTGTTAGTCTCTAAGGTGCCACAAGTACTCCTTTTCTTTTAGTGAATTCAGTGAGATTCTACTCAGGTAATGCAGTCTACCCATGCATAGTTGTAGGATTGGGGCTTAGGTCTAATTATTAAAGCCTAAAGTTTGAATGACCAATTCATAAAGTAAATAATTGTAAATATCTGTTCCTTTGTGGAACACACAAAAAATTGGTTTGAAATATGATCATTCTCCTGCATACAAATCTGAATACCCAACGGTATTCAAAAAATGAAGTTTTTCTTGCCTTCAAACATATTAATATATGTGGCAAAATTATAGGAGAATTTGAATTTGTACACAATGATCAGTTCTAATACAAACTGAGAAAACTGAATGTAACAGCTGTTATTTGGCCTAGTTATCCTTTGTGTTTTTATGGTATTATGCAAATGCGCTATACAGAAAACAAAATAATAAACAAGATAACAAAATAATCTAACAAAAATATTTATACTAATACTGTCATCTTTGGTTGTAAAAGTGCTATTGAAGTCAAGCTTAGGAAACCTCAAACTCTTCTCAACACAGATATAATTTAATGAGTCATATATAATAGTATAAATGCACAATACAATAAATGGTGATTCTTCATATAGCATAATTGACTAACTGAATTCACATGATTACTGTCTAGATGCATGGGGTATTTTGTCCCTAAGTATTCTATTCCTGAGTTACCTGACAGTTTATATGAGATGGAATGGTAGACAAAAATTGGAACACTTTGCGCCTTACTTTGGCTTACCTGTGCATACAGACACGAACACCAGAAAGCCTGCAGGAACAGCAGTGCAGTTGTAGTGCACAGCAAAGGAAACCTTCTGCAATCCACATTTCACTGTAAAGTTACAAGGAGCTTGCCACACAGGCCACAACAAGCAAAGCAGAGATGTACAATGTGGCACAGCAAAGGGGGTACGCGAGTATGGGTTGACTGTACATGCCTAAACCAACTTCTCCATGCCCTCTCTGTATACATCCCTAAACAATTCACTCCTTTTCTAAGGCCCTGTCTAGACTAGGAAAAGTGTTATTGTTTTTTTAAAATATATTAGCTCATATGTTTAAACTAAGTATGGTTAAAAATGTGTTAGCACCTATTAGAGAGTTTAACATGTTTTTTTTAAGCAGCACTTACTTAAATGTGTTTGCTAATACATTAAAAAACCCTACCTTGTTTTAGTCTAGACAAAAGTAGTTGCAATAGATGGAACTGTTTGCAGACAGGGATTTTTTTCAAGCTGCTCACATCTAGAATCTATGCACATATTAATGATACCAGTGCAGTTTCTATATGTACCTCTTTGTGTTACTTTTCCTGCACTAGTTACAATTTGGACCCAGGATTAACTGCAGGTTGGAAGTACAAACTACTTACTGCTGGAAAAAAAAATACTAGAAATTTTTGAATGTGTAGGTTGCAGAAGATGTAATATGGTTCAGTTCATTGCTGGGAAAATCCACACTAAATAATATGTTTTACTAGCAACAATATGAAAAGAAATTGGGATTTTTTTTTTAAATCAGAAACTAGAAAATAGTCAGCTTTACAATGAAATATGGTTAAGAACCTGAAGCATATTATACATGTTAATGTCAGAGTCACTGAGAATGGTTAACATGATGTAACCCAGGGGTCAGCAACCTCTCAGAAGTGGTGTGCCGAATCTTCATTTATTCACTCTAATTTAAGATTTTGCGTGCCAGTAATACATTTTAACATTTTGAGAAGGTCTCTTTCTATAAGTCTATAATATATAACTAAACTATTGCTATATGTAAAGTAAATAAGGTTTTTAAAATGTTTAAGAAGCTTCATTTAAAATTAAATGAAAATGAAGAGCCCACTGGACTGGTGGCCAGGACCCGGGCAGTGTGAGTGTCACTGGAAATCAGCACGCATGCAGTCTTTGGCACACGTGCCATAGGTTGCCTACCCCTGATGTAACCAAATATCAACCAGAATATACTGCAGTAATTTACCACAGAGATCGGTGTGTAATGAATTTGATAGCTTAGCCTCAGTTTCCAACTTCAGATGAAGATTAAATGTTAAGGGTGTTACTGTAAATATAACATGAACATGGTTGATGAACATGTAAGATGAATATGGTTGATTTTCTAATTTTACCACATGGTTTACTTCAGAAGAAAATAAGCATTAGTAATAGTTTTGTAGCTCAGTAAACAGTCAAAAAAATCAATACAACTCACTTCTTTGTTTATGTGGAAGATATTTAGTTTGGGTTGAAAGTATCAGAACCATAATATGAACCTCCTGGTAGAATACCACAACTAAATTTCTGAAAAGCCACTTGGTTAATCTCAGTGTTGAATCTAGCTGTTTTAAATTACCATAATACATAATAACAGTCTTAATGACAATAAAGATGCACAGTGCCAAAGAAAGCTTGAAATAGTGTCCAAAACAACGAGCTAAGAGCCAGCCCAAGTGACAAACATACATATGTCTGTTTACAAGGAATGGAGGCGTTTAGGAATGCTGATGCCTGCGGTCTCCAGAATGTTCCAGAGGATTGAATTGTGAGGATTTACAAAGTCTGGATGAGAGCAACACTGCTCCTGGAGATGGTAGGCCCTAAAATGGAGGCATCCATCAGTTCATGGCAGAATTTAGAGATATCTGTGGTCAGAATAGAGTCCATTGGCCTCATAATGTACATCAACAAATTAATATTGTATAGATGTCATTTCAAAGCCTCCTAAAGACGAAGAGGCATTATTAACGTGATTAGAGCACAGATAGTTCAAACGGTATGCAGATATTCAAACTTGCATTTTGCATTATAGCCGTTTTTTTTTTTTTTTTTGCTGTTGAACTGTAATGAATTGTCTCATAATCTATTCCATCTTCTTGCCATTAGCAGGCTTTGAATGTTCACAAATAGGAGCAAAGAACTCATTTTCCAGAGGTTTAATCACACAAAGAGCGAATGCCTAATTCTCTAAATGAAATGGTCTGTGTTCACTGAAGCAGAGATTTAATATATCACGGCAAATTAGGTAGATTTTAATAAATTACTTATCTCTCTGAATACTTTACATATGCTTATGAAGAAACATAGCCTGTTTGCAAACAGTGAAAACCCACAGCCTATAAAATCCTTTGAAGAAAATGACAAATAAAATAAATTAAAAAATGAAATGCATTATCTCCTAGTTCTCCAGAGACAATTCTTTTGCTGCATTGATTCACAACTCCATTAAAAATATCAATTAAATCTTTCATTGAGATTGGTTAAAAGCTAGAAAATTAACTTTCCAAGCTTCTTTCTAGCCACTGGTTATCCAGATACAAGGATCATTGTATGTGTTTGATGTAAGTTTTAAAAGTGATCAAAAAAACACTTGCCTGTCCCTACAGCTCAAACTAAGCGGAACTGAATCAGATTGATTCTTTTATATTTTCTTTCTGTGCTTTGAGAGCTGTTAGTTGAAACTGTAAATCTCTTTTACAGTATATGAAAATTGAGTTTACCCTCCCCCTCCTTCAAATAATGATAATCATAAACAACTACTTATAATGTTAGTAGAAGGGCAAAAGTTATTTTTAAAAAAGCTTGCAGTAATTTAATAAGTCTTGCAACTAGCCTCATTCTTTATATTTAATTGATAGAAACTGCACGCATCAAAGAAAACGCATACTGAGATTTAATGTGCATAAAATGGATATTAGCATTTTAAAGAGGCAGATTAACACATTAATCCAAGTGATTTTCATATATTGCTTCTAATAAAATCTTCACAGTATAAAATTCTTAATGAGGCTAATCACTGGCATTGCATTTAGTGGGGTGATTAGGGATAACATAAAAGTATTTTTAATCAGTTTTCTAAGGCTTAAGCTTTTTTATTAAAAATTAAAAATTCAACTTGCATTTTTATTACTGTTTTATGTAAGAAAAATGTTGAAAATGCAAATAAAGCACATCATTCAATCATGTAGGTATTAATTATTTACAAGACGTTGTCCATTGTGGAGAGAGTCTTAGCCTTAGGGGGAAATATAAAAACAAACAGACTGAAAAGTATACAAAACTTTACTACTATAAATCAAGCATGCTTTTCATATAAATTATACATTAAATATACTGTAGTAATTACAAAAATCTCATCTTCGAAGAGCTATCAAGCATGTATTTACACTGGGAGAAGCAGCATCTGTAGGCACACTTTTCTTTCATGCCTCCTAGTCATTTTTGTGTTCCTCATAGACTGAACGCAGAGCATGGAGGGCCTCCACTGTTACTTTGAGCTTTCCAATTATTGCACTATCATCTTGTGAATCGAAAACTAGAAAGGAAACATCAGACAACAATATTAGCAATTTAATTTAGTTTTTGTGTTACAATAATTTCACTTTAGCATTTGGGAAGATTAAAAGGCAACCATACAAGGTTAAAAAAATAACTATCACTTCTAGTGCTCAATCCTGCAAGATGCTGAGTACTATCTACCCAACTGAAGTGAGGGGGAGGAGATGGTGCTCGGCACCTTACAGGATTGAGTCCTTTCAACACTAGGATGGAGGAATACTTTAAATTCCACCTCAATAATGATTGGTGCAAGGTTTAATTTTCAAGCTAAGAAAGCAGTATTTATTATATACCTTCCCAAATTGTTTGTTCATTTTTCATAGTAAATAAATATCACACAAGGACACATATACATTTAGGGTTTGATCCTGCTCTTGCTGAAGTCAATGAGTGTGTTGCCATCAACTTCAGTAGCAGCAGAATCAGACCCTTGTTATCTATGCATTAGTACACAAGCTAATGAGGTGTGAATTGTCTATGTTATAGCCGGCTGTGTGCATGATTGGGGCTTGAATCATGCAGTTCAGATATTAATATACAGATGACAAGTTGATGTTGTCTTAGTGAAACACAATATGATTTTGACTCCAGGCTTCTTGCATGCTATAGACAAATGTAGACAAAGACATTATTCCCTCTTAGGGTGAACCGCGACCAGATAACACATTTTTTAAAAATCGACATCTTTGTCTACATTGGGTGCTTAAATGGTGTTTAAAAACTTGACATTTAACATTTAGCTAACACATTTTAAAATACCATTAATTTTTCCAGTCTAAAGAAGTCCAATGAGAGGCTCTGCCGCTGTGATTGCCAAAGTGCTGCTAGCAAACATACTCCTCTCTCCTGGGCCTCTATGCAAGGCTATGAGGCTCCTCAAACGAAAGTCTCAATAGAATTTTTTTTTTTGAATAAACACAAAGTTTTGGGGGTGGCGGTTGGGTCAGAACAGCCCCTCAGAGCTAATTTAGCAGTAAGCAAATGGTATGATTATGTGTTGTATTCATTGCAGGGACCAGGATACCTCACCTGGGAACCTGCAGACAGCTTTACTTCATGCCACAATTTCCAGACTGTTAGGGCAGCTCAGGACAAGCTTGGAATAAGAAGAGGGTAAGGCACTCTCTGTAACTTTAAGTTTGTTTATATGTACAAGAGACAGTGTTGTGTAGTTGATAACTTAAAGGACAGACAGGATAGGACTCCTGGATTCTATTTCCAGCACTGCTATTGATTTTCTGCATGCTTGGACAAGGCACTAAAAGTGTACACTGTTTGCTTAAAAAGTACATTTTCTGGATGTTTTTCTTTTTACCTACTATTGTCACAAGTAACATTTAAGATTGCTATAAATGGAGAGATTAGAGAAAAACAATATTTCTCCTATATTTTTTCCACTTATTTACATTGTTCTTTTGATAGCACTTAGTGTATATTTAGTGCCAATGTTTCCCTTGTGTCAATCACTTTCTCTGGATCTTCTTGTATGCCTTTCATACAACAACCCAAGACAGTAAAAAAGACATTTAAAAAAGAAAATGTGATTCTAAAGCCACAAAAATGGCAAAGTGTAGATGTAGTTCTTGAAACTACTTTTATACAATTTTTTTAATTAACTAGATTTTGAGTTCACAGTGCCCCTTTAACCTCTCTGTGCATCAGTTTATTCATCAATGGAAAAAAGTATAACGACTATCACTTCGGAGGGATTTTGATAAACTTCATTATTTGTAAAGAGCTTGAGAATCCCAAATGACAGGTGCTATATTCAATAAGTGCCTATTATTATTAAATTTAGTAAAGGTCTGGACCTAAAAGGCCTGATCTTCAAGAAGAATATTTTTACAATGATTTACATTGAGGAAATTTCTTGAGAGATGTTCTTTTCCTGTTGTGATGTAATAAAAGGAAGTTACTCACCTTGTGCAGTAACAATGGTTCTTCGAGATGTGTCTCTATGGGTGCTCCACTGTAGGTGTATGTGCGCCCCTGTGCCTCTAATCGGAGATTTTTCGTAGCAGTGTCCGTTGAGCCTGTGTATGAGCTCTCCCTCCCTCATGGTCTGCCTTGAGGCTATCTAGCACTGTGTGGGTGAACCTCACCTCAGTTCCCTCTCTACTGTCCTATAGAGAACTCCGAAGTAGAAGGGAGGAGGGCGGGTTGTGGAGCACGCATAGGGACACATCTCAAAGAACCATCATTACTGCACATAGTGAGTAACTTCCTCTTCTTCTTTGAGTACTGTCCCTGTGGGTGCTCCACTGTCGGTGACTCCTGAACAGTACCCACCACTGGAGGCTGGGACTTCAGAGTGGAGTCTGGTACTACAGAGTACAGTGGAGTTGAAGATGGCGTCGGGGGCCAAATCTTCAGTGATCGTATAATGTTCTGACAAAGTATGGGCTGAGGCCCAAGTCGCTGCTCTACAGATTACTGAGATAGCGATATCTTTAAGGAATGTGATCGAGGTGGAAATTGATCTCGCAGAGTGCGTATGGACTCTGGACGGAGGCAGCAGGTTGCGCTCTTGATAACAGTGATTAATGCAATCAAAACCATTTGGATAGTCTGAGACAATATCACAGAGCCTTCGGATCTTTCTGTGAACAAAAGGAAGAGTTTAGGAGATTTCCTAAAGTCTTTAGTCCTGTCCAAGTAGAATGCTAGTGTTCTTCTAACATCTAGCATATGCAGAATTGTCTCCCTGTTGTCACAATGTGGTTTTGGGAAAAAAAAAACAGGGAGATGGATCTGTTGATTCATATGGAAAGTGCAAGAGAAAGTAGGGAGAAACTTGGGATATGGCTTTAGAGTTACTTTGTCTTTAAAAAAGACTGTGAATGGTGGGTGTGCCATCAGGGCCGCTATTTCTCCTATGTGCACAGTGGAGGTGATGGCAATTAGAAATGCTGTCTTCATAGACAGGTGTAAGAAAGAGCAAGTTGCCATGGACTCAAAGGGAGGCCTAGTCAAAGCCCTGAGAACTATGTTAAGATCCCAGGCTGGAGTGGGTGCTCTCACATGCAGGAAGAGATTTCTAATGCCCTTAGGAAATCTACATGTCAGTGGATGAACAAACACCAAATATCTGTCTACCTGGAGGTTGAAGTTTTCTCCCTGCTAGATGTACCTTAAGGGAGCTGAGTGAGAGTTTTGACCTCTTGAGGTCTAAAATGTAGTGTAAAATGAGAGAGAGGGAAGATGAGGTTGTGTCTGTGTATTTAGAATGACAACAAATTGGAATAGTTTCCATTTTGTAGGTAAGTATGTTGAGTGATCAACTTTTGGCTGTGTAGCAACACATCTTTCAGCTTGTCAGAGTACTCTGCCTCTAAGCCTTGGAACTAAGAAGGAGCCAAGCCTGGAGATGGAGGACCCGCAGGTTGAGGTGAAGGATCAGCCTATTGTTTTGAGAGAGCAGGTGAAAAATGGTTCGAAGAGGAACCATGGGGCATATTACCATCTGTGTCAGGTAAGGGAACCAGACTTGTCTTGGCCAGGAGGGGCCATCAGAATAACTCTTGCTTTGTCTCGTTGAATTTTTAACAGGATCTTGGATAACTGAGGAAACTGGGAAAAGGCATATAAGAGGTTCTAGTCCCATGAGGATGAGGGCATCTTCCAGTGAATGTTTCCCCAGGCCAGCCCTGGAGCAGTAAGTAATGAAGAGATCCGTAGTCAGGGTTGCTCAAAGGGTGAATAAGTCTTGTAGCACCTCTGAATTCAGTTCCCATTCATGATTGTGACAAAAATTCTGACTGAGACTGTCGGCTGTCACATTCTGTATCCCTGGTAGATAGACAGCTGAGGTGAGCACATTATGATGGATGCACCAATTCCAAAATTTGAGTGCTTCCTGGCAGATCTGGCACCCCCTGGGTGATTTATGTAAAACATACAGGTCATATTAAGTCCATCATGATCTTCATGTGGGTGTTCTTGATGAAAGGCAGAAAGTGTGCCCAGGCATTCCTGACGCCCTTAGCTCCAAAAGAGTGATATGGAAGGTCACTTTTGTGGAAGGCCATTTGCCCTAAACCTTGTGGCTGTGTAGGTGAGCTCCCCAGCCTATTAGAGAGGCATCTGTCCTAAAGTGGTGAGTTTGCATAGCGGGAGGAATGCTCTCGCTTGTACTGCATCAAGGTTGGTGCTGATAAACTCCAGTCCCTCTACTGGGGTTAGTGTGCTGCTACAATGAAGAGAATCTTGGAGAATACCCTGGGTGGAGCAGTCTGTACTGATAATGGTCCTGCCCAAAGGTAAACCGTAGGAAGTCTCCTGTATGATGGTTGTATTGAGACATGGAAGTAGACATCTTGTAAGTTGAGGGCCAGAAATCAATCTCCTGGCTTTAGAGCTGGAATAATGGTTTCTAGTGTGACCATCTTGAATGTCAGTGCCTTCCCATATTTGTTTAATGCTCTTAGATCTAGAAGAGGCCTCCATCTTCCCTTCGTCTTCGGGATCAGGAAATAATGGGAGTAAAACCCCTTGCTTCTGAGTTGCACTGGGATTGGTTCTATGCCCCTAGGCATAACAAATGATATATTTCCAGATGAAGTAGGTTCTCATGAGAAGGGTCCCTGAAGGGTGATGGAGAAGGAGGGTTGGAATGGGGGAGGGATATGAATTGAATGGTGTAACTCTTCGAAATAATCTCCAGGACCCATCTGTCAGAGATGATATTCTCCCAAATGCTGTGAAGTAGGGCCAGGCAATTTCTGAAGGGGTATGACAGGTGTGTAGATGGAAGCTGATGTTGCAAGGTATAACTGTTCGGGCCCTTGACCAACCCATCAAAAGTGCTTAGAAGAGGCGGTTTGAGAGGTTGCGTACTGGGATATGGACTGCTTCCACTTTTGAGCCCTGGTCCTCTTACACTGCAGCTCGAAACATTGCTGAGATGGAGGGTATTGAGGAGATTGTGATCTGTGCTGTGGCTGAAGGTATATCTTCTCTTCTGTCCTGCAGTGTAGATTCCTAGGGAGTGTAATGTGGTCTGGGAATCCTTCAGGATGTGGAGAGAAAATCTGTTTTCTCCGCAAAGCATTTGGGCCCTTCAAACTGGAAGTCTTCTCCAGCTCTTTGGGGAACTCAGAAAGGTGTAGCCAAGAATCCTGCCTCAGTACCACTGTCATAGAGACCTGAGTAAAAAATGAAACACTAACTGCTAAGGAGAACAAAAGAAAAAAACAACTATGATTTATGCCAATGACACTGGTAAGGAAGGGACAACTGCTCACTCCATTTCAAGGCCAAAGGTGGTTGAGAAGGAACTGTGGCAGGGGGGTTGCCCGCACAGTGCTAGATAGCCTTGAGGCAGACCACGAGGGAGGGGAAGCACATGTGCGGGCTCAATGGACACTGCTACCAAAAATCTCCAATTAAAAGGACAGTGGCGCACATACACGTACAGTGGAGCACTCATAGGGATACTACTTGAAGAACTGTTTATGTATCTCTAATTTCACGTGTTCTAGACATTCAGAACACACACTGATGCTATACAAGACTCTAAATAGAACAGAATACAAAACAAATAGTGATGGTTTGCATAAAATCTACCAATTAGCCAGGATAATTAGTCCCTCTCTTACCCTGAACACGAAAGGTATCCAAGATTCAAAATGTTTTAAAGGAGGAGTAAGTGGAATTTAAGTAATACAACACTGTTGACTGTCACAGTACTCAAATACCTGTTTATAACTTTTTACATTGGTACTTTCCATTCCAGTTTAAATTAAAATTACATTGCAGCAAAAAGCACAAGTCACGGCAAAGTAGAATTTCTTAGCTTTCATCTAAACTACTTCGTAAGATTTGGCAGTCTCATATCCTAAAATGAAATTAACATCTGGGACATTTGAAGACACCAGGGGATGATGGAAGAGAACAAATGGTTCAGGCAAAATAAGAACCAGCCCAAACCCACATACTCATTGATTCAAAGAATTGAAACTCTTCCAGTGTATGGAAGTCTGCTTGTTCTCATCATTTACCTACTTCACTTGAATTCTGGCATGTGCTCTAGGAACTTAGAAGTGCATAGTGTACTCTGGAATTTCAGCTCTAGCACAGTTGCAAGCACACGCAAAAAATGGATATCGAGAATAGACAAGAAGCATCAGTCATTCATTCCCCACTCAGCCCCACCACATTACTAACTCAAGAACTCAATATTACATCATTCAGTTTCCTCTGCACGTCCAACACCAAGTCAGCTCCCACATCAGGTGGGGAAGAGAAAGAGACCTTTATTGGCTGTAGCCCGTTCCCTGTGACCTAGGGCAATGGGAGAGACTCTAAGGGTACATCTACATTGCAAAAAAAAAAAAACCAAAACCCCACCTCAGTGGCAGTGAGTTTTAGAGCCAACATCAACTGTTTCAGCCTCATGATATAGGGCTACAGATAGCAGTCTAGATGTTACTATTTAGGCTGGAGGCCAAGTGAGGGATGGGAAGGGCTAGAAGAAGCCAGCAGGGAGACCTCTCTCCTCCCCACAAGAAAATGAAAGATTCAGCATCTCATCATACTTCTTCAGATGGTCCTCCCTGCTCCAGACAGTCACCACCTATGTTTGCCAGATGGGAAATTAATCAACTGTAATTGAGCTTGCTCTAACTGAATATCGAATGTAAAATCAATACTCTTTTGTCATGTCTTAGATACACATTTCATACAGAGGACAGAGTATCTTTGTTTAAGATTCAGAATTGGTGTATTTAGCATGAATTCAGACAGTTGAACTATATAAACCATGTGTGTATTATACACAATACTTGAACATTCTGTGGGTCTAAAACCTGAGGGTCTACATTAGGGGACCCAATTACTTATTGAAGTCACTGGGGTTTTCAAATTGACTTCAACAGAACCAAAATTTGGCCCCTTTCACACCACAGAGATGCTATAATTGCCTACAATGGATATTTGCAGTAGGAAATTATTGACAAAAATGTTGAATATAAAATTAATAAGTTCAGAGGCTTTCCTGGCATTTAAAGAAATACTCTGCTTGTACAAAAGATAAAAATATACTAGTGAGTAATTAGGCCTAACAGTCTCAGGTTTTGTAAACTGATTAATCTAATACTACTTTACTAGTAATACTGTTCAGATTTTTCCCAAACCAGGGACTGTATAACTCTTAGTTAGAAGATAATATTAATTCTATTAAGTTCTTTCAGTTTTAGGGAATACTATTTATTTTCAGGAATAAGTTGTATGAGCAGATGAATTGTGGTAACTTATAAAAGTGATACTGTATGGTTCAATATTATAACAATAATTAAATCATTAAGTATTAAACCTCTCAGAGTAGAGAAGAAAAACTCTAGTAAAATTTTGAAATGAACAGATGTCAAAAGTTAAACCTAAGAACTCTGCTAAACTTACCATTAATATCTTGCTCAATTATGTCTCTTTCTTTCTGAAATATCTCCCTTAGACTGACGTAAGCAAAGCCAATGTCTTCACACTCAAGATCTTGTTCATCTTCTGGAGGGTCACTAACCACTGTAAATCGTATGCTGAGAATAAAACAAAAATTCTCACTCTTGAAATGATCCATAACACCCAATCACTTTGGGACTAAATTCAGACAATAAAACAAATATAAAGGCAGAGCATATCTAGAATCTCCCAATTTAGCATATAAAACAACTCTTGATCAGTGGTTCTCAACCAGGGGTACACATACCCCTGGGGATATGGAGAGGTATTCCATGGGTACATAAACTCATCTAGATATTTGCCTAGTTTACAACAGCTTACATAAAAAGCATTAGCGAAGTCACTATAAACTAAAATTTCATACAATGACTTGTTCATATAACTCTATACATTGTACACTGAAATGGAAGTATAATATTTATATTCCAATTGATTTATTTTATAATTATATGGTAAAAATGAGATTTTTCAGGAATAGTGTGCTGAGACACTTTTGTATTTTTATGTCTGGTTTTGTAAGCAAGTAGTTTTTAAGCGACGAAACTTGGGATATGCAAGATAAAGCAGACTCCTGAAAGGGGTATAGTAGCCTGGAAAGGTTGAAAGCCACTGCTTTTGATTAGTGCTTCTCAACACTTTTCATAGCAGGACTCAATTTTTCATAGCACATCATCCAGGTTCACCTCCACTGCCTTCCCAGCTGGCTGAGATTTACTTTTCCTCCTCCAATTAGTAATATGGGAAGGACTGGTCATTTGTGACCCCAAGTTGAGATCCCCTGTTTTAGATTAAATACATTTTTTCATAAGGTGACACCTAATTGTTGATCACACAGTAATATATTCAGAGAGGCAGAATTGTCTACAGGACTGAACGTACCTCTCAGAGCCAGAAACTTCTACATTCTTAGCTCATATTGTTCAATCACTTCACCGTTTTCAAAATTAGGAAACTGAAGTACAGAAGTGATTATTCCCACACAACTCTCAGAGCTTTTTATGAGCACTCATGTATGTATAATGCTTTGAAAATGTAAAGCACTACTGTGCTTTTTACTGTGATGACCTTTATTTGCAATTTGTTTGAAATGGCAAATAAACTTTGTCTTTGGGTGGAGGGGGAACCTGGAATAATCAATTTCTATGTTATGTTTTTAATCTTAGCTGGCATATGTATACTTCAGGCTGAAAATGATTAATTAAATATCAGAATTTTGCTGGTTAAATCTTTCTGTACTACAGAAAGTCATCAAGCAGAAGATCTGCTGCTTTACTTCAGTGCTATACCACGTAATAAACTCTAGGCACACAACAAAATGCAAAGGTCACTCACTCTCTTGGCATTATACTGAATCATGATAAATAGATGGTAGAGATATAGGGGCTAGGCAAATCAAATAATAAATCAGCCAGATAGCAGAAATACTAGCCATATTCAGTGAAGCAGTAAATCAACTGCAAAATATTCAGCTGTAAGATATTTGGGAATTTACACATCTGTAATAGTTACTAGAAGAGAATATCCTAGCTAAGAAAAACACCACTAGTTCTTGTTCCAAAACAACAACAACAAAAGTTAGAATCCAAAGCCTGCTGCCCCAGAATTACATATTTGTAATGGAGTGTTATGTATTTGGTGTTCAAAGCTGCATAATAATTAAATCCAGCAATCATGTATAAATACACAGCAAGTGCATCTCCATGTGGACTTCCGGTATTCATTAATTTGAGTCTTTTGATAGTTACCATCATCAGTAAAGAGTGATTCTTGTCTTAGTCAATAATGCTATGATAATTTCATAAGGGTACAAAGACACTTATTACAATTTAAATGGGAAAAAAATCAGTTCTGATCTTCTCTTTACCTGCCCTCCTGCTGTTGCAGCTGCATGCACTGAATGCCTCATACATACCTGCCAAACTTTTTGCCTATTCTGTTTCCTTTTGCTGTGCCCTATATCCCTCATCCCTGTGTCTTTTTGCCATGTCCCATTATCAACATCCATAAAAGAAAAAAATCTTAATTTCCCGTTTTTTCTCTGCTCTCATGCTGCTGCCCTCATTCCCCTGACAAATATAGTTAATATTTTATACCGATTACTGTGTACCCACTGTATGTTTAAAAAAAATCTAAATATAGTGTATTTTGTAAGACCTCTGAACACAATTATTATCCAATCCAAGTAAGGGATCCTTAACGTCTAAGCCCAACAGCTATACAAAATGTTTGCATATCTTCTGAAAACTTAAATTTCAGACATTGCATCCAAATATTACTTTCCTTCTAAAGATATAATTGTAGTGTTCTGTTGGAACTGACTTCAATTAGTGGCTTGTGCAGAGGCCAAAAACACTGGGACTGACCGAATGACAGGAATTCAGAGCTAGCTATTCTTTTGATATGTCTTGGCAATGCTGTTTAAACCATGAATCCTTGTAAACTTTACCAACTTAAAATGTTGTTCAAAAACCATGATCCACAATGAGAAAATCAAGTTACACAAAATCCAGATCCATGAGAGATGATACCTTAAACAAAATATAAACAAATCCTCCTAAAAGCCGTTAACAGTATTAGCAACCACTAAAACATACTTTTATAGTGTTGTATTTTTGTATTCAGCTACTATAATTAACAATACATATTTAGTTAATTTACTTAAACGCCTGTTTTTAGCGAACAACAAACATACTGAAAATAAGAAAAAAAAGGGGACAAAAAAGAAAAATACCTCGGAAGCTACATTAAGAAGGCAGAAGATCTGGCAGATAATGATGGATACAACTCTAAAATCTTTGGCATAGCACTAAACAACAGGAGCAAATAAATAAAAAAACACAACAAAAAAGGAAATAATTCTTGGATACAAAAGAAAAGTATCAAATGAACATCAGAGAAAACTATTCAAACTCTCTAAAGGAGACTGACAGAGGCATGTTTGGAATACCGGGTACTTATTCTTAAAAGTACAGAATGCAGCCAAGGTGACTCAGCAACTATGGTTACTCAAACACTTGGAGAAATCAGTTATGTGATTGGGATGGTGAAGATAGAGGAAGGAATTGTGAACCAGCAAAGTCCTTTCCTCACTGTAGCACAGAATACACAGTGATCAAACTCAATCTTTGTAGGGTTCTTTCTTATTGGCAGTTAAAATAGCAAAAAAACAACACACGGATAAGATTTGTTATCCTTGTGAGGCTGATCCTAGTGTTACCCTCTAGGTCAGGGGTTCTCAAACAGGGAGTCGTGAAGTTATTACATGGGGGTCATGAGCTGTCAGCCTCCAACCCAAACCCCGCTTTGCCTCCAGCATTTATAATGGGGTTAAATATATTTTTAAAAGTGATTTTAATTTTTAAGGGTGGGGGGTCGCACTCAGAGACTTGCTATGTGAAAGGGGTCACCAGTACAAAAGTTGGAGAACCACTGCTCTAGGTTCTCTCTCACAGACTCTAGTTCCCTCTGCCCAGAGAACCACTCCCTACATTCCCTTTCTGTGGTTTAGTAGGCTAATCAGCAGTGCTACCAATGAGTCAGCAGGAACCAGTAAGCATTTCCAGGCAGGGTCCACTACCTGCTAACACGGTGGGCAAAGACTTTACCATCTTATCAAAGGTACCATTGAGAAATATTTGATAAAAATTCCAAGGGAAGAAGAGTGGATACCGAAACAAACCTTGTATGCCAATGGAGGTCCGAGGGATAAAGGAATTTTAAATAGAATTTTTTTAAACAGTGAGTACTCCATATACAGGACTACCATTGGCAGCAAGAGGAAATTAATACATTTTATTATTAATTATTGTTCTGAGGCCCAGCCCCACAATGCTAAGCACTATACACACCTATAAGAAAAAGATAGTTCTTGCCCCCCAAAGAGCTTACATTCTGCATATAAAACAAGAGACACCAGATAGAAACAACTTACAAACAAGGGTTTTTGGGGAGTGGGGGTAGTGGGAGGAGATAAAGGTAACAATGAGATAATTATTGTAAGCATAATGAACTGTGATCATTGGGTACCAGCTACTTAATCACTGTTGAATGATTTGAAGATTTCATAGGAGAGGTGAATTTTAGGGCTGTTGATTAATCGGAGTTAACTCACGCGATTAACTCAAAAAAATAATCGCAATTAATCGCACTGTTAAACAACAGAATACCAATTGAAATTTATTTAATATTTTTGGATTTTTTTCTACAATTTCAAATATATCAATTTCAATTACAACACAGAATAAAGTGTACAGTGTTCACTTTATATTATTTTTGATTACAAACATTTGCACTGTAAAAATGATAAACAAAAGAAATAGTATTTTTCAATTCACCTCAGACAAGTACTGTTGTGCAAGCTCTTTCTCATGGAAGTGCAACTTACAAATGTAGAATTAGGTACAAAAATAACCGCATTCAAAAACAAAACAATGTAAAACTTTAGCGCCTACAAGTCCACTCAGTCCTACTTCTTGTTCAGCCAATCGCTAAGACAAACAAGTTTGTTTACATTTCAGGGAGATAATGCTGCCTACTTCTTAAATACAATGTTACCAGAAAGTGAGAACAGGCATTTGCATGGCACTGTTGTAGCTGGCATTGCAAGATATTTACATGCCAGCTACACTAAAGATTCATTTGCCTTTTCATGATTCGGCCATCATTCCAGAGGACATGCTTCCATGCTGATGATGCTTGTTAAAAAAAATAATGCATTAATTAAATTTATGAACTCCTTGGGGGAGAACTGTATGTCTCCTACTCTGTTTTACCCGCATTCTGCCACATATTTCATATTATAGCAGTCTCGGATGATGACCCAGCACATGTTGTTCGTTTTAAGAACAATTCCATTGAAAATTGGACAAAATGCAAAGAAGGTACCAATGTGAAATTTCTAATGATAGCTCTAGCACTCGACCCAAGATTTCAGAATTTGAAGTGCCTTCCAAAATCTGAGAGGGATGAGGTGTGGAGCATGCTTTCAGAAGTCTTAAAAGAGCAACACTTGTGGAAACTACAGAACCCAAACCACCAAAAAAGAACATCAACCTTCTGTTGGTGGCATCTGAGTCAGATGATGAAAATGAACGTGGGTCGGTCCACACTGCTTTGGATCGTTATTGAGCAGAACCCATCATCAGTATGGATGCATGTTCTCTGGAATGGTTGTTGAAGCATCCAGGGACATATGAATCTTTAGAGCATCTGGCATGTAAATATCTTGTGACGCTGGCGACAACAGTGCCATGCAAACGCCTGTTCTCACTTTCAAGTGATATTGTAAACAAGAAGCGGGCAGCATTATCTTCTGCAAACGTAAACAAACTTATTTTTCTGAGTGATAAGCTGAATAAGAAATAGGACTGAGTGGACTTGTAGGCTCTTAAGTTTTACATTGTTTTGTTTTTGAATGCAGATTTTTTTTTTGGTACATAATTCTAGATTTGTAAGTTCTACTTTCATGCTAAAGAGACTGCACTACAGTACTTGTATTAGGTGAATTAAAAAATACTATTTCTTTTATTTTTTATAGTGCAAATATTTGTAATAAAAATAAATATAAAGTGAGCACTTTACACTTTGTATTCTGTGTTGTAACTGAAATTAATATATTTGAAAATGTAGAAAACATTTAAATAGTATTCTATTATTGTTTAACAGCATGATTAATCGCAATTAATTTTTTAAATTGCTTAACAGCCCTAGTGTATTTTAATAAATAACAACTGGTGGATTTAATAAATAAAATCAAAGCATAGGCAAGGGGAATGAGGTAATATCTTTTATTGGATTCACTTCTTTTGGTGAAAGAGGCAAGCTTTCAAGCTTGACTCTTTCACCAACAGAAGTGGGTCCAATAAAAGATACTGCATCTCCTATCTTGTCTCTAATATCCTGGAACCAACGTGGCTACAAAACTGCACACAAAATCAAAATAGATATTCACTTATTTAGCACTTTTATCCATGCTTTCAAAAACTTTTGACAAACATTAATGCAGTAGGGACTCAACACTTGTATAAGGAAATTAAGTAGAAACAGAGGCTCAGAGAGGTTAAGTGACTTTCCCAAGGTTATACAATATGTCTGTGGGGAAAATGCAGGAGACTTGAGTCTTCTGACTGAGTTTTGTGGTGTAATGACAAAGCCTTTTCCTGATTAAAAAAAATGAAGAGTTTTCTGAAGAGAGTTAGTGGGGCCTCATAAGAAGGAAAATTGTGTGGTACTCCACATTTGCTAACCTAAATGCGATTCCAGGAATGGCCCCCATTTCCTCAGATTACCTATTGCTCGTATGTTAAATATAGTAAAGCATTCTATTTATCTGCATATTTTTTTATTGGTTGATAAGTATAAAGCGGCATACGCTGAATGCTGAACATCACTGCAATTTCTGCCAATAAAGCCATTTATTTAAGTATAGAACCAAAATGAACCTCAGGAAGGAAGTTTTTTACATGAAGAAGTGAAACAGTAGGAAAAATAGAGAACAACTGAGTTAATTTGAAAACATTATTTTCTAATGAACAGACAGAAAAATCCACTTTTGTATATATGAACTGCCATGTTAAATTGCATTTGTTTACCTGTAAATATAGAACGGCAAAGGAACATGAAGATACAATGTGAAATTTGTTATTTTCAGTAGCACTTTAATCATTGCTATGATTATAAGATTTGGTCACATCACAAAAGTTTGGCTCTGAGGCTTATTACCAAATATGTTATGTTAAAAATCTATGAAAATATCAATGTCAATGAGATTTAATCCCTGTGTTTATATCATAGATGTGGCTTTAGAGAATACTTTAACTTTCAAAGTGATCCAGACGATCAAACACCAATGCCAACAGCATTTGGCTTCCAATACTGTAGAACCTGAGTTACGAACACCAGAGTTACAAACTGACTGGTCAACCACACACTTGGAATCAGAAGTACGCAATCAGGCAGCAACAGAGACACACACACACACACACAAAAGCAAACAGTACAGTACTGTGTTAAATATAAACTAATAAAAAAAATAAAGGGAAAGTTTTAAAAGAAAGACACACTGTACTTTAAGAAAAGGATAATGGATGAGAGTGGAGATATGCTATTTATCAAACTAATTTAACAGGTAAGCATATATTTACCAGGAATGCATGTGCATCTTCTCATGAAGACCTAAGGATTTCTGAATTTCACCTCTTTTTTACTTCTTTCCATCTCTCAAAGGGCTTTCATTACCGTGATTTTTCTCCAAGAAGAGCAAAACTGGATACGTCTGCCATCTTGGCCATATATTTATGCAGATTCTAATATGGCACCCCATCACTGTAGTATTTAAGTGTCCTTACAATGTCACTTCATTAGTGTTGCATGTGATAGGATGAGGATTCATTTGAAAAGCTGCCCAAGGTGATCTCTTCCCCACCAAAACCTGAATCTGTACCCCCCTCATAGAACTGCATTTATAACAAAACCAAAATGTTTGCCCTGACCATGTGCAGCCAATTTTGACTAATATTCATATCCATGATCATTTTGTTTCCTGAACTTTAAAGAATTAGTTTAGTTCCTGTTTCAGCTAAAAAAGCCTTGATATTATTACATAAGGCCTTGTGATAGCAAATATGTTGAGGGAGCAGCTAAGCTAGTTTTAAAATGAGCAAGGTCTAAAACCAATGGCTTTGGGGAGGATCATGCCATGCCATGGGTTTCCTCTCCTAGTGGTCCCATTGTTGGAACAGAACTGGAGACTGGACTAGTAGCAAGTCTCTTGTCCTGATGTTGAGTCAGCGCAGAATCCAAGTATCTCCATAGTCCAGGGCTCCAAGCTATGATAAATGTTCCACCAACACAAAATTAATTTAAGTGAAAGTGAGCACAAAGAGAAGGGATTTTTTGTCATGGTGAGGATGCCATTGCTGTTTCTACTTCCTTCAGTTATTTCATAGTGGCTATGAGCTGTTCTGCAAGATGGCTCAGATGCTGCTTGGCAAATGTGTGAAATGAATATAATTATTGTATTTGGCCTACATGAATAGCTATTTGCCTCACTGAATGTACCCTTGGTAGAAAAAAAATAAGACTTAGTTTTCAGTGCTGTAGGATTCTCTAGTATACTGTGTTCTCCAACTTGCTAATTTACGTGGTAAAACTGATGTCCTCTGCTTATTTGTTGAAATGAAAATTTATTTGTATTTTGGAACTTCAACATGCTTTTGATGTGATATTTCCATGCTCTTATGGGATCTGTTTCCTGTCCGATTTAATTAAAAATTGTCTTCTGGCCAAGGAATGGAACTCAATTTTAAAGTTAAATTGAAGAAAGAGACACAACTATCTTATTACCAACTCTGCCCTTACATGTCACTGGGTATCTGTGAATGTGTAAATAATTAAATGACCTCACACTTCAAACACAATTAGTAGGTATTCCACTATCCTGTAAATGGCATGGATCTTCACATGAATGGGTCCTCTACATTTGTGATGGCTGGCCTCCAAAAGAAAACAGTATAAGTATTGTTGAGGTTTTTTTTTTGTTTTTAGTAAAAACAAATAATATGTATGCTACCATCCAAAGAAATTTGGACCTGAACAAACATAGTAAATTACAGTTAGTTCTGTACAATTAATTTACACTCAAACTTTGTAATTTATGTAGCTAACAGTAGTCTGCTGCATGAACTTATACACAGCTTTAGACTAAATCAGTGGTTCTCAAGCTTTCGTACTGGTGAACCCTTTCACATAGCAAGCCTCTGAGTGCGACCCCATCTTATAAATTAAAAACACATTTTTATATATTTAACACCATTACAAATGCTGGAGGAAAAACGGGTATGGGGGTGGAGGCTGACAGCTCACGACCCCCCCATGTAATAACCTTGTGACCTCCAAGGGGTCCCAACCCCCAGTTTGAGAACCCCTGGACTAAATTCAGGACACAAGGACACCCTGTGGATTTCCTACACTCCCTAGAATACTTGGAGAGCAGCATGCAATGAATGGATTATCTTAATTCATAAATACACTTTTAAATCTGTCACAGATATAACATTGATAATATTCATTTACTTAACTTTCCCAGAACATTGTGCGCTGAACAAAATGTGACACAATGGAAATTACTTTTATGAACAGTGAGAGAGGGTTGCCTGGTTTCAAGGCACATGAAAAACCACTCAGGGAAGGGACATGCATGTCACCACATCAAGTTTAGGTGGCTGACAAGCCAGTGTGACACATGCAATTCATGTCACTGGAAGGCATATCAGATGCCATAAAATGAAAATACTATAGTAGAGCTCCAGCTCTGCTTTATATAGCAGTCAACCATAATATGCAGTTATAACATACTACTGGGAACTTAAATCAATCTTAAGCTATCCTTAGTTGGTGCTAAGTTCTAACAACTTCTCAGAGATATTTCGTCAACAAGAAATTGTTACAAGGTATGCCATGTCACAAACTGTATGCATGTATTTACAAAGACTTTGTCTGGTGTGTTGCACCACCAATATTTACCTGCCAGTATTCAACTCTGATTCTTGAAGTACAGACTTTAGGAATTCTCTCCTTGCAAGATTATTCACCTTATCCACGTGAATCACTGGAAAGCAAACCAAAAATCCCAAATCAATATGATTATTTATAAATTAAAATTAGAATAATCTTGTTTTTGGCGTTTAGAGAAAAAAATGAGAAAAAACAAGTTTCCTTCCTCAGTGCTTCCTAAGAAATGCAACAATGAAAGCTAGAATTAAATCTAAACAGTCATGTGATCTAATGTCATGTCACTGCCACCTTTATGTGCACAATGTCAGAAAAGATAGAAGCAGCTCTAAGTGTGCCACATGGCTGTCATTCTGTTAATAGCACTGGCAGTCATGACAGTAAAAGCCAGTGGTCTTTATTGCTTTGTATATGAGGGGATTTACTGCATTTTCTTTCACCCAAGAAGCTAGTAATAATGATAATGTTTGGCAGAATGCTTGTCCTTTCTGACAGACTCAGTAATTTAATCCTCCTCCTGACACAACACGCAATAAGAAAGGCATCTAGACCAGTGGACTGAGGAAATCCACAGCTTGATGTTTATTTAAAAAAAAAAGCTGCATTGCTTACGTTTAAAAACACATCCACCATCAGTCCAAACTTAATTTTTTTGTACCATTAAAGTGACTGACAGTAAAATCCCACTAGATAAAACCATGATGAGAAAATTAGAAAAAGGGTTTTAGAAAATTCCATACAAAGGTTTCTGGCATGGACTTCCTTCATTGGAAAGGGGCCTCTTTCTTAGGACATGGTAACAGTCTACAAAAATTAGAAGGATTTAAAAAGCAAGGGAGAGGAGGAATTATTATGATTCACTGCATGGATGTGAAACTAGGAATAAAGAAATTAAATTAAGAAAGATTTCTGCTTGAGAAACTTCCTGAAAAGATGTATTAATGCGGAACAGGCTTCCAAAGGAAATGGTGTAAACCCCATCAGATAGGGACAATTAAAACCCAACAATTTCAAGCAGTGGAAATCATATTGTAGGGGACACCCGTCCATTGGCTTCCAGGAGTCAGGCTGGCTGGGAACTCCTAAGTCTGTTCCATTTCTAATATATATGACAAATATTGTGTCTATTATGCTTTTCCTTTTATTCCCCATTCCATTCACATGAACAGTCCTAGTTCCCCTGCTGAATTCATGATTC
Organism: Dermochelys coriacea; assembly: GCF_009764565.3. NCBI lineage: Eukaryota > Metazoa > Chordata > Testudines > Dermochelyidae > Dermochelys > Dermochelys coriacea. Next base: position 13,750,072 of record NC_050079.1, on the reverse strand, counting down.
CAGGGCTGGACTCTATTACCTCCCATGGGGTGCGGGGGTGGGGGGTTGTTTGGAAGATCATGTGAAGGAGATGTGACCAGAGAAATGGCTTTCCTCCTTTTCCTATTTAAGGAATCTCTTCCCTACTCTCCCTCCACCACTAAGAAATCCCCCTTTATCCTCCCACTCATCACACCATATTATACACCCACAGGAATACCCCTTCCTCTCTCCATCTCACATTAAGGATTTCTCATCCCTCACCTCATGCTGACAGAAAAGGAGTACTTGTGGCACCTTAGAGACTAACAAATTTATTAGAGCATAAGCTTTCGTGAGCTACAGCTCACTTCATTGGATGCATGAAGTGAGCTGTAGCTCACGAAAGCTTATGCTCTAATAAATTTGTTAGTCTCTAAGGTGCCACAAGTACTCCTTTTCTTTTTGCGAATACAGACTAACACGGCTGCTACTCTGAAACCTCTCATGCTGACAGGAGTCTACACTTTACACATTCTCTGGGGTGCCTGATTTCTACCCCTTCCACTCCCCATTGTATGAGTAACACACATTTACTTCAATGGGAATTATTCATCCTACTGGGAAATAGAGAGAGTTGGGATCCAGAAGTTCAAAGAGTTCTATGGAGGCTCAATCTAATTCTTTACAGATGAGCTTCTCAAATCTTTATAAAAAGAAAAGGAGTACTCATGGCACCTTAGAGACTAACAAATTTATTAGCTTATGTTCAAATAAATTTGTTAGTCTCTAAGGTGCCACAAGTACTCCTTTTCTTTTTGCGAATAGAGACTAACACGGCTGCTACTCTGAAACCTGTCAAATCTTTATGAAGAGAAGAATTGCTACAAAGAGCATGCTTTACAGAATCCTGTGCTCTCCAGTGTTCCCAGTTAATTGTTAATTGTATGAACATGGTCAGTGGAGCTGGGATTACTCCAAATCCATTTCCCAATCCCCACCTCTCCGGCAGGAACAAAGGAACAAGCATCCTTATTAATATGAGTTACTTCCAGGTAGAAGCCAACATCACTGAGATCTGGAATCTTCCTGAAATCACATCTTTTTTGCATCCTCTGATTAAATGAAAGCAAGGGATCAATAGTCTATAGGAGTCACCACAGTTTGTCAGAGTCCTAAATCCTCTCAGTCATCCATCTTCAGCCTCTCTGCATACTTATACTAGCAGATAGCAAAATAAGTTATCACTGCCATCTGGTATTCCTCTGGGTGTGTGAATGCCTTCCCACATGTGCTATTTACTGAAAACACCAGGGACGGCTGAAGGAACTGATGGGGAGGCAGCAGGCAGACAACCAAACAACTTCAAAGGAGCCACCACATCACCAGCGGCTTCCCGACCCTGGCTGAAGTTTCCTAAATCTTCTAATTCTAAATCTGAAACTATTCTATAATAAAGAAAATCTATATTCAAAGCTGAACATCTGAATTCATTTCTCACCCATGGAAATCTAGCATGTACAATATGTATCTTAAGAAACCCAGGCAAGCTTGGTTGGAGGATGACTAACCATAGTGATGAGAAACTTTGATTTTTAGATTTAGTGGTGAATAACTCTGCTTTCAAATACTCAAACTACTCAGGATTACAACACTGCTCCAATGCATACAGCATCTCATATTTGTGTCCAATAGTTGGAGGACCATAACACTAACTAATGACAGTTTGTATCCAGAATGATCATTTTCAATTTGTTCCAAAGTAACCCTAAAAACTTTTTTTTAAAAAGATTTTGAAACTCCTGTACCTCATTAAAGATTACTGGTATGGTGCATTCCAAGACAGCCACTATAATATCAGTACAGAAGATTGGGTTTAAGTTCTTTAATACTTTCTGGGACCTCTCTAATAAGAGGTATTTACTGTAAAGGCTGAAACAGGGGTCCCATCAAAATTATGAGGAATCAGTGCCTTATCTAGTGTTGGTGCGTGGTAGAGGAAAGGAACCATCTCTTTGAACTATATAATCAAGAGTGCTTTCCAATATTAGGGCTAATACTGCCTTAACATTGTTACAGAATTTTACCAAGGAAACCATCTTCCCTTAGAGTCCAGCCCCTTCATTAATTTATTTTAAAACCAAAATGTATCCCACCATTAACCAGGAAATCAGAAGTTCTGTATCCTCTTCATCTACTAACATAACTCCATTTTGTCCATATAATCAACTCTTCACTCCTCAGAGACAAAGGCTTCTGATCTGTGTAAGTCTCATAAAAACTTTGGAAGATTTCATTAATCTTTTCCATTCTATTGTCAATTCCCTGGAAGATTTATATAAAGCAAAGATAACATTCTTCAGACCTGCTATCATTTATCTTATTTCCTAACCACTTTCTTGCCTTCTCAACATTCTCATAGCAATATTTTCCATCCCTATGAAATATAAATGCTGTTTCCTTGTTATCAATGTTTGTCAACTAAACTTGATCTTTTTTATTGTCCTGAAAATATATTTTAGGTGAAATTAAGAGTCAAATCTCAATGTACCTATTTATTCCAGGTCGAACAAAATGTGGGTTTTACCTGTATCCTCAAAATGTTTCCCATATTTCTCACACTGAATGAAATAAAAGCTAGGTTCACTCTGAAATGGCATTCATACAGTTAGCAAACACTAATTTTATTCTAAATGTTTCATCTGTATTGAAAAGTCTATGTGAATAAACTGCTTATTATGGTTCAGGTCACTCCCTCTTGTGAAAGAAAAACTGTAGGAAGACGTCTGAAATGAAGAAGAGGTGATTAAGTTTTCCTTGCACTATCACCTTACCTGGGATGGTTTTGGGGGTCTGTAGAGTTTGGAAGCACTCATGGTTTTTTAGGAAAATTTTCTTGCAGAGCCTGTGCCAAAGGACCGCTATGTAGGGGACTTATAGTGACATAATGCAACTCTAAACTGATTTACCTCCAACCAAGATTTCCATGCCAAAATCCAAGAGATTTGCTTCCCTCTATGTCCTCTGAGTTCAGCAGAGCACCATTTATGGGGAGCTTCAGAGATTTACCTATAGGGGAACTACCCTGCTTCTGCCTAGAAATGGGGAATTCATTTTGTGGATTGGATCTTCCATGCACTGAACAACTGAGATTATCTAAGATATTATTCTTTTACAAGATTTGTTTTTACTAATTTTAAAGCTAGTCTGCAGCTATCTCATAATGAAATCACAAATGTTAAGGTGGTATTAAATAATTAAGATAACGGTTTCTTATTAACCAAAGATTCCAACAGATCATTCTATGTCAGCTAAGACATAACGACATTTAAAAAACAAAAATGTAACACTGTTTCATTTATAAATAAAATAATAAAAACTCAATATGGTTTTATTTACCAGAATTAATGATTTCTTAAATTACTTGTGGGTTTACTATGATTTTTTTCATACAAAATCTAGAAGACTATTAGCTTTCCTCTAAGCTCAAAGTACATTTCTTTCTCTTCATATAAATCTCATTTTTATTAAAGAAAATATTCAATTAACCCCAAATATTCTACATACTCAAATCTAATTAGGTATGAATATGAGACAGAATAAAGCTATAGTAAACACACACACACACACACACACACACACACACACGCACACACACACTTCATTACTATTAGATTATTGGCCTCCTCACTGACATTATCAAACAACAAATTTATTAGGACTTTTCCCTTATATGCAAAGCTAGAATTAAGTAGAAATTAGAGGACCAGTTATCGAAGTAAAACACTAGCGAGAATAAGTCAACCATATTGGAAAGGTGCAGCAAATTAGAACATTGTAGCCATTAAGACAAAAAGTATTTCTAAAGAATTATTTGTTAGGATATTCTAAGTTAAAAACAGTTTTACATTACAACTGCAAATGGAAAACCAGGGTTGTTATATCCCAGGTTTCAATTAGTAAAGTTAAAAACAATTTAATGCATTATAGCCAATCCCAATCATTCAAAAATCACAAGTCAGATCCCCAACAGTCATGACACTGATTTCAAAACAAATGAGATGTTAAAAAATAATAAATTCTGGATTCTGATGTTTGAGTCTTTAGGGTTTAGCAATCATAAGCATTAGAAACTTTTAAAAAGTTTTTAAATGAAAGCTGAGATTCTCACATAATCACATGACTCCAGACCTGGGGATTTAAGAAAAAACACCCAATATTGACATTCACCAAAAAATTATTAGAAATTGCAATATCATTAATACTGATTGTCAGTACAGTATAGAACTGTCCTGCTTCTAATCTTTTTACATACATCACCAAACCATATCTTTTTTTTCCCAGTCTTTAGACAACCATTGTGATTCAGCTCCTGGCCCCACTGAAGTCAAAGGAAGCTCTGCCATTGATGTCAATGTGGCCAGGATTTCACCCAATATGTCTATTTCTTTCTTCATTTGCTGATGTTAGTCTAACAGTCCAACTTTATTGAATCAGCACTTTTAAAAGTAAAGTAGTGTAGGCCTTGTATATTAAGGGCCCCATTAATGTGTTTTAGGGATTATAGTACATAAGATCACTCATTCTTATACCTGTTAATAAAGGCCATTATATATTGGTTATATACTTATTATATATTTTGGTTTCCAAAAAAGAGTTATCTAATTTCAATTTAAAGGTATCTCCCCAGTTTGCCAAAACGATCACATCTGTTGACCTGTTCCTATGTACTTTAGTTAGAGAAGACCTCAAGTACTCAAATTTAAGACCACATCACATTACTGAAGCTTGGATTGAGTAATAATATATTAATAGACTTTTGTAGTTAAACAGAAAAAAATGCAGCAAGTACATCAAGTTTCAAGACCGAGATAATGTGAAGTCACTGAGAATTCAAGACTCACAATCAAAATATTCGCAAAAAGAAAAGGAGTACTTGTGGCACCTTAGAGACTAACAAATTTATTTGAGTATAAGCTTTCGTGAGCTACAGCTCACTTCATTGGATGCATCAGACTAACACGGCTGCTACTCTGAAACCAATCAAAATATTAGCAGCAGGAATAACTTCCTGTTTGGCAAAGAGATTATGCTTAAAACAACGCTGTGTGTTCCAAAGATACAGGCACATCTAATTATATGATTTCTCATTAAACTTGTATTTGGATGTTGGAATTCTATGTGATTCTATTGATTAATGACTTTCTGGGTGGTTTTGCCTCTTTTGCACTATGATGGTTAAAAACTTTGTTTAACACATGATAAAGATACTTTAGTCTCTGGTATTCTATAGGTATTTCCATTTTCAGAGACACATTCTCACCTGATGTAAATTGTCATAGCTTCATTGATTTCAAAGCAGCTATGAGAATCTGCACCAGGAGAGATAAACCCCTATACATAACTATCTATCTATCTTGTATGGCATCTGTGCTATTTTCTAAAAGAATATTTAGAAATGGCAGATACAAGTGGAATATCTACCAACTTTACTGTAATCAAGAGTGTTAAGGAATCAGAATTTATTAAACATTTTCTATAGGATTGAGTTTAATACAAGTCATGAGGGTGTTCACAAATATATCATACTTACCGTTGCTAAAATTGTAGTGAACCCACTGTCCACTTTTTGGTTTAGGAAGTGACACTGGTGTCTCTTCTGCAAGGAAACTGTAGAATCTGCATTCTATAAACAGTCGCTGTATTGTGTCATCCATTGCAACTCGGGAATCAGTGAGATTTAGGGATATAATCTCAATCCGAATTTTTTCTATTGGCTGTTTTAAAAACAAACAAACAAACCATAAACGCACCATATTTCTTGTAATGTCAACTTGAACAAACAAACATGTAAGTCACTGGGATGTTTTGTATGGTAGAACATGATTTATTATGACAGAGATACTCTGAGGTTCTAATGTCCTCGTGTTTTCAGTTAACTGTTTTTGCAACAGACTCCTCATTTTTATTTGAGAATGAAAATACTTCCATAGCAGTCGTACAGTAGCAAAGGTGTTGTATATACATTTATCATCATTTAGAAACCCACTTGAAAAAATCTCAACAATATTATAGATCAAACTTTTCCAATTGGATGCCTATCACTATATGCCTACTGAAGATTGCATTGCTATTAAATCAGATCTGATCTAAAACATATGATGTCACATGAAATAATACAGTATTTATGGGTCACTCAATTTCACATCTTAAACTCACCTAGTCTGTTTAAATTAATGTTTAAATGGATATTTTGATAGTACATTTAAAAACTCTAAATTGGCCTTCAACATAATTTCTTTTTCCTTATATTTTTGTCTTAATTTTGACATTTTATATTTGAAACTGTTGCTTTGTACCCCTTTGCAATTTTTGTAATCTTGGCAGGTTTTTGAGTAGGTTTGTTTTGTTTGTTAACTTTATAATGTACTGTACGCTACTACAGAGAGTTTAGGTGTCAAACATAACAGAAGGGCTCACAAACATTTCCTTGAATAACTGTGTGATTTCAAAGAAAGAAAAACCACTGTGATTTCAGAATTAGACTACACAGATGAACATTCAAAGGATGAGATTCTGTTCTTCAAAGAGAAAATAGAACTCTTCACAGTTCACAACTGTCAAGTTTTTCTAAACTTTTTTTTTTTTAAAAAGTTATCTGCATTAATGACTATTTGTCCTACATGGTGTTTGAAGACTTCTGATTCTAAATTCAAATAATCTGAAGTAACAATTATAAAATTCAAAATTAAGACTGTTCAGAAGATCAGTTTTCTAGACTTCAGTGTAAGAACAGCAAATTCACCCACCTTATGGTGGTTGCTGATGCATTTCAAAGCATATTATATAATTAATCACATTGAAAAGAATGAGTATCCTATTGTAAAAATATCCTTCATAAAGAAAAATTTTCATTGCTGTCAAGCCCTTTCAATATTTGATGAAGTAATTTTACCCCCTCCTTCAAAAGACATTTTCTTTTATTATGTATCCTAAGACACTTTAACTAAAACCCAAATCTGAATATTTCAATAAGGTTGTTTTATTATTCAGTAGATTCATGGAAATTTTACGAGGATGACAGAGAAAATTCCACACCATTCTGTCTCCACTAATACAGGTACATGGCTTCAGCTGGCAATATTACTAGGATTAGCATAGTATGATGAAATATTTAAAGGAATTTTTTTTCTAAAGCCTAATAAATCAAATGACTGCCAAATGTCATTAAAGTGATGGTCTTTGACTTGAATATGCTTTTCATATTCAAATTTGAAAAGAAAGAGATGAAAGCCAAGAAAGGTTACTCGGTTTCAACTAATAACCTCAAGCACTCTACATTCACATGCATAAAAAAGTGAAATTGGCTCTATTGTCTAATTTTACTACAGAAACAACTCTTTTCTTTTTGCATTGTACAGATATATTAGCAGATGCATTTGAAGTGATATTCTAAGGGTTTCTCCCCCCCCCCAAACGTATTTAGCAGTTATGTCAAACTAGTTTGTACATATACAATAGTTTATAAGTGAGAACCAAATATACTGTATTATCAAGTCTTTTCACAGAACTTAAAATTTTGTTTGACATACTTAGCATTTGTAATAGTATGCTACAGGAAAAAAACATTTATATTAGTTTCCATTTTCAAACAGAGGAGAGGGGAAAATCCACCTATTGATGGCATACTGCTTTCTAATTTTTAAGGTGACAAATAATAGTAAGTTGCAGTTACAAAATTAGAAGAAAAATAAATGAATTGTTCTAGACTTTAAAAAAGAATATTTAGAGTCATGGTTTTATTATTATGAAGCATGCAACACAGTGTATATTAAAGAGAACATAGGTTGATTTTTTTAAAAGATAATTTACATTTGCAAATCAAACTATGCAACTGCTGAAGACTAACAGCTAGTATTGAAGTCATATTTCACTACTAGTATAAAAACCACAAAGTTAGTATAAATAAAAATAAATGGCACAACTAATATCAGCTATGAATGAAGTTTTAAATTACAATTTTTGGTAGTAGGCTGCAGAAAATTATATATTAATATTTTTCTGTTTCCCTAGTGTTAGATTTTTCTTTATTCTCCACAGCCCACTTATTAGATTTAATTACAGTGAAAAATAACTAGTTTATCATGACCAATTACACTGGACCCTTGCTGGAACGCGCGACTATATAGTGCGAATTCGCATACAATGTGGTCACAGCCATGGATCCCAAATTTAATTACTTTAACTGGAATTCATTTTAACACGGTCCCCGCGTTAACGTGCATGGATCCCAAATCCTGCGTTCTAGCGAGGGTCCAGTGTATTTCCTTTCAAATAATTTTGCTTTCATGGAAACTAAACATTTTGTTGTTGATGTAGTAATAAAACAAATTTAAGAAATGTTTCAATGGATTATATGAGTTGTTGCAGTAATGATAGAACAATCTGTGCTACTGATAGACTTATTAAACCAATGAAACATCATAATATATTTCAGGATTTTGGCTTGCAGTAGTGTATGGTATTAGTGTTAGGGTAGTTCAGTTACATGTTGCTTCTAATTGTATATAGGAGTATTTTTATTACATTTAGATACCTAAGAATGAAACAATATTGTCATCAGTCTGTGATCTGTCAAGTCAAGTTTAATGCCTCTCTGGAGAGACCTTTGTAATTTAAGCTGTGTGCTATGTACTGCTATGTACTGAAGTCCTCAGACTTCATTTCAATATACATATGGTGTATGGATACTATTATAGAAATGTATATTATAGTGCCACTAAATATTACTGGGAGACTGGGGCTTCAGTTCTCCTATGCTTCAAGGGAAAAACAAACAAACCCAAACACAGGCCAGATCCCCAGCCCTTGTAGATAAGCATAGCTTCACTGACTTCAGCTAGAAATACACCAATTGACACCAGTTGAAGTTCTGGGCCAATGAGGCTGATGAACTTAGAAGAATCATTAAACTCCCACAGTGTGCTTTAGGATTGTGTTAGATGCTACTTCTTTTTTCAAGAAGGTTTAAGTAATGTGTTGAATACTAAAAAATCAGAAGTTTAGAGTAATTGCATTTATTTCTTGACTTTTTCATTGAATTTCTTTTGTCTGAGCAAACAACAAAGACAAACCTGGAATATGTTTCTATGCACTCTTGGATGACATCTACAGCAACTAGTACACTATATTCTACAGTTTCTTTACAGACCCAGGATGAAATCCTGACCCCAGTGAAATCAATGGGATAACTCCAAAGGGTCAAGATTTCACCCTTAGAATCAACAGTTTTAGGCAGTAATCTGCTTGGATGTTTATGACCATTACGGAGTCATTTCTCATTGTCTGTCCATGCCAGAAGAAAGACAGGAAGTCACGGATATGGTTTAATAAGGGCATAACTTTATTCACTTATACTATCTGGGAGAACCTGGCAACCAATTGTACAGTGCATGAACGATAGGAGTTTGTTTTCCACTACACAGATGTAGAACTCCAAGCCTCTTTCCTCAACTCCCTTAAAGGGGGCCAGAAAAAGGAGGGGGAGGGGCAGGTCAGCTCCCTGATGAAGAGACAAAGAAGCCCGAGCCTCCCACTTATTTGGTTCTCTTAAGGGATGCTTCCCTTCAAATCATTTTCCAATGCATTTTATTCAACAACTGATATACCTTGCATACTGAACTGAACATCTTCCACAAGCTTTATGTATGAAGTTGCGACATTATAACCTAACCCCCCTACTCTACTCCAGACTAGCTATGGAGAAGGCAAAAAAACCTAACCACCTTGGCCAATATGGCAGTGAGGGGAATAATTCCTTCTGAGCCCCTCAAGGAAAAGGGCAGCTAGCCTAATGGCCACAACATGTCCTTTTGCCAAGTTCATGCCTCGGTGGATGCTGCCACCCCGATCCTGGTAAAGTAGGGCCTCTACAAGGCTGCATGGGATATAAATACTTCTCCCGTGATTCTGGTCAACAGGAAGAGCAATGCAGTGGCCCCAACTGCTTCCTGTCCATCCCTGTAAATTTTCCATCTTTGTGCCACATGCTCTGAGGCCTTACAGGGGCAACACTCTTTTCTTCAGACAAAGGCCCACTCACATAAATGTTGCAGTAGGCACTTTTTTTCTTTTTACCAACCAACTTATATTAATGCTGGTTATTTTAATTCTTCCTTTCTTTTTTTCCTGTTTCTTCACTTGCAGCAACTAGTAGCAGACTTGTGAATTTAAATATGTCTAGGGAGTATATAAAGGGAATATTGATTCAACCTTTCCTTTAAATCACTCATTTTGTCCATTGTTTTGCAGTAATACATTTCCTACTATTCACATTCACGACTGACTGAATGAAAAACCACCAGCTAGTAAATTCAATACTGAAAACTGAAGCCTGAAAAACAAGCTAAGCTAGCCAGCTTTACACAGAACCATGATATCAGATGCCTTCCCCCAGGGCCGGCTCTAGGTTTTTTGCCGACCCAAGTGCAAAAGAAAAAGGGCCAGAGGGTCGTCCCTTGAAAAGTGCTGCCCCAAGCACATGCTTGGTTTGCTAGATTCTAGCAAACCAAGCTTCCTAATAGTTCACAGCTCCATCCACAACCCTCTTTTCCATATGCAATGCCCGTTGATTCCCCCTGTTAGCAACATCTCTTTCACCAATTACCTTCTTAAAAGGTAGAATGTTCTACAACTTTCTTATGATTTCCTAACTGGCCTAACCTTGAAGTTCTCATCACTCCTTTTTTAGATTTTACTTTTTAGAACACAGGCTGAAATTAGTATTTACAATAATAAATTAGAGATTAATGTTTCTAGTAACAAAACACTTTCAAATAAGTTATATGCATGCAAATACATGAAAACAAAACAAAACAAAAACAAGATCAATAATGCATGAAAAACCCAATGATAAAACCCAATAACACTGAAAAAACCCTATTATTTTCTTTAAAAACCTGTTTTTTTTCACAGCTCAAAATACAGTTAATACCTGAGTAAGCTAAAGTGATTGAAAAGTAAATAAAACAGTGGGTTTTTTTCACCTCCCTCTGACACTGTTGCCACAAGAATGCCAGTCTGATTGATTTTATTGATGAGAGATGCATGACAATGTGAACCATGGTTCTGTTAACAAACCAACAGTCTGGATCCAGTAGATACTCACTAAACAGATGACAGCAATAATTCCTTTGACAACCCTGACCGAGGTCATGTGATTGAGATAAAAGATAAAAATTTCAGTTTCTTAATAGCACTCTCATCTGTCAGACCCTTATTTAACCCACAATTTAAAAAAAGATCTCTTGGTTGGGATTTTGCAGAAACAATGGTCAACGAAATGAGAATTATCCTTTTTCAATCACTGCCATGGGACATTAATACAAGTTATACTTAGAAGGAATCTTCTTCGAATACTGCGCTAGCTTTCTCCCCTTTTGCTTTAACTAGTCATTTGGAAATTATGGCAACCTGTGGGAGAAGGTGGTATCCATGTGCCCTTTCTTTATATTAGCTGTCTGCCAGATGGAGACTCGAACTATTACTATGGAAAATCTACACTCTTCGTGTGCCTTGGTGGCAAAGTTCCTCACAGAGCGGAATAATTTGAGAGTAGGCTTGTAGGAATGGAGGCAGGAAACCTAAAGGAGCACAAATCTGTCAAAATCATATTTTCTTGCTTCAATTGCATTATTTAATTAAGATTTTCATGTCTGTAAATTCACGTACAAATTTAAATTTCTACCAAAGTATCTAACGTAGATGTTTGATATTTAGCCAAAAAAATGAAATCCGTGTAGACTCCTGACGTAAAAGTGAATCATGCAGAGTTTGCAGCTGTCTTATCTGTCAGAATCCCAGTATTAGATTCTTTGTCAAAATGATGCTGAGTAATTATCTTCATCTTATGTTGTATTTCTCAGCTCTGACTTTTTAAATACTAGAGGTGAGATACTACATAAGTTAGATATAAAATAAGATTTAGATGAGACTATCCTCAATATCTCAACAAAGAATGAAATTTCCTTGACTGCAATTTTTAGGTGTCCAGCTTATTTGACTTTATTTTTTCCCCTAAACACAAAGGCTTAATATTTACAATCTGGGGTTAAGGAAAAAGAAAGATTTGGGCATCCACCTCTCACATGAGCGAAGAAGTAGACTAGGACTAAGGAATTATTTCTATAAACATGCCTCATTATACGAGTTTCGTTAAGGGAGTACTGTTTTTCATTCTATAAAGAAAAAAATCAAATTGCACCTGGCCCCTGAATGTGTGCAGTAAGGAGCCTCCCCTACAGTGGGCCAGTTACGCTGTAGTACCTGAGCTCTCTTAAATGGCAGGGACTGCTACCTGTAAATTGCCCTCCCTTGCTCCACCTCCTTCCCCAAAAAAGAGGGGCTGAAGGCAGGGAGGAAACAGGGACACAGCCCTGCTCCTCATCCAAATTAGCCAGGAGAGCTGGACTGTTGCAGAAGGGACTATACACTGTACCTATCTAATGAATTATACAGAGGGCTCACTCTTCTTGCATGCTGAGGGGCTCTTTAGGGGCAGTGAGATTCTGCACTGTTCCCTATGCGGGGGCGGGGGGTGTCTATAAGTTAATAATTGAGCCCAGAATTAGCTCCCCATTTAGCATTCTTTGTCAAGTTTATTTCCTTATAAAACACTGCACAGAAATAGATCCCACTAGTCACAGTATTTCCTTAAGCACATATGAGAGGGTGAACTGTCTTTGCTTACACTGTCTTTGCTGACTGAACTGGGGACCTCCAAAGCTAAATGCATGAGTAGCTATAGCATGAGCTAAAAAGAGTCAAAACTATAGCTGGGGGGGGGGGGGGGTCTAACAACTCCTATTTTCTGTGGATTGCATAGAGGAGGACCTCTAATACACACTCACCAACAAATTTATTTGAGCATAAGCTTTCGTGAGCTACAGCTCACGTCATCGGATGCCATCCACTGAATGCATCTGATGAAGTGAGCTGTAGCTCACGAAAGCTTATGCTCAAATAAATTTGTTAGTCTCTAAGGTGCCACAAGTACTTCTTTTCTTTTTGCGAATACAAATTAACACGGCTGCTACTCTGAAACTCATCAACGGTTTACACATAACCAAAACTTTTCTACATTTCATCTTGTACACCAAATACCTTAGAAAATACTCTAAAACGTACTGTGGGGATCTGAAACTCTACTTACTAAATGACCATTAATGACGGCATTAAATCTATGTATAAGTAGGAGGCATTTGCACTTTGCTCCAAATGCTGTTCTCAGACACACAGAGGGTATTGTCCAAACTTCCTTCCTTTATGTGGTTTGCTTTTGCTGTTTACTTAATGTAACAACATAAAATGCTGTTTGGCATTCCTCCTGAGCTTGGCTATGCTTAGGCTTTCTTCCCACTTTCCCCTTCGATTCTGCCTTTAGTTGCCAGGTTTTAACTTTTAAAATTTGTAATTTTTCTCTTTAAAGGGGAATAAATAAAAAAGTAAACAAAAAACTGGAATTATTTGACTTGCAGTGTTTACAAGCTCCAATGGCTTTGTTATGCTCCCTCCTCCCCTCCAAGTAGTGCTATGCATGCAGCAAAGATGATTGTAACAGTGCAGTTGGAACCCACACTTCTGTACTGCAGCCTAGCACAAGGAAGAGAGTAATTTGATTTTTCAATGGTAAAACACTGACCACTCATTTTTCAAGAACAGGATGAAATGACAGTAAAGTACTAAGTGTCAACCTCAATAATCAATTAGACACCTCAGTACCATCTATTCAAGCATGAAAATTATTGCAAATGCTTTGTGGGCTTCAGTTACCTTTAATTTCAAAAGCAAAGAGAACTCCTTAGATATTAATGGATGAAATGCAAAAGATTGCCTAATAAAAGAGCTCTCACTTGTGTACTTTCTGTCTGTAGGGATCAGAGTAGCAGCCGTGTTAGTCTGTATTTGCAAAAAAAAAAAAAAAAAAAAAGAAGTACTTGTGGCACCTTAGAGACTAACAAATTTATTTGAGCATAAGCTTTCGTGAGCTACAGCTCAGTTCATCGGAATGCATCCGATGAAGTGAGCTGTAGCTCACGAAAGCTTATGCTCAAATAAATTTGTTAGTCTCTAAGGTGCCACAAGTACTCCTTTTCTTTTTGTCTGTAGGAAGTTAGGCAATGTTGAGGTTACAGAATGAGTGTGACAGCTGTTTACAATGACATTCAGGACAAAATATGAAGTAGTTATATCTTATAAAAAAGAAACTAAGACAACAAACCTGAATGCCCCATGTTCTTTTCCCAAATGCAGATACCAGACCTTTGGCCTAACTCTGAAGGGTGGGGGGAGAAGAGAAAAATGGGGCTTATATTTTAAAATCTATGTATTTTGCATGCTAGTTTCTTTAGAAAGGAGTATAAAGAAAATACATAGAAGGAATTATCAAACAGCACATTTTCAGTTAGTAAGAGTACATTTCAGTACTATGAAAAGTGATTATGTAAATAGCAGCTTATTGCTCAGTACACCTGTTCCTCATTTATTCCAAGTCCTAATTAGTGACAAAAGTAAGTTCATACTACTTTCTTTTCCTGTCAGTGGAGCAGAGCCAATACCACTGAGCAAGTGAACTGGATTCTATTCTGAATTTATGTATCACCAACAAAATTGTTAATATTCCATGTAACGACTATTTATTATACATGGTATGTGAGCTGGAGAAAATTCAAATTCTAGATAGTGTTTTTAGGGCTATATTTAGGGAAAAAATCCAAATTTTTTTTGTACTTGTAAAATTATTATAATTTATCTGCACATAACTACAACAAAATAAATACAGAACCTCACAAAGCTATTTGTACAAAGCCTTTTTTCCAGAGCAGAACTTGAGTATCATGCATTTGCTTTCCAGGTGTAGATTTTGGCAGATGCCTAAAAAAAGATTTAGTCCCTCTGAATGGGTGACTAAGCAGTGCTGATGTGCACCCATTATCATACGTTCAATTTTTATTCTGCGTAAAACTTGATGCCACAGAACATAAAGTAAGTCAGCCACTTACGGGCTCCAGTTTTCCAGAAAACATTCATTCAGTACCAATTTAAGCATAAGTGTTTTACCCTATTACTGCTTCTTCACCCTTATGGAAAAGTCTTCAAGAATTTCAGAAGGAATCCAATATAATTAAAAATACTGTTTTTGGTCACACTTTTCATTAAGGGTACGTTTATAAAGGGTCAATAAATGATTAATAGATGTTTTTAATGGTTAATCAACTAGTAGATTCCAACTAGTCAAGAGGTTACTTATAACCACTGGCTTCCTTGTTAAAGTTAAATCCAAGTTATACTAGTTATTATGGTATTTTCCTTTTACCTGGAATTTACCAAAAATATATTATAATTTCTGACATAGTGTGTATATAACTGCTATTTTTCATCTAGAGGCACCTTACCAAATCTTTATATGTCCCGTCTGAAAACAGAGAAATTGCAGCTTGTGTCAATTTCCATTTTGACTGTACAACCATTTACCAGTACTTCTATCCAAGCCCTTTACTTTTGGTTTTTATTTTGTTTAACTCACAGGATGCAGTAGTCTCTATACTCATCGTGATGGTCTTAATACAATGGTGCTGCGCCATCATGATGTAGCAGTTGAGAAAAACCTTCTAGTTGGAGTCTGGACCCGACTCCCTGCTCTGGAAGGAGATATGGTTACCAAGTCACCATCTGCCTCCCTCTGGAGGTTAAGGTTGTCAAGGCTAAGGGAGTTCCAACACTTTCAAAAATTTGTGTGAAGAAACAAATCGGTAAAACCTCAATAATGCTTTTTTTTAAGCCAGAATTTTCAGAAAAAAGCAGCAAAAACAAAAAATAAATGGCCTTAAACTTGTATCTCAAGGAGATATTTTTTTCCCTTCACTCTCACCTGTCTTTGGTGCTGTCCTTTTCAGATCCTCAAATTCTACTGCAACATATTTTGTTCTAAGATTTTTTCTCAGTGGCATTTGGTGCAAACATTTTACTCTGTCTGGGGCAAGCTCTTCTAGTTGGTCATAGATTTCCACAGTCTAGTCTTTAAAAAGGAGCACAAGTCACAGTGGTGCAATTAAGATAATGGGCATGGTTTGGTTTTTCAAGGCACTATGCTCTTCTTTCAAAACCTAGTCAAAATTGCTTACTTCCAAATGTTTTACCTTTTTTTTTTAATTCTGAAATTGGGTGTCTTTCTATGGCCAAAGACGATTATTAAGTCTTTTGAAAATGCAGCTTGAATCAAGTGGACTCGTAGCACAGGCTTTCTTGTAAACTTTAGATTTTAGATTTGTAAATCTAAAGAAATCTATCATTTAATGTTTCATTGCAGAATTGTCTTAAATAAAATATCCCTGCCAATCTATTTAAATTCACCACATACTTGCCAAGCATTTAATCATTTAGTTAAATTTTCCCAGTTTTTATGTGGTGAAATAAAGTTTGTTCTGGGAACATTAACATTTTCATTAATTTCTTCTTCGGCTGTTTTTATGGTGATGTTATGTCTGTTAAATACTCAGTCTTTCCCTCTTCACTATAGTTAAAAATAATTAAATTTTTCTTATGTGGCTGTCTCTCAAACTATGAAATAATGTTCAACCATAAGCAAAGTTCTCTTCATTTTCATTTGAAAATGAAGAGTGCTCCGCTTTACCAAACAAAGGCACGTTAGCCAATACTTTAGCAGCACTTCAGCACTCTTACCAATTTTTCACTTATGGAAGGGATCTAAGATAAGTTTTCTTTTTTTTTTACTTTTTTGTCTAGGAACAAACTGTAAATAAATTAATCAGTTCTAAGAATGTCCATTTCATTATCAAGAATTCTGTGTTGTATATTACAGTCGTACAGAGTAGCATCTTGCACTTTTCTCTTTTCCTAACTTTTAAATGTAGACTTTCAAGGAGAGGTATAGATCAAAACAGCAGTCAAACCAGCTTTTTGATAGCTCTGTATTATATCAGAAAGTGGAGACAGTTTTGCCCAGGAACAGACTAATTAAACACTGCCGATCAGAATAGTAACTGTAACATGTCATTAAAAAAAACAAAAAACAAAAAACAGTTTCCCAATCTTTTTTTAGTCTATAGGAAAACAGCAACTCTCACAAACTTCAGCTCACCCTATCTATATGCCTGGGGAGGTAACATACTTTACTCACCAAAATATAGCAACATGCAAGATTCCCAGAAGTGGCCACAATATCCCAGGCATGGCTGAACCTGAGTTGTATTCAGAAGAACTATATGTCTGTTCCTAACACCCAGAACAAAAAATCAAGTCGTCTTTTTTTGGGGGGGAGGGGTGATTATATCGCATTACACATTCACATCTAGGGATGTGAATTCACATTCACAATTACTGTTCAGTATTATCTAGAGATCTTTTCCAACATTATTGCTCTCCAGGTTTTTTCTTCCAAGTGAATATCAGTGTTTTCAGTTTTATTTCTCTTCAAAGTGTGCAAGCTTGTCTTTTTTCATGTTGAAAATCATGTGCTATTTTCTGCCCATATTTCTAAACTTACTTGGTACCTTTGTATTACAGGTTTCAGAATAGCAGCCGTGTTAGTATGTATTCGCAAAAAGAAAAGGAGTACTTGTGGCACCTTAGAGACATTTGTTAGTCTCTAAGGTGCCACAAGTACTCCTT
The DNA here is from genome assembly GCF_009764565.3 of Dermochelys coriacea. NCBI lineage: Eukaryota > Metazoa > Chordata > Testudines > Dermochelyidae > Dermochelys > Dermochelys coriacea. The sequence goes on along the minus strand of NC_050079.1, from coordinate 13,732,426 downwards.
TTCTTTGTATTACAATATTTCTGCCCAATATCACCTGTAAATTTTCTTAAGCTCTTTGCACCATCTTCTCATTAATCAATTAAGCTATTAAATACATTTTCTAACGCTATTTGAAACTTCTCCTTATATCACTTTTGTTGTTGTTCAAGGCTCTTTAACCTGTTTTCCTATGCAAGCCATTTGAATTAGTTGTGAGGGGAAGATTTCAATGATGTTCTGTAGTATCAGATGCTTTACTAATATTTTCTAATTGATTTATTTAGTAGAATTAAGCTCATCTGGCAAGATTGTTTCTTCATAAATTAATACAGTCTACCATTCACAGTCCATTAGGTTTTAGATGTTTAGTGGTGGTGTTTTTTATCCCAGCTTCCTCCCTCTTAATATTTGTTCCATTATTTCACTAGTTTCAGAAGTAACACATACCACTTGGTAACTCCTACAATCTGATTTGTTTTCAGAAGGTTGAGTCCATATTTAATTATTTTTCAATCTTCTGGCAGTTGGTCAGTTCTCCATAATTTTTCAAAAATAGCTGTCAGTGTGGTTCAGTAAGTTCACTGGCTAATTCTTTTAAATTCTGGTATGCATTACACTTCAATTTCCGGACATTTGCCTTCTTGAAACCTAATACTCTTTTACTGCTCTGAACTTCACTCCCTTTCCTTGCTATGGCGCATTCAAGAAATTTGTGGACACTGGTACCTTATCTGTTTAAGTGGGGTCCATCAAATCCTTTATCAGTGTAGATTGTTGAGAAGGCTGTTGAAAGATAACTTTGATATTACCTGGAGTCTTCACACTTCTTTCACCCTTTCACTTTGGCTTTAGTCCTTTTTTGATCTTATTGACTAACAATCTCTTAATGATGGAGTATTGTCAGAGGTTAATGCTTATTCTCTTAAATGTGTCAGCAGTCTTTGAAAACACTGATCGTGAAGTTTTAATAGCTTGCTTTAAGAAACTCAGTCAGGTAGATGGTACTGGTTGAAGGATTCAATTTCTTCCTTCATCATACATGCCAGTACGGTGTTCATATTTTCCCAATGTCTGACTAAGACTGGATTTGGATGAGAGCATGCTGGTTGAAGTCAAATCCTAGCAAAACAGAGGTATTACTGGAGGCTAAAAATCATGAATGAAATACAAGTGGAAAATGAAAGAACACTAAGGCTTATGAAATTTTGGACAAAGTACAAGCACCAGCCTCACATGACAGAGTCAGGCCGAGATTTTAAAAATTGGTTATCTGAAACTCCTAAATCTATATTTAGGCACCTAAATAAGTAGGTAGATTTTCAAAAGTGCTGAATACCCAGCCATCCTCAGTGAAGTTAGAGCTCAAGCAAATACAGCCAGAGTTACCTGAATGTATTATAGTCCTGAAGGAAGGAAGAATGAGGGGGGCATAAGAAGGAAAGCCATGATTTTAACATTGAATGTAATGGTCCAGATCCTCAGCTGGTGTAAATTAGCACAGCTCAACTGACTCAGGGAGCTATACCAATTTATACTAGATGAGGATTTGGACCAACGTACCTGATTTTCAGGCCCTAGCCTCCACTTATGCATGAATAGCTCTGCATATGCACACGTAAGCATCCATTTGGGGTTGTAACATCTGCATTTGCAAGTCATAGAGACTCAAATTTGTGTGTGCAGGTGCCAGGTTTTACATGGGTAAGTTCTATCCAATCACATTAGGTATTTCAAATTTACATGTGGGTGATACTGTATAGTATATGCACATGCAAGAGTACCTGTATGCACAAATGGAAGCCAGGTTAAGGCCCAAATGAAAATCAGGCCCATTACATCTACTATAATGATAAAAATATATTCTCCCCTTTGATGTATGTACGTAATTCATAAATGATATTCAATGCTAGTCCAAAAGGAGCATATTAAAAATTGAAAAGTGTTTATTGCTTCTTACTATGCTCATTTGACTGTGTGCATCATGGATGTTCAACCTTTCACAACACATTTTACTGAACACCAGAACCACAACCACTCGGCATTGCTGGTTCTTGTTATTTAACGGTAACATCCAAATTTATTACATCATGAGATCTTCATTTGGAGAAACTGATGATGACAGTTTTCACTAAACTACTGTTAGTGCAAGCAAAATGCCCATACAATATCTGCCATGAAGGAAAAATATGTAAACATACCTAAAGGAAAATGGGACCACCATTGTATAAATTGCTTTTGCCAGTAATTGCCTTGCGGGCACATTTTAAAATAACTTGGAAGCTGACAGCAGTAAATTTTATTGTGATAATTGAAAACTATATTATTACTCAAAATGATAAAGTGCAGAGGTGGGGGTGAAGGGAGGAGGGATGGAAAAGAAAAGGCAATTGTTAATTTTTTTAGACTATGCCAAGGCAAATGCAAATTCCTAGTTTTGATGTATACTTTGAGGACCTGAAACAAGGCTTTTAATCAATGTATTATACATCAAATTGATAATGTTAACTTAGGATTATTCAAATGTATGAAATATTCATAGAGAACTGTCCAAAGTTTTACATTTCCCTGACTTTTTTTCCCTCTATTAATTATCATGCCTGGAAGCTTTTTTAGCGAAAGCAGCAGTCATCAGCCTGACTGAACCTGACAAGCTAGCAAGGCCCAATTATACTGGTACTCTGTGGCACTTTGATGTACTGGAAACGAAAAGAGATAGGGGCAAATTGTATAGCACATTATGTTAATGACTTGATTTAATCCAGCCACTAAACTTTATGTAGCCTGTTAAAAAAGATGCTAACACTAATTACGCCACTTTGGAAAGGCAAGAAGGGGACAAGCATTTCATACCGACAAAGTGAAGCTCATAAATGTTGTAAATGAAATGAAACAAAATGAAGTAATCTATGATTAATTATACATCACAGACATGAAGAAAAGAGAAAGGAGCAAGTAGTACAGCTAAGTACTGGAAAATCTGCTAGATTCCTTTTATGATCAACATATCTAAGAAAAAACCATTAACAGTCTGATTTGCAATATGCAAAAAAGAAATAGTATGATCTTAAATGGCTTAAACAGTGTGGCATGCAGTTCAGATTCACAATGTAATTAGCACGATCTGTAACAATTAGAAGTTTTATTTACTGTGTTTGAATGATTGCAGGATATTTCTCTCAGGTACTGATTTTTAATTAAAAGAAGATTACTTCAATTTAATTGTTATAAATTTTATTCTATGAATTAATCAAGTTTTCAGATACAGGAACCCATTTGTCTCCTAATTTTGAATTATATGATACAGGCCACCAACTGCAACCTTAGTTCAAATCTATTGATGTAATACTTAGAAACTTCTAGGTTCTTCAGTAATCTTATCTACCTTCTTGCACATTTGCTTTGTTTCCTGATGAACAGATCAATAGGGAAAGGAAAATACTAATGATCCATAAACTAATCTTTCTAAAACAGAAAATCTTTCATGATTGTGCTTAAATTATTTTGATAAAATAAACTGCAGTACAACTCTAAATTTGTAAATCATCTACATTATTGTTTGGCTTAATAGTGATGAGTAATTTCCAGTTTAGTTCATACGGTTACAGATTAAAGAATTTTATGGCATTCACTATGTAATTAAAGATAATGCAGTTCCACCTATTAAAATAACTTCGGTGTCTCTCTCTAATTCAGATAGGTGGTAGCACTTCTAAACCTCTGTAAAAAGTTACGAATAGATGTGCAGCCAATCATGCACGAAACATTGCTTAATGTAGCTGGTTACATTATAAGATGTTGCTCATGCTTTATTATTGAGATAGTGTCTGACCACAAATCAGACTATTATTGACCATTGTAGATAATCACATTTCGGATTGTTAAAAAGCCAAGGTCACTCAGCCCAAGTAGGTTATAACACTCAAATAACCTTCTCAGACACAACAGGAAAAATCACTAAAGTACTCATTATGCAGACAGTTAGAAATCTTACAGTCAATTTTTTTTTTGAGGAACTAACTTCTTTACTTTATAAAGACTGCTCAACTTCAGGTCTTTTGGAGTCCCTTACAACATTTTTATTGAAAGAAAATGTACAGAACCAAGTTTTCCAAACTTATTCTGTGTTGTGTGCGTGAATTATGTGCCAACCATTTTTGCAGATTATCTCTTGTGGATACAAAGAGTAGAAACTACTCATGAAACTCCCCTTTGCATGCTAAAGTCAAGGAAATGCTCTTTTCACGTGTCCATTCTATCATTTATATAAATGCACAAAACAGTATATGCAAGAGAGTACATGAGCAAAGTTGTACCACGAAAACAGAGATTGTGAAAAAGCTTCTTTGGAAAAATGGCTCTCAGTGCTGCAGTTAGAAGAAAGATAGGAAAGGATGAGAAAAATGACTCGTGAACATTTCAGCTTATTAAAAACTAAATGTCAGTTTAATATGGTGTCAACATCTTAAAGTCAATGGAAGTGAGGCAAGATGCTGATAAGGACAGGGTGGGTCCTGTGGAGGTCATGACAATGGAAATTACTCCTCTTGAGCGGTGGGCATGGTGTCTACCTCAGAGAGAGAACTGGTGCTTTCAGTGTAAATAAGACAACCACTAGCAGGTTTTCTGCATGAAGTACAGGATCAGGAAGAGAATAATAAGAGAAAGTTTCTTGGAGATTCAGGTTTCAAACACAATTACTCTCTGTGGGCAAGCAATTAATGTATGAGTTCTGTTTTAACTTGAAGTGGCACCAGGCTGATGAAAGCCTCTAGCTGCACTTTCCTTTTGTGCAGTTTAACAAACAATAAATGGAAAAAAACCCCACAATAATATAAATCATAAATGGTAGCTCCTATATTTTCCACAGAGATCCCTTTCATGGTTTCTGGTCAGCCCAACACAGCATTCTTTCAAGGTGTTGAGTCTAAATAGCCCCAAATGTACTTAATTAGCTTACAGATGGTAGTGCCTCCATAAACTGCCTCTGAACTCTGGATGGAAATTAATCCCTGAAATCACAGGAATTATTCTGATTCAGTGGAGCCTCCTTCTAAGGACACCACCAGTGTGGCAGGTCTTCTGTGTCCCCAATAGGGGGTATCAAGACACCTGTACGCTGTAATATACATATATCAAACACAAAACATTTATGTGAAAAGATTATTATTAAGGTAGCAAAATCAAGCCCTCAAAAATTAGGAAATGCCAGAATTAAAGCTGCCTGTGCAAACTGAATTCAGCTCCCTTATACATATGCATTGTGATAGAGTCTTTTATTATAAGATCACACACCATTTCCCCCCCACAAAGATGGTGCTCATTTCATAGACAGCTATTCAATATTTTGTTTTTTCCTCATTATTCAATGTCTGACCCAAGGCCTTATTTTATTTCACACTAGTCAAACCCTGCTCTGAAACCAGAACTATTAATTTCCTGATGGGCTTTTCTGGGGTGCTCATTGCTACAGAATCTTAATGCTCCAGAAGGATTATTTTTACAACATCTCTGTTATATGAGGGTGTATTATTCTGACTTTACATATGGGGAATGGAAGTACAGAGATATTAAGTCCCAAAGTATCCACTAATTTTGGGCGTTCAGTTTGAGACACTCAGGACTTGATTTTTCAAAGTCCTTAGCATTATACAGCATTTTACAATGTCAAAAAAGGCTCTCATTGACTGCAGTTGCTGCTGTATGTGCTCAGTACTTCTGTAAATCAGACTGCAGGATATGTAGTCAGGCACACAGAAAATAAGGAATACAATTAGTAATCAACTATGAAAATGTTGATGCGACTTGACATCACACAGAATTCTGTGGCAGAGGGAGGGATAGACTCCAATTGTCCAGAGGCAGCATTCAATAACCATGAGACCAACCTCTCTGATCCTGCACCACCCTGCCTCTTTCACTGCACACTTTTCAACTTCTGCAATGAATGAAGCAGGATTCCTACAGAAAACAGCCTCTTGCACTACACAAACACATACACACACACACACACACACAAAACCCTAATTCATCCCCAGAGCAGGTCCATCCTGTTCATTGAATGAGGCAGGGATCTTTGTCTATGTCATCATGTAATTAAAGACTTCAAGATAATGCATACACAAGGGGCCTGAATTAAGGCAACCTTAATTCTGGCATTTTCTAGCTTCTGAGTGCTTGACTTTGCAACATGAACAATGTCCTCCCAACACAGAGAGAGAGAGAGTGAGTGAGTGTGTAAACTGAAAAATTCCATTTTGTGGCATCACACTGACACACACATGGATCATCAGCGTGGTTGGAACATTTAGATCCACCACACAGACCTCTGCCTCTTCAACCAATGGCGTAAATAATAGCTGTAGTAGGTTGTAATCCTGCATGTGGGCCAGCACTAGACAAGATGGGACACTTTATCAGTTGCTTTTACAGATATTTCTTGACAGCAGAGAAATGGTGAGACTCAGGAATCTTGGATTCCATTTCAGGCAATAGAGAGGTATTCTCTAATGGGCACAGATTCTTCTGCCCATTTCTCCGAAGTGTGACCCTTTCTGCCTGTTCTCCTTCAACCTGTGTGTGTCCCAGTCTTGTTTCTTTCCTACTCCTGGCTCCTCATCCCAGTCACATTCTCTTATGTAGCCAGTCCCAGTCTCCACTCCTCAGGTTTCTCATGCTAGTCCCAATCTCTTTCATCCAGCCATTCCCAGGTTCCACTCCCCACCCAATCTCTCAGCTTCTGGTTCCCAGCTCTTTGCTCAGCAAGTCCCAGTTCCAAGCTCCTCACCCCGTCCATCTCTCTTCCCCCCCCGCCCGGCCTCCAGTTACATCTCACTATTCACATTCCCCATCTCCACTTACTTTCAGTCCCAATCTCCCACCCTGGGCTCCAGATCCAATCTCAGAGCCTTCCCTCCCCAGATCCTCGTCTCTTTGTCCTGTCAATCCCTGTTCTCCCCCTTTGCTCCAGCTCCTCATCAGATCTTTTTCCTCTTCCCTAATTTCCCCTGCCCCACTAGATCTCAGTCCAACTCTCCTTGCCCAGTCAATACCTGTCTCCCCTCCCATCGAAACTCACTCTCCCCGTTTCCCTCTCCCCAAATCAGCCTCCAGTTCCAACCTGCCCACCCCAGAAGGTCGTTGTCCCAATCTACCCCCGTTACCTCCTACTTACCTAACTCTTAAGAGTTGAGGATATTTCCACTGCATTCTTTAAACTTTATTTGGCCCTTTTGTGGGTGCAGGATTTGGACCTACATTTCTTATATACAAGGATAGAATATTGAAGTGTTTAAACCACTTCCTAGAAAGTAAACTAAGGTCTCAATTGAGCAAGGTACTTAAGCACATGCCTCACTTTTAGCATGTGAATAATAATATTGAAGTTAATAGTAATATTCTCATACTTAAGTATCTTGCTGAATTGGAACTTAAAACAGAACTCTTTCATTTGGGACTTCAAGGTCAAATGTGGGAGGAAATATTTCAGTGGATGAAATGTATTAAAAATTACCCTGTAGGTAAATGATGCTAAATGCAATTGAGTTCAATTTATCTGAAAATTCAGAGATGCAGAGAGAAAGTTTTTTATTGTCCTAGAATTAAACTACAACCCCCCCCCCAAAAAAACCAAAACAAGAACAAACAAAAAACCACTAGTATTTTGCAAAGAAGGGAAGACCAAAAAGCTGATAATGAACAGCAACCATCTGCTTTTGAGCATTTGATCGATTAGGCGGACAGAAGAAATAAAACATGCAAAACAATCCCTTTAGTAAGGGCAGTGGAAATCCTAACAGAAAAAGGACCTGTGGCATTGTGAATTTATGAGGCAAATTGAGAAATCAGAAAGAATGTTCACTAGAATGGAGCCAATACTTAGTCTAACTGGCCAAATTCAGTCATTGTTTGGGGTGGGTTTTTTGTTTTTGTCGTTTTGGGTTTTTTTTGGTTGGTTTTTTTAGACTGAAGACTGTCCTCAGTGCTTTTTATTTTAGAGTGCAACTTTCTTTCACACCAATTACAAACTTACAAAATGTGCTGCAATGCAAAGTTGCTTAGTTAATGACTCCAACATTTTAACTTTCCAGAATGAACATTCTGCTTTTAAAACTCAGCCTAAAAGTCCATTTAAATATAAATAATGAACTGATTCTTATTCTTAACATAGACAGTTTGAGCAAAAATAGTGGAGGTGTCCACAGTATACTTTTAGATGGTATATCTCAGAAATAGTGGATGTGTCCACAATATTCAGAGGGTTTTCTGGAAAACAAATTTTGAAAGGAAGACCTATTTGTGTTAGCTTATACTTATGCTCAACTGGGCTTCAAGCAATGTTTGGTGAAATAACATTTCCTAATGTAAGTGCAGCTGGGGAGAAGGGATAATTGAAATCACAAGGATGAATACATATCCAGCTTCAGGGATTGCATATGGTTTACTATGGTTGACTCAAATTGCCTTACAAAGATCAGGCCTGCACTGGTGTGAGCTTCCAATGCTGAACACTTGTAGGGAAGATAAATTCTTGATTTAAGGCCACCTGGTGTAATATTTAAATTCAGGGGAGTGATTGGAGTGGCAATTCTTCTGTGTGTGGAGTCCAGCCATGAAAACTCGATTCTTTTTGCCCGTTTAGGTTAATAAACATCATGAATAATGGTGTGATCTACAGGTTTTTTTCTCCTGATAATTAGGTCTGGCTGGATATTTCTAAAACCATTTTTAATAAAAAACAAACCTTAAGAGACATGCTTTAAAAAGTGAAGTGTGTATGTTTGGTTTTTTTTTAAACTACAGATTTAAAGTGGGTGGCTGTTGTGCAAATATCACATACATCTCTGCCCATGCACCTCAATCAGATTTGCAAAATTCCATGTGTGATGCTGGTAAACTAGGTGCCAGCTCTTGCCAAGTCTGTAGGCATCAGCTGAGCACTGACAAATTCATAGCTGGAAATCAGACCAGCTCACCTATATGTTAATATTGTTCAAGATAGGAGTTGAACGTGTAAGAATGTGTTTAGATTTTATGAAATGGTTATAAGTTGCTGCATGCATTAATCTTACTTGTAATGTTTATATCCTGCACTATAAGGCAATATGTAAGTCATGCTTTATAATTGTAAAAATGCTTGCTCTGAACTTGTGAACCTAGGTAGGAAAAGTGCTCCGTCCTGCACATCCAGAAGAACTATCAAGACTCAGTGGACCATTGTGGAACATCATGACTCAAAGCCTCGTTTAATGGCCCTCTTATACCCATGAAGGTGCTATGTGAGAGAAAGCTCGTCCCATCAGCTTGAATTTGGAAGAGGGAAATAAAGACAGCTGACATGAAAATTTTTCATCTCTTTCCTGTCTGGACTCTTACAAGGGCTGGAGTTAAGAAACAAAAAAAGGTCAATCTGGCTTAGCCCTAAAAAGACATTCAGTTCTGACAGATTACAACATCTTTGTCACATTTTGGAACCACAGACTGAACTCTTTTGTGTATATATGTTGCCTGCTTTAATCTGTAAATAACTCTCTCATTTCTTTTTCCTAGTTAATAAATCCTTAATTAGTTTACTATATGCTTGGCTACCAGCGTTGTCTTTGATGGGAGATACAAATTGATCTGGGGTAAGTTTCTGGTCTCTTGGTACTGGGAGCAACCTGAATATTTTCTGATTTTTGGTGTAAGTGACCATTTATTACTAAGTCCAGTTTACCTGGGGCAAGATAGACTGGAGCGCCCAAGGGAATTATCTGTGACTCCATGGTAAGACATTACAGTGATCCAGGAGTTCATGTTTGTTACTGGGTTGATGAAATCTAACGATAGAATATACTACTAGTTGGGGGGAGGGGCTCTGCCCTGCTTTTGACGGTCTGCTCTGAGATTGGCACTGTCAGTCATGAACCACTCCAGATAGCGTGACACAATGGTATTCAGTTCTACACTCTTCTTAGTGTATGTCTCCACTGCAATCATGGGGTGTGGCTGCAGCTCATGAAGACATATCCCAACAAAAAAGCCATGGCAGCACAGACTTCAGTGTGGGCTAGCCATACAAGTTACTAGTCAGGTTTCTACGTGGGCATGTCCAGTCTATACTGAAGCTCGCAATGCCACAGCTTCACTGCTTTAACAGCAGAGCTAACTAGATTCAATGTAGCTAGAGTATGTCTACACGAGCTACAATCACACACCATGGTTGCAGAGTAGACATCCCTTAGGGCTGACCCAACTTTAACTGAAGTCAATGGGAGTCATTTCTTTGACTTAAATGGCAATTGGACTGGGCTCTTCATGAGAAATTTTAATTATGCTGAAATGTGAAAAAGGGATGTGTGATTTGAGATGAGACTAACAAATCTGTTTTTCTTATTTGAATCAAGTCTCATCTACTATAATTTACCATGCTTTACCTAGCTTTCTTGGGTTACTGTTTTATATTCTAAAATGCAATGTAAAGGCTTCCTAAGCAAGAAAGTTGTACTGGACACAAATGATATCTGCATATAATTTGCATATTATTTGTTTATGCTTGCAAACATGTACCTGCACGTGTACTACATAGTCAGATCCGTAAGTGCCTGACCTGAGGCCCAAGTTTTGAAGATGACTGAAAATTTACAGCTTAGTTATGTATATAGAAAACCTCTATTTGCATGCATAATCAGGTCATTAGGCTAAGTTACCTGATGTGTGTGCACAAAGTTTCCTATTTCAGCTTGAAACAGATACACATGAAAACCTGAAGGCTCTTTGAAAACTTAGTCCTTGATATTTCAATTCTGATATTAGAGGCAGACGCATTTAAAATGTTTTTCTTAGATTATCATAATTTCCTGAACAGAAGCATTTAATTGCCATAAATATACTGACTGACCTGTTTAATATTGTTGGACACTGGGCTAGGAACAATACAGTCATCACTGTCAGTTATTATTGATTCCATGGCATCAGTTGCCTGTCTTTTATCTTGATCTGTTGGGGAAAAAAACAGTTAAAAAAATACTGTATTTGTAGTCCATTTGAGATTTGTTGAGAAACCTAGGAGCATAATATTAGTTTTTCTAATAAATATAGTTTGAAAGAGTCATGCAAATCTTTTCTCATTTGCAGACCATGAAACAGGCAAATCGATGACTACTAAATGGTCAAGAAAGTCACCTTATTTTTCTTCTGATCTGCTAAAAACACTAATGGCTATGATCGTGGAAACAGAGATACAATTGTATCAAATCTCCTGTGATAACAACAGTGTAAACAAAGATTAGTTTAATATAGGAATTAGGGCTGTCAAATTATTTAAAAAATTAATCACGATTAATCACAGTTTTAATTGCACACTTAATAACAGAATAACAATTTACATTTATTATAAATATTTTGGATGTTTTTCAACATTTTCAAAATATATTGATTTCAATTACAATGCAGAATACAAAATGTAGAGTGTTCACTTCATATTATTTTTTTATTACAAATATTTGCACTGCAAAAAAGATAAACAAAAGATAGTTCAATCTACAAGTCAAAGCATGAAGAGGCACACAAAAGCTTAGCGTATCTGGCACGTAAATACCTTGCAACACCAGCTACAATAGTGCCATGCAAACACCTGTTTTCACTTTCAGTGGACACTGTAAATAAGAAACAGGCAGCATCATCTCCCGTAAATGTAAACAAACATGCTTCTCTTAGCAACTGGCAGAACAAGAAGTAGGACTCAGTGGACTTGTAGGCTGTTAAGTTTTACATTGTTTTGTTTTTGAGTGCACTATGTAAAAAAAAAAATCTTTCTACATTTGTAAGTTGCATTTCACAATAAAGAGACTACACTTGTATGAAGTGAATTGAAAACTATTTCTTTTATCTTTTTTACAGTACAAATATTTGTAATAAAAATAATATAAAAGTGAGCACTTTGTATTCTGTGTTGTAATTGAAATTGATATATTTGAAAATGTAGAAAAACATCCAAAGATATTTTAATAAATGTATATTGGTATTCTATTATTAACAGTGCAATTAAAACTGTGATTAACTTTTTAATCAAGTTAATTTGTTTTGATTTAATTGCTTGAGTTAACTGTGATTAATTGACAGCCCCTAAAAGGAATATTGAATTAATCTTTGATTTCCACTCTTTAGATTTCAGCAGCTTGCACATAAATGACTATATTGCAAAATAGTTTATCAGAAACAGGTTAGGGTTGGAGTCAAGCAGACACTTCTACAAAGCCTTCAGCTCAGTTTTGCTGGAGTAAAAAAAAAAATAAAAAAATAAAAAGCAAAGGAAGTTAACTCTTGATTTTTGCAGTCCTAATGGGAACAGAAGGCCTAACAAGAAGCTATAAACAACTGAACATAAAAATCTTGTATCCTGTTCCTGCCCTTATTTAGTAGACAAGGACTCAGCTTGATTCCCTGATACTAAGCTTAAAATACGAGCTAGAACAGGATGACCTGACTTTTGTAGTCTGTATATAAATCTGCCTCTAATAACTTGAAGTCACAGAGGTGATAAGATGTACTGCCCTCTCATTGTCTGAGATGATCTCTGATATTACTGTTGGCTATTATCTGCAGACAAAAGAGGAACACTTTTTAAAACAATCTTTAGAACATCACTATTCTGAAGGGAGAATATAAAGACATTTAAAACAGAAGCCAGGTTTCCTTTAATATTTTATGAAACTAGGTCAGATATAAGATTTTTGCATTCAATTACTATATAGCTTCCAACTGTGTTAAGAATAACACCAACAAACCCACCCAGGTACAGCCATGAGGAACACCAGAATATAATTTCTGTCATGAACCTTCTTATAATGAGGTAGCTCCCACTGTTAACAAAAATGCTTAAAATGGAAAGAGAAGTAGCTTTATTAATTAGATAGATTCATTTATAATTTATAAAAATAAAGTTACCTTCTGGTTCCAATTCCTCAGTTATTTCTGTTTCATCTCCAGAAGTAGCGGAGCTCTGGTCAGCCAATTGACCCTCAGATAGCCGAGAGAGGTCATCTTTTTTCTGCTGAATTTCTTCAGAAGTTTCCTTTACTTTATCATCTGCCACTCTTTCCCGTATAACCTCATATAAGGCAAGCAATATAAAAGTAGGTATATTTATAGACATTCTGTGGTATTTATAACACCTACTAGAATAGGAAAAGCTACTGAGACTTAAAACTTGAAGATTTATGGCTCGTATGCATTATATATGTGACCTGTTAGTAATGATATAGCTTAAACAGGATAGAGAGCAATGAAAAGCTCATCAATTATCAACTTCAATAACAAATATCTGATAGAGTAAAAAGGATAAATTCATAACAATTTACATTTTCTAAAGATGTAATTCATAACATCTTTTGGCATCTGTCAACATAAATGCAGCCTCTGATGGTTTCAAAATATTTAACTTGTATTTTAAACCATTTGTTTTTAGAAAAATTATTATTCAGATTGTATTTTTATAACCTTGATTAGCCTTTATGCAGTGTCTTCATGAACTGAAAATGGCACTAAAAAAGAGCCAGTTTAAAAATTATATATTTAATGCCTCAAAAATCTAGGGTAAGAGAAGGCTTTAGTTTATAATTTTCTCTAAAGTTCTCTTTCCCTCCTCTTTTAGATCCATGGAAATCACAGATCATGGTACCTTTTTCAATATGTACCAAATCAGGGATATTACACCCACCAGTTCTGCTGGAGTAAGTTTTATCTGCTCTATAGGGAGCCCAATAAAGCTTGTTACCAGATCATTTTCTTTCTGGGTCTGATTTCTCTCTCCAGTCAGACATTTGAGCTGCACCTGTCCCCCTATAATATTGGAGGCATGGGGCTCCAGGGCTTCCCACAACCATTCTATTTTTGGGCCAGGTGTCCCTCCACTAGTCTAGACCACTGCAGTAATATACAGGAACTTTAAGAAGCCACTGAGGACTCTTCCATCAATTGTACAGTTCTCTGCTGGTATGAAGCTGGCTTTAGGCCCTCCATTGGCATAGGAGACATGTCAGAGCTGGGACACTATGTGCTTCTTGGCCAGTGGATCATTCTTTATGAAAAACAGTGGCAGTGGCAGAGCTCCCTTTTTGCAGCTCACGAGATGATCTCCTAACAGATGGAACTCCTTGTAATCTTTGGGTCATTCTATTTGGCCTGCTCTGCCTTAAGGGGAGGAGGAACACACAGAAGGAGCGCAGCCAGGGGAACCAAATCATTTAAATGTGTTCCCCAGAGATAAATAGGGGGAATTAGCTTGCTTATTTGCCCTCAAAATAAGCTTTAAACAGAGGAATATGAATGTAAAATCAGGAGCACTGAACCACTGTTCTGTTAGCTCACCAGACTGATAATTTGTCAGGAGCACTGACAGGACATAGCTGCTTCCAAATTTCTGCCACAGCCATCACTGGCAGTAAGAGAGGTGTAATCTAAATGTCTTGGATTTGGAAGGAAGGTCAGGTGCCAGAAATGAATATCCTTGCAGGTTTGCAAAACTATTTAATTATCCTTATTTTCCTCTGGGGAACAGAGAAAGGTAAAGTCTCCAGTTCAGTGTGATGGTAAATGTGACTTCACTAGTGTGATACACTGGACAGGTGAACCAAAAGGTGGTTATCCAACACTTCAAGAGATATAAAAGAAAAGAAAGGGTAGTGTGACGGGGCAAGGCCAGCTGGCTATGGAAGAGTGGTCTTATTGGGATCCGGGAAGTGGGCGGGCGTATGGAAGAGTGGTGGGAGATAGATATATTAGCTCCAGCCTAAACAAAACCCTGGTACCAGGATCAGTGAAATGGCAGCTGCTCCAGGTCAATTAAGACACCTGGGGCCAATTAAGAACTTTCCAGAAGGCAGGGAGAAGGCTAGGTTGATTGGGACACCTGAAGCTGAAACTAGTTAAAAGCCTCCCAGTCAGTCATGTGGGTGTGCATGTCAGGAACTGTGGGAAGAAGTTGCATGGTTGGAGAGGCTGAGTAGTACACACCATATCAGGCACAAGGAAGGAGGCCCCGAGGTAAGGGTGAAGTGGAGCTTGAGGAAGTGAGGGCTGCTGTAGGGGAAGTAGCCCAGGGAATTGTACATGTCATGTTTCTAAAAAGGTCAGCTACCATAGCTGATACCGTTAGGGTCCCGGGGCTGGAGCCTGGAGTAAAGGGTGGGCCCAGGCTCCCTCCCCCCCACCTTTGCCCCTGATTAATCACTGAGACTGGGAGACAACAGAGACTGTGCAAGGAAGGATAACTTCTCCTCACTTCCCTTGCTGGCTTATGATGAAATTGGCTCAGTAGACTGTGACCCTTGTCCCTAGAGAAAGAAGGGTTACGTGGAGGGTCACAGTGAGCCTCTGAGGCTAGTGAAATCCACCAGGAAACATGGGACCCACGGAGGCAAGGACAGAGCTTTGTCACAGTAGGTTTAAAATAAATTATGTATTTAATACTTTTCTTACCCTTGGTATTTTACGTATTCAAAATATATTCCAAAATTGGTGAATTTTTTTTGCTCTTATCTAGTGATCATCTTTAAAGGGAGGGAGGAGATGCATTTAACTCATGTGTTAAAAGCATAAGGAATTATGTAGGAATATTACTAGCTTAGTAGTGGTTGAGAGGAAATAATGTCAGTCACTGAATCACCTGTATTCCAATGCATTTAATGAAATTTCCTCCATCCAAATACTGATCCAGACTTAGCCTGCTAAATGTATTTTTTTCTTCTTTCTATTTCCTCTGCATGTACAGCTGGAAGGCTACATACCATGTAAAGAAGCAGTAAGTTGGACAGCAGCCCATAATGGCAGCATTATGCACGGTCCTTCCATGAACTCTAATCCTTCTTGGCACTGTACTTTTGATTCTTTAATATATAACATGACATGTCTTGTTTGCCTGTATAAAACCATTTACTAAAACATTCATTTGACCTGCCTGACAAATCAAGTAATTTTTTTATCTTAGATTCTTATCTTGGATTTCCTAGTTACTTAGCAGTTGATGAACACACAGCACTTGGATGATAATGTTGATACCAACTTCATTCCTGACCACTTAGTCAATTTCTCGACTATAGTTATTCATCAAGAGAACCAATTAAAATTCTAATTACCAAACAATTAGAATACCACTGTATTACAGTTTTATTCTTAGCGCATGACTAAACAAATCTGATAATGAATTTTCTGCTACAGCTATCAACATATAAACAGAATTCAAGCACAAATTGGTATATGACATCATAAAACTTGAACTACCTCATACCTCTGGAACATTTGAAACAGTAGGTGTATCAGCCTTAATTTTCTGTGAAACTTCTTCATTGTCTTCATCAGCAATAGGGCTCTAAGGTATTGGCACACAATAAGGAGACATATTTAACTGATATTACAAAAACTAACACATAAAAGGCAGACTTTCAGCCCAGCTTTCAAATGAACCTCCTTTTTGCAGCTGCAATTATTTGTATTGTCAAAATGGTCACATGAATATCTAAGAACCAGAGTGTACCATACCCAGACAAAGTAAATAGACTACTAAGGTTTACGTTTATTTCTAACTCTTTGTGTTTCTGATTCTCTTACATTAATACAATGCTGCAATGTCTGGGCTAATCCATACAAAAAGCTGTTTTGATTTTTTTTTTAAATTAATGGAAACTTCTACTAATATTACTTTTGCCAGGAATTTAGGTCATTGGACAGCAAAGCTGGGCTTTTCAAAGAACAGAGTTGAGCACCTAAATCCTACTGAATTTCAATAGGATTTGGGCACCTAACTCCCTTTGAAAATCCCAACCCTATGCATCAAATTATACCTGCAAATCAGGTAGACAGACTCGAAATAGCAAAAAATGTTTCTTCAGATATTTGTGGGGCAAATTAGGAAGGGGTGGGGGAATGGCCCTTGTGACTAAATCTGGTCCCAAAATATGTTTATATTACTTATATAGAAGTCTAATGTGACTAAAGTTACATTTAAGTGGAAGCCTTACATATTTCATATAAACACTCACACACACTTCCTATTTTCATTTTTCAGATTTAGGCTTTTGAAAAAGTTTGATTCCATCTGTGCTGAATTTGATCTTCTATGGTGAACTTACAATAGACTGACTTAGTTTATACTTATGCTCTTTGGTATTTATTATTGTTCAAAACAAAGCTTACTCTGACTAAAATTTAACTGACAGTAGGAAGAGTTGTAGATCAACACTGATATGTTTTTAATATGATTAATTAAGGTTATCAAATGTATTTATGAACAGAAGAACGTAACTGTATATAGGCCAAATATAATTAATACACCGTATTAACAAATAATAAACTACACTTAACACTCATCTCAGGACATTTTACAACTGATGTTAGAGACTCCATTTTAGTTAACTGGCTTCAGCTGATTAAAATAGTAATTATTGGTACTATAATTTGTTTGAATTATTGCACGAGTACATTTTCAATACATAAATTCTTAAAAAATACTTAAACCTCACTGGAATCGGTAGTATGCTGACATCCATAAAAGACACTTTCTTATCTGCTAGAGTACGCTGCCTTGGTTTGGGCTTTGGTGCCTAGGATAAATCAATATAATTAAAAAAGGTTTTTGCCACAATGTAGTACTGGGCCTTTAAGAACAAAGAGGCCAAAGCACCCATGACTTGTAAGCTGCTTCCTAATTAGCACCTGGACCACACAAATGGGGAACCGGTGGCACCTTAGAGACTAACAAATTTATTAGAGCATAAGCTTTCGTGAGCTACAGCTCACTTCATCGGATGCATTGGGGAAGAAACAGAGCATGGACGAGTCAGTCAGGAAAAGAGCAGGTGAGAGTTGCTTAGGAGCAAGTGATCTGTAAGTGAGAGCTTCCAGACACCAGGAGACTCCAGCAGGTCCCTGGAGAAAGCTGTAGGTGGTTACTAGAGGAAGGCTGAAAGCAGGAGAACAGCAAGAGGGGCTTGCTGACTGACCACTCCAGCCACACAACAAGCGCCAAAAGCCAGGAGAGAGCTGAAAGCCAAAGAGGCAGGCATGCCTGTTCTGCCACAGCCTACCACCTCATAATTCTGCTTCTGAGTGTCTTTTTTTCCTCTCGCGCTCTCCCAGTGTCTGTATTTTTGTCAGTTCCTTCTCTGGGAACTTCTAGGTGACAGGTAGAAACACAGTGGAAGCTAGCATTGTATGGAAAATTAATGAACAATACTGAAATATTTCCCTGTAAAATCTGATTGAGGATTTGGAATTTACTTATTTTAAAAACAAAGGTAAATAATTTGAAATGTCTAGAAAAAGGTTAGTGTTTGCTTTGTCTCTCCTATACAATTGTCTGTGTACAGAAGACTTAAAAGCTTCAAAAGTGACAAAATAGAGGCCTTTTCTTCCAGCAGAAATCCAACTGGTGGTTGTATGAAGTATTTCTACTAGTCTCTATTAAATGCACTGTATTGTAGGGATTAATCGTACTTGGCTATCGTACTTGATGGGATGATCTACTGTAATAGGTCTTTTCTATCTCTAACTTCTTTGAATTTGTTATATTACTTACTGTCTTTGATGAAGTAAAAGAAGGGGTCAAAGTTAGAGTCTGCACTTCTTCCTTCACTGGTAATTTAGTTGCTGTCGATTTTTCATTTTGGATGCAACTCACTAGGTCTGCTGCCATTGCTGATCCACTTGGAGGTAGATAGGCGAACCTCCATTTTAGTTCAACGTTGATGGTGCCAGAAGAATGTCTTCCAGAATCTGTTAGTTCAAATGTACCTGAAAGAAGAGTACAAAACCCATCTAGCTATATAGTTATCATGCAAAGTGAAACAACAGCATGTAATACAAGAATTATAGAGGGATGGCATTCCGTTTCTTGAGCTCCGTGCAGCACCACAACCAAGACAGGTTTTAGAATATTAATTCCAAGCAAAAGGATATGTCCTGTAATTTCAAGTCTCACATGGAGAGTATTTTAAAGCAAAGGATTTGAGGGCAGGCCATAACTACAAGAGGGGAAAAAGTAGTGCAAAGCAGTCAAAGCTTAGTGTAGGTACCACTCTTTCCTCAGAGGGAGTTACCTTGGAGAACAAAATTTCAGTTCATGACAATGTAAAAGAATGCCTATTGTTGAGGTTCCCTTAGCGAATTTGTTCAGGATTGATTGGTTACATCCACAGCATATGTTAGAATGGGAGCCCAACAAATCAAGCATATCAATGGTAGGATCCAAATGCATACAGGTTGGAGGCCTCTGTCAACAAGCATAATTCAGTGTTTATGTGCTAAACTCTTCATGTTTATTCCTTCTTTTGGGATCACGATTGGGCTCAGGAATTGGAGACAGATGTGTGTGCATAATATTGTGCATATGGCCCAGAGGTTCTCATACTGGGTCTCACTAATGAAGCATTCCTGAGTCAGTATGGATGGAAGGGCAATCTAGAGGGAGCAAAGGAATGGATCAAAGAGGGGGAATACTTTTGGACCAGCTGATACCACTTGTACACTCTTTGGCAACCTGGTAACAGGCACTGGATGTGACTATTTTTCACCTCAGTAAAAATGATTTAGGAATGTGTGAGGAAATCAACTTGATGATCAGAACTAAATGGGTTTTGGTGCAGATCCAGAATTTTTTTCCTTGGAGGGATGATTATTTGGTCTGAATTGATGCAACAGAGTACAGAAGGAAGCCATAAAGCCTCCCTGGGTTGAAAAGGGTAGAGCAGTGGTTCTCAACCTTTCCAGACTACTGTACCCCTTTCAGGAGTCGGTTTGTCTTGCATACCCCCAAGTTTCACCTCACTTAAAAATTACTTGCTTACAAAAATCAGATCTAAAAAATACAAGTATCATCGCACACTACTACTGAAAAGTTGTTTACTTATATTGTCTGTATGTAATTTCAGTTTGTACTGGTTTTGCCCGTGCTTTTTATATAGCCTGTTGTAAAACTAGGCAAATATCTACATGAGTTGATGTACCCCCTGGAAGACCTCTGTGTACCCCGAGGGGTACACATACCCCTGGTTGAGAACCACTGGGCTAGAGAGTACATGAATATGGAAGTGGCTAAATTCATATGTGACCAAGAGGATTGGTAATTACTCATCTGGACTTATCAAACTGGGCACCCGAGTTATTCAGGGAGGATGGGATATACCTAACCAATTGGGCAACAAATATACTTTTGTTTGATATTGAGGAAGAAATCAGTAAATATCTGGGAACCTTGATGTGTAGGGGTGAGGGGGTAGGGGTGAGGAGAGGAAACAGCCAAAGGCAAGTACTTAAGGTATCCATAGTGCATGTAAATCCATTCTCCAATCATGATGGAAGAAACATGGGTGGAGATGGAGGAGGATAAGGGTAAATATATGGTTGATCGTGCTGAAATTTGGGGATGGGTAAGAAAATAAGAAGTCCATGTCTTTAAATGGCACATATTTTTTGCCTGCCTGTTTGCATGAAGGAGGTATTGTAGCTGATGTCTACCATATAGTTTTTGAGCAAGGCCTTGCTGACGGGGAGTGCAATTTGGGCCGATGATCATGTCTGCAAGATGTTGATCACTTTGTACTGTGACTCTGACTTCTTCAAGCGAGATTTGTAATGAATCCACTACTTAAAGAGGTCTTGCAACTGCTTGAAGTTGTCTGCTCTAGATGGTGGGAGAGGAACAACAGCTTCATCAGGAAAGATGAGGAAATGTTGATCACAGGTGTAGCCTCCTTGTTTAGTCTCTCCTTCTGTTCCTCAAAGATCCTCAAGAATTGGTATCTATATGCTGCCCATGGGTCCCAGTATGGCCACTGAGGTGGTGCAAAGGGCCTGGATGGGGGCACCAAGGATGTTCATACCAAGTGGGTGGGCCTTGTCTACCCTGGTGATAGACTGATCGGTTTCTACATGGCTAGATCAATGATGTTGTCATATAGAGCCTTGCACAGACACGGAGTATAGGTAATACCCATCATCTACCTCATCGTCGCTTGACTGGGTGGAGCAGTCATGGATGGTGGAGGAGATTGTCTTGGTAGCACGTATAAGTCAGGGGACTGGGATGTAATCAGTACTGCAGTCATATTGATACCTAGCAAAGGTGATTCAGGCATCTCCGAGACCATCAAGTCTTTAGGGAACCAAAATTCCTTTGGCATCGAAGCAGCCGTTGGCTGAGCAGAGGCCGTTGAAGTGGAAAGAGTCAATGGTACCAGAGGTATTTTGTGGGCCGACAAATGGCTAGCAAATGTTGCCCTAGCCTTTTGTGGGGCTGAAATACTCAGTACCGATTCTTTATAAGACTCCGTTGATTTGACTTTAGAGGAGCTGCATTGTTCTTCGCAGCTCCTTTCCCCTTGACAGTACCGATCTAGCCAAGCCTGCCCCCTTAGGATCTTTGGGCTTATTGGTGGTACCGGTACCTGAGGATCATGCAGCTTTGTGGGTACCTAGTCATGGGTCACTCGGTACCAACATAGTCAATCTTGTAGGAGAACTCATTCTCTTGGCTGATTCCCTACTCGGGGGACTAGTGTCCTGCTTTTTTGAGAGGAATCCAAAGATTTCCTCTTTGAAGTCACCAGAGAGTGCTGAGCCAATGATGTTGATGGGATCAGCCTCTCCAGGAATTGATGTATGTGGGGGAGGAGAGTCATGTCCCAGGTCTGGAGGCTGGTCAGAGTTAGCTTTCCATCATGAGCCATCTTGGCTTTAGCTCACATTTTTTTCTAGCTCTCAATTTAAGTTTGAGGCAAAATGTGCACTTCTGAGACACCTGTTACTCTCTGAGGTAGCAAACGCAGTGGGAATGGCCACAGCTGACAGGAATGGCTTCTCAACAGGCAAGGCAACATTTAAACCTGGGGGAACCAGATCCTTTTTAGTGTTCACTTCCCAAAAGGGAAAAAACTAAGGAAAATTAACTTACACTAAGATAATAACTAGGGCTCCGTGTCTGTCACGGAGGTCATAGAAATCACACATTCTGTGACTTTCTGCAACCTTTGAGACTTCTGCAATGGCTGGTGTGGATGACCCCAGGGCTGCCAAAGTAGCTGGCCTGGGCGTCAGCTGCTCAGGGAGCCCTGGGTACAGCCACATCAGCCGCTGCTGGAACAACTCCACAGCAAGCCCCTTGGGTGGACCTGCAGCCAGCTGCACCAGCCGCAGCAGCTGCTGTTTGGGCAGCCCCAGGCAGCTGGCCCTGGGAATTGCCTGACCTGGCCCCGGGGACTGCCTGAGCAGCAGTCCTGGGGTTGGATGGAGCAGCCGCTGCTCAGCGACCCCTGGCAGCTAGGGCTGCTGGCCCCCAGCAACAGTCCCGGGGGCAGCTGGAGCAGCAGCATGTGGGTGGTCCCGCCAGTGGCCGGAGCAGCCGCTGCTCGGCAGCCCCAAGCAGCTGACCCTGGCACCACCCTGTCCCCCTGAGCAGTGGCTGGCCCCGCACCCCCCATCCTCCCTGAGCAGTGGTCCCCAAGCTACTATTTATAGTACAAGTCATGGGCGTGAATTTTTCTTTATTGCCTGTGACCTGTCCATGACTTTTACTTAAAATACCCATGACTAAATCATAGCCTTAGTATAATTATTCCTCAAGCAAAATAAAAATTTTTTTATGTGGGAGGGGGAGAAAAGGAAAGGGTGAAAGAAAAAGAGGTAACAACACTAATGGAAGCTCTATTACTATGTCTAATACTGAAGGAAACATAAGAAAATGCTAAGAGAACTCTGCCAATGGGTTCTGTTAAGGCTCCTTCTCAGGCCAAGGGGGTTTGAGAAGGAACTCAGGGTGGTAGCAACAAGGCAGAGTACTAGAAGAGGAGAGCACATATGCGGGCTGAATGGACACTGCTACCTAAAATCTCTGATCTGGGGTGCAGGGATGCAAATACACGTAGAGTAGAGCACCCATAGGGACACTACTCGAAGAAGAGCAGCTTCTATTCACTTTTAGTCACAAATTTAACTATTTTATTAGTTACAAGTTGGACAAGAACTTTAAAATAAGATTATGAAGCAGCTCTGAGTCCACTGCCCAGCAAACCTGGGAAATGTTTTCCTATTTTAAATACACATTAGAAACATCTTTCCCTAATTCAAACCACCACATATTTTCCTCTTCAATACATAATAGAATTACATTTTTAGAGTCTCAGCATGGATCTCTGCAAATGATTTCATTAAGTTATTTTCCAGTGGTGCATTAAGAAGCAATAATTATCTACTGTAAATAAATAGGTTTTCTAAAAATATAAGCAATACATATAAACAGGCATCCTAAACTACATAAACTACAGCACCAATTAAGTGCAGCTAAGTATAAGATTATTAACCTATATGCTAAATGTTTTTCTTTGACAGAATTAGTTTAAAAACAAAAAAGAAAAGTTAGAAATACCTTTCACTTAGCTTTCAGTTTACTAGATAATTCAAAACTTCACAGGCAGTGTTTTAATATTTCAACATATTCCCAAATTATTCCCACTATATGCCCCAATCCCACAATCAGATATATAGGAGAGCAAGTGTTCATCCGTGTGGATCCAATTGCAGTACCGTGGGCTCAGCTGACACACTATTTGGACATATGTCTTAGAAGTGACATCTTAATAAATGTGTGCAAAATATTGCTCTACCTCTCTAAAATAAAGCCTCATTATAAATATCTTAAGACTCCCCCACAAAAAAAAGTTGCATTTATATTTGTTTTAGTTTGTGGACTTTTTTCACATTTATTATCGGTCTGCTGCATAGCATGGGTTCAAATGACCTTCCTGTTTTCTTTGCTCTATGGCTGAAAGATGACAAAGGGTTTCTCATGTTAATGTCCCGATTTTTTTTTTTAAGTGCACTTCAGTTAAAATGATTAAAGGAAAATCCTGAAAAAATGAAGTCAAAGGATGGAAGGTAACCATGGAGGAAATTAGCATGCTTTTACTAGAAAAAGGAAGAAAGATCACTGGAAAAAGAGAGAGAAAACAACTACAAAATTCTTTCTATTATAAGGTTATTACCGGTCACTAAGCATTTAAAAAGAGTACCATGAAAGTATATCTTCAAGAGATCCAGATAACTTTTTTAATCACACAGATGCATTCAGGAGGATTTCCAAGATTTCTTTTAAGAAAACTCATTGAATCTATATTTGTTTTCTATGTACTTTACAGAGGCCCTGTTACATTTTAATAAAGCAGCAAGGTCAGAAATCTAATGTTCAGTTTTGCACTTTCCAAGTGATATTAACACTACCACTGCTCTATTACCACACTAAATACAAATGCTAATGATGTGGTGTCAGAAATACATCACATTGACAAGTCAACCAATCAGGATAGATTTCTGACAGTCAAATCTATGATCAAAAAGTCAAATGCATGGGAAAATATTACTAGAATAAAGAAAATATAGATGGTGTTTTAGCAATTAACTCAGTCCTATTAATGAATGATTGATTTATATCATCCAGGCTAAATTATCATATAGTATTCATACCACAGTCGAAATGCCCATTCATAGCAGAAGAACACAGGATCAAAAGATGTTACTTGTCATTAGTGTGAGCAGGCTGAATGAGAACTTTACCACTGAGTTTGTTGGGTTTTTTTTTTTTTTTTTAACTCATGGGGAAGTTTTTTTTTTTTAAAATACAATTTCCCCCATCATTCCAAGAAGACTTGTGCAAAAAGCTGGACCTTGCATTCAACCCTACAGATTGCCAGGTTTGAATCATTCTGCTTTTCTGGTGGTAATTAGATGCAAAGCAAAGATCCCCAACAACATCAGAATTTCAATTTATGTTTATGTAAAACTGGGAAAACACAGTGAATTAAACACATAAAATATATCATGAAGCAGTACATGTAAAGTTAGTTAGCTTTGAAAAGATCAAATTCTTACCTGAGATGTATCTGTCCTGAGCTAAAGAGATAAGAGGGACAATGGCTTTCCCTACATAAACACCTTCTTCTGTTTCACCATCATCAAACACATAAAAAATCAAGGATTCTAATTTTAAATATTGGTCTAAATCTGCATTCATTGGCACTGGAAAACACATGTGATCGTCAAATTGAGGGCTGTTGCTGCTATGAATGATGGGAGTATCATGGTCTGCAAAATCAAAGAACTTGTAGACAACATAAGGATTTGGCTGAACGTGGTTTTTTCGGGACTGAAGATTGTTACAACATTTTATTGTAATATGAAGCTCATTTAAGTTGCCATCTGCTGAAGTGTTGACTTGGTCAGTTCTGAGTATCGGTTGCTTTAACTGAAAAAAGCACATGTTAATTAAAACCCATTAGAATTCTTATTCTGGTACAGAAGAGCTATATAAAAAAGCAAAAACAGCTGCCTGCTTGAATGACAACTAACCTACTATTTAACTAACTTAATCTGTCAAAACTTTACTTTAACAATAAATTTCAGTAACTTTGGTTATAAGCATAGGGGAAGAAGAGATTAATCCTTTCCTATCTACTACTTATTTGTTTTCTTCTTGTAAAACTTTATGAATCATGTGCCAGTCAGAGCTGGGCAAATAGTGGATTCTTCAGTTCGCTGACAATTCCAATAAATTGAAAAAAGTTTCATTTTGAGTTAAACCAAAACAAATTCTTTTGAAATTTTACTGAATCGAAAAGTCAGAACAAAATTTGAGTGAGGTTGAATGAAATGTTTTGTTCAACCCAACTCAAATTTTTTTTTAATGTAGGGCATTTTAAGCAAAAGCAAAAGGGGACTAGATTCACAAGATGGCTACAGGAGAAAGTGGCAACAGCAGTCTTCTTAAAACTTTTAACTCACTTATGTTGCGGGAGATATGGATTCAGTTCCCCAGCTGCCTGATGTGGAGCAAGGATTTGAACATAGGTCTCCCACAGTGCAGGAGAGTGCCCTATGAATTAGGGAATCAGATTCTAGTACGGATACTTCTTAATTTTGCTGTTGAAGCTCTTCCACTTTTTATAAATAATTAATAATCATTTTAGCAGGGACTTCAATTTAGGTCTCCCACATCCTAGGAGAGTCCCCTAAGTCATTCTCCCTCTTTTTTTGGTCCAATGACTATTCATTAATTATTAATAGTGGCAATTCACAGTCATCCAACCTAAGTGCCCTAATCACTGGGCCAAAAGTTATAAGGAGACTGCCTTTTCCTAAAGCTCTTTTGTGACTCCAACCCAAAAACCATTCAACCAAACAAAAAACTTAAATTTTGGGGGAACTATTCTCCAAACTTGACATAAAATTGGGAAGAGTTTCTGGTTGACCAAAACAGCATTTTTTGGCAAATAAACTATTTGCGCAAAAAAAAAAAAAAAGGCACCCAGCTCTAACTCAGTCAGTCTAAAAAACTATTATTGTCATTGTTCTATAGGTAATCAAATGAATTATAGTATAAATTATATTAGTATTTTTAACTCTATAAGATTTTGAAAAAGTCAAGCATCTCAACCTTGACTTATTCCTATGAAGTGAGCTGTAGCTCACGAAAGCTTATGCTCTAATAAATTTGTTAGTCTCTAAGGTGCCACGGGTACTCCTTTTCTTTTATCTCTATTCAATGTCTCAATATAATTTTTATAATTATAACCTCATTTGTACATACATTTTTCAATAATTTAAAATTAATGATCCAAATTAATTCCTATTGTGTCTCTAGAGTTACACCAGGGATTTATTTGTCCCAGTTATTTCCCATCCCGTGATCCAAAGATCTTTATTTAAAAAAAGTTCTGAAGTGTAGCAATACCCTACAACCGATATTGGTGCAATAGTACTGTAAAGCCAATGAAATTTTCTTAATTTATACATAAATCATCAACACCTTGCATATTCTGGGGCAAGGTGAACATACATTTTGCACAAGACTTGTATACTCCATAGCACCGTTGTAGACTAAGAATTCTACAGCAGCTTCAATTGTAATTTTAATATTAATGTTTTAAAATTAAATATAAAAATGAGTAATCCAATGGAGATCAGTATCTCCCCTCTTATTTATTGATATTAAATTCATTATTCCATCTCTACATTTTTAGTTTTTGATATGCCAGAGATACTTGTACTGCCAGCGCGTGATTGCATTGCCGAAGTTGTTGGAGGAAGGTGGAACTTTTGGTTGAGGTGTGGCTTTTGATATCTGGACAATTTGATTTTGTGGGATACATCACATTAGCGGAATCTCTCTCTAAAACGATCAATTAATGTTGTCACTGAAACCTACAGAACATACAGTTTCAGATTTATCAACTGAGAGAACGGGGCAGTGCACACCTCTCAGAGCTATTGTTTCAAGCTACTAGACTCAGAGAGACAATCTGTTTGTAACAGATTGTATTAGGGTCACATTTTCAAGATCACTGTATTTTTATGACCATCAGGGCTAGGGGTTTTTTGATATTTTTAAATAAATGAAAGCTTAGATTCTGGAGCACAATACAGCAACTAGTTGTGAAGATGAGGACTATACTGTGCTCGTTACATGATATTATTACCTGTGTTCAAATTATAACAGGAAATATTTCTGAAAGCAGCAGAGATTCAGCCAGGTGTGTGGAAGGTTTCTTTCCACCCTATTTCCCCACAAAATACAGATTTTAATGCTTGTTTTAACAACTGTCAGCAGCTACCAATTAAATGACCACACTGCACCTCAAAGTGTGTGTGGAGGGGATTGTTGTCTGGCTGGCCGAGGGAAAGGGAACAGTGCTCTACTGTTGTAGTGAGGGAGGGATGGGAGAGAGGTCAGAAGCTGCTGCAAAAGGGGGGAATGGGTCAGCGTGGCAATACTGACTCACCCCCTGGGACCAGAAGAGTAGAAAAGAGACAAGCCCAGGTAGGATAAGCCCTTTTCCACAGAGCAGGCGAGGCAGCACCCATCCTCACTCCCTTTAGGTGGCAAAAAAAACCATTTTTGGTCAGGACCTGCTGTGGGCTTTGCACTAGTTGCCCCTTTTTAGGTGGCTAGGAAGGAATTTTTTCCTCGCCACCTGCTTGGCCTAGGTGGAGTGGAGGTTTTTTGCCCTCCTCACAGCGCGTTTAGGAAGAGCTTTGTTAATGTGAAGGGAGTTAAATAATGAGTTGCGACATATAGTCTAAGTGTGGGGTGGATGTCCAGTGCCGGTATTCCATAGGTAGGGCCCTACCAATTTCACGGCTGTGAAAAACATGAAATCTGATCTCCCCCTTGCTGCAAGTGCTGGCCGGGCTGGGGAGGGACAGGACTTGTCCTTCCCCGTATGACTGCTCTCAGGGTGGGTGGGGGAAATCAGACCCACCTTCAAGTGCCTCCCCCTTCTGGAGGAAGCTCTGGGGCTGGGCAACAACCCTTGAGGTTCCTGCAGCTGAAGGAGGTTTGTGGAAATGAGTCCGACCTCTCCCTGCTGTTGGGAGCACTCTAGCCTAGGATTCCTAGCTGCAAGTCCCCGCTGGGCTGGGGAGGGAATCAGACCCACCTCTGGCTACCTTTCGGGTTGGGACCCCACAGTTACAATACCATGTAATTTCAGATGTAAACATCTAAAAACATGAAATTGACTAATTTAAAAACCCTCTGGTCATGAAAGTGATCAAAATGGACCATGAATTTGGTAGGGCCCTATCCATAGAGAAGATATACAATGACTGGATAAATGGCTTGGTAAAAGGCTTAAAAAGGAGGTATTGGTTAAAGGAATAGAATGGGGTGGATTTGCGGCTCCTATGAATGGTCTGGCAGGAAGCCAACTCCCTTTCTTTTAGCCTACCTTAACCCTCCTATGAGAGGGGGGTGAATGGTAAGGTCCATGCAATGGGTTGTCTGGGTGGGACCTGGACAGAAAAAGACGGGGCTGGCAGAAGCCCCCTGGGTAGTTACTGAATGAACATGGGATTACCTGCACTGTACACTTTTATCTGCTGGGTACTCCCAGACATCTAATAATAAAGTTGCGGCCTGATTAAAACCATATCAAGCGTCTTCTGTCCTTCTTTTGGTATAGCTGGACAATGAAAAGACTCTTCAATTCTTGTAAACACAAAGCCAGAGTAAGAAATTGCAATACTATTGGTATTATTAACAGTTACATTATTTGTAACAACTACAAAGTAAAAATGCTTGCATTGATCTAAATATAAGTTACTGCATCAAATTTCTCAGGTTACACTGATGTAAATCTGGAGTAACTCCATTGAAGCCACTCCAGATTTACACTAACAAACTGAAAGCAAAAACTGACTCACTATCACATTAAAGAAAGTGTTTAATTTTGTTTAGCTCAAGTTTTTTGTTTCCTAAGTCAATGTCAAACACATCTGAACTTCTCTCCTTTTACTCCCTGACTGTTGCTTACTATTGTTATGATGCATAAGTAATAGTCATATGTTAAAGTATGTTAATAGACTTCATCTGGATGAATTAGACAAAAAGGAAAAAGAAACAGTTCAGTGTAAAAAATATTATTTTATTGTAGTATATTTTAAGTAACTTTATTGTAAATTTGTGAAACTATCGAAGAAAAGCCATTTGGTAAAATTATTTACTGTGCTGTGCTAAATTGTTTTTGCAACATCAATCTAACTGATATAAGCAAACACGAAATCGTGTATTTCCACTAATTTCAAATTAACCCCTTTAAATCTGGACTTAAATCTGTAGAATTCTGCAATAGCACTAATGTATTTTTCATTAACATTTGTAATTTCAAGAGCAAGAAAACAGCCATTTGAGTTTAAAGGATGTCTCAGTTTGTAAGCACTTTGGAACCAGGCCTTTCTGTATATTCCATGCAACAGTATGCATAACACATATAATAAAATAAATAACAATGGATCTACTCCTGCAAGGTGATAACATACTGAACTCTGCAAGAGATGATAATCAGCTCTAATTTTTACTTGGAATTCATGAGGCTTCTTTAGCAAATTGGAGGAGGTGCTAAGCAACTTGTAAGATCATGGTCAACAGTAGAAATATTGACCTTGCTTTGAAAATTAAAAGGAAATAATGGAGAATTTCCATACAGTCATGGAGCAGTTTACAACATTCATTTTTATCCATGGCAGTTTGAGAGATGAAACCAAATACTCATCTCCAGCCTCCTAGATAAGCCATGATCCAGGATGCCTGTGTTTTTCTTCAACAGCAGCTTTTCCTGCCTGTATTGCTGAGAAGTCGAGCTGGCTGAGAAAGTTTGAAATGTTTAACATTTTTCATTTAAATGTTTCTTTGATTTAAAAAAATAAATCAAATTTTTGGAGAAAAGATGTATTTTGTTTTTTAGACACCTTTCACAGGAAGCGGCTTTCTTTTTTTAAATTAGCTCGTTTTAGCAGAGGTTTTGCTCACTCTAACCTTTTTGACAGGCCACTTTTCTTTCTCTCTCTCATTTTCCCTTGACTGAGAAATATAAAACACAGTCTCAACCTGATTATCCAAACAACAAAAATCCTAAGATTTCTGCTGCTCAAGCACTTCCCATGTACTAGAGGGCTGAGCTAATGGGCCAGCCTAGAAATCATGGGTATTGCTGTAGAGCAACATGTTGGAAAAATTTGGCATCTCAGAATCAGAAGAGTTAAACACAATGTTTACTCATCATTATTTCACTACTTTCAGGCCAAGAAGTTAGCAACAGCTAGTAGTTTTAGTGACAATTAATGACTGATGGTTAAAACCTATTCTCCCTCACACAACCATATATTGTATCATACAACTAGTAAAATCAAAAACTTTTCTGTTCAAGATCCCTTAAAAAAATAATGAAAAGGTTTATGTACACAGCAAAAGCTAACAGTGGAAGGAAGCTATTGAACGGAAATAAAATTTTGAACAGCTTACTCTATGTGAATACCAAAAATAAATTAGCTTACCTGTGGGGCTTTTTCATGTTCCTTTAAATTGGATGTTATGTATCCCAGAGCTTTTGATCTCTCTTTGTAGAGTCTGATAGCCTGATCCATAGGAACTCGTAACCTGACCCAGTAATCCACTGTGCCATAGTTTGGGATATGTCCTCCAGTTCCTATAGAATAAATATTTTATTATATATAATATTACATAAACATTTCAGTAGCAAAGCAAACACTAAAAAGTTAGGAAGTGCTAGAATTAAGGTTGCCTGTGCAAACTTAATTCTACTCTCTTGTGAATATGCATATGGTTTGTCAGCACTGCATCAGAAGTCTATGGCAGACCCAGAAACAAAGCCAGCTCTCTTGCAGCCAACTCCAGTGCCTAAACAAAAGAACATCCTTTTTCTTCTTGTCCATCCTCTGCACTGAATGAGACAGAGGTCTTGTAGAAAACAATAGGTGATCATGTGCATATGCATGTAATAGTTTTAGTTATAAGGTGGGTGCACAACTGGTTGACTAACAGTACTCAAAGAGAAGTTATCAGTGGTTCGCAGTCACACTGGGAGGATGTATCTAGCAGAGTCATACAAGGGTCTGTCCTGGCTCTGGTACGAGTCAATATTTTCATTAAATGACTTGGATAATGGAATGGAGAGAATGCTTATAATATTTACAGATGACACCAAGTTGGGATGGGTTGCAGGCACCTTAGAGGTCAGGATTAGAATTCAATATGACCTTGACAAATTACAGAATTGGTCTGAAATCAACAAGATGAAATTCAATAGAGACAAGTACAAAGCACTACAATTAAGAAGGAAAAATCAAATGCACAACTACAAAATGGGGGAATAACTGGCTAGATGCTATTACTGCAGAAAAGGAGCTGGGGGATATAGTGGATCACAAATTGAATATGAGAAAACAGTGTGACGCAGCTGTGAAAATATTCTGGGGTGTATTAAAAGGAATGTTGCATGTAAGACACAGAAGGTAATTGTTCTGCTTTACTCGGCACTGATGAGGCTAGAGAATCATGTCCAGTTTTCAGTGCCACACTTTAAGAAAGATGTGGACAAACTGAAGAGAGCAACAAACTGATAAAACGTTTAGAAAACCTGATCTATCAGAAAAGGTTTGGGCATGTTTAGTCTTGAAAAATGAACACTCAGGAGGGATTTGATAACAGTCTTCTAAAATGTTAAAGATGTTTTAAAGAGAATGGTGATCAATTGTTTTCCATGTCTGCCAAAAATTGGACAAATAGTAATTGGCTTAATCTGTAGAAAGGGAAATTTAGGTTAGTTATTAGGAAAGACTTTCTAATTAAAAGAATAGTTATGTGCTGGAAGAAATTACCAATAGAGATTGTGGAATCCCTGTCATTGACTTTTTTTAAGACCGGGTTAGACAATCACCTGTCAGGGATGGTCTAGGTATATTTGGTCTTGCCTCAGTGCAGAGAGATGGATTGGATGACCTCTCAGGGACTCTTCCAGCCGTACATTTCTATGATTTTATATAATTAAAAACTGTATTAAAACAACAGCAAAAACCCATACTGCCTGAAGCAGAAAACAAACATAGAACAGTTAAAGTTTAGCAAAATTATAAGCAACTGAAAACACATAATGGAAAGTTTTCAGTGTTTTTGCAGCCGTATTGGCCCCAGGATATTAGAAAGACAAGATGGGTGAGGTAATGTCTTTTATAGGACCAACTTCTGTAGCTGAAAGAGACAAGTCTGAGCTACACAGAACTTTGGAGACCTGAAGAAAAGCTCTGTGTGGCTCAAAAACATGTCTCTTCCACCAAGAGAAGTTGGTCCAATAAAAGATAATGGAAAGTGTTAGTTCCACCTATACTTAGGACTGAGTGGTTTTTTTAAAAACATAACTAATTAAAATGGAAATTGTTAAAATAACTGCATTAAAATGCCAAAGTGATGGAAAAATATCCCATTGGGAGCATTTAATGACAAATATCTAGTGTGTCATGGAAATTTCCGTCTGATGCAATGAAAGAGAAGAGGAAGTTACTCATCTTGTGCAGTAACGATGGTTCTTCGAGATGTGTGTCCCTATGGGTGCTCCACTGTAGGTGTATGTACACCCCTGGGCTGCTAATTGGAGATTTTTGGTAGCATGCGTTAAGCCTGTGCATGTGCTCTACCTCCCTCATGGTCTGCCTCGAGGCTGTCTATCTAGCACTGTGCGGGCGAAACCCATTCACTTCCTTCTCTACTGCAGAGCCCTATAGAGAACTCTGAAATAGAGGGGCAGAGGGTGGGTTGTGGAGCACCAATAGGGGGACATATCTCAAATCCCAAAGGAGTAAAAAAGGAAACTAACTATTAAGGAGAACAAAAGAAACAAAAACAACGACTACTTATGCTAATGACACAGATATGGAAGGGAGGACTGCTTGCTCTGTTCCAGGCCAAAAAGTGGTTGAGAAGGAAGTGAATGAGGTTCACTGGAGCAGTGCTAGATAGCCTCCAGGGAGACCATGAGGGAGGGAGAGCACATACACAGGCTCAAAAGACACTGCTAACAAAAATCTCCAACTGGAAGCACAGGGGCGCACATACACCTACAGGGGAGCACCCATAGGGACACTACTTGAAGAAGAACCCTGCCCATTCCTGAAATGTTCAAACATAAATATCGACATTATGTAATAAATAACCAGAACAAACATCTATATCTCTTTGATGGCTCACTACTCTAGTATTATATGGTGACCTCCAAATGAGTGATCAAAACTACAACCACTTTTCCTTTCTCTACTCAAAAGGAAATGCTTTACATAAAATGACAATTTGGTTAGCTATAAAGCACTGATGTTTAGCAGTATAGGGCTTATTTTGCTTTTAAATTGCATTAAGTACTAATACATGTACAGTGTAGGCTGGGGCAGTGGAAAATGGGAAAGCAAAACTGACATGTAAAGGTATAATGTATGTAAAGGTAAAACAATCTGAAGACCCTGGGTGAAAGCCTATCCTCAATGAAGTAACAATTTTTGACGCAAAACAAGGTAGGCAACGCCTCCAATTTGAGGAACCTCTACTACACACACATTAAAGCAAATTTTAAAATATAAGAAACACGACAAAATACAATGGGCGAGATCCTGGCGCCACTGAAATAATGGGAGTTTTGTAACTGACCTCAGTGATGCCAATATTTCACCCAAAACCAATAGTAATCTTTAGGTATGGAAAAAATCTTTATATAACTAACTGTATAAAAGTCTAATCATTAAAGGTTATATTTAAAATGCTTATGGTACAATGAAAAACTGTCAAGGTTGCATAGTTTTTGATATCTATTATATACACTACTTTAGGCACCTAAAAGGATTTAAATAGTACTTTAATAGTATAATTCTATAATTTATTGTTCTGCTTACTATTATTTTTGACCATATTTCTCTACAATAAAAAGTTAGTATTAGTCCTGGATTTTTTTTCACATGGGTACAAGCACATTAAATTCATAAATACTCTTCACAAGTGAGGTACAGTGAGGACTTCTGTTTTTTGGAGTTTATTAATTTACTTTTCAGAATTTACTTTTAACAATATTTGAGTTTTATGTAGCTGTCCAAAAATTGGGGGTTTTCATGGCTTTCTATTTGTATATATTGTAATGAGCAATCTTACTGCTTATGAAATGTTCCCTAGTGTGCTTCAGCATAGTATGTTTCAAACAGTGCTATGTTAAAGCACACTAGGGAACCTTTAGTGTGCAAAAGCGGGGTCTACAGAGACAAATTAATGTGGAACATGTTAGTGTTCTTTAGAAGTCACATTCCCATAATCTAAATTACTGCTCCACGTCTTTAGATACAAGTAACCACTTCCATTGTTTTGTTTTTTCCCCGTCTTTCTTTTTTTTACTTGGGGTGTTTTGTCTGTTAAAACCTAAAATCAAAAACCCTAGGTAAGCAGAATCGAAAGAATCAACACATTATTTCCAGACTTGATAGTCCATTTTTGCTAGTTTAATTTATCCACATTTTCTCCTCTAATATATGTCATAGTCAGACACCACTACATTGTTATTACTGCTACACACATCCTGAATGTTCATTTCATTATGGGCAAAATTGTTCTCTTCAGAACCTGCCCACAATTGCTAACTGATAAATGTGAAACGTACATTCACATCTCAGAGCAGAATTTGGTCTTGCATATACATTTCTTTTTTTAAAGTTGTAAAACATGAATTCAGTGCTGTACAAATATGTACAGTTATAACTATCAGTTAAAATATCACACATAATACAATTTGAAATGTTACTTACCAACTAAAATGGCTGTACTATAGATCCTGCCATTATTTTCCAAGATTTCATGGAACCTCAGCTGACATGCTGCAGCTGTTTCATAATCTGTGCCAAAGGCATGATGAACCTCAAGTGTGATAGTGCTTTTCTGTATGTATTGCAAAAAGAAATCATCCACACGCACAAGATACTGTGAAGTGAAATTATAGGATGGATTAACACCACGAATTACTGGGGTTGTCTGTAGTTCAAAGTCATAGAATGCATAGGTACAGAAGGTTGCAGGTTCCTGGTCACCAAAAGCATGCACAGCTTCTGTAGAAAATATCACTTTGCTGATATGAATTTCAAACAGGTTTTCTCCTCTTTCTAAGTGGACAGTTTCATCAAATTCATCTACTGGATCCTCTGGCAGGATTTCTGG
Source organism: Dermochelys coriacea (assembly GCF_009764565.3). Classification (NCBI taxonomy): domain Eukaryota; kingdom Metazoa; phylum Chordata; order Testudines; family Dermochelyidae; genus Dermochelys; species Dermochelys coriacea. The sequence continues at coordinate 13,696,896 of NC_050079.1, read as the reverse complement.
TCTGAATTTGTACGGTTTGGTACCATAGGCAATATCCTTTAGTTGAGCTACAACAAACAACATGAAATTGAGCTAAACATGAAAATCTTTTTCTTATCAACGAGTGCTGCAACAGAACTCGATTAAATGACTGAATACAGAGAAAATAAAGGGTAATTCAATAATGTTAAAAAATGTTATTTTTTTTTCAAACATTTCAGTGCTCCTAATCTGTACAATTGCTTCTACATATCAAATGATTCACAAGTTTTATATGGGGCCTGGTGCTCACATAAGTCATACTCGTATAAATCAGGAATAACTCCACTGAAGTCAATGTAGATGCACTGGTTTTACACCATAGTTTCAGCGCACTGGAATTAATAATCTATTGCAAGGCAGTTGTGAGAAAGAAGCGTTAAAATTAAACTTTTTTTTTTAAAAAAAGGGAGCACTAGATTAAAAAACACACCAGAGATTTAAGCTACATATTTTTGCAGAGCTGATCGAGGATTAATGACAGAGAAAGTTCCTTATAGGAATGCATAGGGTATAAATATCTCCCACTGATGCATATAGTGGGTCAATACCTTCACCCTACTGGTCTGCCATCTTCCTGTTCCCACCTTGGCTATGTTCAGGTAAGTCCATCACCCTTTATCCTCCCTTCTAATCAAATACATTTGGGACCCGTAAAAGAGCCCCATCCCCTTTTTCTTACTGACCAAAGACCCACTGCATTCATGTGTGATGAAATTTTGCAGTTGAAGGCATTTTTGCAGTTGAAATATACTAAGTAACTATACAAAATAAGTGTGGTGGTGTGTTTTTTTTTTTTTTGTGAAAGAGAAAATACTAAAACCAGGGCCCAAGTCACCATAATATTCTTCAGTAAATAGGATACACTTTTATAGTACATAAAAAGAATTGAGCCATTATTAAAATGCTTATTTTCCTCCAGGGCAGATTGGAAGAGGCCCTGGAGGTTTTTTGCCTTCCTCTGTAGCATGGGGCACGGGTCACTTGCTGGAGGATTTTCTGCTCCTTGAAGTCTTTAAACCATGATTTGAGGACTTCAATAGCTCAGACATAGGTGAGAGATTTATTGCAGGAATGGGTGGGTGAGATTCTGTGGCCTGCGTTGTGCAGGAGGTCGGACTAGATGATCATAATGGTCCCTTCTGACCTTAGTATCTATGAATCTATGAATTATATTAGTCCTTGTTAGTTATTGCTTTTTTATTTTTACATGTAAAATCATATTTTAAATGAAAAAGAAAAACAAAGCTGGCTTCATTCAACTCAGCAATAATTTGTGAATTAATGGAAAAAATAAAATGAGTTTTAAAGAATTAAAAGAAGGTTAAATATTAGGAAATAACAGTGATTTCAAATGTAAACTTGAAAATAGAAAAACAAAAAACAACTGCGTCTAATTTAATATTTTAGCAATAAGATAAAAATGCTGGAGTATTACTGTTTCTAATGTAAGACAAACCAGAGATGTTAATTATTTACGCACAGTAGAACCTCCAAGTTACATACACCAGAGTTATGAATTGACCAGTCAATCACACACCTCATTTGAAACTGGAGGTATACAATCATGCAACAGCAGAGACAAGATGAAAAAAAAAAAAAAAAAAGCAAATAAAGTAGAGTACTGTGTTAAACATAAACTACTAAAAAAATATAAAGGGTCAGCAGCATTTTTCTTCTACATAACATAGTAACATTTCTAAGCTGTATTAAGTCAATGTTCAGTTGTAAACTTTGGAAAATATCAATATACATTTCAGAATTATGAACAACCTCCATTCCCAAGGTGTTTGTAACTCTGAGCTTCTACTGTACAACATTTTCTCATACTTGAGACCTCTCTTTTGAGGCAAACGTGAACTGGTTGCTCTGAAAACCTTTCCAATTTTGCCTTTATGCATAAAGTGACACCAATATTTGCAGTACAACACTATATTTTTTGTGGTGAATACTGCGAATACTATAGTTGCATTATTTAATTGTTTTATAGAATTGCAAGTGTTTAAGAAGGACTGCTGTACTGCATAGTATGATATCTATATGGAGGAAGGGGTTAAATTCATTACTATACTGTGGTATCTTGCAGGTACATTAGGCAGTGATTTCTGGGTTTTTAGGGGCACTCACCATTGTAAGAGGTTGATACATTTTCAATATACGGTATAATACACATCACAAACTGGTTCTACCCTTATTCTGGAATAGCTGCTTCATAGACAGCTACTTTTAACGGGGTTTTGCTTCTTTGGCTGCTGGTTTTATTTTTAACTTTGAAGTCAATGGGACACTATACAGACAAAGGGGTGGATCCGTGCTAGTGGATCCCAATGCTAGATGTTGCCTTCTAGTTTTAGAAACAGAAAGATTCTATGAGGATTTGATATTCAGATTACTAAGATATTTAAAAACAATAAATGTTTAAATCCTAATAATTTTTGGCAGATTAGCGATATCAAATAGGATCAAAAACTGGATTAAAAATGTACCTTCTAATTTTCGGATGCGTGCAGCCCTAATGTCAAGAAGATGGACATACTGTTCAAGTTTTAACTCATAATCTTGCTGTAAACTCTCCATCTTCTGCGTCACTGCTTCAACTTCTGTCTGAAAGAATATTAGTAAAGATAGTATATTCTGATAAGTTAACATATGTGGGGGAAAGGTGTCATTTCCTTTTTTTGGAAGAGTTAAACAATATAATTAACAGAAATATTCTAAATTATGTACAAGGACAGACTTCTACTGTTAAATTGAAGAATTAATTTGGGGAAAACTGGACAACTCAGGGGACTAATAATGGAATATAGATTAGGTCAATTAATATCAATTTAAAAAAAAATCAACATTTATTGTTTCAAGTATCTGCAATAAGAATAGTAACTCCCTATTGCTTAGGAGAGCAGAGATTGTGGTACTGTAGTAACTACAGACTGGCAAACACTGACTTTTTAAGTGCACTCGTTCTAATGCTTCTGGATCACCTCTAGTCAGCCCAGATTGGTAGGGGAAGAGCTGTTACCACTTTTGTATACATTATGTCAGTTTTAGAGTGGTCACCATTTCTTTGGCACACATCATGGAGTTACAATGATGATTAAATAGAAAAAAAATCATTTAAATTCAAGATTGAATCCATATTTTGAGACTATGCAAAAATAGCAACCATTTCCAATTAATTAACACAACTACCTATTCTAATTCCAACAGAAATAGACTCAGGCCTGCATCCCATGGGGGTTGATTTCTAAAGCACAAATATGTTGCGTATTAAATGGTTTGTGTGAACCCTGATGGTGTGCTGTACAGGTTCCCTAATGTGCTTTAACACTGCTCTGTGTAGTCAAGCTTCATTTTTAACAATAGTGATTAGATTTCAAATGTTTATGGGTTTAGAATGACATCCATTACGTCAACAAGGTCTGCAGTTCCATAGCAGAGATGAGTTTGCCAGAGGAGGAGTGAACAGAGTAGCTGACTGGGCCAGAAGCTTTGCTTTGCCTGTACACTTCAAATCAGAACTCACATATGGCCACAAATAGGCTTGTATTCAAGGAATGCGCAAGCAGAAGAAGCTTACAACCATGTGGATCCTGTGGACTAAACCAAACATTGCAGATGCAAACAGGCTATCCTGTCCCTGGCTATGGAATATGGATTTCATCCACTCCCATCCCTCTGAATTTCACCCTTATAGCCAATATTTATCACAATGGAAAATCTCCCAATGATCTCAAATATATCAATATTTAGTTCTTTATGCTGAAAACTTCCTGAATTCACAAGTCTTAACCATTAATTAAAATTTCTTGATAGTGAAAAAAGTTAAGGTGCTGCTAATATTAGTATTTAGTTACATGTTATTTTCCACTTTGAACATTTAGTACCTGATAATCTTTGTTAATTTTATGCTGCACAATTAACATATTCCGTGTCTTTTCAAGTTCTTGCACTGTTTCTGCATGTGTTACTTGAAGCTCCCGCATGGCGTATTCCATGTCTTTGTGGACGTCATCTTCTATTTTCTCTATAAAGGTAAGGTCCCCATTGTTCTGCTGTTTGCGAACCTACAAGAAAAAGTTTGTTTTATTATTGGAGAACAATTCTGCAGTACAATTTGGTGTTTGCTTACATGGTTTAATTTACTGTGAACAAGACACTAAGACACAGGATATTCAGTCTTATTCTGGCAACAAAATAAACTATTATATGACTAATTCTGTGAGTTTCCAAGTGCCCCCTGCCAGAGCCTGGGAGAAAAGATAGTTCAGCACCTCTCAGGACTTTGCACTATCCTATATTTCATTGTCTATCTGGAACCAATGACATCACACAAGATATCTAGAAGAAATCAAATCTCTATTCATCAATTGAAAGTAATAAATTTCTACAGATTTACTTTAGGTATCATTAATGACAATGACTTGATGACTTAGCAGTAAGAATTGAAAGATAACATATAGTCTTTCCAAAATTCTGTAAATATTTTGGTAACATGAAGAATCTCACGCACATGGAAAAGCCACAAATAACTTTACAATTGTCCTACATGGCCCAAAGCTATACAGTTTTAACAAAGCAATTGAAAAGACTTGATAAAAAAGGATCTGAAGACTTTTGCCAAGTTGAAAAGATCCAATCCATTAATGCAACTGACTAGAAATTAAGGCAAGATCTTAAAAAATATTAGTGTCTAAATTTCATCTCCTAAATCCTTATTTAGGATCCAATTCTTAAATTAGATCCTGCATCGGCACAGAGCTGTTATTAACTTTAAAAGAAGTGCATCCATATGGATCTCCTGGCAGAACGGGGACCCTGGGCAGCTACATATGACAGTTTCCCTGGCCTTGTGCAGCTCCTTCATCTGTACTAGACAGCCAAAGCACATTAAAGCTTCTGGATGCTTGGCACTTTTGAAAATCAAGACAACTTTCATAAGTGCCTAAATACAAATTTAGGATGCCAATGTTCGGCATCCATTTTTTAAAATCTTTGTCTAAACCTGCTTCTCCAAAATTCGTTTCTGATTTTTTGTAGTATGAGAAATCTGATTCTTGGATGTCATGATCTTATTATGACATAAGTATCATCCATCATAAGAACGTCACTCCCAGCACTGATACCTCCCTCTACGCATAAACCCTTACCAAAACAGAAAGTTACAAAAAATCTTTTAAAAACCCACCCCACGAGAGTTTTGGACCCAAAAAGCAACAAGTGTTAGAGATTCTTTAAAGCTACTTAGGGACTTGGCCAGTGCTACTGATTTTACATAGAAGGTGCTCATATACTACTGTTATGGGGCCCAGTACAAAACCCAAAAATTCAAATCAATCAATCAGCTAATCCCAATGTAATTTGTTACTTTGATTTTATAGCATTTGGATTATTACAGTTTTGAAGATAGTGTAAATTTGATCAGATTAAGTGCTCTTTGTCAATTCTGCATTATTACAGGCTCATCCAAAATATTCAGACTAATGAAAATAGAGTCCAAGTTCAGCAAAACAGATCGTATGGATGTCTCATGGAAAACGCTGAAAAATACGGTATTTTAGATAGTTATTATTTACTTTGTTTAGCTTTCTTTTTAATTCCCTGTTTTATTCTTCAGGATTGACATCTGAGAAGATTGCTTTTCTATTGTGAGGGCACGCTCATGCAAAGGTATATTTATCACCTCTTTTATTCAACACACACACACACACACACACACACACACACACACACACACACACACGTGTGTGAAATGAAATACCTCATTGGCTTTTCACCCAAGATCATAATCCTTTACATTGCCTCAGCCACTGACACTAGGGTTTTCAATACTAGTGGGATATTAATACTTTTTCTATTCCAGTCTTTTAAAAAAAAAGTTTAAAATAGTGGTTTGTTTGTTTGTTTGGGGATCTTTTAATTTTAGAAATGGTATTTATCTTTAAGAGTCCAAGATGGATCATATATAATGTAAAAATGTGAATCCTTTAAAAGAAAAAAAAAATCATTAAAAAGGATTCGCTCAAACATAGGAAACAATCTTTTCCATTCATTTATTCTCTTTCACTTCATTTGTCTTCTTGTAAACGACAGAAATTACAAACTATGTGCAAAAGAAAAAATGTATTTTTCTGGTTTTTTTATAAATAAGCAGGAACAGGTGTTCAGGCACTGGAGAGCATCTTTTTATTGTGCTTTCAGAGCTTAATATTTTAGTTTGGAGTATACTTCCATTGCCTTCAAAATTAGTGAGTGAAAAGTTGTTTTTGATCAGCACTGTGATATGGTAAAGTGATAAATAAACGAACAAAGAGCAACTCTTTTCACTGAAATAAAAAAAAAAAAAAGGAAAAGTTTAAAAGCAATTGTCTACCGATCTGGCCTAATTCACTTTTGGTGTTGTTATGAAATATGTACATAACCTAAATAAATTTCATCCTGCCGTCTTTTCCTCTCTCCCTTCTGCTTTTCTGTAACAGGAGAGTGATATATATGCATGTACGAACAAGAAGCACTAGCTACTAAAAGATGCACAAATGATTCACCTCTTGAAGACTGAGGCATTGTGTAGAGAACATGCAAAAGTCATCAGAGTTAAAAAGTACAGTGGGACAGATCAAAATGTGATCAATTTCTGTATAAGTTACCTTTATAAGCATGAGGGCTTCACTGAGTTCTGCCATTTCAATATCACTCTCCTGAAACAGAAATAGTCAATAAAAGGTTATCAGATGTGAATGAATAATGGAGAGATACATTCAGAATAACATGGTGCATTCTCACTAAACATGACACTTTGCCTGATATCATGAATAAATAAACTCCATCATACTTCTGCATTCTTTTGGTTTTGCTTTTAAGTGTACTTGCCATATGCATAAAACATAGAAAGCTTTTTTTGGTCATTTTCTAAACAGAAAAAAGTTTACCTTGGTGAAAAACTTCATGCGATTTTTCAGTTCATCTAGCTGTTGCTTGTGTTCCAGATAACGCAATTGCAGTTCTTTGTTCTCTTGGGTCAGCTTCTCATTTTGGTCTTATTAAACAAAAAACAAACACCATACTCCATTTAATCCACTATAACTCAAAAAATACTGATTTTCAAATCTACCTCTATATAATAAATGCATTTTTAAATATTTGTCCCCCATTCTTTATATGTAGCAAGTCATATTGTCTTAACTAGTTGAAAAATGAGGTTGAACATTGGTTTTCTTGACCTAATAGTTGGAACTAATATAGGGAGGGTTGTTCTTACTGATATTAAAGCTCAACTCAATGCATTAAAAAATCTACATTTAAAAAGAAGCATATTGAAATACAGGGAAACCTTGATCATTACACTAAGTATTTTCAATTATTTTTGTTAATATTCTTAGTCAACCATTAACCCATCTGGCATGGGTGTAAAGATTTCCCCAAATTATTCACTAACATGCAATTAAATCTTTATCAATAGCTAGCAAGCTTTAATAGGAATTTTGCATCAGTAAGAATGAAGTAAAGAAACTTCAGGATTAAGCCAAATGATTTAAAATCAATTTAGTTCTACCAGTGCAACTTTTCTAATATAGACCAGTCCTAAATTTAAGCCTATTCCAAATTACCAAGGTTCCTAAGATACAGATGTAGAAAATGTCTACCACTCTCTTTGGTTTATTGCAAATGTTTCTATAATGTGTATTCCTTCTCCCGTGACTATCTACGGGAGGGTCTCAAAATTATATTCCCTCACCATTTACTGTAATATTATACATTCATTTTCTTGGTTAGAGATACACAGTCAACTTGATGTGCAAGCATTAGCTTTTGCAATTCCCATTTGTACTAACAGGAGTTGATTGGATAAAACACTACACATTTAGTTGAGTATATCCTTCTCCTTTCAAGAAAACAGTCTCTGACAGCCTCTTAGTGCCAAGACCTTTTCTGTTGACCTCAAGACATGCTCCATAGCTTATCTATATTTACAGAGTTGCTTTTTAGTTCTGAGGACTAAACTCAGCAGATACCAGAGATCTAAGTTCTGAAGGTTTCCAATACTGGCATTAAACTAATTTTTTTTTGCTGTATTTATATGATACAATCACTAAAATTAAGGGAACTCATCAGCTAAATCAACTTTCCTGTATAGAGCCATCTCAACCCCAAAATCATAATGGGCAAACATACTCTCTCCCGCTACAAAACACTCACTTTCAATTGCAATACAGAACCACTAGCAATGGTTTAATTCTCTACAACCAAGGAGAAAACATGGGGTGTGTGTGTGGTGGGGGTCAGCAAATACTCCTCCCCAGGCACACAAATCCTGTGGTGGTGGCTGCACTAATAGCAGCAACAGCAGCAGCACCTAGGCCTCCTTCCCCCAACACAAGCTGTGACACGAGCAGTCTCTCTAGACTCAAGAAGACATCATTGCATCAATTTACACTTGGGTTACTGCTTAGAGGGTTATCTTCACAACTCTAAGTGCTATAGAAACATTATCTTTCTTATGCAAAAGTTTAAACTTGTGGGTAGCACATGGTCAGGAAAGATCCATCTCATGAAAGTGGGTGAGAGGACTTTTCAAGCCCTTATATACTATTTACATACAAGCAAATGAAGTTAAATTGATATCCTTTAGGTTGAAAAGTCAAGCACTCGAGTTAAGAAATATTCCATATGGTGCTTCCAAAGGAGGAGGTTGGGCCACTGAGACTGTGTTCTGGGGGTGAAGGGAGGGTTATTGGGAGAGTGCCCAGCCCAGCTCTCTCTCCCACCCTCCTGGAGAAACTTTCTACTCCGTGGATTACTTGTGCAGTGTGTGTGGTATTATTACTTAGTACCAGTAGGAGCCCACCCTTACGTTAGAATGTTAATGTTCTGTTATTACTTTGTCAGGCTGACAAAATTTCCTGAACAATGCAAGTGACAGAAAGGAAGAGGTGATTTGCAAAAGATATGCTCTAGGAATTATTTTGGGGAAGTTCTATGGCCTGTGTTATACAGGAGGTAAGTCTAGATAATCAGAATGGTCCATTCTGGTCTTGGAATCTATGAATTTATGAAAAAAGTTTCTCTCACTGAAATCTGAACAGAATTTCATGGAACAAACCTAAGGCATTTCTCAGACCCACTCCTTACTTCTAAATTAGCAATAATCAGCAGCTTCTGCCAATCACAACAGTCTTGTATTCAAAAGTAGCAATATTTTACTTTTTAAAAATTATGTCCTTCCAACACAGAATTATTTGACAGCATGTAGGAGAATATTTTGGCAAAACAAACAATTATCAAAGCCCTTTTGTGCAAATATCCTCAACTGTAATCAATATACACATTGTGCTGATCCAGGGTTCGGAAACCTTCATCACGCAGCCACCAGGGTAATCGCTGGCAGGCCATGAGACATTTTGTTTACGTTGACCGTTGGCAGGCACGGCCCCCCACAGCTCCCAGTGGCCGCGGTTCCCTGTTCCTGGCCCATGGGAGCTGCGGGAAGCGGCAGCTAGCATCTGTGCTGATCTATGCATTCCTGTTTAAAAATAGAAAGAATTTAAATAAGCTGGCCATTAAACCTGTAGTTAATTTAAACATTAGATAGCTTTTAAATATTCCTTCCCACATATTCAAAAAATCTGAAACTCATCTGCACTTTGAATAAAAATTAAGTCTGTATGTTCTCTAAATGAATACACTGAGCTCTTCATGCCAACCCATCAGTGTTAAATTGAAAGTGACGGTGGAGAGGAAAAATGGAAAAAAAATGATTAATAACTGTTCTGTAACTGTTGTTCTTTGAGATGTGTTGCACATGTCCATTCCACTTCAGGTATGTGCGCATCCAGTGCACTAGCATCCAAGATTTTCCCCTTATCAATATCCGTCAGGTTGGTGCATCTGCTCTCTGCTGCCTCATGCTTGTACAATGATATAAAAGGCAAAGCTGCACTGACTGTACTCAGTTCCTTCTTCCCAGATAGACTCCAAGAAGGGTGGGTCATGAAATGGACATGTGCAACACATTTCAAAAAACAGGAGTTATAGAACAGGTCTGTAACAGTTTATTCTTCTTTGAGCGATGCACATGTCCATTCCACTTCAGGTGACTCACAAGCAGTTAAATCCAAAGATGGGGTCAGAGTCTGCCTGAACAATTACTGAAGGACCATCCATCCAAATCCTGAATTATCTCTAGACCAGTGGTGCTGAAACAAGTTTTAAAGTGGAGGTGCTGAGAGCCATTGAACCAGACTGTAAACCCTGTATATAATGGAAACCACACCAAACCAGGGCTGTGGCAGCACCCCCAGCACCTCTAGTTCCAGCACCTATGCTCTAGACTGTTGAGAAATGGTATAATAAGAATCAAAAGTATGTACTGAAGACCAAATTCAAGCTTTATAAATGTCCAGAATAGGCACTTCAGCTAGAAAGGCTGCAAAGGCTGTGTGTGCCCTGGTTGAATGGACTAGCTACTTGTTTGGTGGAGTTATATTCACCATGTTATATAGCACAAACATATACTGGAGGCAATCCATTATGAGAGTCTCTGAGATGAGACTGGAAGACCCTTCATCCTGTCCACAAGTGCTACAAATAGTGTGAGGACAATCTAAACAATGTAGTCCTGTCTAAGTAGAATGCTAACACTTTCCCAACATCCAGTGTGTGGAGTTTCTCCTCATCTTTCTGAGCATGAAGCTTAGGGAAGAAAGTTGGAAAATATATTGCCTGATTGATGTGAAATGAGAAACCACTTTGGCGAGAAACTGGATGAAGGCATAAATACACCATGTTATTACAGAAATGTATATATGGTGGGACAGATACCATAGCTCTCAATTCACCTACTCTCCTAGCCCAGGTAATTGCCATCAAAAAGGCTACTTTCATTGAGAATGGGGCAATGAACAGGTGGCCAGCAGTTCAAAGGGAGGATCCATTAATTTTGCTAACACTAGTTTTAAGTACCAAAGGGGAAATATATCCCCAGGTAGAGGATCCTAACTGGTCCAGACCCTTCAAAAACCCAATTGACATGGGATTATAGAAGAGAGAGCAATCATCACTTGGAGGGTGGAAACCTGAGATAGCTGCTAGGTGAACACTGATGGAACTAATGACAAGAGCTTGTTGTTTCAGGTATTAACAAAAAGTTCAGCTCATATTGTATTGAAGTCTGGACTGGGAAAACCCCTTTTTGCTGAGATCAGATGGAGAATCTCTTCAATTTCGATGGATAAGAGTGCCTAGTAGAAGGCTTCCTATTATTCAAAATGATGTTTTGAACAGATCTCCTCCTGAGCTGTTAACCATGGAGCATCCAGGCTGTAAGGTGAAGGGCCTCTAGGATGGTATGGAGAAGGAAACTAGTCATGTAAGATCAGTGTAACTGTCTGTAATAGTTTATTCTTCTGGGTCTAGGAGTAGTGTCAATAGAGCCCTGGCTGAGAGGCTCAGCAGAGTACAAAACCAATGATGGTAAGGCCATGTCAATATTATAAGCATCAATCAAGCATAGTCCTGCTTGATTTTTAACATTCTGAGTAGGAGAGGAATTGAAGGATATGCATTCATGAGATTATCTTTCCAGAGCAACAAGAAAGCATCCTTATGAGCAGATGAATTCTCTGTAACTTGAAGTCTTTAAAACATGATTTGAGCACTTCAGTAACTCAGCCAGAGGTTAGGGGGTCTATTACAGAAGTGGGTGGGTGAGGTTCTGTGGCCTGCAATGGGCAGGTGGTCAGATGAGATGATCATGATGATCCCCTCTGACTTTAAAGTATATGAGTCTTTGAGAGACCTACTTGTGAATAAAACTGATGACACTTCCTGTCAATGCAGATTGCAAACAGGTCAACACGGGGAATTCCCCACAGTTAGAAAATGAACCTGACTGTATGTGGGCAGAATCCACTTGTTTGTACTTGTGAAAGACCTACTCAGTTGGGTCTGCTAACTGTTCTGGACAGCCGGAAGGTATAAGGCTTTGAGATGGACTGAGTTGATACAAAAAGTTCCAGAGCAGCATTGCTTTTTGGCAAAGAAGGGTCCATCTGACCCCTTTCAGTCTGTTCACATAGAACATGGCTGCTGTATTGTTCGTAAATACTAGTAGATCCCTTCCTATGATATGGGGAAAGAAAATGTCACAAACTACATGAATGGCTCTCAGCTATCTTATATTTGTATGGAGAACTAAATCTTCCACCTGATCATAGTCCTTGAGTCTGCAGAGATTCCAGGTGGGTCCCCCAATCTATGAGCAGAAGAGACTATAAATAAAGTCAAAGTCAGTTAAGAGGAAGCAAATGGAATGCCTAAATATACATTGGATAGGTCTATCCATTAGTGAAAAGAGGCTAAGACAACACGTATATGGGCACTCAAATCACCATATGCAGTGAACGATAATTTGGGGAGTACACAAAGCTCAGCCAGCCCTGCAGCTTCCTAAGATGAAGCCTGGCATGTCAATCCATGTAAGTATATGTCCCCACATGTCCCAGGAGGCCAAAGGAATTCTGAACTGTTGTAGTAGGATAGTGTAGTGGCTTGGAAATCCTCCCTGTCTGTGTCAGAGGGAGGCCAGTGCGCCTTGCTACACCACCTAACGGTTGAGGGCTGATCAACTGAGAATTAGCAATGTAAGTGAGTAAGAAGTCTGTAGCCAGCCCTCTGGTTAGTGTAGGCAACAAACAGCCAAGCTCAGCCCTCTGGGTGGGATAGAACAGAGGCAGTCTATGGCCCAGCTCCCTAGCTACGCAGATAGCAAACAGTCAGGCCTAAGTCCCCTGGCTAGGGCAGACAAATGAACGCAGGCCATTCAGCCTAAGCTGGGGAGGCTGCCACCCCAGGATGGGGACCTAGGCCCATCATACTCCACCGGGTCCCATCCCAGGGCCTTAACAGTGGCGGGGAATTGCACCACTGGGTCAGTGGGGATCCTGCCGAAACCATGGCTTCAGCAAACACAACTGAACTAATGTCTGGTTTCCCTGGGCTACTTCCTACCCTACCTGGTCGTAGGGCTTCATTGCTCACAGGCCCTTGGGCTCCTAGGCAGCCAGTAGTTCCAGCAGCTCCTTGGATTACTTGCTGAGCAGCAGCACCTCCAGATACTTGTTGGGCAGTAGCTCCTCCAGATATTTGCAAGACAGCTGCTCCTCGGGGTGTTATTCCAGAGACAGGAGTTGACACAGCTCAGTCCCTGGCTCAGGGCTAGCAGCAAGGTAGCAGCAGCATCCGACTCCTTTGCTGGCTCTCCCTTAACTAAGCTGAAGGCCCAGCCTTTTATACGGCCTGTTCCACCCCTCTGCTTCCGGTCCAAGGGGCGGGCCTGGCCTGGCTCCACCCATCAGGAGATGGGGAGTGATTCCTCCCTGTCTGCATCAGAGGGAGGCCACTCCGCCTCGCTACAGATAGGTATTCAGGTCTAATGAATGGCCAGCATCATCTAGAATCCAGTTTGCGGGAGGAATGTCCTGGCTTCCATAGAATCAAAACCTGACCCTATAAACTCTATTCTCTGAACATGAGAGGATTGACTTTTCTTCACTGATCAGCAATCTTAGCATGCCAAAGGTAGATTGGATCATGGCCATGCTGGACAGTACCTGGCTCTTGAATCAGCTTCTCACCAGCCAGTCATCCAGGTACAGAACACTAGAGGTTCTAATTTCCTCAGGAACACAGCCACATGCTGTGTAAAACCACACTGAGCTGCAGAGGCCAAATGGCAGACTGCAAACTAGAAGTGGGATCAGTTGACCATAAAACTGAGGTATTTCCTGTGGCTTTGATGTATTGATACATGGAAATGTGCCTCCTTTAAGTTGATAGCAACCTACTAGTTGCCAGAACCCAGGGAGGGGATCATGGAAGCCAGAGTGACCATGCAAAACTTTATTTTCTTTAGATATCTGTTGAGCTCCTTCAGTTCTAGTATTGATCTGAAATCTCCTTTACTTTTTAGATTAGGAAGTAGCAAGAATAAAACCCCTTTCTTCTGTGAACAGGAGAAACTTCTTCTATGGCTCCCAACAGAAGGGGAAACTGTACCTCCTGAAGGAGAATTTCTTCATGAGAGTGGTCCCTGAAGAGGGGCAGAAATAAACTGAAAGGTGCATCCCAATTCCACCATAATTAAAAGGCTATGAAGCCTGTCATCAATATGCTGTGAAAAAGCACTGGTCCCTCAAAGGGGAGATGCTGAATGGTTTGTTGGACCTCCTGAAGAAAATCGATAGCCATGAATATCTATGCATTTTAATGGCCGATGCCACGGCTCAAGCAGCAAAATTTGCAGCACCCAAAGAAGCTTGAAGAAAGGTCCTGGCCACCATCTTTCCCTCATCCACCACAGCTAGAAACTCTTGCCTGGCCTTCTCTAGCAACTTGTCCATAAATTTTAAAACATTGTCCCAGAGGGAGAAATAACCCTCCAGTAATTCTTGGGGATTAGCAACGTGGAGTTGTAGTCACGCTGTTAAATAAACTTTCCTCCCAAAAAGATCAAGCTTCTTTGCATCTTTTGATTTTGCAGTAAATTGCAGCAGATTGTTCACCTTCAGTACTGAACCTAGTACCAGGAGTAGCTTCTTGTAGCTCTCGACAGGAAGGATTGTGATAACTACTGGAACATATAGAGCAGGGAGGGTGCAAAGACGATCTGGAGGCAGCTGGAACACCGCAGGGTTCCAATATGGCCAGTGGTATGGTCCCAAAACCCAATTTCTTACAGCCTAAAGTTCTCTAGTGGCAGGCCAATGCGGAGCTTCCACTGGATACCAGGGGTGAAAACCCCTCAGAGAAGAGTGATGGCTAATGTGATGTGGCTCACACACATACAAGCCAACTTCTGACTCAGAACCAGATTCATTTGACCAACGAGATGCAGCACCTTTTGGTGCCAGAGAGGACAGCATTGAAGAAATCATAGCTGATTTGCCTCTTGACATCATCATATATGAGGGTGTATTAGATTGCCCAGAGGTGCCCTCGGTATTGATTGCTGAATGCTGGTAGTTGGCAAATCTATACAAGTGTCCATTGGTACTGGGTGAGATGTTTCATGAACTGCTGGTGAAGCCAGTACCAAGAGACTCAGTACATTACATGCTGCAGCATACACCTCAGGCATTGATGACTCTGGTATAGTCTCTTGCTACTGAGTCAAAGATAACAGCACTACTGAACCAGCTGGTGCCATGAAGTCTGTCTCAGTGGCCCGTATTGGCACTGGACCTCGCCTGAGGGGCTATTTGCAACAGAGAGTGCCTCAGATTTGAGCACACTCTATCCTTTATCTCGGCTTGTTTGCTGGACTTTGGTTCCGGAGACCTTGATTTCTTCGTCGCCAAATCCTTCGATGCGGTCTCCTGGTGCCTTTTCTTTAGTACCAGAGAAGGAGATTGGTGTTGAGACTCAGCCAAGACAGGGAGAGTGCTCCTAACCAAAGCAGATGTGCTCTGTACATGGACCAAAGAGGGGGGCTCCAAGGGTGGGCCCAGGGCTGCTCCATAAAAAAGTGCTTTAGCCTAACCTCTTTGTCCTTTTTAGTTCTGGGCTTAAAATCCCTCCAGATTTGGCACTGTCCATGATGTGAGGTTCTCCTAGGTACTTCAGGCACCTGGAGTGCAGGTCACTGACTGATATCAGTTTCTTGCATCCATCGCAAGGCTTGAAGCTTGGGGACCAAGGCATGCCTCAGTACCAGACACCAGTACCCAAATGGCGAGAACTGAAGAGTATACTAAGTACACCAGCAAAAGGAAACCTACTAGTAAAAGCTAAACTAAGACTAAAGCTATGAAACAAGAACCAACTACATACAGTAATAAGAAAGGGAAATATTTCCAGTAGCAAGGTAGAATACTCTGACAACAGTCACGGGTGATAAGAAACTGAGAGGGATTGGGATCAGCTCTGCCCTTTATACCAGAACAGCATGAGGCAGCAGAATGTGCAGGTGCCACCCCGATGGGTACTGCTAAGGGAAAAATCTCCGATGCTAGTGCACTGGGCATTCACACACCTTAAATGGAATGGAAATGTGAAATCACTTGGAGAAGCAGCAAATATCATCATGCACAATCCGCTCCTATGGATAAACCAAACTATAGTCCCGCAAGAGCAACGAGTGCCTCTTTTGTTTTCTATTTTCTTGCTTTCTTCCCACCACCACATAAACATCCCCCCCGGATGATCCAGTCCAAAGTGGGATGGTGAACAACGGGGTTCAATTCTGGGAAAAGTGCAGGTGGAAACCTGTCACTTGGAATAAATGCCCACGGGAGACACTAGCAGAGATATCATATATGCAGTTCATCATGAAGCTTTTTCATTTGTATTAGCCATAAAAAACGCATTACAGAGCGTGAAATCTGGTCTCCCCCTATGAAATCTGGTCTTTTGTGTGCTTTTACACTATACTACACAGATTTCATGGGGGAGACCAGCATTTCTCAAATTGGGAGTCCTGACCCAAAAGAGTTGCAGGGGGGTTCAAAAGGTTATTTTAGGGGGGTCATGATATTGCCACCCTTACAGTGCAGAAGTAAGGGTGGCAATACCATACCACGTCATCCTTTTTCTGCGCTGCTGCTGCTGGTGGCGGCTCTGCTTCAGAGCTGGGCTCCCAGCCAGCAGCTGCTGCTCTCCAGCTGCCTAGCTCTGACAGAACCCCCACCAGGTCATAGCATGCTCGGATGCATGACGTGGTCCAAGACGAGATTCTATGTGCAGACATGGAGAGGCCTTTCATTCTTTCCACTATTTCTACAAAGAGTTGAGGCGACTTGCAAAACGGTTTTGTCCCTTCAATGTAAAAAGCCATGGCGCACCTAACACTCAAGAAGTGTAGGCACTGCTCTTCCCTGTGCACATGCAGCTTAGGGTAAAAAACTGGGAGAAAAATCAGTCAGTTGTAGTGGAACTGGGACACCATTTTGGGGAGAAATTTTGAATGTGGGTATAGCTGAACCTTATCTTTAAAGAAAACTGTATATGGGTCTCCGCGGTGAAGGCCAGGATCTCTGATACTCGTCTGGCTGACGTGATGGCTACCAGAAATGCAACTTTCCAAGAGAGGTGTAACAGCGAACATGTTGCTAGTGGCTCGAAGGGTGGACCCATCAACTTTGATAAGACATGGATCAGGTCCCAGGGTGGGACTGAATCTCTCATCTGAGGAAAAACTCTCCCCAGGCCTTTGAGGAAACTGCTTACCATCTTGTGAGATAAGACCGATCTCTTGTCGACCTTAGTGATGATCCAGTCCAAAGTGGGATGGTGAACAACGGGGTTCAATTCTGGGAAAAGTGCAGGTGGAAACCTGTCACTTGGAATAAGTGCCCACGGGAGACACTAGCAGAGATATCATATATGCAGTTCATCACTGAGCCATCGCACCTTTCTTAACCAATACACTTTCACACTGTACTCTTGCCTTAGACTGTTTGACCAGAAAGCCCTGATTCCCAACAGTTAGTTTATAAAACATTGATTCATGTGTGTCTTTAGTTTATAACAACCTTTATCTTAAGGTATTTCATCCATTCTGGTATCAACTAAGCTGCAAATTCTTTGGCCCCAATCCAACGAAGCACTTAAACATCTGCTTAACTTTGAAGTCACTGGATCTATTCACAACCTTAAAGGATCAGATGATGTCCTGCTTCACAGGAAAAAGGCTAACTGGATAAAGTGATCAGAAAATCAGAATAAAAAAAATAGTGTGGTAACTGGATTTGTACCCAGCTATGAACAAAAATTAATGTATATAGAGAAGATTAAAAAATAGCTGGCCACATGAAAGGTGAAATAGAGACAACAGTACAACCTCCAAATGGATTGTATGGTATACACACAACAAAATATAGTGCGTGGAGTCTGAATAACAGTGGCTCATATTTTGGGAGGGAATGTCAGACACGCCCTCTTGTCAGAGAGAAGTTATGACAGTGAAGGATGACAGTGAATAGGAAGCCTGAGTAAAAGCAGGCTTAGAGTGAAAGCGTTAATGCAATTTTAAAATCCCAGTGGATATAGCTTCCCCTTAAGCGCATGCCTAACTTGAATGGGATTATGTATGTGATTAAATGTTAGTCATGTGTTTTAGCACCTTGCTCAATCAAGGCCTTGAAGCGTGGCCCATAATCACCAGTTATAGGAACTGAACTTTTCTATGACATGCATACTAGGCTAGAACTAGAAAGGCAGAAGAATCTTGCACATGCAGCACACTGAGAAAAAGACTGCTATTTTATAAATATACCTCTTTCTAGTTTCATTCTGTCAAGGATTTCACTTTTGTCTGCTAAGTCAGACTTTAAGGCAGTCTCAAGTTGAACAATTTGTAATTTCAGTTGCTGTTCCTTTAACTTCCATTGCTGTTCATGGCTCACACTGAAGGCACTGCAATAAAACATGTGGCATGTGAAGAACTTTTAAAAATCAACTTCAACAAAAATAATAAAGAAAAAAGCTTTTAGTGGCACAGAGACTACTGTCATCATGTTTTAGGAATTAAGTAAACATATGCTGGTCTGCTGCTGTTGAAACCAAGGCGCCTTTCTCAGGCTGCGGTTAAAGAACATGAAAGAGTTTGTGGGATGAGCAAAGGAACTGGCCTTAATTTAGAGTTCCAAAGTCAGAAAAGTTGGCAGTGTGCATTTGTGGGACTAGAAAAGGAATTCAGATGGATATTCCAGGGGAATCCACAACTCCAAACCTCAGCAACAGACAACTGACAAAACCATTCTTTCCACATACAAAACCTCTTAATGCAGAGACCTGTGATTACCCACCTGATCTCTTTGAACATCTGCGAAGCATAGAGTCTAAAGCGGTGTTACCTGTTCAAAGAAATATTGACTATAAAGTGACGACAGTAAAAATACTGTCATACTGTAAAATGATTCTGATACTGATTAAGAGGCACTTACACAAAGCAGTCTTGTGTCTTATTAAAAAAAAAGTCTAGAGGATAACAACTATTTTTGTCGTAACACATTATTTGGTTCTAAACCAAAAACCTGTATGCAATAGGGATGGGACACAGAATTAGAATTTCTGAAACTATCACAAAAAATTATTGAGTTTGAAGCAAGAGTAAACATATGAAATGATTCACAGTTAGGACAGAATATGTAAAGATAAATGCAATACGTTTTTGTATAGTTAACAAGATGAATGCTACTTTGTGTTAAATAATGATGTGAGCAACAATGCACTCATTGGCTTACAAATGTTCTCCTGGGCTTCAGCCAATCATAAACCAGCTTATTCACCAAAGTGTATATTGTAAAAAATGTTCTGCATTTTTGTGAATAATCTGAAACTGTACTTTAACTTCAATAATATATGAGCCAACTCCTCATGAATCTGATCTGAAGAAACTAATTTCAATTGGAATAGGTATGTTTTTCCATGGCTATATGTAACAAAAACTACAACCAAAAAATCCCCAAACCCACACAGCTCTGCTTTCCACACCTAAATAGAAATGGAAATTGGATGTCTCAATAGATTGGCTGTGACAGAGTAAAAGTGAATTTACATCTAATGAATCAGGTTAGAATTTGTATAAGGAATTGAAGTAAGAATTATTCTAACATGAAAACTTGACCCTACTTTTTAGCTGACTAAAATAATTCCAAGGTATTAGGGAACTTCTCATGTTTTCCCTGAATACAATAAGTAAAAGTTTAAGATTTAAGTGAAAAGTTAAATGTTCACCGATAATTAGTTGTTAATTTTCAATGCTATTAACATATTCTACAAAGAAATGAATTTGACAGGCAGTGTGGCCTAGTTATTCAGTGTTTCTCAGCTGCTGGTCCCTGAGATTTCCCTGACCGAGTTTAGGAAAACAGGAAGCCAGTCCCTGGTATCAAAAAGGTTGAGAAACACTGGGCTAGTGGACAGTCAGAAGACTTGAGCTCTATTTCTGGTTCTGACACTAACCTGCTTTGTGATTCTGAATAACTCACTTCCACCTCTCTGTGCCTCTGATTCTGCTCCCACCACTAGTCTGTATCTATTTAGATAGGAAACACTTCAGGACAGGGACTGTCTGATTCTGTGTTTGCAGAGTGCCTTTTACAGTGGAGTATTAATTTTGGTTAGGGCCTCTAAGTGCTATGGTAATATAAATAAGTAATAATGTGTACTTCTCCCTCCATTACTATTGTTTTGGAGAGGTATTCTTGAATCCATGGTACCAGCAATTTTGGGAAACATGTAGACTTACATTATTCATGTTTTGACTGACTGATTGACTAATGTGAAGAAGGGATTACTTTGACATAAATTATAACTAGTTAAATCTTAAACAAAAAGGTCATATGTCCTTAATCTTCACTCATTCAAAGAAGAAGAAGAAGAAGAAATTGCAAGTTTTTGTGAGTATGCTGCTACGTAGGTTTCCATCTATATGCACTATTACTATGGCTGTTTAATTGCTACATAACAAAATACAGGTTCACATTATTTCAGTTGTCATAAATGCTATGCTCCAGTGCCCTTCATACCGGCACAAAGATCACCAATAGTTGTTCTGCCAGTAATATCGGAATTTGGATTATTTAAATTAAGAACAAATTTAGAAGCCAGTCCTTTCCAAGCCCACATAACGCTAATGTTAATATGTATAAATTAGTCTGAATTCAGTCCATAGCTATCTTCCCCTCTAAATTTAGGGTTACATTCCATTTGAATTTATGTGGGATTTCTTTTGAAATTACTATATTCCACCACACTTGGAGCCATCTGGGTAACTATAAATGGTAAGCCACATCTGAAACCATTTCCTTTGCATGGATTGTGTGCACATGACCAGATCTGCATTAAAAGAGCCTATGAAAACAATCCATACAACCCTATTATTCATGCAACTGGTTTTCTTGGATGTTGGCTAGATAGTAAGACTTCACTGACAAACTCATACTTGTGTATGCAGTGTTGTGGTAGCCATGTTGGTCCCAGGATATTAGAGAGAGAAGGTGGGCAAGGTAATATCTTTTATTGGATCAACTTCTACGTTTTCAAGTTTATGGAGAGCTCTTTTTCAGAAGCTCGAAAGCTTGTCTCTCTCACCAACAGAAGTTGGTCCAGTAAAAGATATTACTTTACTACGTTGCCTCTCTAAAACTCATACTTGCTCTCTGTAAAGTCTTGGGGCCAAAGCCTGCACTCCTGGCTTCAGCAAAACTCTCACTGACTTCAAAGGATGTTTCTGAGAATAAGGCATAGGTAAGGAATGCAGAGTTTGTCCGTGTTATTTTCTAGCTCCTACATCATGATATCAACCCTTTGGCATCTGTGGTCACTGGTATGTCCACTGCTATCAACAACAGTAAATATAGGGGCAATCCATATGTGTAACAACATTGGAACTACAGAAGCAAAGGTATAGCACAATCAGTTTGCTTCCAGTTTATTTGCACTGGAGATTTACCTGTCTTCATTGGCTTTTTCTCTACAATATAATCTTTTATATTTGAAGGGACAGTGGAATGAATTGGATAAATGAAGTTATGGATGAACAGAGGGGTTATCTGAGGGAGGGAGGAATAACCATGTGGCAGTTAACTGGGGGTTTCAGTTTACTGGGATCTGGTTAAGTAATGTTTTAATTTATCAGTTTATTTTAAAGATCTATTCTTTTTAGTTGCCCCACTTAATCTTGAAAGGCAAGAGATAACTTCAAAACAAGATTACAAGCAGTTGCTTTACAAAAAGTTATTTCTGTGCATTATTGAAAAGGAGGAATTATGGCATAATAAGAAATATTAATTCACCATTTAAAAGCCAAAGGAATCCACAACATCAAACTTCAGCAACAGACAACTGACAAAACCATTCTTTCTATATATAAAGCTTCTTCACATAGAGAGCTATCATTACCCACTTAGTCTTAAGACAATCCTTAAAAGCAATTGGTTCTCATTTTTCACCAATTTACATTTTTTGTTTGTTTCTTAGCATGAAGATAACAAATATAACAACTCAGCAAATAATATCAGATGTTATTGTATTTACTTCCCAGAGGTCCTCTAAGAGTTGCCAAGTTGACAAACTCAAAATACAAGTTCAAAAATCATTTATTTATTTTTTGGGGGGGTTTGGGGGGAGGGAAGAGAAAAAGACTTCTAACATGCTGGCTACTTTCCCAGGAAACTAATTAACTTTACAATATGTCCCTTATTATTTTAATTGTTCTACCTGGACAGAAAAGGTCATATTCTCCTTCTATTAAAAGAAAGACTGTTGCCTTCAATTCATGAAAAGTTTATTTCTACATCACTTTTTTCTCATTAAACTTTTGCAAATTGACTAATTATTTCAATTTTCTATTCTGCATTAGAGACTGAGTTGCACCTTATCAACTTTCATGTTCAGAAGATTTAGCATTTTAATGTTTTATTTATGTGATTTTAAACACTGCTGACAGGATTTACACAGGCTATTATCTCCAAGAGCCTTCACATAAGCTTCAAGTAGAACCAGCACAAAGAAAACAGTTGCTATTAAAATAAACACAAATAGAAAATGTCACCAAAACTGTCACAAACATTAGCCTCACTTCACCTCTACTGCATGGGTAGAGGTAGGGATGGGAGGAGTAAATCAAGAAAATATTATCCAAGAAAATAAATTTAATCTGCAGAATCCTACGTCCAGAGATATATGGATTCCTTATCATTCAAAAAGCAGCCACTTACACTGTTTCTAATGTAAATTCACACCTACTCCTGAATATCTTGGCTTGATGGTCAAAATTATGCAACCTATACTACTGACTGTTCCTTTAACGGATTTTTTTTTTTTACACGAGTTTAATACCTGAAGAGCACTAGATTGACAGTCCTGGAGGCTCAAGCCCTTTCTTTGTCAACAAAATAGATGCAACACAGGCATGGCAGCATAAGTTTCTATGTACACTTATGGATAAGAGAATCCCTAGGAACTGGAGTGAGAAATAGTTAAGTGTGTGTGTGTGTGTGCGCGCGCGCGTGTGTATACACACACATACACACAAACATATATATGAAAAGAGGAGCTAGGAAACCAGAAAAAAGGAGTCAAGTGACATTAAAAAAATAATTTATAATTTACCTGTTATATAGTTTATCATAATTTTCCTTTAAAAGATCCCTCTCCTTTTCTAGGTCATTAATTCTATCCTGCAGCTAAAATGAAGAAGAAAAAAACTACATGTAATGCACAGCACAGGAGAAAATAAAAACAAAGTTATAAAAGTGATTAGCAAATGTCTGTAGACACTGTCAAACGTGCTTTTATTTTTTTAATTCAGCATTGTGTATAATAGTCTCTTAGAAGCATAAAAATAATATTTTTCTTCCACCAATATATCTCCACTTGGACATCAATTACTTTTTTCATGTTTATGGAGATGAAATTAACAAGTCTGGTCTGTGTTTAATAACAGCATCTAATTACATTGTGGTTTATGTCAAAAAGATTTGTTTTTGGCACTAACAATTGTGATGATCTTAGTACTGTTCTAGGAATGGTGTCAGCTAGTTAGTGGCTTCTGTAGAGTTAATTTTGTTTTGAACCAGCCAAACAAAAACAGATATTATTGACTGCTTGCTTTCAAAATGTCTATTGAAGGGGGATAAGAATTTTAAAGCCACTATTTTTCCAAGTTTATTATAACAATTTAGAGGTTAAACTCATTATATGGGATGAGTTTCTTTAAGCTTAAGCTTTGTCAATGTAACAATAAATTCACAATGAGTCAGCCTTTAGGCATGACTAAATGTAGCAAGATATACAATGAAAGAACCTGAACTATGATCCTGCAAACCCCTTCTCCTGCACATAGTCTATGGAACTACTAAGGGAGTAAGGAATGGACTGAAGGATCGGGCCCTAAGTCTGGATCAATGCTGACTGTGGCACTTTTGTTCTTCTGGCAAGAGGAGCTCAGGAACAGAAAAAGTGATTGATTTGAACTTCCAGGTGGAAAGGACAGTCATCTGTTATGTGAAAAAATCATTTAAAAAGATTTTAGGTAGATGTTCAAACTTGCTGTAATTCAAAAATGTGGTACTAAGAAATCTCAGTAAAAATTAATCAAGAAAATATGTACTATGGCTGCTTTTTGGAACAAGTATTTCTAAATACTAATGCTTACCTGAATACTCCTCTAACTTTAAGCATGTCTCGGAAGCATAGGAAATATTTTGAAATGTACAATATCTCTGATACATGTAACAGAACTCACTATACTAAAATAAACAAATTTTCATCAATAAATGAAGTCAGCCCAATGTCAACATGAAAGTTCAAATGTATGCAGAAAAACAGAGGTCAAATATGTAGACGACCTATTAAAACAAGCAGCAAGTGTAGATATAATTTCTAGACATACGGAGTCATAAGTTAAATCTATACTATACTTTCTCTTAACCAAAAAGGTCAAGGAGCAGTGATTTGCAGAGCAACATTTAGATAATCTTTTTAATTGAAAGTACAATTCGCTCACTAAATATTTCCAGAATTAGATTTGAATGTAGATCAATGCCTGAGCCATATGGAATCTCACCTCTTCTATCCTTTGTTTTGAAAAAGTCATCGACTGTAATTCTTTCTCAAGATGGAGGCACTTTAAACGCTGTTCTTTAAGCTGCAGATTGAGTTCATTCCCGTTTGCCATTAAAGCATCATGGCTGGCCTTAAGGTTCCTTTGATTCTATAAAGAGGAATGGAGAAGAAAAAAATGAAAGATTAAGCTTCCAATAACAACACAATTATGAAATAATTCCTGAATTATAAATATGTATATATTCAAACGGTAGCTGAACTTGCAAACCAGCACATAATATACATTTTCAACACAGCCAACAGGAGGCACTCTTGAACTAAGTTTGACCCCTGTAGAAACTGAAAGATCAGTGTCAGCACACATGGCCAACAGAAAGGTGGTGTTTTTTTCCTCTCCTCAGCATTAACATCTTATAATTAGTTGTGATGAGAAGGACCAAAACTACATCGGTTAAAGCAACTAAAACATTTTGCTGTGGTTACGGTGGTTAGATGTGCTGACCAAAAACACTGCAATAACAAGCAAAAGTTAAGGCTGACCACAGCTATGCTAATCGCAGAACTTGACAGCTCTGCTAACCCATAGTTTTAGATATTCATTTGATTTATATCCACAATTCACTCAGATACATTTCCTTGGAAATGATAATTTAATGAAAGGCTTACAATTTCTTTTAAAATTTAACCTACATTGTTGGATTAAATGTAGATACTTTAACCATCCTTAATATTAGTGTAAGATGCTGGTAGAACCTCATTTCCAGCATATTACTGATGATTATACCCCTCATATTTCACAGTGTTTTAGTAACACCGATTCATTATAAAGAATTTCACTGTAAATCACATTCAGACAAATATGGCTGTTAGGCTGTTTTGTTTCTGGCCAGTCTGCTATTTAACATTCTCTAAACCCAACATGTAATTATATAAATATAGGAGTCTTTTATGGATGGTTTTGGATGAGGAAAGTTAGTTTTCATGTTTTCCACAATTCATGTAATATTTTCAGGAGTTTAAGACAGAAACTGATAGAGAATTCTGTGCAATTTTGTTCAGTCTTTTCTGAGGAGTCTACGTGCAGAATAACTACTCTCAAAAATGACTTAAGAAAAAAAGTCATCCACTTGATCTTTTACCTCCCATTGAACCATAAAATAACCCTTATGTAAAACAGCAAATATGGCAGATGCTCTCATACCAGAGAAATCGCAGAACAAATTAAGTATATTATCCATAGCCCTCATCACTTATTTGCAGCCTTTGACTCCTTTCTTAAGCCAGTTATACCACTGCACCTGTATTCCTCCTCTATAGTCCAGCGAGGGCACCCACTTTAGGCTTCCAGCGCCACAGCCATTCCAGGATTTCCTGGAAGAACAGCTCCCTAACCATATTTTGGTTTCACTTGAAACAGGCAGACAGGCCTGCTTTGCTTTCTCCTCAGAGATGGCAGACAGTGTAATTATCAACACTTAGAAATTACCAGATTACTTTCTAAGCATGTACATTTATTCTTAAGATAAGAGCATTACAGAGAAAACATACTAAAAACAATCATACAATCTACACCCATGCCAATAAGCTTACCGAAGATCACCAACAAGGACTCTGGGTGGTGATTAGTCTATCAAACCCCACAAGTTTTTTTTTTTCCCTGTGATTACAAGTTCATCACAGCTTCAGCTCAGAACAAACCTGCTCATGTATCTGAGCACCCTCCTATCTTCAGTTTGGGTCTTTGAAGTAACCATGAATAGATAATTGGACTGACAATAGGTTTCTGTCCAAGGTGCGGTTTCAAAAGAATGGATCCCGGGGTGGGTCATTTGCATTCCCCCTCCTCCCAAGTATTTCCTAGAAATCCCCCCACTTTGCATAGCACATTGTTTCAAAGAGTCCTTTCAAGCGCATAACACATCGCTGGCTTTACATTAAATAAGTTAACACAGTAACAAATAAGTATTTGCATTTTTAATATGATGAACTCCTAAAATTAATTCCAAAAGGTTACTAGGCTATTGCAGGATATTGTCATATCTGTCACACTCCCTTGTCTTCTTCCCCATCTTATATCTCTGTACACTATTTGTCACTTTCTTTAAAGAGAAAAAAACCTGACAAAATCTGTTGAGAACTCTGTCCCACCTTCTTTCCACTCATTTCCCTTCTTCTCAAACTTCTCCCCAATCATCAGCCTTTATGTCCTCCATTTCTAATCTCTTTCCTTCCAACTTCCTTACTTACATTACCCTTCTACTCAACCCCTCCCTTGCCCTACTTCTCAACCTCTCATTATCCTATGGTTTTCCCCCCTCTCAAAATATACATGCCTTCAACTCTCCTATCCTCAGTAAATATATAAATACATAAAAATCCCTCAATATTACCTGCATTTCCATATATCACCCCATCTTTCTCCTTCTCTTCATCTCTCAAATCACTGAACATACAGTCTACGATCAATGTATCGATTTTCTCTTGTCCTAGTCTTTCTCAGATCCCTTCTAATCTGGCTTCCGATTTTTTTAAACTTTACTGAAACTTCATTCACCAGAAAGAAAAGGAGTACTTGTGGCACCTTAGAGACTAACAAATTTATTAGAGCATAAGCTTTCGTGAGCTACAGAGACTAACAAATTTATTAGAGCATAAGCTTTCGTGAGCTACAGCTCACTTCATCGGATGCATCCGATGAAGTGAGCTGTAGCTCACGAAAGCTTATGCTCTAATAAATTTGTTAGTCTCTAAGGTGCCACAAGTACTCCTTTTCTTTTTGCGAATACAGACTAACACGGCTGTTACTCTGAAACCTTTCATTCACCAGAATTTCTAATAACCAACTCCCAGACAAACTAGGGCCTCTACGGCGATCCTCATCTTCCACAATCTCTCATCTCTTTTGATACATACTGTCAATCCTGCTCTTGATATCTGGGGTGAAAACCTGGTTCCATTAAAGTCCATGGGAGTTTTGCTATTGACTTCAACGAGGTCAGGATTTCACTCTTTATCTTCACTGGTCTTTCAAGATACAGTCTTCTTCTGGCTCTCCTACAATTCTGTCCATTCTTTCGGCATCTCTTACAGTGGGTTCTCCTCCTCTCCTCCCCTACTCTCTGTGGCAGTTCCCTAGGGCTTTGCCCTTGGCCCTTTTCTGTTCTCATTTTACACCCTGTCTCAAGCTGGTAACTGGGTTGGTGTTTTCTAGTTTTTTGGATTTCACTGGTATCTGGCACTTTATCCTTTGGGGAACATGCCTGCACATAAAAAGATAAAGGGCTTGATTTTGATTGCACTTACACTGGTGTAAATCAGGAGTAACTTCATTGAATTTAATGGTGCTACACTGCGGTAAAAGTGTAGAATCAGGCCACAAAATCAAATTGGATCTCAATTACATCTGTGCAATCAACAGTTGCCCTGGGGTAAGTGAGAACAGAATTAACCCCTTAAAACTAAAATTGGAAACAACATAAAATAATAATTTAGCAAGTTTCGCTCTATGGTTCATGAAATCCAGAATATCAGTTTCAGAATCAAGACCTCTTTAATTTTTTTAATATTCGTATAAGGGATAGTATATAAATAATCAGAAAAGTGTTTCTGGGGCCCTCAGTATTTCTAAACAGACTGCATGATTCTTTCATCCAGACGGCCCACACAATGATGACTGTCACTATATTAAAACACTTTCTCTATGCGTGTACGATAATATGGACATATTTCAGGCCATTAGCTAAAGTAGGATCTTCAGCTTTTATCATCCCCTGGTTGCACAGTAATTGTGCTGATTCAGATTAAAAGGGAAAATGGGTAGATAGTATTTGCATTTCAACTGGTGGAAACTGAAAGTACATATTAATTAATTTCAATATTTATGAAAACAAATATACGTCTGAAAAAACATATCTCTACTGAATGGTGCTACACTATCAATGTGTGCTGGTTTGCTATTCAAATTAGAAATTCTGTGCAATTTTCTATGATTAGTTACATTTCATAATTATTACTAAAATTGTGTGCGTCTTATTCATTTTTTTCAGGATGATAACTTTATCTCAGGGTTT
Organism: Dermochelys coriacea; assembly: GCF_009764565.3. Lineage (NCBI taxonomy): Eukaryota > Metazoa > Chordata > Testudines > Dermochelyidae > Dermochelys > Dermochelys coriacea. The sequence continues at coordinate 13,668,244 of NC_050079.1, read as the reverse complement.
TCTGGCTGTAGCAAATACTTGAGCTTTGCTCTTTGAGTTTAAAGACACCCATACAAACTCATGATGAGTTATAGAGTTATAGCCCTCTATTTCAGTTGCTTGTTATTTATTCTGTATTTACCGATCCCTTACTCTGCACTGTTAATGCTGAAACTGTCCATCAAGGGTTTTTTTGGCCTGAAGTTTTAAAAATGTGTCACTCTTATTTCAAAAAGAAAAGGAGTACTTGTGGCACCTTAGAGACTAACAAATTTATTAGAGCATAAGCTTTCGTGAGCTACAGCTCACTTCATCGGATGCATCCACTTGTGTGCCACAAGTACTCCTTTTCTTTTTGCGAATACAGACTAACACGGCTGCTACTCTGAAACCTGACTCTTATTTCAGTAAGTTTTCTGGCTTAGAAACCTATTGTTTGTTGGATCACTATTTGAGTTTGCAACTGTGAAGGAAGTTTGCACATGCATAAATCAGAAAATCTATTGCTTATAAGAATTTGAAAGAAAGGTTTAACTTCAAAAAAGGCCAAAGGATTGGAATAATATTTCACTTATTGTGAATTAAATGACACCCGTCAGATGTGAGAAACAATAGCCCCAAACTATATTCTTTATAAACAACAAATATATCGGGTACTGCTGCACTTTAAGGAGGGGGACCCCCTCTAGGCACACAGGTTCATTGCCTGAAGGGTCCAAACAGCACAGAGGGGAAATGGTTAGCTGTCTCACTGCCACTGCCCCACTTCTACCTGGACCAGCACAGGGCCCTCCATAGGTATATATGAGAGGGGAAGTTGGAGAAGGCGGCAAGGATATGGACCTTCAGACCATGTATGTAATCCACTACGCAGCAAACAGCCTTACTTCTGGTGGTTATTTTACAGAAAATTATGCTTCATGTGATATAAATTTATCCTTAAAAATGGTTTCCCTTATATTATAGGCCAGGGGTCGGCAACTTTTCAGAAGTGGTGTGCTGAGTCTTCATTTATTCACTTTAATTTAAGGTTTCGCGTGCCAGTAATACATTTTAACATTTTTAGATCTCTTTCTATAAGTCTATAATATATAACTAAACTATTGTTGTATGTAAATTAAATAAGGTTTTTAAAATGTTTAAAGAAAAGGAGTACTTGTGGCACCTTAGAGACTACTCTGAAACCTGTTAAAATGTTTAAAAAGCTTCATTTAAAATTAAATTAAAATGCAGAACCCCCTGGACCGGTGGCCAGGACCCAGGCACTGTGAGTGCCACTGAAAAATCAGCTCACATGCTGCCTTTGGCACATGTGACATAGGTTGCCTACTCCTGTTATAGACACAAGTAAAAGCCAATCCTCGGAATTCCGAACAGCCACATTTCTGTTTTATCAACACTCAGCTCCAGCCCCATATTTCAAATTCACACTGAAACCAACATTTGTTTTATGAAACCCTGTTTTAGAAATATTTCAGTCATTACCTGAGACAGCTGGAAATCTGCAGTTTACCTGTATAACGAAAACTGGACCACACCAAACCCCATGGATGAGCTCACTGCACACAAACAAGATCTGTAGGACCTGCTGGACCCTTCTGCAAAACTACCTTAACACTGGAAAAATTGTCAATTTCAGGTAGCATGTGTGCAATATTTTATACAATCAATTCTCAAGTGTTCAGTGTTGTCATATGATGTGAGAATGGAATGTTACTGATTGCGAGTTAGTTACCTCTTGAAGCTGAAGAAATTTTCCTTCCATTGCTGCGAGAGCACTGCCTTTCTCCATCAGTTGTTTGTGGAGCTTTATCATTTCCACATTGTCCCGAACGTTTAACCTTCAAAATTGTATAACAAATAAACTCAGTGAGATATAAGGTACAACAACAGTCTTATTAGTTTTGCCTTGAAAATTTAAAACCTCTTGCAAACCAGTTTTTCATGGCTTCTTACTTCCACAACACACTTGGGGGAAGGTTTAACATGTAATAGCCAACTTAATTCCTTCTTTTAAAATTTAAAATGATAGATTTTAAGTAATTCCATGTTTTACTGGAAGATGACATGTAAATATCAATCATTATTCGGACATGTTTGTTGACAATTTCAAAACTACAGATATATTGCAGTGCAGGGAGTAATCCCACGTTAAAACAGAAGGATCATTTGTTTTGCAATCTATCCACTTTCTTTAAAAGTATGTGGTCATAGGATTACTACTTATTGGAATTTCCTCCCAGAGTTTAAACTTTTTAAATATTTCCAAGAAAAGTGACTTAGCATTTTACACAGATAATACCCTAAGACCAGCATTCAAATCAGCTGCAGATGTGTCTTTAACTATATAAAAACACATAACATCTACGCAGAAACTCTATATGCCTACAATTCGGTTATATATTTCCCCTGCTGAGATTTAATTGAGAATGCATTATTTAATAGGAAAATCTTGTGAAAGGTTATCACAGACGAAAAAAATGTTTCGAAATTTTTTTTACCTCAAACAGATAAATGTGATCTCATTGGTAGATACGCTGGAGGGTAGGGATAGGATACAGAGGGACCTAGACAAATTAGAGGATTGGGCCAAAAGAAATCTGATGGGGTTCAACAAGGACAATTGCAGAGTCCTGCACTTAGGACAAAAGAATCCCATGTGCTGCTACAAACTAGGGACCGAGTGGCTAGGCAGCAGTTCTGCAGAAAAGGACCTAGGGGTTACAGCAGACGAGAAGCTGGATATGAGTCAACAGTGTGCCTCTGTTGCCAAGAAGGCTAACGGCATTTTGGGCTGTATAAGTAGGGGCATTGCCAGCAGACCAAGGGACATGATCATTCCCCTCTATTCACGATTGGTGAGGCCTCATCTAGAGTATTGTGTCCAGTTTTGGGCCCCACACTACAAGGAAGATGTGGAAAAATTGGAAAGAATTGATTAGGGGGTTGCAGAACATGATTTACGAGGACAGGCTGAGGGAACTGGGATTATTTAGTCTGCAGAAGAGAAAAGAAAGGGGGGATTTGATAGCTACTTTCAACTACCTGAAAGGGGGTTCCAAAGAGGATGGATCTAGACTGTTCTCGGTGGTCCCAGATGACAGAACAAGGAGTAATGGTCTCGAGTTGCAGTGGGGGGAGGTTTAGGTTAGATATTAGGAAAAACTTTTTCACTAGGAGAGTGGTGAAGCACTGGAATGGGTTACCTAGGGAGGAGGTACCTATGGGGAAAACCGATTGCTGCAGAGGTGCACATGGATCGGACAGGGATTTCTCTAAGAGGAGAGTCTATTGATAGAGATTCTCTAGGTTTTAGTCAGGAGGCGGGGGTGAAAGAGGATAAAGTATGGGCCAGATCAGATGAGAAACATTCACAAAGAATCTGGCACATCAGAAAAGGGCGGACAAATAAACAGTGAAAAGTTTTTAAAGTGCTTGTACCCAAATGCTAGAAATCTAAATAATAAGATGGATAAACTAGAATGCCTCGTGTTAAAGGAGGATATTGCTATAATAGCCATCACAGAAACCTGGTGGAGTGAGGACAATCAATGGGACACAATCATTCCCGGGGTACAAAATATATCAGAAGGACAGAACAGGTCGTGCAGGGGTGGGGGGCACTATATGTGAAGAAAATGTAGAATCAAATGAAATAAAAATCTTAAATGAATCCACATGTTCCATAGAATCTCTATGGATAGTTTTCAGAGTAGCAGCCGTGTTAGTCTGTATTCACAAAAAGAAAAGGAGTACTTGTGGCACCTTAGAGACTAACATATTTAGCTGAGGAAGCGTTGTTCTAAGTCAGCCATAAAAATGTTGGCATTCTGTGGGGCTATGCGGGTACCCATCGCAGTGCCGCCAAATTCAAGGTATACATTGTCCCCAAATGTGAAATAGTTATGGGTACCCGCATGGCCCCACAGTATGCCAACATTTTTATGGATGACTTAGAACAACGCTTCCTCAGCTCTCATCCCCTAATGCCCCTACTCTACTTGCGCTACATTGATGACATCTTCATCATCTGGACCCATGGAAAAGAAGCCCTTGAGGAATTCCACCATGATTTCAACCATTTCCATCCCACCATCAACCTCAGCCTGGACCAGTCCACACAAGAGATCCACTTCCTGGACACTACGGTGCTAATAAGCGATGGTCACATAAACACCACCCTATATCGGAAACCTACTGACCGCTATTCCTACCTACATGCCTCTAGCTTTCATCCAGATCATACCACTCGATCCATTGTCTACAGCCAAGCGCTACGATATAACCGCATTTGCTCCAACCCCTCAGACAGAGACAAACACCTACAAGATCTCTATCATGCATTCTTACAACTACAATACCCACCTGCTGAAGTGAAGAAACAGATTGACAGAGCCAGAAGAGTACCCAGAAGTCACCTACTACAGGACAGGCCCAACAAAGAAAACAACAGAACGCCACTAGCCATCACCTTCAGCCCCCAACTAAAACCTCTCCAACGCATCATCAAGGATCTACAACCTATCCTGAAGGACGACCCATCACTCTCACAGATTTTGGGAGACAGACCAGTCCTTGCTTACAGACAGCCCCCCAATCTGAAGCAAATACTCACCAGCAACCACACACCACACAACAGAACCACTAACCCAGGAACCTATCCTTGCAACAAAGCCCGTTGCCAACTCTGTCCACATATCTATTCAGGGGATACCATCATAGGGCCTAATCACATCAGCCACAGTATCAGAGGCTCGTTCACCTGCGCATCTACCAATGTGATATATGCCATCATGTGCCAGCAATGCCCCTCTGCCATGTACATTGGCCAAACTGGACAGTCTCTACGTAAAAGAATGAATGGACACAAATCAGACGTCAAGAATTATAACATTCAAAAACCAGTTGGAGAACACTTCAATCTCTCTGGTCACTCGATCACAGACCTAAGAGTGGCTATACTTCAACAAAAAAGCTTCAAAAACAGACTCCAACGAGAGACTGCTGAATTGGAATTAATTTGCAAACTGGATACAATTAATTTAGGCTTGAATAGAGACTGGGAATGGATGAGTCATTACACAAAGTAAAACTATTTCCCCATGGTATTTCTCCCTCCCACCTCACCCCCCACTGTTCCTCTGATATTCTTGTTAACTGCTGGAATTAGCCTACCTTGCTTGTCACCATGAAAGGTTTTCCTCCTTTCCCCCCCCTGCTGCTGGTGATGGCTTATCTTAAGTGATCACTCTCCTTACAGTGTGTATGATAAACCCATTGTTTCATGTTCTCTGTGTGTGTGTATATAAATCTCTCCTCTGTTTTTTCCACCAAATGCATCCGATGAAGTGAGCTGTAGCTCACGAAAGCTTATGCTCTAATAAATTTGTTAGTCTCTAAGGTGCCACAAGTACTCCTTTTCTTTTTGAGAAATTAAAAGGTATAGGGACTAGAGTGAAATCCCTGCAAGCTGCAAGGACACTTTTCAAAGACACCATAATAAAGGCTCTATCTGTATCTGGCTGGTGAATCTTGCCCATATGCTCAGGGTTTAGCTGATTGCCATATTTGGGGTCGGGAAGGAATTTTCCTCCAGGGCAGATTGGAGAGGCCCTGGAGGTTTTTCGCCTTCCTCTGTAGCATGGGGCATGGTTGACTTGAGGGAGGCTTCTCTGCTCCTTGAAGTCTTTGAACCATGATTTAAGGACTTCAATAGCTCAGACATGGGTGAGGTTTTTCATAGGAGTGGGTGGGTGAGATTCTGTGGCCTGCGCTGTGCAGGAGGTCGGACTAGATGATCAGAATGGTCCCTTCTGACCTTAGTATCTATGAATCTAAATGTATACCCCAAATTAAAAAATAAAGTAAAAGAACTAAAGAAGAGTTACCGTGGCTTAACAACCATGTAAAAGAAGCAGTGAGAGATAAAAAGGCCTCTTTTAAAAAAGAGGAAGGAAGTCACATCCTAGTGAGGTAAATAGAAAGGAGCATAGACATTGCCAAATTAAACGTAAAAATGTAATAAGGAAAGTGAAAAAGGAATTTGAAGAACAGCTAGCCAAAAACTCAAAAGGTAATAAAATGTTTTTTAAGTACATCAGAAGCAGGAAGCCTCCTAAACAATCAGTGGGGCCCTGGGACAATCGAGATACTTAAAGACGATAAAGTCATCGCGGAGAAACTAAATTAATTCTTTGCTTCAGTCTTCACGGCTGAGGATGTTAGGGAGATTCCCAAACCTGAGCCGTCTTTTGTAGGTGACAAATCTGAGGAATTGTCACAGATTGAAGTGACACTAGAGGAGGTTTTGGAATTAATTGAGAAACTTAACAGTAACAAGTCACTGGGACCAGATGGCATTCACCCAAGAGTTCTGAAAGAACTCAAATGTGAAATTGCGGAACTATTAACTATGGATTGTAAACTGTCCTTTAAATCAGCTACTGTACGCAATGACTGGAAGATAGCTAATGTAACGCCAATATTTAAGAAGTGCTCTAGAGGTGATTCTGGCAATTACAGACCAGTAAGTCTAACGTCAGTGTCGGGCAAATTAGTTGAAACAATATAAAGAATAAAATTGTCAGACACGTAGAAAAACATAAATTGTTGTGCAAAATTCAACACGGTTTCTGTAAAGGGAGATCATGTCTGACTAATCTATTAGAGTTCTTGAGGGGGGTCAACAAACAAGCAAGGGGGATCCAGTGGACATAGTGTACTTAGATTTCCAGAAAACCTTTGACAAGGTCCTTCACCAAAGGCTCTTACGTAAATTAAGTTGTTATGGGATAAGAGGGAAGATCCTTTCATGGATTGAGAACTGGTTAAAAGACAGGGAACAAGGGATAGGAATAAATGGTAAATTTTCAGAATGGAGAGGAGTAACTAGTGATGTTCCCCAAGGGTCAGTCCTAGGACCAATCCTATTCAACCTATTCATAAATGATCTGGAGAAAGGAATAAACAGCGAGGTGGTGAAGTTTGCACAAGATACTAAACTGCTCAAGATAGTTAAGACCAAAGCAGACTGTGAAGAACTTCAAAAAGCTCTCACAAAACTAAGTGATTGGGCATCAAAATGGCAAAGGAATTTTAATGTGGATAAATGTAAAGTAATGCACATTGGAAAAAACAACCCCAATTATACATACAATATGATGTGGGCTAATTTAGCTACAACTAATCAAGAGAAAGATCTTGAGGATCTTGAGAAAGATCCACGAGGAGTCATCGTGGATAGTTCTCTGAAGACGTCCACGCAGCACGCAGCGGCAGTCAAAAAAGCAAATGGGATGTTAGGAATCATTGAAAAGGGGATAGAGAATAAGTCGGAGAATATCTTATTGCCCTTATACAAATCCATGGTATGCTCACATCCTGAATACTTCGTACAGCTGTGGTCCCCTCATCTCAAAAAATATATACTGGCATTAGAAAAGGTTCAGAAAAGGGCAACTAAAATGATTAGGGGTTTGGAACGGGTCCCATATGAGGAGAGATTAAAGAGGCTAGGACTTTTCAGCTTGGAAAAGAGGAGACTAAGGGGGAATATAATAGAAGTATATAAAATCATGAGTGGTGTGGAGAAAGTGAATAAGGAAAAGATGTTTATTTGTTCCCATAATATAAGAACTAGGGGCCACCAAATGAAATTAATGGTTAGCAGGTTTAAAACAAAATAAAAGGAAGTTCTTTTTCACTCAGCGCACAGTCAACCTATGGAACGCCTTGCCTGAGGAGGCTGTGTAGGCTAGGACTATAACAGGGTTTAAAAGAGAACTGGATAAATTCATGAAGGTTAAGTCCATTGATGGCTATTAGCCAGGACGGGTAAGGAATGGTGTCCCTAGCCTCTGTTAATCAGAGGGTGGAGATGGATGGCAGGAGAGAGATCACTAGATCACCTGTTAGGTTCACTCCCTCTGGGGCACCTGGCATTGGCCACTGTCGGAAGACAGGATACTGGCCTGGATGGACCTTTGGTCTGACCCAGTATGGCCATTCTTATGTGGTGGAATCTCCTTCCTTAGAGCTTGACAAAGCCCTGACTGGGATGATTTAGTTGGGGATTGGTCCTGCTTTGAGCAGAGGGTTGGACTAGATGACCTCCCGAGGTTCCTTCCAACCCTGATATTCTATGATTCTATGATTATTTTTTGCATATATTTCAAGCCAAACAAAAAGAAACCCCTGAACAGCTTTTTACAAATACAAAATAGAGTGAGATAAAAATAAGACTATAGCAATAGTCCAATAGTCTATCACAGACTATTAGAAAAATTGTCACAATGCCATGATGGAAACAGAAAATGGCCTACAAAGCTTACACATCTGTAAACCAGCTGAGGACTTGAAATACTTATTCTTTAAAATATTGAAGTTCATTGCGTTTTGGTATTGTCCAGTAAATTCTCCTTACACAAATGATAAACAAGCTCATAGACCTGGGATCTTCCCCAAGAAACAACCTAACAAAATGCTAAAATAATCACGTGTCCAAAACATGTTGTTATCTATATAAATTAAAGTTGTGGTGCATATAAACAGCAGCATTGTCTCTTACTAGCTATTTAAAAGCTAATGTAGTTGCACATTTTTATTAATCTTGTTTCACCAAACACCACTGATCCCTTCAAATGCTTTTTACAGGAGGGTTTTTTTTTTTTTAAAGTAAATAAAAGGAGCAGATGAGTGTGAGATTTATGATGTGCAGATGTAACTCCATTGGCTCTGGACAATCAAAATTAACCATTATCTTCAACAGTGACAAACAGTATTTGATTTGAATGGTTTTTCCAATGCTTATTAACACACCAACCCTTCAAAATCAGGAAAAATTTATTAGAATTGAGTTTAGTTGTGACAATTCTGACAATATCTAACTACATATAGTTGCTAGCTACTGAAAGTAAATGACACTTATTTTTAAACAATGTATGGATTTTAATATATATTTTCTCAAATATTTACAAGGCAAGGGCATCAAGTTTTTCCTCTCAGACATACATCATTTTCATATTACTCCTATTAAATGGCTGTGTTCTGGCTGATCATGTACATGGGTGAACACCTGAAATCCTGCTGGCAGTGATGGGAACACATGGCAGAATCTGCCTTTCCTATTTTGCTTCTCCTATAAAACCATGGAGAGATATCTCCTCAGGTCTTCCACAACTGACATCACAGAGCAGCAGCTGAAGAGACAGTGGTCCCTACGAATAGTGTATGGATATATATTTAAGTGGTCAAAAGGATAAAGCACAGTACCTCATCCCAATTATTCTGTCTCTGAGCAGAAATAGTTTATGCAAAGGGGTCATAAGTCTAATATGAAGCAGAATATGAGCACATATTAATGCTGTATTTTCCCTTTATAGCCAAAATTTGGCCCAAAATAACTTGCTCTGTCCCCTCTCCCTCCTCCCCCCCCCCACCCATCCCCCCAAAAAGTTCCAGGTGAGAATAAAGAAAGTTCATTTAATATTATGGGCTTACTTTTTTCTCATTTGCATATCAATTACACCACTGAAATTAAATCAGGAATGGCTCCACTGTAGTTACATTAATGTCACTGAGATCTAGAAACTATCAAACGTAACAACACTGAGACAGCAGTCAATGGATATTTCTTGAAGACAGCTCCTATTGCCATATCAGCTAAGAAAGCAGCTCTCAACCCTTTCCATATTGTTAGCCCATATTCAAACAGAAAACAACCTTCAGGACCTCTTCCCTCTCTATTTAGAGGTAAAGAAAGAGAAAATAAGAGAACTGGCCAATATTTTTCAGTGGAACAGGATCAGTCTCCCATCAATGCCCCAGGAATTAATTCAGGTTAATTTTAATCATGGAAGTAAAAAAAAATAGTATCACCACAGTGTATACTTTTGTCATTTCTCCAAACACATTTGAAATGACAAAAATATATAATGACTTAAGTCATGTCCATTAGTCCATTAACACTTTTAATAGACAAAAAGAAAAGAAGTACTTGTGGCACCTTAGAGACTAACAATTTGATTTGAGCATAAGCTTTAGTGAGCTACAGCTCACTTCATCAGATGCATGCAGTGGAAAATACAGTGGGGAGATTTATATACACAGAGAACATGAAACAATGGGTGTTACCATACACACTGTAACAAGAGTGATCAGGTAAGGTGAGCTATTACCAGCAGGAGACGGAGGGGGGAGGGGGGGAATACCTTTTGTAGTGATAATCAAGGTTGGCCATTTCCAGCAGTTGACAAGAACATGTGAGGAACAGTGTGTGTGTGTGTGTGTGTGTGTGTGGGGAATAAACATGGGGAAATAGTTTTACTTTGTGTAATGACACATCCACTCCCAGTCTTTATTCAAGCCTAAGTTAATTGTATCCAGTTGCAAATTAATTCCAATTCAGCAGTCTCTCATTGGAGTCTGTTTTTGAAGCTTTTTTGTTGAAGAATTGCCACTTTTAGGTTTGTAATCGAGTGACCAAAGAGACTGAAGTTTTCTCTGACTGTTTTTTGAATGTTATAATTCTTGACGTCTGATTTGTGTCCATTTATTCTTTTGCATAGAGACTGTCCGGTTTGGCCAACGTACATGGCCGAGTGCATTGCTGGCACATGATGCATATATTACGTTGGTAGATGTGCAGGTGAACATATGCCATCATGTGCCAGCAATGCCTCTGATAGTGTGGCTGATGTAATTAGGGCCTATGATGGTGTCCCCTGAATAGATATGTGGACAGAGTTGGCAACGGGCTTTGTTGCAAGGATAGGTTCCTGGATTAGTGGTTCTGTTGTGTGGTGTGTGGTTGCTGGTGAGTATTTGCTTCAGGTTAGGGGGCCCGTCTGTAAGCAAGGACTGGCCTGTCCCCCAAGATCTGTGAGAGTGATGGGTCGTCCTCCAGGATAGGTTGTAGATCCTTGATGATGCGTTGGAGAGGTTTTAGTTGGGGGCTGAAGGTGATGGCTAGTGGCGTTCTGTTGTTTTCTTTGTTGGGCCTGTCCTCTAGTAGGTAACTTCTGGGTACTCTTCTGGCTCTGTCAATCTGTTTCTTCACTTCAGCAGGTGGGTATTGTAGTTGTCAGAACGTTTCATAGAGATCTTGTAGGTGTTTGTCTATCTGAGGGGTTGTATTGTAGAGCTTTGTTGTAAATGGATCGTGTGGTGTGGTCTGGATGAAAGCTGGAGGCATGTAGGTAAGCATAGCGGTCAGTAGGTTTCCGGTATAGGGTGGTGTTTATGTGACCATCACATATTAGCACCGTAGTGTCCAGGAAGTGGATCTCTTGTGTGGACTGGTCCAGGCTGAGGTTGATGGTGGGATGCAAATTGTTGGAATCATGGTGGAATTCCTCAAGGGCTTCTTTTCCATGGGTCCAGATGATGAAGATGTCATCAATGTAGCGCAAGTAGAGTAGGGGCATTAGGGGATGAGAGCTGAGGAAGCATTGTTCTAAGTCAGCCATAAAAATGTTGGCATTCTGTGGGGCCATGCGGGTACCCATAGCAATGCCACTGATTTGAAGGTATACATTGTCCCCAAATGTGAAATAGTTATGGGTGAGGACAAAGTCACAAAGTTCAGCCCCCAGGTTAGCCGTGACATTATCGGGGATACTGTTCCTGATGGCCTGTAGTTCATCCTTGTGTGGAATGTTGGTGTAGAGGGCTTCTACATCCATAGTGGCCAGGATGGTGTTTTCAGGAAGATCACCGATGGACTGTAGTTTCCTCAGGAAGTCAGTAGTGTCTCTAAGATAGCTGGGAGTCCTGGTAGCGTAGGGCCTGAGGAGATAATCTTCATAGCCAGACAATCCTGCTGTCAGGCCGCCAATGCTGGAGATGATGCGGCATCCAGGATTTCCAGGTTTATGGATCTTGGGTAGCAGATAGAATACCCGTCAGGGTTCTAGGAGTGTGTCTGTGCGGATTTGTTCTTGTGTTTTTTCAGGGAGTTCCTTGAGCAGTTGGTGTAGTTTCTTTTGGCAACCCTCAGTGGGATCAGAGGGTAATGGCTTGTAGAAAGTGGAGTTGGAGAGCTCCCTAGCAGCCTCTTGTTCATATTCCGACCTATTCATGATGACAACAGCACCTCCTTTTTCAGCCTTTTTGATTATGATGTCAGAGTTGTTTCTGAGGCTGTGGATGGCATTGTGTTCTGCACGGCTGAGGTTACGGGGCAAGTGATGCTGCTTTTCTACAATTTCAGCCCATGCATGTCGGTGGAAGCACTCTATGTAGAAGTCCAGTCTGTTGTTTCGACCTTCAGGAGGAGTCCGCCCAGAATCCTTCTTTTTGTAGTCTTGGTAGGAGGGTCTCTGTGGATTGTTCAGACGTATGTTGGAAATATTCCTTGAGTTGGAGATGTCGAAAATAGGATTCTAGGTCACCACAGAACTGTATCATGTTCGTGGGGGTGGAGGGGCAGAATGAGAGGCAGATTCTTCTGCTGGGCTAAGAGCATAGTTGGACAGATTGACAATATTGCTGGGTGGGTTAAGGGAACCACTGTTGTGGCCCCTTGTGGCATGTAGTAGTTTCAAGAGTTTAGTGTCCTTTTTCTTTTGTAGAAAAGCGAAGTGTGTGTTGTAAATGGCTTGTCTAGTTTTTGTAAAGTCCAGCCACAAAGAAGTTTGTGTGGAAGTTTTGAGAGCTGATTCTTAATCTTTCCCTGTTTGCTGTAGAAGCTGGAGCAAATGCGATACAACCACATTTGCTCCAACCCCTCAGACAGAGACAAACACCTACAAGATCTCTATCAAACGTTCTGACAACTACAATACCCACCTGCTGAAGTGAAGAAACAGTTTGACAGAGCCAGAAGAATACCCAGAAGTTACCTACTAGAGGACAGGCCCAACAAAGAAAATAACAGAATGCCACTAGCCATCACCTTCAGCCCCCAATGCATCATCAAGGATCTACAACCTATCCTGGAGGACGACCCATCACTCTCACAGATCTTGGGAGACAGGCCAGTCCTTGCTTACAGACGAGCCCCCCAACCTGAAGCAAATACTCACCAGCAACCACACACCACACAACAAAACCACTAATCCAAGAACCTATCCTTGCAACAAAGCCCGTTGCCAACTCTGTCCACATATCTATTCAGGGGACTCCACCATCTATTCAGGGGACACCACACCTAATCACATCAGCCACACTATCAGAGGCTTGTTCACCTGCACATCTACCAATGTGATATATGCCATCATGTGCCAGCAATGCCCCTCTGCCATGTACATTGGCCAAACCGGACAGTCTCTACGTAAAAGAATAAATGGATACAAATCAGACATCAAGAATTATAACATTCAAAAACCAGTCGAGAAAACTTCAATCTCTTTGGTCACTCGATTACAAACCTAAAAGTGGCAATTCTTCACCAAAAACCTTCAAAAACAGACTCCAATGAGAGATTGCAAATTAATTCCAATTCAGCAAACTGGATACAATTAACTTAGGCTTGAATAAAGACTGGGAGTGGATGTGTCATTACACAAAATAAAACTATTTCCCCATGTTTATTCCCCCCCCGTCCCCCTCCCACACACACACACACTCTTCCTCACACGTTCTTGTCAACTGCTGGAAATGGCCCACCTTGATCATCACTACAAAAGGCTTTTTCCCCCCTGGTCTCCTGCTGGTAATAGCTCACCTTACCTGATCACTCTTGTTACAGTGTGTATGGTAACACCCATTGTTTCATGTTCTCTGTGTATATAAATCTCCCCACTGTATTTACCACTGCATGCATCCAATGAAGTGAGCTAATGCTCACGAAAGCTTATGCTCAAATTAATTTGTTAGTCTCCAAGGTGCCACAAGTCCTCCTTTTCTTTTGCAGATACAGACTAACATGGCTGCTGCTCTGAAACTTTTAATAGGGTTTTTGTTTTGTACCTCTTATTTTTTTTAATGGTGGTCAAATAAAAAAGGAAAAAAGCTATCATTTACTCTTAACTATCACATTAGTGTGATTATCAGATGTTGATACAAGAGAAACTGGAACTGTTTCAATTCACATATCAAATTATATATTAACCATTTCAATTTAGAACTATACACATAGAAATCAGGACAACATGCATCTTTGTGCGCACATTTACATTCCTGCTTTCAGTCCAACTCAGTATTTGCAAGTGAAAATAGGGATCTGGATGTGTGCGTAGTTAAATAAATACCTATCCAACAATCAGCAAATCTCTGATCTGCAGACACACAAACAAGCGTGAGCATGAGAAGTCAGGCGTTAGAAGTCAGATGGAAATGTGAGTACAAGTTTATGTTTGCACTGGGTCTTATTTGGCAAAGTTTTACTCATGTGTAGTTCTATTGAATCCCCAATGGTGTATTAGGTCTACCATGTTTGGTCCTTCTAATCTGGGAATGGAACTGCTACAATGCAAACACTGTAATCAAGAGAATTTAATGTACTATTCTCCTAAATCTGTGTTTTCAATAGGCCTGATCCTGAAGTTCTGTTGCAGAAAAAATGCTATTATATATACAAAATACACTATTTTTCTATATTGAGAGATGAAAGATGAAGGACATTGCCAAGTATCTGTTTCACAAATGCACTTCTGAGCTGCTTCAAAATATGTTTTTGGAAAATACCAAGAGCAATTAGGTTACTTGAAGGACTAGCTGCTTGCAAAAATGTAATTGTTCAGATTTAAACCATTTTGGCTTGAGCACTATGTTCTGTAGAAATCATCCAACCATGAGGTAATTATATTCTGTCCATCTCTAAATTAAATACAACCAAACTAAATTAAATTAAATGTTATGTTTAAAAAATGTAACCAGCCTGATAACCTATGTGCCAAGTTTCTCAAAGTAATATGCCCCTATTTAAAAAACAAAACTTCTAATGGAAAATTATAAGAAACACAGTATCTGCAACTGTACTAGTGAATGCTGCAATGCATAGTCTAACCCAGTGGTTCTCAAACTTTTGTACTGGTGACCCCTTTCATATAGCAAGCCTCTGAGTGCGACCCCCCCTTATAAATTAAAATCACTTTTAAACATATTTAACACCATTATAAATGTTGGAGGCAAAGCGGGATTTGGCCTGGAAACTGACAGCTCACGACCCCCATGTAATAACCTTGTGACTCCCCTGAGGGGTCCTGAACCCCAGTTTGAGAACCCCTGGTCTAGCCCACTTGGACAGACACTAGTTTATGTTCTGTGTTGTGCCTGTCTTGAAGTGCAGCATAGAAAATCTAAGTGCAGGATGGGGTGGAACTGGAAGATCAAAGTGGCTTTAAGCCACCTTTGCGATTCTTGGATTTCAGGCTGCTTTAGGGTTGGGGTGGTCCTCCGTACTCTTAATTTTTTACTTTTTATATCCATGTGCATGTAATTTCACAGTGAACTCTTTTATTTACTGTAGCACCTCCTTTACAAATAGGGAAATTACATGCATTATATTGTTTACTTTTTATATTGAATTTGGTTTAAAAACCACAGACACATGGGCTGCAAGGACACAAAAGTTTTGCTAACAAAAGATTATGTGGAACATATGCAAAAATCACATCTGAGTGTTCTAGGGGCCACAACAACAGGAAAAAAACATGATTTTAATAAAAGGGTGTTTTAGTTCCTATTTCATGCTAATTACAGGCTTGGGATGACTAAAAGTTTATGCCAAGTTGATGACAAACCAACTGGTCAATTAAATAACAACTGCAAGGAATTTTAATTATATTTTCTGTAAAGATTATGTGCCATAAATGTCAGGAACTACTAGTATATAGATTTCTAACATTTCAGGGCCAGGTTTTAAATAAGGAATCAGATATCTAGGAAATACTTCCAGAATTTCAAACCTGAGCTTATGCAGACAGGAATTGAAACATAGATATAATATTGTTACTGGTACCTGTACAGTCATTTTATTAATGTAAATAACTATAGATTTACAGTACTATTACAAATTGCATCTATTTAGAATCTCTAAAGTTAAGGTAAAATATATACAGAATACATACAGATTTTTTTCTAAGTGGAAGTATTGCTAATACCCTTTTAAACTATTCACGTTATGTTTTAAAAGAAAGACGTTCTAGACTGAGATAAATTATGATATGCTAAATAATTCAACATCAACATTTATTAAATATGTAATGCTACTAATGTGTACAAACACATAAGCCAAGGTCCCTGCCCAGAACAATGTATGGTACAGTTAAGGGCCTAATTTGCCAGTATTCAGTCTGCAGAAACTTCCATTGAAGTCAACTGGATTTTCGCCTGCATGAAATAGAATAGTGAGCCCCCCTAAATTAAACTATAATGAAAAGTAGCAATAGATAATGGGTGTGAGTTAAGATTGAGGAGGAAGACACAAGATGACAAAAGGAGAGCAAAGTGCTGTTGAGTGTAGCTGTAACAAGATCAGGTCACTCAATAGATCTGTCCTGTCTAACTCTTAAAAAGATACAGAGCTGGCAGAGAGATTTCTTGTGTCAACTCAGTTCTAAAAAGTCAAAATATTAAGTTTAAACAAAATAAGAGAGATGTAAATCATTAGGAAAGTAGGAAGAAGATAAAAATAAGTACAGAAGTAGAACTGGATGAGAATACGGGAAATTAGAAACAAAAATGTTGTGAGAAAAAATAATGCAAAGGAGAAAAGAAAATGTTGAGGGTGGAGAATAACAGAAGAAAAAAGAAGGACAGATGATGAGGATAAAAGAGAAAACGGAAAGATAAGAAAAGTGAGGAATTAGGAAAAGTAGAAGGAGAAATATTTAGGAATAAAAACAAGAAGAGAAGTCAGGAAAAAAAATGAGAGGTAGCAAAGAGGAGGAAAGAATACAACACTCTTCAGTTTCTTCCCCTACATACCTACACAGGGCATTCTGCTGTATGCATTCAAACATCTGTGCATGTCATCATTTTATTGCATTTAACAGCTTCATGTTCATTTGACTGAGATCATCATATGTGTGAACAGGGCTGGCCCTAAAACAAATGGCTCCCCAGGTAAGGAGCGTCTTCAGTGCCCCCTCCCTCCATTTGTTAAACTTTTGAATACCTAATTTTTTATTGCATTTGCAGCCCATTTCACAACTTTGATTCAAGATTTGCATGCATGATTTATCCCGGTCATATAAGATGATAAATTACAAAATAGGATCTGTAAAACATTTTACTTCAAGCATTCTATTTTCCCTTTTGTCGCTAACAACAAAAACAGCATTCCAAGCCTAACGCCTCCCAAGCCTGGCATTCAGGGCAATTGCCTGCCCCTACATCCGGCCCAGTGTGTAAACTTAGGGTCAGGGCCTACCTTCAGGATAGTAACTGGCCAGGGTCAGACAAAACAAGGCTTTACTTGAATGCCTTGGTACTCAGCATTACCACACAAAGAAATAAGCACAACAAACTTAATTTGTTTCTAGAATCATTATCTAAATGTCCTGTGCTGTTTTGAAAAATATGGAGGATATATGAATTAGGACATAATTAGCTTCACCCTAATACATATAGAAGGCTTTATGATATGGAAGCTTCCATTTTTCAGAATACCTTTGCCCTGTTGCTTTTTGCTCTTTCAGTTGCAAAACGGATTCTTCAAACTCTTTTTCGTTCTTCCTTAGCTGACTCCTTAGTACTTCTCCAGTGTGCTCCAATTCTTCAATCTGTCCCTTTTGTGACTCAATCACGTTTTCCCTGCGAGTTAACAAAGCAGCTTGCGTTTAGAGGTTTTTTTTATAAGAACTAGATGCACACTTAGTTCATGTAGGGGGATGCAAATAGTCCAAAAAAAATTAGATGATCACATATTAGCCACATTTTCAATTACAATAGCTAAATCCTTAATAACATCTTTAAACCAGCATATTGTAGATGGCTTAAATTAAGTTCGTTTGTTTAACGTGAACAAGCTATTATGTCATATCACATCTGATTTATTTACATGGCATATTAAGTGTGTCTTATTCTTAATTTTCTGTTGCCAGAATGTTTGGAGGCAGGAAAACTTTACCTCCAGGCATGAGAAGATTAACAAATCATCAATGGACTAAAAGAGGGAACTCCATTTTTAACCTTTTATTTTGGGTTATGTGGTGGTGTGCACTGCAATTTAGGCAATCTGCATCAAAATTACTAATATTACAAGTAGTGGAATTTATTCTGATGAAGTGATATTTCTGGTGAATTCCACACAGATCTGGGTTTGCCCTGAAAGATGAGCAGATCAGCACATCATATTAATCCAAAAATGGTATATTGGTAACTTTGAGAATCATCTTAGTAGACAAACGTCCAGATCTAGAATGTTTCTTGGCAAAGTAACCTCACATTTTTTCCATTGCAATTATAGAGGTAGTATTGAGTGTAGCTACCTTGTATATCTTTATTAATAGTCTCTTCCACTATACAATTTTTTGTACATTAGATACAGTTGCTAGCTATTAACTCTAGTAAATATATATGTTGCATCTTGAGAAAACAATGCTTACCATTCACTCCAACAGGTAAGGTACATTTACTGCATATTTTACTCAGTGAAAATTATTATGTATTGTATTTTGAAATCGCCCTTTTGACTGTTCACCAAGGACCAAATTCAGGGGTCATATCAACAGTATTCTAAACTCCTTTACGTGGGTGGAATTTACACGCAAGGGACAATTTAGTTTATGCCTAAAAATTTAAAAATGAAAATTTAGCCCTTTTGGGACCTCATATAAATCTGACTTGGATAAATATTACTGAAATACCATTGTCATATGCAAAAAATTGACTTAGGAAAAGTCAGACCTCAGAAAACTAGAATAGCTACTGATAAGTTTTAGGGCAGAGAAATAACATAAGAGAGTCCTGTAACTTTAAGTTAGAAATTAACTACTTTTGCTACATGTTTCCCCTCCCCACCACACCCTTGGATAACACAGCTCTCAGAGCAGGGATGTGCCAGAGGTTCTCTGCTCCAAGTCTAACTTACAATGCATGCCAATTGAATCGAAGAGCAGCCTGGAACCTAGGAAATGCAAAGATGACTCATGGTATGTCTACAGAGCAACTAGACAACCATGGCTGGCAAGGTGGGAGAGTCCCTGAGCCCGGAAGTCTACACAGCAACGAAACAGCACTGCAGCCCAAGCCCAAGTCTGCTGGCATGGGCCAGTCGCACGTTTTTCTTTGCTGGGTAGACATACCCTTAAAGCCAGCTTTGCCACACCCATTCCCTGGGCTGCACCTTCCAAGACGCAGAGTACAGAATCTGGCCCACTTGCTTGGACTATCAATCTTCATACTTCATCAGTTAAGCAATACCTAAGTTAGGTCACCACTTTGATGGGAGATCTCTAGACTAAAATCCAGGTGCTTCAAGAAGTGTGTTGGTAATAATTTCATAGGTAGCTTTCTTCCTTCTGTCAGTGTCAACCCAATAGCCTAGCATGGGGATAGGGGGCACTGTGCTTGCAAGAAGTGCTGGTTTTTGAACGAAACATAAAAGTTAGAAATTAACTGCTCTGGTCATTAAGAGTCATAAAAAGATTCCAAGGCAAATTTTGCATGAGCAAGGGTGTTAAAACCTGACCAAATTCCAACTAGAGTACATACATTTTACTCTAGTAATTTCTCTGCCCAATGCAATTCGATAAGGGATCCTTATACTTTCTATTTCTAAATCTCTCGTGCAGTATTGCTGATGCCAATACAATCAATGCCAGATCCTAAGGCCCATGTTTTGTTGGAATGGAAGCCCTGTAAGACACTTTGATGGTTGCAAAGTGTGTTTTTTCTCACTAATATCACATGTACTAATAATTGTATATTATAGAAAATTAAGAAATACAAATATCATACAAATTTCTTATCTCAGCCCTTGCTTCTTCAAGCAAACTATGTCCGTATCTTGGGAGCATGGGTTGGGGGGATCTCAGTTCTACATCCTGAAATCTCATTCCTAGAAATAAAGAAAACAGAGAGGCATATTTCTGACACTGAAGTTAATGAAAAAGATATTTAACATAAGGGAAAAAATCCTTACACAATATAAATATCTGTACTTATTATATAGATATCATAAAGGGTATTTTTAAATCAAATACACAACAGAATGCTATGTATAAATTCAGAATACGCACCACACAGTTCAGGTATCAAAATTCCAGTATGGACAAAACAGCATACACAGTTACAGGGAGATGTTATCAATAGGCTTTGATATGGGTTAGAAGAAGGTATTTATTGTAATTTGATAAGCAAAGAACATAAATACTAGCTTCAGTGCAGGAAGACTGAACAGTAATGATAATTTAAAAAAAATGGTTACTGCCTAGCAACTATTCTTGTTCTCCGATTGGACTAACTCCATGGTGCCATACTGGAGGAGTCATGTACCTAGTTTAACAGTCACAGGACCATGATTAGTAGTTTGTACCACTGAAAGGGGCTAGCTAGATGTAACCTCCCTGAAGATAGCTGAACAGTTGAACAGACCTCCCAAATCCAGCATCTAATCTTATTGCAGCATCAAGAGATTAGTGATTTGCTAACGCGTGAACTGAACTCTATACATCAGCTTTTCAGACTTCAGACAAGAGCAGACTAAAGATACATGTCACTGAGGCTGCTGTCCCTCTAGATGAGTGAGCTGTGAGATGTTCAATACACAGGAACACCAACAAGATCATAAAATGAACTAAATGCACAGTCTTACCTACTTAGGTAGCCTTTGAACTGAGATAATTGGACCTTTTATGTATTTCCAAAGGTTACAAATCATCTGGTTGACTTTCTAAGCAGCTCAGTTATTCCAAGAGTAGCTAATCATTCTTCATATCCAGAGCATTCCTGGTTGGATTTTTATTGTTCTAATAGCACACAAGTTAATGTGTAAGCTTGAAAGTTTGTCTCTCTCACAAACAGAAATTGTTCCAATAAAAGATATTACCTCACACACATTACCACGCAGAGAGACAAAGTATCAGAAAAGCCACTGAGGATTTGAATGACTACTCATACTGAGCCACACCTTTCTGACTCAAGTAGTCATAAGAATGGCCATACTGGATCAGACCAAAGCTCCATTTAACCCAGTATCCTGTCTTCCAACAGTGGCCAATGCCAGGTGCTTCAGAGGGAATGAAAAGAACAGGTAATTTTCAAATGATACTTCTCCTGTTGCCCATTCCCAGCTTCTAGCTAGGGGGCTAGGGACATCATCCCTGCCCATCTTGGCCAATAGCCATTGATGGACCTATCCTCCATGAATTTATCTAGTTCTTTTAGATGTTTGTGGGCCTGCCAGGTGCACAGCAGATAGGCACACTTGAGATAAAGTGACTCATTCCTTTAGATATCTTGTATCCTGACACAAAAGAGGCAATCAAGTTCTCCCTTGTCTGTTTAAGCAACCATATTGTCTCTGAAAAGCTGCACTGTTTTCCCTTTGATCTATAAGGAAGATTTTGAGATCCAGCTTGATAGTCCACAGTTCTAGCAAGTTAATGATTCTTTGATTCCTGAAGTCTCCAAAGTCCACATATAGTCAAAGATCTTAGATGTGTTCCCCAACCCAGACTGAAGGCATCCATGCCTATCGCTATCTAAAGAGCAGGCTGAGACAACATTCAAGACATTTTTTTGATGGTGAACACCATAGTACAGAGTCTTTGACTTGCTGAGAAGGAAACACTACCATACGCAAGCTGTAAGCACTTGCTTTGTACACCAGATCCAACTATCCTTAAAAGGGCATCCTTAACCTATGAGTATGTCTACACAGCAGCTGCCAGGGTGCTTCCCAGTGTGAGCAGACAGACATGCACTAGTTCTGCTCAAGCTAGTGTGCTAAAAAATATCTGTGTGGCCATGGTGGTTGCTTGGGCTAGCCACCCATATACAGGGGTTTGCGCAAGACTGTACTCAACGTGGTTAGCCTGAGCTGCTGCCTGTGTTGCGATGGCCACTCTGCCATGTTTAGTGCGCATCTGTCTACCAAGGCTGGAAAGCACCCTCCCAACTGCTGTGTAGACATTCCCTAAAAGAAAGGATTTATAAAAGTGAAGACTCCTGTCAGGCCTAACATTCACAAATAAATTCTCACTGTGCTTTCTAGCCTAGACCTACCAAGACTTTGATGAGAGAGACTTGGCTGGATGAGATCTCGGAACTTGTCCTCAGGTAAGCAAGCAAGCTACATCTTATGTGGAATCTAGGATGGCCCCTCTGAAAGTCAGAACCTGAATTGGGATTGAGATGGTTTCTCCTTGTTTACTCTCAGACAGAGATATTAGGCAATTTCCTGCGGTATGTTTGGGAGACCTTACTGTATTTTTATGCATCATTGAGGGCCAGGGATTGTAATAATTCCATGTGGAATGCCTACAGCATTCCAGGAACTAAGGACAGTGGGAGGTGATTAGGCAAATTCACTTTTAGCGTGAGTTTAAACTGACTCAGAGTCATGTTTCTGATCCATGTTTCTTCCGTTCGGGGGGGACGAGGCAGGAGGTGAGAAATCCTGAGAGATGGGTTGGAAGGACTGACACCTGTCAGAGCCTAAGGCTGAGTTGGAATGACCTCTGGTAAGCTTTATAGCATGGGTGTAGGGTCTTTGTTTTTAATATGTTTTCTCTGTAATGCTTTCAACTTAAAAATAAATGTGCCTGCTTAAAAAGGGCTCTGTGGTAACTTGTAATGTGGGCAATTATGCTGTTTGTAGCCTCTGAGGAGAAAGCAGAGCAAGCCTGCTTAGGCAGTCTGATTTGCTAGGGAACTATGCTGCCTGGAAAAACCACAGTCAGGAGGGAGAGACATGGGTCTCTGCCCATGAGAGGTCACAGTTGAGGAGCTGGGAGCCTAGAGTGGGTGTCCTTGCTGGACCACAGATGGGGAATACAGATGCAGTTACCCTGAACGGTGACACTTCTCACAATATGTGAGCTATCTTGCTGTTTTTATACACCCAGCTGTTGGATGTATGTCTTAAGTAAATCGTGCATGCCCCTAGTTGACCACTGCTACTCAAATTAGATTCTGTAGACACATGACCAGCCACGCAATTCCTACAGTAGGGCTCTGCAGAGGCAATATAATAATAAGAGTACGTTTTCTTTTTTGTAATAAAATAAATCTTTGTAAGATTGCCACGCAGGAGAACAGAATATCTGAATCTTTCCACAAAGTGCATGTATGCCAATTTTAGCTTCCATGGTTGTATTTTCTCCCCCATAAGACTAAAACGTACAAATGCAAATAAAGCAAAAACTAGGGGCTCCTTTCATATCCCAAAATGCTTTACACAGAAAGAAAAAGGAGTTACTGTAGTCAAACTGATAGTGCTACAATTAGATATGCAAAGACATCAGGCAATGCTCACCTCTGCCTTGGAGAACAGAATCTATTTTATTGAGAAACAGAATATTAGCCAAGACACTAGGGTTATCACTTTTTTTTTTTTTAAAGACAAAAAGGCAATCTTTAACTGCAACACAGAGAGACATGAAACAAATAGAAAGAATCTCTGCTTAACAATATATCTGAAAGAATTTTGCAAGAATAGGTCTAAGCTACAATAGTTTGCTCTTCCAAGCTGAACACCATTTATAGTGTGTCAGAGCATTCCTAGTTTTCTGTCCTTGCACCACTTTTAACTATAGCATTGTAGAGGCAGACTAATTGAAATGTCTAAATGTAATTTGTGATATCACAAAAGGCTGAAAGAACACAGTTATTGGGTATTAAAAATTTCACACTATATAAACATTAAGAGAGTAAAATGCAAAAGCCCATTACTTTTCATTGCCTGTCTAAAAGTGTCAGAATTATTTTTTTTGGCAGGTCGAAGTGTCATAGTAACTAATAATCTCAATGTGCTTTCCCAGCTGAATGAATGTTTGCAAGAGTATGGGACATTCTCTTTATGGAGAAACTGAAAATTTGGAAAAAAAAAAAAAAAAAGACAAATACGCAATGTACCTGACCATGAGTCTGACACAAAAAACTCATAGAAGTTAATGGGGAGTCTCCAGCTGATTCAATGGGTTTTGGATCAGGCCCCATGACTATTTTTTACAAGTTATTTAGATAGATACAATAAACTATCCAAATACAAATCCCTTCACAAACTTTCTCCTTATAAAAGTGTAACATATATAATTGAACTCTCTTATATAATTTAATTACCCCAAATACAAGATTGAAAATGAGTGCCCAATTCTACTCCTCTTGTAGTCAATGGAAAGTCTTGAATGTAAAAACCTGCATTAACGATGATTCTATCGCAACATATAACTTCCAGAATCTACATATGTATAATAGATTTTTCAAAGATTTGCAATGTCGTGCACGCATGTATCGGAGAGTAGAGCCTAGCCCCAATCAGGATATTGTCTATTAAAAAGCTATTAGCACATAATCTCAATTTTAATTATACCTTTCCTTGTGCGCTCTTGGATGGCGACAGCCTCGTTCACTTTTCTGAGACCAGTGTTAATGCGAGATTGAACATAGCTGTATGGAGTGTGCCGATGGCCTTGAACTTGGAGCTGCTGTTTGGTTGAAATGAGTCTCTTGCGGATGCCTTCATTTTGTTTCTCAAGCTCACGAACTTTTTCTTGCAGCTGCTCAATCATTTCTTCAAGCTCCACATCCTGGCCCAATCGCTTGGGGCCACCACCAATCTGCTCAGATCTTTTCTTGTCATTAACAAGCCGAATTAACTTGGTGGCCATTCTGTGGAAATAATAAAAAGATGAAAAAGAATGCGAAAAGTCAGCATAAAAACCATTGTGTTGAAAAGAACATAATCACTGTGAAGACTGTAGCGTAAAACCTGAATAATAAATTGCAGGTTTTGATACAACTATTACTGCCTGTGAAGAAACCTTTGAAGATAATTGAAACCACTGGGCAGCAATCTGCTTTACAGCACTGACAAATAACAGTTTCCTAAGGCTTATCATTTAAGGTTAGTAAAGAGAGGACACATATTTACTCCATATGCTCCTTAAATATAATTTTTAACGCATGACCTTATAGAGGAACTCTGCATTCTGTTAAGTACAGTTACAGATTGGGGATGTGGTGGGGCAATGTATAAAAACTACAATTCTACAAGACATTAAACTATTGAACACACGCTAATAATATGCAGCATTTCAGTGATGTATTGTTTCAACTTTCACTGTAGTATTTTAAACCACATTTCAGTTCTAAAAATGCTAAAAGGTATAGGTGAGCATGTCTAAAAAGCTCCTCAGGAGAAAGAATCTTAATAGTTCATGTTGCCATTCTAAATTTTATATTCAGCATGTAGTACCAATGTGCTAAGAGAAGTAATGATTAGCTGTGGGATATAATTAGATGCAGGAAGTGTGGTTTTCATCTGTCTTTAAAAGGATAAAAATTTTGCTTTTGGCATCTCAAGAGTTGTACCTTTGATTTCTTTTAGTTTTGATAAACATTGGTAAGCCAGAACAAAAGACAGAGAGGGCACATGGGGGTGATGTAATATGCAAGAACATAAAACATGCCCAGCAGTGAATAGAAAAAACTTGGCATAGAAAGAAAGAAAAGGTGGCTTTGATGAGGGAGACAAGTTCAAGACTTTACAAAATTGGTCGCACATCTTTAAGAGCTGTATCTAGTTTATAGGGAATCTATTTTTGCAGAGGCCCAGACAGGAGATGGAAAACAAAGACACACTTCATTTGTTTAAAGGAGTTTGTTTTACTTAAGAATGGGTACAGACAGAAGCTTTTACTTAAAAGAACAAAAGTGAAACAACAAAAAATAATTCAAAATAGCTTTGGGATGTCACAGAACTGCCTGCGAGCAATCTTCTGATATATATATTTCTACTGCATATTCAATCCACACTTCTAGCTAAAGGACTCCAGCATTGGGAAGAAATTCACAGCTGAATTGGTTAAGACTTCTTCCTCACACACAACAGAGACAATGCTCCGAGGGTTTGATTTTTTATTTAAAATACCAATTAGTGCATCCACTGCATTATGACCCAGGTGGCCAATTACGGGCACACTGGGTGAGTTTAGGCAGTCCACAGTGCTTCCGTCATTGGTCTGAAACATAGAAAATTCCATACAAAAGGACACCAGTGAGCCATCTGATCAAGTACCTGGCAGCAGTCAATACTGGATGCTTCGGAGAAAACTACAATGCAAATATGTAAAATAATGACCTGTACAGACTGAGCTAGATAGATCCTTTTTCATTCTGTCCCATACTACAAAAACAATAAAACACTTAAAGAGCTTAAAAGGTTGCATATTTAGATCAAATTAAAGATTTTTAAGATATTGAACAGCTACTCCTCTGCAGATATGAGGAAAACAATTGAGAATGCGCCACTTTTAAAAGGATAAGTAAAGATGGATAAACCTGGGGGAGGGTGGGGTAGGATAGAGAACTTAACTGCTGCATCTGGACTGTCCAAAATGTGGGATGAAGTCTCCAGTCCCTGCTTGTGCCTCTACAACCTCTTTTTTCAACCTCATGGATGCCTTTAGGATTTTTGTCCCCACAACAACAACATAATGAAAGCCCCATCGTGGAGATGGGCTCCAAGATGTGCATGGCAGATAGGTACACAAATGCACAGACTCACAAAACCTCCTCCACCACACAGATGCACTACATCCCATAGCGAAGGATGCAGGATTCACCCCAAACTGAGGGAGTGTGGATGGGTTACAATCTTCTATGTCAAAAAAGTACTTTGTACATACAAACTAGACATAATTGACAGTATGCAAGAGATGGTTTTTATAAATCGGAGATTCCTAAATTGTGATCTGTGGAACACCAGCAGTCCATGGCAAGCTATTTTATCAAACTGCTAGCTCTGCTCCTGGCTCCCAGCTGCTAAACTGAATTAAAAGAAGCTAAAAATCCACAAATACTTTTCTAATAGTTTTACAGGTATCCAATTTCTGTAGTGGTCAAAAGATATATGTTTACAAATGAGAGGGGAAGTGATCTGTGCAATGACAAGCGAGAAGGCAGATGGTCCAAAAAAACCAATTTCTCTATTAAGATGTGGTCCACACTATAAAAATGTTTGAGAAACTCTGCTAGAGGATACATACCTAAACAGATGAGATCATCTATATCATCATATACTAATACAACTATATGACAGCATGAGATGTCAGAAAAAAAATCTGAGTCCTCTCGCTTCAAACAGAATCCAGAGTAGCTCCAATAGAGAAGATACTTGTTAAATGGGACTGAAAAATGGAAGAGATGTTTTCATAAGCAAAATTCCATGTTTTAAAGTAACATGGAGCAAAGCACTTTAAACAAGGGAATATTGCAATACATTTTTATTTTTCTACTGAATATATCTGTTTAAAAGTACATGTTCAAAATGGAAGGTATGAGACAATTGTTTTCTCAGAGCACAAATTAGCAATGTTATATAAAGTTTTTATATACACTCCCACCCATCTCATACATCTCCATTTGCTCTTTATATAAGCCCTTTCGAGGCCTAATTCATTTACTTTTCTTCAGTCTTTATCTTTCCTCTCTTCCTCCTACATTTTCTTCTCTCCCCTTGCATTTTTGCATGTAAATAGCCTATTGCTCAATATTTATCTAGAAATCTATAAAACCCCCATCACTACAACTTGTGGCACCAAATCTTTACTCATTTCTATTCCTCTTGACCCTTCCCCCCAACCAAACCTAGTACTGTCCTAACTATGAAAAGGTTTTTGAAAGGCAGCATGCACTGTCTCCTCCTCACTCTCTCCCTTTATCTTGAAAATGTTGATCCTTTTTCTTTTCTCCTTTCCACTCCTCCCCACTCATCCTTTTTGGTTTCCTCCATCTCTATTTCCTCAGAATTGAAGGATCTACAGGCCTACCATGCTTATGTCAGTAGGAGAGCAGTTCACACCTGGGAACTGAAAAGGTAGCACTAGGACTCCTCCTATTTCAGGTGTCATGATCGGTCTCTGAGTAGAAATCAGCTCAGTGGAGTAAGGTCAGAGAGGGGAATGCACATAACACAACATTGCACTGCAAAATTTTCTGTGGGCCGTTTTAGGAGTACTAAAGATTTCACAGACCACTCTGAAAGGCTTTCTTACTCCAGTTTACACAATTTTGATTTGTTGATGATTAAGGTTTGTAAGAACATATTCTCCAAATTTGATTTTGGTTTAAAAAAATAAGAAGATTCAAACCTTTTAATTTTATCTTCTTGCTTATGTGCATGCTGCTTAAGTAAGATGTTTTCATCATGCAAACGCAGGAAACGGTCTTCTAGCTCCTCACGACTAATCCGTGAGACAGCTTGCCGAGCTTTCACATTCTGTACAGCTGATGATTCTAACAAGCAGAAACAAAATCACAGCAAATTACTTTCACGATTCCCAAAGGAATATTATCATTTTGAAACCTAGCCAGTTTTAAAAAATGAGTTTAATGTAGTTTCATGTTCAACACCTGGCCAAGTCTGTGTGCCAATTGATGATCATAAACTCATATTTTCTAATCTTTTTAATGCTTTCCAATCCTCTGGATAGAATACCCATACAAATGACATGGCAAACTGGGTAGCTAATAGATGATAGAGGGGAAATAGCTTAACTGATTCACAGCACTTTATATGTAAACACACAATCTAAGAAGTAAGCTGTCAATTTGGATTGGTCCTGCTTTGAGCAGGGGGTTGGACTAGATGACCTCCTGAGGTCCCTTCCAACCCTGATATACTATGATTCTATGAATTTTTATAGATTGGACAGAGTCCCTTTTTAAAAGCAAAGTAAATTTATTCACACCAAACTATAAAAACATTAACTGATAAAGTTCAGGAAATTCACTCTAATGTATGAAATAAGCCTCAACACAGTAGATGACAGTACATAAAATGGATCTGATTCTAAGAGGAGCAGAGCACCTCCTCAGAGATGCTGAGTGCCTTCTGCTCCCATGTTCAATGGGACAGCTTCTGCTCGCACTAACATCAGTTGATAAACTGGATATGGCTCGATGGACTTGCAGATTCTCAGCACCTTGTAGGTCTGAGCTCAATATAAGTAGTACTATGAACTCTGAATTACCTTACATCTTTGTGAATTTAACCCAGACTCTGAATATTATCTGAACTTAATTTTCATAAGTGTGAATATAATAAACATTTTTAAAAGGAAGCCAACAAAGTCACTGATCAAAGTATGTCACAGTAATAAATAACAGCTGGTACAAACCTTGTAGTCCTCCAATTCCAGCTAGATTTAGACCTACGTCTCTCACAGGCAGGTCTCCTGCAGTTTCATCAGCTGGAGCAGACATGGTTTATCTGTGGATAACAAAATTCATATGAAATCCTTTTCCATCTGTAACTTAAATTGTGAGACTAGAATGAACCATAATTACATCATATAAAATTAATAAGAAAAAGGTAATGACAAATTCACTATAATGACAGACTCATTATAGTAAGACCTCCTGCCCCAAATGTATGACTCGGGGCAAAGGTGAAAATAATCCGGCATGGTACGGCACGGCATACTGGCAAGAGCCAATAAACCGTGCTGGACCGGACTGGCTTCCCCAGGCCAGTGATTTAAAGGGCCCGGGGTTCCCTGCAGTGGCTGGAGCCCAGGGCCCTTTAAATTGCCGCTCGAGCCCTGTTGCTGGAGCCCTGGGGTAGCGGCGGCAGGACTCCGGCGGTGATTTAAAGGGCCAGGGTACTTAAAGTCCCTGCCTTTTCTGGTTGAGGCTCTGCCTCTTCTGGTTGAGGCCACGCCCCCTGCTCAGGATTCCGGCGTACTGGTAAATCCTTTAAATTATTTTCACCTCTGTTCAGGGGACATTAAAAATTTTCAATTTTAATATTATGCCAATTTGAATCATAGTATACCATACATACTCCTTTCTACAGTACAGCTCCTATAATTTATTTTAAAAAGGGCTGTAGATTGAACTTTTTTTTTCAGGGTCTGATACAAAGCACAATGAAATCAATGGAAAGACTTTAATCAACCTTAAATATCTGGTCCAAAGCTCATTGATTTCTATTTTTATAGCAGGAAGCTTAAGACATCATCAGGTGGAGTATTCTGCTATGTTCCCCACTGTGAATGGCCTAAGAGAAATAGAGGGTGTTCCTGCTCATATTGCCTTTTCAGGCCTCATTACTTCTCATTCAATCTTCCTCAAGTGGTCTCAAATATTTGCATATTAAGGATCACTTCTTAAAACAGAGGCTCTTATGGACACCTCACCTCCTAAACCTGATCTTGCATCTTCTATGATGCAAACGGAATGCTTAGACACATGAAGAAATAATACTAGAACATATTAAAGAGAGAAAGTAATACATTTGTTTTAGAGTAATGGGTGCAGCTGAATGGTTACAGTCCCCATTTGTTTGTTTATTTCCCTGAATAACATTGTCGGCAGAGCCACACTGCTCTAACTCCTCCAGGTTATTTTGCAGTTTGGTTCTATTTTTCTGTGGGTTTACATCCTCTCCAATTCTGGTGCTGTCCACAAATTTGACCAAAGCTGAATTAACATAGAAAAAAAGACATGAAGCCTTGTGCAGGGGTCAGTGTTTCCCATTTGCATACCCCCATAGTAGGTTTTCTGAAAATGAATAGCGAGTCCAGAAATGCCTTGGGAAGTTTAGAGACTGAGCTAGAATTAGCAGCAAGTATCACTGCTTGAAGACTGGTTTCAGAGTAGCAGCCGTGTTAGTCTGTATTCGCAAAAAGAAAAGGAGTACTTGTTAGAGACTAACAAATTTAAATTTGTTAAATTTAAAATTTAAATTTGTTAGTCTCTAAGGTGCCACAAGTACTCCTTTTCTTTTTGCTTGAAGACTGACACCACTTTGAAAAGAGTAACTACATGATCTGGAAGCATTCTGAGAATGATTTGTCCATTTTACCCAAAGCAGTGCTTTTCTTCTGAAAAGCAAGCAACTTCCTCCAAAGAAAACATCAATGCTGTTATCCTCTGCCCTGAAATACTAGTGCATGTTTGTTTTAACATACCACTCTTGCAAGAAGTGCACTGATGTCTTTAATCACCATTAGTATCCATCATCTTTCCTCTGAAACACGACACCCAAAGAGCAATTCCCCATAGAAACATGTCAGGATTATTTGTTGAATACTAACTCAGGGCCCAATCATAAACTGCTTGCTCAAACAAAACTCTCATTTAAGTCAATGGGAGTTTTGCCTCTGTAATCAGATCATCCTGAGATCACTTCAAAAACGCATAGGTTTTTCCCAGAGGTCTCCAAATTACATAACTGGAAGACATCCACTTAACTGATCAAATCTGATGTGAGTGTATCACAATCTTGTTACAAAAAACCAATTGTACTTATAGTTTAGAGATGTAGTTCTAGAGAGAGCTTCTTCAGTCGGCATAACTACTACCGCTCATGGAGGTGGCTTAACTATATCTCCCATCAACATAGTAGTGTCTTCAATGAAGTGCTACACAGGCACAGCTGCACCACTGTGGTATTGTAACATCTCAGAACAGAATGAGTGAAGACTTTGTTTTCCCTGAACAACAAGGGAGAAAAACAAATTCCATGTGTAATGTGCCATCAAGCACTTTATATTTTAAGAAAATGGTTTGGCATTTAGATAACTAATTTCTGGTGTTTCAAGTTCATTCAGTGTCTAGTTATTTGTTTGTTTTCCAAACAGAAAGAGAATTCCTTTGTAGGAGTGGTCTGTTTGAATGAATGATGAAGGCGAGGCTGTTGATTTTTTGTGTAAGCAATTACATTTTTCTCTTTCTTTTCTTTAATTTATTTTCTTTTGTTATTTCACACATCTCCTAAGTAGCTAAAATGGTTAACCAAAAGACTGCTAAGATTTTCTTGTCTACAGGGCCTGAAAAGAAACACACCTGTGGTTTGTTTTAGTGTAGACCTTCCCTTCCCTAGGACTGATCATCAGGAAGATACACACACCCTCCTCCATTGTATCCTGCACCCCATGAACTCTGACTGTTTTTTGTCTCCAGAATAGGTTACCCGAAAAGGATAATGATTACTTGATTATTTCTCAGTTCTTGTTCTTGGAAATGAAGCACAAACCTTCACAATTGGAAGAAGGAAATTAGAAATATTGTAATTAACCAACATAATTTTGGGGCCTTAGCATAAAATCATCACGTTTCCAGAGTGCTACTTATACTGCAGAAAATGGTAGCTTTGTAATCTGTAGCACTGAGTTTACGAAATTGTTTTAGCATAATTTGTATTTTACAAACATTACAGATGTAAGCAGAGTCAGGATGAGCTCTACCCTGACATCTGGTGGTGAGTCATGGTGGGTTGTGGAAAAGAACTTCAGGGGCTGATCTCATTTGCATAGGCACACCCACCCTGCCTAGATGGTCACTTTGGCTGCTGTAGAAGCCCCAGTTTCTCTGTTATTGGGGCAGGAATAAATTATTCTGTTATTATCCTGATTATGTGAATCAAGGACAGTGGAACTGTACTCGGCCTTTTGTTATGATGGAGGGACTCACCATCAACTAAGAATTACTCGCTAGGCAAGGGTCATGGGTTCTAAAACCCAGCAACTAGAGAAAGGCATTAATACTTGGTAGTATGGGCCCCCTGGTGAAGGCCTTACATGCTAATTGCAATTCCTCCCCTCTCCACTGTGGAATATAAGAGCTAATTTTAACAGGTTTCAGAGTAGCAGCCGTGTTAGTCTGTATTTGCAAAAAGAAAAGGAGTACTTGTGGCACCTTAGAGACTAGCAAATTTATTTGAGCATAAGCTTTCGTGAGCTACAGCTCGCTTCATCGGATGCATTTGGTGGAAAATACAGTGGGCAGATTTATATATACACACAGAGAACATGAAACAATGGGTTTTATCATACACACTGTAAGGAGAGTGATCATTTAAGATGAGCTATTACCAGCAGGAAGGAGGAAAACCTTTTGTGGTGATAATCAAGGTGGGCCATTTCCAGCAGTTAACAAGAACGTCGGGGGGGGGGGGGGGAGAAATAACATGGGGAAATAGTTTTACTTTATGTACTGACCCATTCACTCCCAGTCTCTATTCAAGCCTAAGTTAATTGTATCCAGTTTGCAAATTAATTCCAATTCAGCAGTCTCTTGTTGGAATCTGTTTCTGAAGTTTTTTTGTTGAAGGATAGCCACTCTCAGGTCTGTAATCGTGTGACCGGAGAGACTGAAGTGTTCTCTGACTGGTTTTTGAATGTTATAATTCCTGACGTCTGATTTGTGTCCATTTATTCTTTTACGTAGAGACTGTCCAGTTTGACCAATGTACATGGCAGAGGGGCATTGCTGGCACATGATGGCATATGTTCACCTGCGCATCTACCAATGTGATATATGCCATCATGTGCCAGCAATGCCCCTCTGCCATGTACATTGGTCAAACTGGACAGTCTCTACGTAAAAGAATAAATGGACACAAATCAGACGTCAAGAATTATAACATTCAAAAACCAGTGTATGATAAAACCCATTGTTTCATGTTCTCTGTGTGTGTATATAAATCTCCCCACTGTATTTTCCACCGAATGCATCCGATGAAGTGAGCTGTAGCTCACGAAAGTTTATGCTCAAATAAATTTGTTAGTCTCCAAGGTGCCACAAGTACTCCTTTTCTTTTTTAGAGCTAATTTTGATTCCTTTAGGAGTCTAGTTACAGGCTGCTGAGCTGAATTCACTTTGGGCTAATGGTGCACCAGCACTGAGGCTCCCCTACTACAAGCTGAAATCACAAAAGAGCTAAACTTACTAAGAGCTGAAATCACTGAGTGTTGTTAAGTAGTGGGGGAGCCTGAAGATATATGGCGGAGCAGTTTGCGGGATGGCAAGCAGAGCAGAACAACTTGTGGAGCAGAGCAGTTTGTCGGATGCCTGGAGCAGCTGATGGGGGCGGCTGGCACAGCGGAGCCCCATGGAGAGGTGGGGCAATCAGGTTTGGACCACCTAAGGTGCCCCTTAACCCCCCTCCCCCATCTCCACCCAGGTTGGGAGGCAAACTTCTGCAGATAAACTTTCAAACTCGCGGGGCTGCCCTGACCAGGGACAGAGACTTTTGGGACTTTGGGTTGCTGGACTCAAGAACCAAAGGGAAAGGACACGGCCCAATTTGTTTGGGGTGGGGTTTTTGCTCATGGGTTGTGTTATGAATCCTGTTGGTGGTGTTTCCCCAACATAATGCCACACTGTTTCTCTGTTATTAAAAGGCTTTTTGCTACACTCAGACTAAGTGCTTGCGAGAGGGGAAGTATTGTCTCTTAGAGGCGCACAGTGGGGGTAGTATAGATTTGTCCCAGGTCACTGGGTGGGGGCTTGAGCCGGTTTTGCATTGTGTTATTGGAATGGAACCCCTAGATACTGAACCCGGCCCTTGTTGCTGCCCACTCTGATGGGCAGAAGGGTTGCACAAAAATTTACATACAGATTTACAATTTGCACACAAGGATAAAAATTGCCAAAAATGACTATTTAAAGCTGAACGCTTAAATACCTGTTCATGGCCCAGTTCCACAAATGGACTCTTGATCCGCATCAGCCCATCAACTTGGATACGGTTCATACGGGCAGATGGGGTTACTCCTAAAATGTCATTGGGTACCTAATTAGTAATCTAATTTTCAGCAATACTAAAAGTGCAGTTGTTATTGAAGTCAATAGGAGCCATACATGCTCAGTACCTCTGAAAATTAGGATACTTATTTAGCTAAGTAAGGATCTAAATGCTTAAATTTAGGTACTTCCATTTGAAAATATTGGCCATTTTTAGCATAATTTAGGTGAAAACAAACAAACATATATCTCTGAGCCACAAATTTGTAAATTCCCTACAAATACCCTGCATTCTTCTTCTAGCCATACACCAGAGGTAACTGATGCCATTTATCTTTTTCCCCCCAAGAAACAGTGCCTATTGGGAGATGGTATTAAAAATAGTCTCACATTCTGTTTTAGGAGTGAGCATAGACACATGGTCCAATATTCTTTCACACTTTTCTAGATGTTACAATGTTGGGGTGTTTTGTTTGTTTTTCACCATCTCAGTGCATTGGCACATTCTGCAGTAACTGGTAAGAAATGCACTTGGGTCCTCTAATTGCTGATGCTATACAAATAAACAACAAGCACATACTTATATAGGGGTTGCCTTCAAATACTTTGCAAACATTCACTACATTTGGCAGCCACCCTGTATGAGGTAAGTGGGTAAATATCATTGTCATGATGTTATGAATCTGGGAACTGACACAGAAGCGGTTTCTAGCCTTCTCCCCGTTTGCAGTTCTACTGGCGATATCAATGGCAAGAGCACCAAGCTATCTGGCCACTGTTAGAGGGCTTTCCCTTTGCTCCCTCCCCTGGTTCTTGTCATGCAGACAGAAAGCAGAAGACCAGAAGTCCAACGTGCAGGCAATGCAATGTTTATAGGGGTTAGTTCCAAGCAAGCATATCCAGAGCTCTACATGCTGGTAGAGTCTGTTTCCCAGTGTTCCGTTCCCAACTCTGATGCCGCAGAGCGTTTCCCCCGTTCCCTCTTCCCAGATCTGATGCGACAGAGCCTTGCGTGTGTCTCCGTTCCTCATTTCCCCCCTCCCCATGTCCATTTCCCACCTCCTCCTTCTTAGCAGGCCCAAATATACCTGCAATGGACACCCTTGGTCCCACCCCTTACAACTTACGGTCATGTTCCATTTTAGTGGATCTTGAGTCTAGGGTCTTCATCCCACCTGTTTTGTATCCCATGGGAGGGGTGAGGTTGTGCTATGGTCAGGACAGGCATTTCTTTGGCCTTTTAGTGTTTTATATCTTCCCCTCTTCCCCTCTCGACTGGTTGCTTGACCTTGCCTTGAGAGAACAGGCAGCCTTCCAGCGTATGCTCATATATTACATTCCTACCATACCCTGTAACACTTTAGCTCGATCCCTAATCTTTTCTCATTGTATTAAAAGACCCATCTAGTTGTGGGAAATGCAACGCACAGTGCCTCTGTTCATTGTTCTTCATACATATTAGTATAAAATATAAAAGTATCAAGAAATCAAACCCAAAATTCCTTCTCAGCATATAGGCTTGTTTCTTAGCCTAACAGCCATCAGTGTAACCTTGGGAGGCCTAAACCAAGCCAGTCTGGGTGGGCCAGTGTTGGAAACTCTGGGAGACACCAGCATCTTTCCTGCACTTGCACTCCCACCTGTGTAGCTGCACCAGTGCTAGGAAAAATGTGTAACCTTGGGGGAAAACATACTGGTGTATGTATGCAAGGTGAGAGCCTGTGCGTATCTTAAAGCTACACTCTTCCCTCAAGCAGAGGAGGGCAATTCCCATTAAGCCCAGTGTTATCTATGTATCTGTGGGAAGCATCTGGCCCTTAGCCTGGAGCAGGACTGAGACTAGCCCGTGGAGTAGCCAGCCACACTCCTATGCTCAAATCTCTGGGAGCAAGGCCCCTGGCAGAGGATGGCATCTCATGGGCCCACACGGGATCTGGGGTCCGGGACCTGCCCCAAGGAAAAGGGGCACCAGACTGCATAGAGCAGGACTGGTGGCAAGCCCATGACCTTAAAAAAACACCCCTCGCCCAGGATAGGCCATGGCTAGACAAAAAACCAAGTATGGCTCCATCACAGGGGTCGGCAACATGTCCATACACAAACACAGGTATCCACAGTAAAAATTTTGAGGTCTGTGGGGGGTGCTCATGGGCAATTCCCTGCAAGCGGCAGAGGCCACGGCACACTATTTCTGTCCCCCTTTCCCGAGTGCTGACTTCACGGCTCCCAGCCCATAGACTGGGAACCACAGCCAACGGGAGCTGCAGAGAGTGGTGCCTGCAGAGCTGCCTGGCCGCGCCTTCGCCACCAAGAGCAAGGACAGGGAAACCATCCGAGGTGAGCCTCCCTGTCCCTGCTGTTGGTGGCAGAAGCGTGGCAAGACGGGTCTGCGCACTGCCTCTGCTCCCTCTCCCCAAGCGCTGACTTCACGGCTCCCTGACCATTGGCCAGGTACTATGGCCAATGGGAGCTGTGTAGGCAATTCCTGCAGATGGTGGAGCGCGCAGACCCGCCTGGCCGCGCCTCCGCGTAGGAGCCGGAAGGGGGCTATGCCGCTGCTTCCGGGAGCTGTTTGAGGTAAGCGCTGTCCGGAGCTTGCGCCCCCGACCCTCCTCCTGAGCCGGGGGCAGAGGCAAGCGGGGGAGCTTGGCTGCCGGTGGGTGCGGAGCACCCGCTCAGATTTCCCCGTGGGTGTTCCAGCCCCAGAGCGACCCCTGCCCCGTCATGTCCCACCGGACCCCGTGCCCCAAGGGCGGTAAAGCTCCCTGGGTACTCACGGCCCTACGTGCTCCTCTCTCTCCCCCGCAGCCGCTCAGACTCCGTTAGCAACGGCCTCTGTTGCTACGAAGAAAGGTCATTTCCTCCGACTGGGGGGGCCCGGCGAGGCTGTGGCCCACTGTCTGACGGGAGTTGTAGTTCGGCGGCCAGCGTTCCAGGCTCCCTCCCCCTTCTTCCCGTGTGTCAACCGCGCTGCATCCCGGGAGTTGTAGTCCTGACAGGAGCGCCAGGCCCGCGCTGGGGCCGGCAGGAAGAGGCTGAAAAGACTACGGGGAGGCCGAGCGCGGCGGTGTGGGGCGCCGCACGCGTTGGGGGCGGTGCTCGAGCACGGCGGGCGGCGGCATGAAGAGGCGAGCAGGGGCGAGCGAGAAAAAAGAAGCCAAGGTACCTTCTCTTTCCTTCCTGCCCCTCCCAGCCTTGTCAGGCCGCCCTCCCGCCCGAGCTCGCCTGCCCGCCCCCAGGCTGGGCTCTGCAGTCCAGGGGGGATTTCTCGGCTGCCGGCGGGGGAGCTCATCACGCCCCAGCGGTTGCCGGAGCATCCCTGCCCAAGCAGGATCCCCCGCGGCCGGAGGGGACGGTAGTGGGCGCTGCTCCGGGCCGGGACCTCTGGCCCCCTTCCCTGGCTGTGAATTCCTGCAGCGTCCCGCTCGCCTGAGGGACAGCGCGCAGCTATTGATTAAACCGAAAGACCAGCACTGGCCTGCCCCCTGCCTGTTGGGCCCGAGTGTTAGCGCTGCCGGGGCGTTAGGCGGGAGCCCTACCCAGGTGTCCTGGGTTCAAATCCTCCCCCTGTTCCCATGACGTTGCAGCGCGCTGGTGGGTCAGTATCTACGGCCCTTAACTGGCGCTGTCCGCCCTGTGCTTGGGACCTTCTGTTCAGCAACCATGTGGCTGCGGTTGATTTCTCCAGTCTCGGTGTCTGCAGGGCAGTGCCCGTCTCCCAGGGCTACTTCCTTCCACCTCTGGGTCATGAAATCGTTTTGATGGCCTGTGACATGCTACTTGTTTAACTGTAGACCAAGAGTCGGACACAATTGCCTTGCTTCTAGCTGCAAGAGGTGTGGCCTGAGCACAGGGCGGGGAGCCTGCTGCTTCTGAGTGCTAATCACAGTCCTGATAGGAATATTAGGTATTTTATGGCTTCCTGGCATTTGAATTTTTTTCTTGAATGTGTGTGTATGTTTAATGATATCATGAGCCCACCTTGAAAATTTAACTCAGAGTACTACTTTATATAGTTTGAAGGCACTATTAACTATAGTTTTTTGTATGGCTTTCTAGCACCCTCATACAGTGTTTGATTAATATTATGAATCTGATTCTCCTTTATTGGTGATGTTACAACAGTGTAAATTAATTGATTTTGTGGAATTACTGCTATGCACCAGTGTAAGTGAAAGGAGAATATAAGGCCTCTGTATATTTTGTCAGGTTTCAGAGTAGCAGCCGTGTTAGTCTGTATTAGCAAAAAGAAAAGGTGTACTTGTGGCACCTTAGAGACTATTAAATTATTTAAATTATTATTATTTATTTATTATTTAAATTTGTTAGTCTCTAAGGTGCCACAAGTACTCCTTTTCTTTTTGTATATTTTGTATAAAGTATATGCAATGTTTGTTTTAAAGCCAAACTCTGATCTCACTTACACCTGTATAAATTACGGGTAAGAAGAACTATAGTGCAAGGGGTATAATGCAAGAGGAAGTGTGTGCACACATATATCAAGGAGTACTTGTGGCACCTTAGAGACTAACAAATTTATTTGAGCATAAGCTTTCGTGAGCTACAGCTCACTTCATCGGATGCATTCAGAATTCATCCGATGAAGTGAGCTGTAGCTCACGAAAGCTTATGCTCAAATAAATTTTAGTCTCTAAGGTGCCACAAGTACTCCTTTTCTTTTTGTGGATACAGACTAACGCGGCCGCTAATCTGAAACCACACACATATCAGTAGAGGCTGAGGTTGGGCCCTACTGATGCTCAAGCACTGATCTCCTGCAGCAGGCTACCTGTCTCTCTTCAAAGGAAGCCTTCACGTACATCATCAAAGTTTTTGTTTTGTGCTATTTTAGAAGAACTCTCCTGCTCCAAGGACTGTGGTGGGATTTCTTTAGAGTACAGTTTCTGTAATGTAATGATTCAGTTGCAATGTACTATATGTTTTTGGTCTCCGTGTGACCAGTGGAACATTAGTGCTCTTCTGCTGAATATTCATATGGGTGTAAAGTGATGCAAACTAGCAGAACTTCATGAGGCTGAGCTTCCTCAAGGTGCTGAGTGCCATCAGCTCCAATTAATTTCAGCCCATTATTTGTCCTAAGCCTAGCTCTGCTGTCCTGCCTTCACCAAAATATTGCCTTTGTGTGCATTATAGTGTTCAACATAAAAATAGAGCTGTTAGACTAGACATTATTGATTGGTGATTCCAACAGGACAGACGTTTTAATTGAGCACTCAACACGTATGAGAGTTTCCTTTCTCTTCACACATAATTTAAATGTAATTAGTCCCATCTGCTTTTTATTTGGGTTCCTTACTTCATTACAGAGTAGGCCATAGTTTTGGCCATTTCCTTTATTAAATTGGACAAAGAAAATATATGCTTTTTAAAACCAATTTTCCCATGCTTGGTTTCAGTCCAGAATCTATTTTTTCCCCATAAAAGTTTGATTGAATATTTTTTTGAATATTTGAAATGATTTTAATTAAAAAAAACCCCACACACATTTAAAAAAAAAAAAAAAGCAGGGATTTTTCACCTTCCAGACATCTTGTCTGATTAATCGTCACAGTTTTCTTTTAAAATTTAATCCATGGCAAGTATGCATTGCTCAATAAGCAATGTGTGCATTACTTTGTGTGTTTGTGTGGGTTTTTTAAAAAAAAGTTTAAAAGTAAATGTAAGCCTGAGAGGTGCTAAGCACTGGCAAACTTCAGTTGGCAGGTAGCATCTTGTAAGAGTTTGCGGGATTAGGAATTTAAATTAGGACTGTTTGAAAAATGGCATACTCTTCCCCCCAAAATATTATTTTCCTTAACTCGAATAAGATTAGCTTGTAGAATGTTGGGGGATGATGCTACTGGACCCAATTCAGTATTAACCTGCATCCTGTGCAGTCTTTTATACTGGTGCAAAGTGGCTGTATAATGCTAACAAACAAGAACTAGTAGCAATGAATCTGTCTGACCATCATTAAATATATATTTGTACAGCACCCAGTACAATTGGCTCTGCAGCTGGGATCGTTTGGGGCTATGGCAATACTAATAATAAAATGTATCAACATACAGACATCTGAATGTTCAGAAGGGATTTTAGTGGCATCTGTGTATATCTTGGTGTGTGATTGTTCCATGCGTGAGCTGGGTTGAAAGGGAAAGTAATAGAGAATTCTTTAGTCTTTGCTAAAATATCATAAACAATTCTATTTTATTTACAGAAAAGAAAAAGGAAGTCATCTACAAATAACTATAGTAACACAATGTTAAGGTTGAGATTTCATGCCGTCAAAAGTCAGAAATTCAGTTCCCCATATCGTTCTTAACTTGCTGCCAGGCACATACCCATTTTAATGCCTATTTGGTGTTTTAACATATTCTCACACACCACTGATATAACCAGCTATTCTCAAAATAACATAACAAGGGAGAGGAGTTAAGATTGATGTTGGAAAACAGTAATCTCTTTTATATGATTAAATATCTCAGCTTTAACATTGCATTGGTGTAGTTTATTGTTTATATAATCCTTTAATTTCCCATTTTTCTTGTTTGCATTTTTCTTAATAAAACAATAAAAATGTTAAATTTGTTGATTAAATTTATTTTATCAGTCTTCTTACAGTGTCTGTATCTAAGTGAAATAATGTGAACATAACACTTTATATGCACTCAGATAATCCTTTTATGCTTCTTGTTTAGGTAAACAGTGTGCAAGTTTTAGCAGAATCAGCAGCCCAATATGCCACTAGCAGTTTTTGTTTTAGTCACATTATTGGCCCCTAACATTATTAACGAGACAGTAATTGAGAAATAGTGTTGATTGTCACATAAAATATGATCTGTATATTGGAAACAACTAGGTAGAGGCCTTGCATATGCAGAATAAAATAAAAGAAGGAATGAGTAGCAAATGTTCCCTACTTTTAAATTCATCACAACCCTGCTGTTTAAATTGCCCCAGCTGTTAATGCTGGAACCATTACAGTAATGGACTCAGCAAATAAAGGAGAACCAAGACACACACACTTTATTACCTGAGGGGTAATTTTCTCTTCATCTGTAATAGCAGCAGTGCCTAGTATTGATCAGACCATCAAGATACTAATCCTCTGTAAAATTACTTGTTATAACTGAAAATGTGTTAATCCAAATCAGTCTGTGTCCTGTCTTTCTACTTACTATTGAATACAGTCTATTAGATGGTTTATTTTTCATTATTTAAAGTCTTTACATTGATAATAGTTGGAGCTTCCTTTGCAAGGGCGAGTGCTTAATCTTCTCTATAGCCGAGGGTTGTCTTTTTGTTTTAAATAGAACATCATCCACTTAATTAAGGAGTGAGTGTCTGTCTTGCTGGTCTGAATTATGATGGTACTTTAGGTCCCCAGATTTATTAAACATGCTGTTTTACACTGTCGTTTTTGTTATAAATAAGACAAGCCCATCTTGCCCAGATTAGAAGTTTGCAGGTATAAGATATCAATAAGTGCTAAGAATGTAAGTTACTTGGATTTTCATTGCAAGCTCTAGTTTGTTTTGTCAATTGTGTCCTGTAAGGAGAATGTGTCAGAGATTAACACAAAGAATGTTTGTATTTTACTATCTTGAAAATATTATCTCCAAAAGCTCTGAATATTTTTCCACTGTCATCTGTAACTTTACAAATTTGGCATCTGG
This sequence comes from Dermochelys coriacea, assembly GCF_009764565.3. NCBI lineage: Eukaryota > Metazoa > Chordata > Testudines > Dermochelyidae > Dermochelys > Dermochelys coriacea. Next base: position 13,626,002 of record NC_050079.1, on the reverse strand, counting down.
CCCAGCATATGGCTGCTGAGTTCCTTCAGTTACCATTGATTTCAGTGAGAGGTGACAGGTTCTGGACTGGGAGTTCGGAGACCTGGTTCTATTTTCTGCTCTGCCACTGACCTGCTGTTGCTTCACCTCTTTGTTCCTTTTTAGCTGTCATGGGATAAGAGGGAAGACCATCTCATGGATGGGTAACTGGTTAAAAGATAGTAAACAAAGAGTAGGAATAAATGGTCAGCTCTCAGAATGGAGAGAGGTAAATAGTGGTGTCGCCTAGGGGTTTGTACTGGGCCCAGTCCTATTCAACATGTTCATAAATGATCTGAAAAAAGGGGTAAACCGTGAGGTGGCAACATTTGCAAATGATACAAAACTACTCAAGATAGTCAAGTCCCAGGCAGACTGCCAAGAGCTACGAAAGGATCTCTCAAAACTGGATGACTGGGCATCGAAATGGCAAATAAAATTCAGTGTTGATAAATGCAATTCAATGCACATTGTAAAACAATCCCAACTATACATATAAAACGATGGGGTCTAAATTAGCTGTCTCTACTCAAGAAAGAGATCTTGGAGTCATGGTGGATAGTTCTCTGAAAACATTGACAAAATGTGCAGCAGCAGTCAAAAATGCGAACAGAATCTTGGGAATCATTAAGAAAGTGATAGTGAATAAGACAGAAAATATCATATTGCCTCTATATAAATCCACAATACGCCCACATCTTGAATACTGCATGCAGATGTGGCTGCCCCTTCAGAAAAGGACAACAAAAATGGTTAGGGGTATGGAAAGGCTGCTATGTGAGGAGAGATTAATAAGACTGGGACTTATGATAGAGGTCTATAAAATCATGACTGGTGTGGAGAAAGTAAATAAGGAAGTGTTATTTACTCCTCCTAACACAAGAACTAGGGGTCACCAAATGAAATTAATAGGCAGGAGATTTAAAAAAAAAAAAGGAAGTATTTTTTCACACAGTTAACCTCTGGAACTCTTTGCCAGAGGATGTTATGAAGGCCAAGACTGTAACAAGGTTCAAAAAAGAAATAGATAAGTTCATGGAGGATAGGTCCATCAATGGCTATTAGCCAGCATGGGCAGGGATGGTGTCCCTACCCTCTGTTTGCCAGAAGCTGGGAATGGGTGATGGGACGGGATCACTTGATGATTCCCTGTTCTGTTCATTCTCTGTGGGGCACCTAGCATTGGCCACTGTCAGAAACAGGATACTGGGCTAGATAGACCATTGGTCTGACTCAGTATGACCATTCTTATGTTCCTTCGTTGCCTCTCTCTCTCCCTTTGTTTATTTTATTTACTTAGATTGTAAGATCAAAGGATAGGGACTGGCCCTTTTATATGTATAGCGCCTAGCACGGTGGGACACTGATCTCGGTTGTGGTCTCTAGGCAGTACTGTAATACAGATAATTATTATTAATAATAATTAGTAGTAATAACTGGTGTTGCAGGTGCACACCACCTCCCAAAATGGAGCTTTTTAAAAACAGCAAAACTATTTTAAATTATTTCAATGGCCATGTTCCTGCATTGGGATTCACTGAAATGGACCCATGCCCTTTTTGGAGTACTAATAAAGTCATTGGGATATTGTTCGTGAGAAATTCTAACAGTTCTTGTTGCAAGATCAGGGTCTAGAACTGGAGGATGGATGATTATTTTTAAGAAAAGTGTCTTGTAATGTTGCACAAAGATGATTCACCCTGAGATGTGACAGGGAAAATCTTCAATCAGATTTCCATTTTTATGCTTAAAGCGTCAAGTTGATCTTCACTCTAGCAATGCTTATAGAAGTATTTACTTTGTAATTACCCCTCTCATTGCTGTTTTTGGTTTTATTGTAATGGATCAAACTTACATTTTTTTTTAAAAGAATCAGCCTTACCAAGAGTGTATTATGTGTGCCTTCTGCAAAAGGTTTAGGCCTTGATACTGCAACTGTACAAAAGGGCTCTGCTTGGTTATACGGGTCTGCCTGCAAGATGGGGCTAAACAGACATTTACAATTCCTATTCATAGGGTAGGATAACTCTTGTATCCCATGCCTATGGGTACTATATTTAATTACACACATACTTCAGAGTTTGAAGGCCAGCGGCTCCACAACAATTTCTTCCACATTTTGATACATGACATTAAAAGTTTAAGATTTCTTTCCATCAGTCTCCAAAAAGTGCAGTTATTTTTTTTTTTTTTACATAAGCAAACTATTAGTCACCCAAGTTAGTCCCATTGAACTTAAACCAGTGGAATCTCTGAGGTGACCATAGCCCCCTTGCTGCTACCCCCAGAATCCCTCTTAAGTGTGTTTGTGCGTGTGTTCACATGTGTATGGGGAAAAGTGTCTAAAGTAATTGCTTTGGGTGGGGATGGGGGAACAGCATTCTGACAGAACTCAAGCCTCTTCTCGCGTTCAGATCTGGATCTGATTCTATGGGCGTACCTCTGGGGAAATAGGGGAATGATGCCAGAATGGTAGCATATCCTTTCATGTGTCCCCTCATGCCCCACACCTGAGCAGATAGCCCTTTCATTTTTTGTTCTTTATATCCACAGATGGGATGATCTATCCCCATGCCATTTGTTTAGTTCTAACTTCATTAGTGAATACCCCTCTTCCATAATCTTCAAGAACACAAAGTAGAGATCCTTAAAAGCTAGCACTGAAATTAAGAAAATTATCAAATCCTTGGAGTTCTCTCGGAACTCCTCGGAAGGCACTGTCCAATATAGAGCTACACTTATCTGCTCCCTTCTTTTTCAGGGTATATTCAGGGTATTATTTTATGGGTATGGTTGAAAAGGAATTGACCTCAGAAGGTTGGTGCAGCCTGTCTGCCTCTTTTCTTTTTGCACTAATGAACTGTGTGAAAGTAGTAGTGGCTAGAACTATGTGGAATATTTGAAATGAAATTCAGAAACCTTTACATCTGAAGTTAAGGCAAATATGTCTGCAGATTTACCACAAAAATAAAGAAAAATAAAACCACACCTTGGATTTTTTTTTTAAAGGAAAATAGAACTTTGGGTGCAAATAGGCCAATTTTCACTCAAAAATGGTCACCTTTCTGGGCAGGGATAGCACAGTTTTTTGGTTTTATTTTGATAAAATTAATTTTTGCACTGTGATGGTTGTTCATATAAAACTGAGGTATATTGTTGTGTAATACCAGAAGCAGCCCACAGGAATCTGTCTTCAGATTCTGCATATACAGCACATGATGTTAATGGCATTCCACATTAGCAGCTCCAGAATTGAATCTTCTCTCTTGAAATTAAGTCATGATGGAATCACATTGTTTCCTATGGAAACAGTGATAAAACTTGCATTGATTTCAGTGGGAGCAGGATTGGGTTCTAATTATGGTTACAATAATTCATCCATATTCTCAGTTACTCAGTTTACCTTTAATGACCTAGAGCATCAAAATATTAAATGATCCTCTTGCCTTCTGTTACCAAATGGGAGTATAATATTGTATTCTATTATATTCGATACTGAACTACAAATTATGTTTGACTGTTAGCATTTAAAACATTGTTATCGCATATACTTTATTATGGATTCTTGAAATCCTCTGTATTATAAATGATAGTGCAGTAGTTTACAAATCGTTTGTTTTAAAGTTATGATAGTCTTACTGTGGAAGGAAACTCTGGACTATTGTGTTTTACTTAAGCAACCTCTCTTCCATTATACTGCACATAATGCACCCTTCCTAGAAGAATTACATCTCTGTCCCCTAGAATATGTTCAGTTTCATTTTGCCCTTTTATCTGCTGCTCATCCCACTACTTTTATTTAAGAGTGTAAAGTTACTTTAGTGTAACTGCTGTTGTCACCTTTGCCCTCAGCTAATCAAATAGTTTACCTTGAGGGAAGCATTTATCTCCCACTTTCATTATTATTATTTTCGTAGCTGTAAAGATATATATTTTGTGTCTGCAGAAGGCTGTAACAGTGAAACGAGGTATTGATCTGCTGTATTTGGCAATTTCTTTCCACCTTGCCATCGATATCATGTCAGCCTCTGTCTGTACTGTGGTTGACCTCACAAATAGCTCTTTATGTTCCCATTGGATTCAAATGATATACTATGCTGAAAACTAAATCAATGAATGATTATAAAGTTTTTAGTATTATTTCATGACCCTGAGGCAACTGGTGCTCCATGCATTGAATACTTGAAAGGATACCTAGTAGGGTAAAACAGGTGTTGCTATTTTTGTTCTTATAGAGCTGGAAACATCATAGCTTAGGTCTTAAGTAACTGTGCACTTTGATATTTTTGTGATTATTTTACAAGTTGGGTAAATCTGTGTTTAAATTCCTTAAGGGCCTGACTAGAGGCAACTCGCATTACTTGAAGTTTTGCCTCCATAAAGGACTGTAGGATTGGATTCCAATGAGTCTTACGGCTACAATGGAAACAATTGAAATTACTTAAGAGCAAAAATTCTCTTCTCTGTTCCATGCTATGTTGCATATCGTGCACTTATTGCTTGCAGAAGTTCAGTAGTCCTTAACAGAAGGATGTGAGGAACATGTACTTTTTGCAGAGGGTTGAAGTGGGAATAAGATAGAATACCTAACAAGGAATAGTAAGCTCACATAACCAATGGGTTTTATAAGTATTTTTTTCTGTCCAGGAGGCAAATATTATTACAGCTCTGTAGAATGTTATCTTGTGTACATACTCTGACCAGTAAGACTATTACATTAACTTTAAAGATGAAGCTAAACTGTGATTTAGCAGATTTAACAGTGTTAAAATTTTAAAATAATTTTGAAAAAATTCATATTAACTCCAAATAGATATTTGCAGAAATGGATAGGATTTTCACAAGCACTTAAATGACTTAGGAGCACAAGCTTAATTGAAAGTCAATGATGCCTAAATCACTTACGCCCAGATTTTTAAAGTATTTTGGCGTTGCTTTGCTCAGTATGAAAAAGCCTGCTTTAGGAGTCTCAGTCTCATTTGGCTTACATAGGAGCCAAAATCCCTTTTGAGAATGAGATTTAGGCTCTTAAATCAGTTAAGCATTATAACACTGAGTGCAGCAATGCCTAAACATCTTTAAAAATCGGGGCCTTAGGCACATCTGAAAATCCCACCCCATATCTCAAAGCGTGTGGACCTATTGAAATGCACATTTTTTTATCAATAAAAAAGGTGTTCATAGAGCATTGATGGGGGGCTACTTACTAATGATAAATACATGTAAGTTAGTCAAAGGACGATGGTGTTAGCTTGGCAATTTTATTGGGTGTTAGCCAGTCTTACCACATGGTAGATCCATGCAAGCAGTTCAAACTATACCAATACCGCTGCCAATGAAAATTGCCTTGGGCAGCATACTCTGATGTTGGGAAGAATGCTTTCACTGCCTGGTGTCTGTGATTCATGTGACTGCAGACAACTTAGAAGGGGAGATGTACTATATGTGCCCTGTACCATGTACTAACCGGCATCATCACAGATTTAAAACAAAAAAAAAATCTTCCATTTTAATAATCCTAAATTCTTCCCAAACAGCGCAGGTACAACATCAGTGAAATTATCTTACCTGTAAAGTGGGAAGACTGGAGTAGAGCAGATCAGACATTTTCCAAATGAACACTTTTTTTCATCAGAAAATGTCTGTTCATCAAAAGCAAAGCATTTAGCAGAAATGTGTCAATTCTTATGAAAATTTATTCTGAAAGAAAAATTCGGGTGAGAGATTTTAATACAGTTGAAAGTCTGTTTTAACCTTTTTCAGAACATTTAATATTTTTGGTTTCAAAATGACTTCTTGTGTAAAAATCAAAATTAGAACTAAGTGTTTTTAAATTGACTTGAAATGAGCTGTTTTTTTTTCCCCAGAATTTTGGTTTGCTGGACATTTCATCATTTTTTGTTTCTGTTCTGTTTTGGAATGGAAGAAACTACAAAATCATTGCAATTCCCACAAAATGAAAATCCAGTTCTGCCCAGTTCTAGGTAGGAGCCTGACTGGCACACAGTGTTCTGATACAGGGATGAGTTGTAATGGATAAATACATTGGAATAACTAGTGTTATGTAATGGGCCATGGGACATTTACTGCCCATTCACAGCAGGCAGAATTAAAAAAAAACGTCTGCCACCCAACCTTTCGAACTCAGTTTATCTACACTGGAAGGGGAAATGGCTGAATCAACCATGCTAGGATTTGAATCTGTGGTAAAAGGGAATTTATGGTTTTGTTCCCCATACCACCCCCAAAATTTGGTGTTTAGTTCATTAGGCCATCGTCACCTGATGCTTCCCTGCTCTGTTTTTTAGAGCAGTGTTTTTCAACACCTGGGGGTCTGCAGACTGTCTAAGATTTCCAAAGGGGTCCGCGCTTCCATCTGAAATTTTTTTTAGAGGTCCACAAATAAAAAAAGCTAAAAACTACTGTCTTAGAGTTTATTGTGGTTAAAAAAAGTATAGATAGTTGGTCATATTTGTGCATCTTTTAATCAGTTGTGCTTTCTCTTAAAATTTTTAATAAGATGTTGGTTGATAAACTTTTCACGGAAAAGGAACTGGACACATGCTAATTGGAATTAAGCCTCTCCCATCCTATGAAACTGGATAGTGGATTAGGCACTTGTACTGTTAAGACTTGATCTTGCAAGATGTGGTGTATTTGTAGTATTTATGTCACTTTCTGTTTTGCTGGTGGTTCAGCTGAAAATAAACTAAGGGTCCAGTTGTGCAAACACTTATTACCAGGTGTTGTGCTTACTATAGTGAGTAACCCCATTGAAGTAGCCCTGTGGAATAGTCAATGGGGTATTAGCATTATGTATGGTTGAGTCCTAAATGTGGAGCAAAATGTGATGTAAAACAATGGTCTAATGGCTACTACAAATCGTATTTCTGCCCCAGTAGTGTGATTCAACTATATACATTTCTTAAAAATTTATTTTAATTCTGCTGATTAAGGGCAAATATCCCTAGCTTTCCACTTCACCCAGCCTAGGCAGCTGGAGTTGGCGCAGGGAGCTTCTACATATAAAATTATCCTCATCCCTAGGCTGTGTAGCAGCTTTCAAGCCACTCTCCCATGGCTGTTACAGCTCTGATGCTCTAGGGCATCCAGGCCACTACGTCTTGAGTGATGGCGTGGCTAGCAGGTGAATGTAGCAGCGGATTAACAGCACTACCACTCCTCTGTTTGACTCTGAGAGAGGGAATTGTGCAACTATATTCCACCGTCTCACAAAGAGTCGACACCTTTGCCAGGTTCCCCTAATCTGTCTTTATATGCTCCCCATCACCATAACACTTGAACAACAATCTGTCTGTCTGTCTGTCTATTACTTGTATAGTTTTCTTTACTGAAATATCTGAGTGTCACAGTTCACAGGGCAATTTCACCCGGGTCCCCCCTTTGTGGCCATTAAGGGCACCCATTCTAGGCTTCCAGCTGCTCAGTAGTCATCTCAACTGTGGCAGAGACCCACGTCTCCCTCCCTCCTGACTGGGGTTTTTCTAGGCTGCTCCATTTGCTGCCTCCCTGTGATATTCCCACCAAGCCAGACTGCCTAAACAGGCCAATGTCTACTCTATGCTTCCTCTCCAGACAGTAAGAACAGAGTAGTTTCCAGCAGTTACAAGTTACTACATAACTCTTTATAAGCAAGCACATTTATTCTTGAGGTAAAAGCATTACAGAGAAATCATATTAAAATAATAAAAGAACATACATGCATGATAACAAGCTTAACAAGGATTACCTATCAGCTTTATGGGACCCTAGTAGATCAAATCCTTACAACCCTTTCCTAAGAATTGCCCCCAACTTCGACATAAGGTTCTGTCCATTTGCTGGATCAAAAATAAAGCTCCTGAGTCAGTTTAAACTTGGGCTATGTATCCAAAAGTCCTATTTTTGTCTGTTAGTCTCTGGAGAATCTAGTTTGAAGTAATGTATGCTGTTGTAGCCCTCCCCCATGATTAGCACACAATGTTACATAAACAACTCATTTAAAATAATGGACGCAAAAGATACTACATGGTGTTGCAATATCTATTACAGCTCCCTCTTACAGAGGTTACAGACAATTCCGGCCCACAATAATATGCAAACTTAATACAATAAGGTAATATTGCAGGAAATTACCATACCTGTCACACTGAGGACATTATGAACCTTAATGCATTTATCTTCACAACACCTCTGTGAGGTATGGCTGTGATGCCCATTTTACAGATGAGGAACTGAGGCACAGAAAGACTAAGGCCAGGTCTACACTATAAACTTACATTGGTATAACTATGTCACTTGGGTGTAAAAATCTACACCCCTGACTGATGCAGTTAGACCAGCCTAAGCCACAGGGTAGACAGCACCATTTTGATAGGAGAGTTTCTCCTGTCAACATAACTACCGCCTCTCGTGGCGGTGTTTTAACTTCTCCAACAAGAAAAGTTCTCCCACTGGTGTAGTAGTGTCTTCACTGAAGTGCTACAGCAGCACAATTAAGTGTAGACCTGCCCGTAGGGATCACATGGGAAGTCTGTGGCACAGCAGAGAACTCAACCTGGGTCTTCAAGCTAACAGTGTAAGCTGGACCATCCTTTCTCTCACTCTTTCTCTCACTTTCTTCCTTCCCAGCCTGGAGAAGTGGCTTGGTTTGTTTGTATATTTTTTTCGGTGGAACTTCACCATTTCCTCTGCAGGTAGGGCCTTTCACAGCTGCAGAGGAATGCTTATGATTTCTGCTTTTTTTTTTTTTTGGCCTGCAGACCCTTGAAATGCAGTGATCAGGCTGTTTTCACAAAATCTTTAGGTTCATTATTATTTATAATTAGATAAGTGCTGATCATGTAACTGGTACTATAAAAGATCCAAATAAAGATACACTGAGGAATTTGTGCATAAGGTGTTTGTGTATGAGACAGGCAAGTAGTTTTCTACCTTCTGAACCAAATGTATGCCTCATAAATAATGATGATTCACTCTCTTTTTAGTTTACAAAGCACACAATTTGTGAATAGGGCCTTTAATGTGTTGGTGGCATGGCAGAAATTGGTACAAAGCAGTGTCTTGTGTCACAAGTGGGATGATACCAATGACCCAGCAAAGAGAAACAAGCACTTTGCATGTTGATCTGTTTTGTTAAAGGGCAGTATTTGGCCCCCATAAGTATAGGGGAGATGAGCTGTTCATGAAAAGGACATAAAAAAACCTAACCCTTAAGACACTTTGTCAGCCTGATTAAATTTAATGTCTGGCATTTGGTTTATGTGAAAGATGGGAGGCATCACTGTTCATCTCATAAACAAAGCATTTCTTTTTTTCCATAAGTATTTTATATGTTAATACAGGCAAACCTGAATATGATCACACAATTTAAATGTGCAAACAGCAAATATAAATCTTAGCTGGCAATTGGTTAAAAATATGGTTTATATGTATTATGCAAAATAGTGCAATTTGATTGTTGATCATACTGTGAAAACATAACTCTTCAGAAACAGTGCTTTTAAACAAATATTAAAATATTGTTATATTGAACAATTTATAATGGAAATTATGATTTTATAGAACAATGCAACATATTTATTTGCAGTGCTGTAATAGGTATGGTTCTATTGTAATATTAATACACAAATATAAAATCAGCGTTCCAGGTGTTTTTATTAACTCTGATTATAAGATGTCAGGCTCCAGTCTTCTCATATTTTAAAGAAAATTCAATATTTAGAAAACAGAGTTCAGTATGTATAATTTGAAAATGACTACAATCTGCTGAGAGAGTCAAATAAATGCTTGTGGATAGTTGATTTTTCTGCTTAACATTTAACAAAAAAAAAGTTTAGGTGCCTTTTTAAAAAAGAAAGAAAAAGTCTAGCTTGCTTTAAACAATTGCTGAAGAGCTCTGCTTAACCTTATATTTTGCATGCATTCGTGATTCGAAATAGAAATAAGTCAAATTTGAGGCAGACAGCTTGAATGGCATGTTGTCAGTTTGGCTCTTCGTGAATTGGCAATGGTCTCGTTTAGGACCTTCAGATATGTGTCTGCTTGGACAGAATGAGAACATTTTTGCTTGTTCTTCAGTAGACAACCACTCCTTGCTGCCTCACAATATGCAGTGGTGCATGACAGTTGCCCTTCATTGCTGTCTTCTTAGAGCTTAACCTTTGACCCTCCACTTAGTCGCTGTGCAACGGTTGGAGCAGGCCAAGATGTTCATGAATGACGGGCATCAGCCTGCAATGTGCTTGTCATTATTTGACTGTCAAAAGTAGCCTGCTATTGGGCTCCATCAAGGTTTGAAACCTATGTGCAATAGTCCATATTACTTGACTTCCAGGGCTGTCAACAGGATGATCAAATGTGCATAAAATATAAGTGTGTTGAATACATCTTCAGTCATAAGATAGGAAGAGTTTTTTGTGTGTGTGTGTGCTGCATGTATTCAGATGACTTTCACAGGGCCAAGAGGTTGAATCTGTTGCCAGGGTAAAAAGTGAACTGTTGTCTCTTGTGGTCTAAGTTTCATATAACACAATTTAGATTTGAGCAGCTCTGCCAGTTAAACTCTCAGCTTGTCTTGTGTATCCTATCAGCTTTTCAGCCAGCAATATAAGCAACTAGATACTAGATCAGTGGTGCCTTAGGTTAACTATCAAACTGCAATGTTCGTTTTGAATCTCACTGTAATGTAATATTATGGAGGGAGAGGTCAGCGTGTGTGATTTGAAAAGCAGTTGTGAATAGCTGAAGTACTGATTATGTCAGCTACAATATACTTGAAGGAGTCCAATATAGAAAGCTTAATTGATTATAATAAAATAAGAAATCAAAGGCAATATTGAATAGCCATTTTTCTGTCCAAGTGCAGAATACTATGCATAAAAACTGTTCATATTTAGGAGGGTCATGTCCTGTTTTTAGCATAATATTCACTGTTTGTTACTGTTCATGCAAAAAGCTTCTCTACTGCAATTTATTATAATGGATTTAAAAGGTATCCCTATATTTTCTCCCATAATGTCCTTGTTTGTACATTTCAAGTGGTATATATTTTAAAAGAAAAATATCAGATTAACAGGTTTAGATTCAGCATAGGTTCTTTACAATGTAAAACTTTAATCCAAATCAAATGAAATAGCACTATCTTGCCAATTGGTTAAATTATACTCACTGTGCTGATTTGTAAATATTTTTGTACATTTAAGAAAAACTACTCCCCCAAAACCTCCAGGTTTCATAAGGAAAACAATAAAATCACATAAAGCTGAACGTTGGCAACTGACTAAGAATAGCAACCCACATTTGTTCACTTTATATTTTTTTGTGCCCTTTATGTATTTTCAGAGGCAGCTTTCACTCTCCCTTGTTGATAGTCATTGTCACTTGCAAGAGACCTCTGTCCAAAAGCATTGGTCTCAAAAATTAGATCATGGCATGGAGGGCTACATGAAGTCTTCACCCTTTTTCTTGCTGTTAATCTCAAATGCTGGTACTCTCTGAAAACAAACAATCCAATCCTTTTGATTTCAGGATTTGCTTGTGCATTTGTGTAATATCTGAGATGGATTATAATTTTTTGTACATTTTCAAATGTGTGCACACTACAAATGTACATAATTAATTTACCAAGCAAGCTGATTCATACTTGTCAGGTTTTGCTATATAGTTATCAGCCAGTACAACCATTTACACTTAAACAGTATTTCATTCTTATGACCACTAACTTTGCTATTAGTAAATGCCTGTTAGTGTGACCCACTTTTTTAAAAGGATGTATAAGTGCAGTGAATACATTTTGGTGCAGGGATTAATTTTTGAAAATTGTGTGCATACAAAAAAACCAGCATATAACTGAGTGCCCAATTTGTGCAGCAGTGGTACTTTCAGACCAGGTATCTGAACATGCAGGCACCTGATTTTATCCTATACAGTTTTTAAAATTACATCGCAGAGTCCCAACAAAATCAGATGGACTCTTTCCAGACGAAAGTAATACTGATTCCCATTCATGGTCTTCCAGAACCCAATCCTGCTTCCCGTTGTAGTCAATTGACTTCAGCTGAAACAAAATCAGGCTTGTATTCCTAGTGGGCTCTAGGAGTTTTATGGAGGCCAAACGCTCAGTTCCTGGAAAACAGAAAAGTTCGAAGTCTGTCAACACCAGCCCTTCCAGATATTCAGAAGGGAAGGTTTTGTATTAACGGTGGAATACCTAGTCTCCCTGGAACTACAATGTAATCACTAGGGAAATTTGACTCATACTTTTATTATTTGCATTACGGTAGCACACAGGAGACCTAGTCCTGGACCAGGGCCTCCTTGTGTTAGGTGCTGTACAAACAGAACAAAAAGACATTTCCTCTGTGAGGAAGAAATAGAGTACCATCATGCAGTTTACTATGTGTGTGCATGTGCATGCTCACACACATGCATATCATTCAAGTGAAAAAACAAAGTTGTTTGTGAACATTAAAGATCCCATTATAGTTTTCATAAAGAGCTCTGTTCTGGTGTTTTGGCCAATATAGCCTTTCATGATGTTGTTCTGCATTTATTAGTTGCCACACTGATGGCTTCTAGAACTATTACAAAAAGATATTGAGAAACCAGTTTAGCTATTTTAAAAAAGGTATATATATTGCTATGCTCTGGATGTTATGGTATAGAATGTCATAGAATCATAGAATATCAGGGTTGGAAGGGACCTCAGGAGATCATCTAGTCCAACCCCCCTGCTCAAAGCAGGACCAATCCCCCACTAAATCATCCAAGCTAGAGCTTTGTCATGCCCGACCTTAAAAACTTCTAAGAAAGGAGATTCCACCACCTCCCTAGGTAACGCATTCCAGTGCTTCACCATCATCCTAGTGAAAAAGTTTTTCCTAATATCCAACCTAAACCTCCCCCACTGCAACTTGAGACCATTACTCCTCATTCTGTCATCCGCTACCACTGAGAACAGTCTAGATCCATCCTCTTTGGAACCTTCTTTCAGGTAGTTGAAAGCAGCTATCAAATCCCTCCTCATTCTTCTCTTCCACAGACTAAACAATCCCAGTTCCCTCAGCCTCTCCTCATAAGTCATGTGTTCCAGTCCCCTAATAATTTTTGTTGCCCACCGCTGGACGTTTTCCAATTTTTCCACATCTGTCTTGTAGTGTGGGGCCCAAAACTGGACACAGTACTTCAGATGAGGCCACCAATGTCGAATAGAGGAGAACGATCACGTCCCTTGATCTGTTGGCAATGCCCCTACTTATACATCCCAAAATGCCATTGGCCTTCTTGGCAACAAGGGCACACTGTTGACTCATATCCAGCTTCTCATCCACTGTAACCCGTAGGTCCTTTTCTTCAGAACTGCTGCCTAGCCATTCGATCCCTAGTCTGTAGCGGTGCATGGGATTCTTCTGTCCTAAGTGCAGGACTCTGCACTTGTCCTTGTTGAACCTCATCAGATTTCTTTTGGCCCAATCCTCTAATTTGTCTAGGTCCCTCTGTATCCTATCCTTACCCTCCAGCGTATCTACCTCTCCTCCCAGTTTAGTGTCATCTGCAAACTTGCTGAGGGTGCAATCCACACCATCTTCCAAATCTTTAAGGAAGATATTGAACAAAACCGGCCCGAGGACCGACCCTTGGGGCACTCCACTTGATACCGACTGCCAACTAGACATGGAGCCATTGATCACCACCCATTGAGCCCGACAATCTAGCCAGCTTTCTATTCATCTTATAGTCCATTCATCCAGCCCATACTTCTTTAAATTGCTGGCAAGAATACTGTGGGAGACCGTGTCAAAAGCTTTGCTAAAGTCAAGGAACAACACGTCCACGGCTTTCCCCTTATCCACAGAGCCAGTTATCTTGTCATAAAAGGCAATTAGATTAGTCAGGCATGACTTGCCCTTGGTGAATCCATGCTGATTCCTTTCCTGATCACTTTCCTCCCTCTCTAAATGCTTCAGAATTGATTCCTTGAGGACCTGCTCCATGATTTTTCCAGGGACTGAGGTGAGGCTGACTGTCCTGTAGTTTCCAGGATCCTCCTTCTTTCCTTTTTTAAAGATGGGCACTACATTAGCCTTTTTCAAGTCGTCCGGGACCTGCCTCGATCGCCATGAGTTTTCAAATATATAATAGGCAGAAGATGGTACATTTATATTATCTCAGCCTCATCTTACATGTTAAAAGGAACAGTGGCTTAAAGCTATTACCTAGCTAAAGCCAGGATAGTAAAATAATAGTGAACTTGCACCAGTGACTTTAGGATGGCCAGCTAGGTGTCTGGTTTTCAACCAGAAATCCAGTGGAAAAGGGGATCTGATGGTGTCCAGTCAGATCTATCATCCCACAAAGTCTGGTTACTGGAGGCACCGAGTAATGACCCGTGCCAGCCCCTACTTAGCTGGGGCTGCCTCCTACCTGCATCAGTGGCTGCAGCTCCCAGCCCCAGCTCTTCAGGGGAGTCCCTCCCAACCCACGCAGGGAGGAGGAGAAAGGGGAAGAGCAGTGAGTGAGGGGGCGAGGGGGAAAGAGGAGCGAACTGGTGGTGGGGCCTCAGGAAGATGGGGCAGGGCAGGAGGTGGGCCTCAGGGGAAAGGGGCGAGGCAGGGGAATTTCCTGCACTCCTACTAGAGTGTCCGTTTTTATATATTATAAAGTTGGCAACCCCAGCCTTGACTGAGATGTTGGAAGAAAAACAACTGAGGACTAGTGTAGATAAGTGCCCATTGTGATGTGGAATTCTGTTTTCAGTGTGCACCAGAGTATAAACAAAATGTTTTCAATTCTGGATTTTTTGGAAGGAAAGAAACTTCTGAAGTTGTTGGCATACTGCAAGATGTTTTCTCTAGATTCTTTCTTCCAATTTCAAGAAGTATTCAAAAATATACATATATGATTGAAAGGTTAAAGATCTATGGTCCTATGTTGCCTCTTGAAAGAGAAATAAATCCTATTATCCAAAAGAAAAGAATGAGAGATACCTTAAGGGAAGTGCTTCGTTGTCACATATATACTCCGCAGTATAAATATCAGCTTGTCTCAAAGGTTGAGACCTTTGTAGTGCATTCTTTGAGGGTACAAACCTGTCTCTCTTCTGGCTTTAATGCAATAGCTGTGAAATATCTGTATTAGGTAAAATAGAGGTTAAGGTACCTTAAGGGCACTGAATTCTTATCTTTTTTTTCTTCTTTATTTTTTTAGTAGTGGTGGTGTCAACATGTACTAAAATGCGATGACCTACTCTTCTCTTTGATAAAAGGAAAATGACCTGTCTAGTGTGGATGGTGATAGTTGCCTTAGGCAGATTATATTGTTGCCTTCTTTACTATCAGCATGTACAAAAATAAAAAAGGCCAGGATATTTCTGTTTACCACAGAAGTATTTGACATTTCTAGCTACTGATAAAATATACTCGGGGTGGAAAGAAAGAACTGGTTTACGTTACTAAATAAGGTTGTGAAGAAATGCAGAGATTCTTTATTGTGTGAGCTCTTGATATCATAGGACATATGGCACGTACCAAGAGATTCCTTCCATTGACCTCAAACTCTCAAGGTTCAAGTTCTGCATTTAACCTTGGTTTTCACTTGTCTGAGGTCTTTTGGTGAATGAACAAAGTTTCTGACATCTCTTGAGTCATGGGCTAATGTATGTGTTTAAATATTAAAACGAATTACAATTTGTGATTTGAGCAGACACTATTCTAGTGTAAAAGTCTTATTATTATTAAGCAGCCCCTAGAGCCCCAACCAAGATCCTGTAAATGGAAGCTATGGATAATAGGTGCATGTTTCTGAAGCAAAGATAACTTCGGGGGTGGGGGGGTTCATTATTTCCTATTACTTTGGAATGTAGAAAATTCATAGATGGCAATATGTAAATAACTTAAGTGTTTAATAAAACTATAGACCTAAGGTGTATCAAAGTAATGCTTGAGGATAAATTGATGAATATTATGCCAGACACACACAAATAAATACAGTGACATAACATGTTTTCCTTTACGGTGGTCATGTACTCAGTCCCAGAGTGCTCGAGATTAAGGGCAAAATTAGTTCTAAGCCCCTGTCTTAGTGTACAAAGGAGGCATGTACTCAAGGAGTGCTCTGCACCTTACATCAAAAATAGAGGTCTAGCACAACTTCTGTTCTTCAAGGTCAGGAAGCTCAAGGATTGCATAGAGCTAGTAATATTGGGAGACAGAGCTAACCCCACATGGTGGGAGTGCATACTATCTCATTTCACAAGGCAGTCCAGTGTCTGAGACTCCTTGCACACTGAATCTCCGGAGAGCATTATGCTTGAATCAAGCAGTGCCTCTCAGTGTTCCTGCTGAAGTGGTGCACTTCTGCACAATCCCCAGTGTAGGAGTGTGTCTTAAGAGGTGCAGTAGTGTTAAAATATTATTGCTTTTCCTTAATGAAATTTCATAAAAATCTTTTTGATTTGTTTAAGGGTAGTATTGTAAGTACTGACACAAACAAAAAAAATGATACTTAACACACTTGTCCAAATAATCAGGATATAGTTCCCAGAGAGAAACATAATGTAGTTTTTCAAAACTGACCATAAATGTAAGTGGTAAGTGGGGGAAAATAAATAAGGAAAATAATATAAGGTCATACGATGGCACAATTTTATCACACCAATTGAGGCTTTAGTATAAATTAAGGATTTAGTCCCTAGCACATACAATGGGCCAATTATTCCTTTTAGATGGTGCTATTTTTTTTAAGCTTTCACAAAAGACAAACTAGGTAAGATATGTAATTGACTTCTGGGTTCATTTTTCATACTTGAGGAGGCCAAATGTGCATTTTTCTCAGCACACTAAAGATTGCTGAGTGTTTAAAAGGCAAGATGCTTATTTAAAGTGTGACTGGAGTGTCTAGGATATTACTCATGATATCTGTAACAGAAAATCAAAAAGATTTCACGTCTGTCTCCCCAGAAGATATGGAAGGAGGTTTCAGTAGAATGAAGGCAATTTCTGCAATATTGTAATTGAAGCTCATTAAGTTATCTATCTTAAGAAGTCCCAACAGTCAATTAGAAAGTCGGGAGTCTTATCAGTCCTTTGTATTGAGCTCAGTTACAACAAAATAAGGTATGATCCCAATGGTGGTGATAACTCTTGCTTGTTGATAAGTAAATCAGGATGCTGAAAACTCAAATGATGACTGCAAGTGTCAAACATTAAATTTCTCTCTTTGAAGCCTGAAGACAAAACATTTACTTCCAGTTCACTCTAGCTATATAGAAAACAGCTGTAGCGGGGAGGGGCTCTCTAGGTGTGAAAAAGCCAAATAAATACAGACTACCAAATGACAAAGGAGCATATGCAGACATACTACTATTGAAGTCAATGTAGTGGCACTCATTTATGCTGGTGGTGACTTTGCCCCAACTCCATGCTTCCCCTTGGCATTTAATGTTAATATCATAATGTCAGTTGAAACAAAATTTGCCCCCCTTTCCAGTGAAAAAGTGTTCATTCTGGAGAGAAGAAAAGGAGTACTTGTGGCACCTTAGAGACTAACAAATTTATTAGAGCATAAGCTTTCGTGAGCTACAGCTCACTTCGCTTATGCTCTAACAAATTTGTTAGTCTCTAAGGTGCCACAAGTACTCCTTTTCTTTTTGTGAATACAGACTAACACAGCTGCTACTCTGAAACCTGTCATTCTGGAGAGGGATGATGAATTGAATTAACTTCAAAAAGATATGCTATGAGAATTATTTTGGGGAAGTTCTAGGGCTTTGTTTTACAGGAGGTCACATTAGATAATCACAATGGTCCCTTTTGGCCTTAGAATCTATGAACTTTCATTAAATCTCTTTGATTGTTAGGAATCTAAATAAAGGCAACAATTTAGTTTTCATACCTCTCTGTATACTAATTAAATAATGCATTGGTGTATCAGGCCTCTTCCATCTTAGTGTTACCCAGGTAGCCTTGGGTGTAGAAAACTGAAAACACCATGGCAGTAAGGGGGTAGAAAATGGCCATTCCCAATCCAGTGATCCAGTTAGCTCTGTACAACTCTTTAGACTTTTATTTCTGCAAGGAAGTGGTGTCTTTGGGGCACGGGTGTGGAGAAAGGGGAAGTAGATGTGAGAGTCAGTGGTGGGGTTAATTAATTTTGGGTGGTGTTGTGCTCCTTTTACAAGGAATTTGCTGCTTTTAAAAAAAAAAAAAAGGAAGGTGTTTCATGTATCCAGTAGTTAGTCTTAAAGTCTTACCAAATTTGCCTTCGATAAACAGATCATTTACTCAGCCCGACACTACTGATGGGGTTAGTGGAAATGCTGACAATGTCATTTTGTTATCAAAGTGTTTAAGGGAGATGACTGTAGCTCTCAAAAACTAAACATTTTACATGAGCATTTATTGGTGCAGCCTCTGTTCTGCGATCACATGGTGTCTGAAATATTAGCAAGAAACCTCATGGAATTTCTACTGACAGCAGGTATGGCTTTATGACATTATGCCTGTAAAACTGTGTATGTCACATTTGTAGCTACCTACCAGTGAAAGTTACAGTACATATTGCTGGCGGTAGTTTGAGTCAGATGTAGGGGTTTGATGTTATGCTGCACCTGTTTTTACACAATAATGAAATGGCATTTTTAATTTTATCTGTTTCTAAGTGAGTGATACATTTTCTAAATAGAGTAGATTATATAGCAATGTAAAATATAATTTGAAATCTAGTTGGATAGTACTGTTACCAGTGATGAAAAATCACAGATTAATCTGTCTTTATATAAACAGAACCTTTACACAGTAGATATATTGTTACAGTTGTTGTGTGGCTCTGATTTTCACTCAGTTTGTCTATTGCAATTTTCTCATTTACAACTGTAATTGAGCTCTAGAAGTAGTAGATGGAATTACTTCATCCATTTATTTGCTGAATAGCCTACAGAAGCATTAATGTTAATATTATTATCCACTTCATGTACATAACAGTTCATAATATAGAGATATGAATAATATTTTGTACTGTTTAAATTTTATTGGAATGAGATAAATAGAACTAGCACATTTTTTTGGTAAAATATGCAGGGTAAAGAAGCATCTCTGGAGGATTAAAAAAAAATCTGTTCCATGCTAAGGAAATATACTATGTCCATAGTGTTAGTGCAGTATATGAATACATTAATTGGCCCCAAAATTGCATAGTCAAACACATTTGAAAACAAAATCTGAACATGCATATTACAAATTTCTTATTAAAATGGTTATATTCTACTAACAATAGCATGCTGGGAAAATTTAAAAAAACACTGTCAAGAATCATATATCTCCTTAATAGCAAATAAATAATACATATAATATGTTCAATAAAATTAATATATTTTACATGAGAGAGAAGCACTTTTAATGGTCTTTTAAATGTTCCCTCCAACTATGTTAAAATTACAGAAATAGCTACCTAAAGAGGTAAAATAAGTTCCTATCCCATGTCCCCCTTCATTCCCCAGTACTGTGTGGTTTGGTAAGTTTTTCTTATAATGCTATTTTCCATTTTACATTGTAATAGGATAGCTGGTTTTATGACCCTAAATAGAAATACAAGCCTCTTTTCCTGCATCAGTGTAATATTGTTACTAGACTATCCTTTCTTAAAGATTCAGAGTTGTTGTTTTCTTCCTAATGATTAGACTGGTCCATTTCAGAATGCAAGAAGATCTCGATCTCTCAAACGCAAAGAGAACTAGAAGCAGGAAGTGAAGCTTCCTGGAGGTGGAAAAACAAAAATCGAAGAGCGTAAAAACCTGGTTTAAACTTAAGTGGTGTTTTGTTGTTGTTTTAGCCCAGAAAGATGGTGAGTAGGCTTGTTTAGAATTCCGCTTGCTCACATGCTGGGTTTACCATACTGCCTCTTGTGAATCTGGATCCTGAGCCCTCCAGTTTCCTTGTTTTTTTGCCCATACTTGTTGTTCTGAATGTAAGATAATTGGAGCACAAATCCTTTTCAAATTTCCTGGATTGTCATATCTTGTGCAGCTGAATGTAATGGAACACTTAGAGCCTGAGCTAGTGGAAATAAATGAGTGGGGGAGTAGGTCACCTGGCACCTCTTCGGGTCTGAGGGCTTGTCTACATTACTGCATGGGGTTGATCTAAGACTCGCAACTTCAGCTATGTGAATAGTGTAGCTGAAGTTGATTTACTTAGATCTACTTACTGCAGTAAGTTGGCAGCTGATGGCTCCGCTTGTGCGTCTCGTTCTGGTGGAGTACTGGAGTTGACGGGAGAGCGCTCAGTGGTCGATCTATCGTATCTATATTACGTGCGATAAATCGACCCCCGCTGGATCGATTGCTGCCCACCAATCCGGTGGGTAGTGTAAACAAGCCCTCAGTCTCAGCTATGGAGAAGACGGGGGAAAAAAGATGCTAGAGGACCCATTCTCCAGCCAGGGAGGAACGCATTCAACTCTTGCTCTCATCCTGGTGACAGCGTATCCCCAATCCACTTCCCTCATGGGGTCAGTGGGACCTGGGGAGGGGAGGGGGGGTTTGCATAGTCTGTTCCCTAATGCATTTCACCTTGTCAGATAGGTGTGTCCTGTATACGCTCCTGATGATGGAGTGGAAGTCCTTGTAAACATTGTATATGTTAAAAAAAACATATTCCTAGAAGTGCATGTGCTCTGATGGTTCATTTAAGAGTATGTAGTTAATAAAGATACAGGTATGGTGCATACTTAAAACATGTCTTACGGTTTTTTTCCTCAATAGTTTTTCTTGTACACACCTAGGAAATTAAATAGAAAAGCTCAATTAATGCAACATTAAGGCTTCATTCTTAAAATCAGAAAATCAGGAAAAGCAAAATTCACAGTTCCCTACAATACTCTTTTCCCAGGCCTGGGGAAAATACCCAGTAGCTTTTATTATGGGTTTTCTTGGTACAGGTGTAGCTTAATATATCACTTTCTGTTTAGCAATGTTTAGTTTGTTTTTATTGCACAGTTTGTATATTACAATTAATGTTGCTGTTGGAACCTTGGGCCAAATTCATGCTTGGTCTAACTCCATCAGTCTGAATGGCATTTAAGAGAGGAATTTGGCCTCTGCACTTTTTGATATCTGGTTTTTATGATATTTCAGTTGCACAGCCATAGCATTTCATTAACATAGGTTCTTTCACTACATCTAAATACTTATATAAATTAATCCACTATATGCCTAGAAATAATTAAAATACCTTTGTATCTTCCTGCCACATTCATTTTTTTACAGTTGTTCGTTCACTAATTTTAGATTTACTTTACAAGTAAATGTAAAAATAGAACACCCATACTTGATTATGTAAAATATGTAAGGAGCTCTGAACCACATTTTAGTTCAATGACGTAATGAAGAGTGACCTACTAGAAATTTTATCTAGTCAGAAAGATACAGAAGTCTGGTATCTGATATTTTGCCTCTGGAATTGGCCAGTGCCTTTGTGACCAGGGTCCTGTGTGACCAGTGACCTGTGCGGGCCAGCTATGGTCATTCAATTAGGGTGAACTCTAAAGAATGGGGCAGCCAAACCCACAAAAACTGGTGGATATTCCAATACTTAGATTCACCAAGTCAGCATAAAACAGCTTGTTTATTACCTTTCTGGTTATTCAGAAGTCCAAACAACACAGTTCCCTTAAAGTGATCCAGCCTCAGGCCTCCATCCAGGTACCCACGTCAAATATGATGAAAATTTTTGTAAATCTTATTTAATCATAGAAAAGGTTCTACCAATCCCAAAGGATTGGACACGTTACCTCCCAGGTTAACAAATGTTTAAGATCTTACCCAAATACACGGTACAGCCAATTCTTATTAACTAAAATCTAGAGGTTTATTTGTAAAAAGACAGAAAGGTGAGAGTTAAAATTGGTTAAAGGAATCAATTACATACAATAATGGCAAAGTTCTTGGCTCAGGCTTGTAGGCTTAATGGTGGAATAAACTGCTGGCTTAAGTCAAGTCTCTGGAGTACATCCACAGCTTGGATGCCTCATTCAATCCACTGTTCAGAGCTTCAGTTTGTAGCAAAGTTCCTCCAGAGGTAAGAAGCAGGATTGAAGACAAAATGGAGACGATGCAGCTGCCTTTTATAGTCTTTTGCCATGTGGCCTATGCTTCCTTTCTTTCAAACACGAGCTGCCCAGCACATGGCTTGGAAGCCTTAAAGTTCTCTCCATAGGCATTTCTCTGCATGCCTTGCTGAATCATAAGGTGTATCTGCCTTCTCTCAGTGGGTCAGTTGTATAGCTGATGGTCCTTAAATGGGCCATCAAGCAGGCTAAGTAGTGCTGATGCCAAACTGTCTGGGGGTGTCACCCAGAAACATAGCACAAGTTTGAAATACAGACATATAACTATAACTCATAATACAAAGGTAATACAAACATATAAACAAGGTTATCATATATAGCAAATTATGACATATTTGCAGATATCTTACATGGCATATCTGGCTTATTACTTCGTGAGTGTTACCCAGGAGCAAACATTTGAAATCCAGGTACAGAGCCAATACTTATAACTTTAAATACAAAAATGATACATGCATACAGATAGCATAATCATAACCAGAAAATCATAACCTTTTCATAGACATCTTACTCCATAATCGTACAATATTTTCTGAAAATATATAACAGTGGTTGCAACAATGATCTATATGGTCATATTTTAATCGGATAATGTCACAGTCAAATGCTTCAGAGGTATAGTGCTCCTATCGAGGTGTACGATGCTGTCGTACTCCTTTTTTTAAAGACCATGTTAGCTATGATTTACTTGGGGTCTTCAATAAGCGTGTTGGAAAGTAAAGCTAATTTGCTTCTAAGACTTATATGGTTGTTTATTATTATTTTTCAAATATATTTTGAGGTATCTTTAAAAAGGTACATAGTGTGTAAGAAATGAAGAATAACATGCAGTTGATGTTATAGTAAAATGATATTGGCATCTTTATTGTTTCCTTTGGTTACTCTACCACCAGTTTCCTTGGATTTCTGCTTACTGTAGAAAAATTACATCAAATGCAAGATAACGGAACACTGTCAAACTAGGAACACTTTATATGGACAGCATTAGACAGGAGCAGAAAGATCCAGTGCACTAATAGGCACACTCACATGAGCTACCTAGTCCATTGACAGTTTTTTCCTTTGTTCTTCCTCTCGACCCAGTTTCTGCCAGTGATTTGTGACATATTTTGCAAGAGATCAAATAAGCCTTTGACACCTGATTGCAATGTAGTGCTTGTTTACAGTTGCATTTTTGAAGGACCCCTAGACAAGATGGAAGGCTTAACTTGAAGTAATTAAATTTGCATCTGGTCTGTGAAAGGTATTTTCTTACATGTGCATCTTGTTGAGCTACTTTTATCTTAATTGGCCATGAGGTACCAAAAGAAGGAAGGAGATGCAGGTAGACTAAATTATTGTTTCCTACCACTAAAATCTGTAATTGAAACACAAAGATCACATAAAACCTGGCTAGTACCCAGGTTTGCACTTGCTTCTTGGAAAGATATGAACCACTATATTGCTGTTTGTTGGCTTTTCTGCAGTGTTGGACCTTGCTCTTGGTTCTCTTGCACTACTCTAGGTCTCAATCTTAAGCTGCCAGTGCTTGCTCCAGTCCTTGCTCATGATTGCTTTTGTTTCTTATACTTTTCTAGTTGTTGCTCTGGTCTGCCCTGCTTTGTACTTTTAGTTCTCAAGCTTCACTTGTAGGCATGTGCGTCTTATCTTTGGGCAAATTTCCCTGGCATATTTAATGCTTATATAGCTAGACTCTGGACAGCCTCATCTTGATATCCATGATCCTTAATCTCCTCATTGGCAATAGGCCAAATTCCGATCTGGTGTATATGGATGCAACTGCACTGCAACAAAGTCAGTGGTATTGACTTTCTTATACCAGATCTGAATTTGACTAAACATCACTACACCTGCTTGTGCCTGAATGATATATATCGTAGTGGTCTGTGTTAAAACTGTATTATTTTTGTCTAGTGATAATAAATACTTATGCAGCCATGCATCTAAAGATCGCCTCTTACTGCTTCACAAACATGAATTGATAAATCTCACAACCCCCTTGGAAGAGGGGTTAGTTTTAGTTTCAAGTTACAGATGGGGAAACTAAATCCCAGAAAGCTGAGTGACTTGCTCAAGTTCAAATAGCAAATATAGTATCAGAGCTGAGAACAGAACCTGGGTCTCCTACTTCCAGGCCCATGCTGCAACCACTAGCTTACATAGCCTTTCTTACAGCCGCAAGCACATTTGGAGAGCTATGTAAATAATGATGGTGATGAAATAAAGTATTGGGTAATCTTGTGACTATGACAGTGCATTAAGTTCTCAGTCCTTCTCTGAATGATGTCAATCAAAATTTTGCCATTGATTTTAATGGGAGCAGGATAGGGCCCTAAGAATTGACCTTCTTAAAGGGACACTTTTAGGTTAAAAATAATTAGTAGCACAAGTAATTAAATTTGTGTTTTAAATTATTATTTGTATGACAGTAATGCTGTGAGGACTCAATAAGGATGGGAGGTCCCATTGTGCTAGTACTGTAAAAACAGACCGAGGCCTTTCAAAAAAGCTTAAAGTTAAAATTTTTTAAGACTGTTAAATAACTAATGCCTTTTCAGTGTTACCCAACTTGGATAAATACAATTGTCAAGTCAGTTTTACTTTTTTTCTTTAATAATCACTTTAACTTTTTGGTTCTGATATAGAAGTATTGGGTTGCAATTTTTGGGTTCCAAAACTGCAGGGAAACGTTTAAATTCAAATCAGCCCCTGGCCTCTCCCCTCCCCCTGAAACCTCAATCAGCCTGCTTTCATTAGAATAACTTTAAAACAACAACAAAAACCAAACAAAAACAGCTTTCTTTTGGGATCTATTCAGGTGCACATATCTTAGCATTCCAGTTTCTCATCATTGGGTAGTCTGCTCAGCTACATCCTTCACAATTTACAGGTTCCAAGACCAGATGGGACCATTGTGATCTCCTGACCTCCCGTATAACACAAGCTAAAGAACTTCCCCAAAATACTTCCATTTGAATTAGAACACATCTGAATAGATAAATATTTAAATAAATTAAATCCAGTCTTGATTTAAAATTGCCAGTGATGGAGAATCCGCCACGATGCTCAGTAAATTGTTCCATTAATTACCCTACTGTTAAAAATATGTCTTATATCCATTCTAAATTTGTCTAGCAATTGAATCTTGTTACCTTGTCTGCTAGATTGAAGAATCCATTATCAAATATTTGTCCCCCATTTGGGTACTTGTAGACTATGATCTGGTAACCCCTTAACCTTCTCTTTTTTAAAACTAAATAGAACAAACTCCTTGAATCTATCACTATAAGCTGTATTTTCTAATCCTTAAATCATACTGATGGCTTTTTTCTGAACCATCTCCAGTTTATGGACATCTTTCTTGAATTGTGGGCACCAGAACTGGACAGTATTCCAACAGCGGTCACACCAGTGCCAAACAAAGACATAAAATAACCTTCCAACTCCTGCTTAAGATTCTCTTGTTTGTGCATTCAAGGATTGCTTTAGCCCTTTTGGCCACAGCATCACACTTGGAGCTCATGTTCAGCTGATGAGCCATCAGGGCCCCCAAACCTTTTCCAGAGTCACTGCTTCCCAAGAAAGAGTCCCCCATTATGTAAGTACATGCTGCATTCTTTTTTTTAGATGTATACATTTACATTTAACTGTATTAAAACACACATTGTTTGCTTATGCCCCGCTTACCCACAGATCTAAATCATTCTGTATCAGTGTCCTATCTTCTTCATTATTTATCAGTCTTCTAATCTTTGTTTTATGTTTTCTTCCAGGTCATTGATAAAAATGTTACATGCACTTAGCTACTTGGAAATTGCATAGCACAATCTACATTTTTATGGTGGCTGTCCAGATTGTACTTATACCAATTGTTTAGAGTTTAATTTCCATTGTTGTGGTACTTTCTAGTAATGTACGTATTCTTGGAGTCTAAGGATTCCCATCAGGTCCTCCATACCACCATCTACTTTCAGGTGTAATTAAGTTAGTGCTGATTGTTGGAAACCAGAGGGCAACCACAACACACTGGGAGATAAATTGAAAAAGTCTGAGGGTCTCTTCTGTATTTTCTCCTGTCATAACTCTTCAGATATGTCCCCTCGTTTGCATCATGAATTAGGCTGAATTGAGAGAGGAGCTTGCTATAAAAAGTAAATAAATATTGTACTATGGCCTTGAATTTGCTGATCTTTTAAATATTTTATCTGTTGCTGGTGACATACTGTGAGCAAATTTGTGCCATGTATGTGGCTGTATAAATTCAGTTGTTGAACTATCTCCTACTTGTGTCAGAATATGAGCAACATGCCATGATGCCCAGATAGTACCATTTTAAAGTGCTTTTTATGAGGACCAAAAATTATTTGTCTTTCATGACCTGTCCTTATTGCTAGTTGTGTGTAAAACATAGGTTAGAAGATGTAATTATTTTCAGCCTGCTGACTAGAAGCAAGATTAATAGCATCTGAAAGGAATATAATGAAAGGCTGACCCAACTGGCTTCTGCATTATTCCTTATTTATCCTGCTTTCAAGTCTATCACCTTTGGGCTACAACAAAATGTAATTTATGTTAGTATTGCTGCATCAGAGGTGAAAGGTCCATTTTTAATGAGGGTAGGCCTGATTGGGAATTGAGTTTAAGAATCTTATATTGTAGAGGACGGTCAACAAAACCCAGCTGAAATAGGCATATACACAGAAATGCAGGGAAACATTATTTAACAAGAAATAAAACTTCCATCTTTACTAGACATGTTATTGTAAAATCCAGTTAGCATAAGTCAAATGAGTTGGAAAATAAGTTTTGAGAAAATAAAGGTAATGTAATGGTCCAGTCTAGTAAATCTTTATGGGTCCATTTGCTCACAGAAGTTGTGGCATTTTTGTACTAAACAATACATTTTATATAAATATAATAAAATTCCACTCTCTCCTTATTGACCACACTTGGCAAGTCACTGTACCCACACAAGATTTCTCATCCCTGCCTCACCTTTCCAATTTGTTCAGGACAAAAAGGCAATGACTACCGAAGATTGCTCTAGGGACAAATAAGCAATGGAGTTCAAGTGGATTGCATTCAGCATATATTTGGAAAAGGTTTAACTATTATTACAACTCTTGGTATTTACTCATCTTCCAGAAAAAGCTATATTGTATTAATGCCTACTGTATTGTATTGAGCAATATTGTGTATTAGGGAAGCATTCATGTTAACAAAGTGGTGTATTTCACTGATATATAGTACTGGCCAATTTGCTTGTAGAATAAAGTTAATACTTATTGGGAACAAGAATAGCAAAATAGGCTACTCTAGTTGTTTGTGGCCAAATTATTCTCTTGTGGAGGTGCAAAAGTAGTATTTTGTATACAGTGTTTGCAATTAAAAAGTCAGTGTTTCCCAACAGTTACGACACTGGTTTCTGAGAGATTACTAATACTCCCCTGTATTTTAGAGTAGGAAATACGTATGTATCTCCCATACCACAACATGGTAATTGATGGTAAATGCTGACTTTTTTTTAATGGCAAACTGCATATAAAACCCTAAAGGAGGCAAGTTTTACCTTGCGTTGGATTTTATTGTGAGAGTTTCACACAGCAAGGATGCTAGCCCTATAAATACTTTTTCAAAGGCTTTGAAAAGGTATTTCAGTAGTGCACTCTCTCATAGAGTTTTTCATCTGTGGCTATATGTGGTGCCCTGTCATCACATAACATCAGACTGTGCTCCTATATGCTTTACTGTTATTTCATAGTGAGATGTAAGGCTATATACTGTGGTCCTTCCTCTATAGCTGGAACATTTGATTTCTTCTCTCTCTCTCCCTCCTGCCCTGTCATAGTTGGTTGCTTTTAACATAGATCATCCTTTCCAAGCTATCCTCCCATCATTGCCATTCCATGCTGCTGTCTCACTTCTTTCCTACCAAAAAGAAAAGGAGTACTTGTGGCACCTTAGAGACTAACAAATTTATTAGAGCATAAGCTTTCGTGAGCTACAGCTCACTTCATCGGATGCATTTGGTGGAAAAAACAGAGGAGAGATTTATATACCTTTTTGAGAATACAGACTAACACGGCTGCTACTCTGAAACCAGTTCTTTCCTACCATATCTCTCCTTTGTGGTCCTGCTGTCTTTTTGCAAGGAATCGTACTTTAAGGCAGCATAGAGTCAAGAACTCCACTTCTTCAGTGACAATAGATCTTGAACTAATAACGCAAATCTTGAAAAAGTTCTTTTAAATCCACACTTGTTTTACATTATTTTATAATTAACTTGTAGTGTTTAAAGAGTAGAAAGAAACAAAAGTTTTAAAACAATTAAATATTAATTTAATTAATATTTAACCCTAATTTGCATTAACAATGTTAAATGAGATGCAGAATTTTTGAATTCAGTTTTTTCATTCCTTGTAGCTTCATTGAAGACTAGGATCTTGTCTTATACTCATACTGAGTAAAAGTCCATTGGGATGGAAAGAATAATTGTGCTTTCTCACTATTTCAGTAAAGTTTAAATGCCCTGGTCACAATGCTTGTTCAACTACAATAAAAAGGAGGTTCACTTTGAAAAGATAAGTGACAAAAATTTTAATCTAAAAGCAAGTTTGCCCAATTGTTGTTTTGGTCTGATACAGTGGATTTTTATTGTACTTAAGAAAATTAAAAAACCATTATGATTACAAATTGTGTTTTTAAAAAGTAAAAGAAGAATAAGCTCAACTTGTTAAAATTTATGTGAACATTATATATTTTTAAATGTCTACTCCTCATAGCCCCTCTTGTTGTACGTGTAGAGTGAGATTTTCAAAAGCTCTAAACTTTGGCCTAACTCTGCTTTGCCCCCATTGAATTCAGTGGTAAAATTCCTAATGACATCAATGAGAGCCGAGATAGGCCAATGCTGAGTGCTTTTGAAAATCTCACGCATGTTGTCTTAGCTTCATTTGAAGGCTTATGTGTGGGTGGAATTTGTACTGCAGAAGATATATATGTAGATACATGAACATTTGGACCACAGAGTACACTATAATACAGTTAATCTCTTCAGGTACATACACAGGCATATTTTCCATTGAAACCAATGGAAACTTGCCCTCATGTATATCAGGAGAGAATTTGAACAATGGGAGCTACAGGTGCTGAGCACTTGTGCATCTCTGGCCAATTACTTTGGTGCTTTACTGGAAATTGTGTTGGGTGGTAATCTCTTTTGAAAATTTGGTCCTGTGGGCATGTGGTAGCACGTAATATGTGTGTACCACATGTATTGCATACTGTCACACATAATTATAGCATATGACATAATATAGTACCATAAACGTACGTAATAGAACAAAAAATGGCACATTTAGCTCCCTAAATGCTTAGAAGCTGTTATAATGCAGTAAAGAATCTTTGAAATAATCAAGGGTTCTACTGTGTGTGTGTGTGTGTGTGTGTGTGTGTGTGTGTTATAAATTCCTCTGTTCTTCTGATTATGTGTGTACATATACATATATATGTATACACACACAGACATATACATCCACACACAGTAGCAGAAGAACAGAGGAATTTGGTAGAAAATGCGAACAGAAAAATAACAACTAATGCATATAGATACATATGACTGATAAAATTAATCTCCAGTATCTGTTTTGGAACCAGAGAATTTTACGAAACAAATTGTACTCGAACAGTACCTGTTATAAATTTGTGAGGGTTTTTTTTGTTTGTTTTTGTTGGGGTTTTTTTTTTGCTGGTGACCAGTAAATATGGCACTTGATATTCACTTTTGTAGTTTTAAATTGTCTCCAGAACTCACAGCATAAACACAGTTTATTCACTGTATTAAGTGCCTACGCGCACAAGTGTAAAATACTTTGTGCACAACATGCTGGTGTCATTATTTTTAAAAAATAACCTTTTTCATCAGAGATGCTTTAATAGTTTAACACATTCTACAGTTATGCATTTCTGCGAATGGTAGAGACCCTTGCATGCAATGTTTAATAAATTATTGAACTTTGAAGAACCTTTGAGAAGCAAGGGCTCTATGTGACTGAGCAGCAGACATGAAAAATGCTATCCTCAAGTGTATCTAACAGACAGAAATAAAGGCTTGATCAGACAATATGAGCACTGAGTGAATGATGGTAATAGCATTAAATATTTACATGTATAGAGAGCAACTTGACAATAGAAAAGAGACTGCGGTTATTGTTAAGTTGAATAGAATCAAATGAAACACAGTTCAGTCTATATGGTGTCTTTTTTTTAATAACCAGGGAATTTTGCGTGGATTTTGCTATAAGGTGCATATTGTAAAGGAAAGTCTTAACTTAAAGACAGAAGTTTACTTGGGGTTTACTTAAAAACAGAAGTTGAGTTATAATCATATTAAACCTCTGATTTAAAATCTATGACGTTTCATTAGTTAGTTAAGACTTTGTTGTGGATGTAACCAGGACACTTAATATGTGTATATCGCTCAATACCTATTATGCAATGTTTAAGGGATTAATGAGTTTAGAAAGAGAAGAACTAGAGATATGAATAAATACTTAGTCATATAACATCTAAATATTTAGTACTATAATCTAATTCTGATCTCTATTATAAGAATAGAATAATTGTAGAGATCCATGGAATTACTCCAGACTTATGCCAGGGTAACAGATCAAAGCTGGTCATAAAAATCTGCCATTTAAGTACAAAAGAAAGTAAATAATTTGACTAGAAGGAAAAGAATGCACAAATACAAGATAAGATGCCCATATTTTTCCTGGGATTGCATAAGTTAGTAGTCATATGTGAAATAAATCCTTTTTTATAGTATCCAAAATCCTTGAGTTACATGATCATTGTGTTTGCTGCCCTGTTTTTGTTTTATTGAGAACTTGCAAATTATGATTATACAATAGTTTGTATTGCTTGTAATGTTCTTTTAAAATATATCATGCTTAGTTTCTTACATAATTTTCAGTAGAAATTTAATATATCAAAAGCACAGTATAACAACTTAATTTCATAAGGGACCAAGAGAAGATATATTGTGGTGGAAGTTCCCATGTACTTTAATGTGCAATCACTTCAGGTACCTATTAGTTATAGGAAAGAAATAAAACAAATGTGACAAGTAAATTGGATTTTTTTAAAAAAATATTGTATGAAGTTTGTCTTATTATAAACCTGTTTAGATTTAATGATCTGTCATGTCACACAATTAAAACAAATTGTTAATATTGAAAATGAAGTAAAACAGAATAACATTAAAGCACTTTTCTTTTTTCTGGTTTCAGAGTAGCAGCCGTGTTAGTCTGTATTCACAAAAAGAAAAGGAGTACTTGTGGCACCTTAGAGACTAACAAATTTATTAGAGCATAAGCTTTCGTGAGCTACAGCTCACTTCATCGGATGCATTTTGTGAGCTGTAGCTCACGAAAGCTTATGCTCTAATAAATTTGTTAGTCTCTAAGGTGCCACAAGTACTCCTTTTCTTTTTTCTTTTTTCTGTAATCGTTTTACAGGTGACATCAAAAGAGAGAAAATGTAGCTATTTGATATCCACAAAGTGTTTTAGAATTTGCTACTAAAAAAATCATTCAGGTTACTTGATGTTGTAGTAGACTAGAATTGTGGGGGATGGAATGGCTGAACAGATGGGGTAGTATAACATAGAATCTTTCACTGCCACTTTGTTGGTCTGAATTCTGGCCCAGGTTGGTATTACTTTCTGACAGATGTTTAGTGATTTATTTTTGTGCCTGGTTGTTGTTAATCCACCAAAGCAATTGGAGCTAATTGGCATCCTTGCTGGCCACTTTAACAGAAAAGTCAAGGATTGAAAGGAAACTCTCACCATTGTTGGGTGACCCTTCCACTTAATGCTATGTTCCCCCAAAGATGTAGCGTCCTCTCTTCCCTTTGTGACTGTTGTGAAGGAACTTTGAATATAACAAAAGGAATATGGTCAGGAGAACAGCCATTTAATGTGGCATGTTCCCTTAGAACAATTTTATCTGCCAGTGTAAAAATCATAGGAGATTACTGCTGTCCAACCGGCAGTAATTCCCCCTCTCTGGCTGTAAGACTCTGTATGTGTGTGGTATGGGGAGGGAGGTGGAGTTCTGACCATATTAGCATGGCACCTTGCAGGAATTAGCTAAGGTGCCTTAATTGAGGGCTGAACAGCACAGATGCAGAGGTGGTTCATTGCTTGAAATCACTTCATTGCTTGAAATCTGCAAAATATGCCATGGCAACTTCTGCTGATGTCAGGTTTGAACACTATGCTACAGTCACAACTAGCAGTTGTGGTCTTGAAGTAATGAGGTGGCAGATGCATAGGTTTAAGAAGGTCACAAATCTCAGGAAGTCTGCACTCCCTTTTTGGAGTGTTTTTTCTTAGCTGGATTGGGGGCTCTATGGGTGAGGAGGCACATTTGTACCTAGGGTCAGCTCTTTGAACTCATGTTCTTGTGTGGGCCTAGATCCCATCACTTACTGTCCTCAAGGAAAGAGTGGAGTTACACTGACACTGCTCTTTCTTCGCTGCAGATTTTATTTTAACTCAATTTCTCATAATCCAACTATTAAATGTATCCTTTCTGTGTAATATATCTGGAAGTTGTGTGCTAAAAGTTTTCCATTTCCCCAATGATGAGGCAATCAGATTTTTATCCATCTTTGAGGGGAAGACGCATGCATAGGACATCTTTCATCAGAGCAATAATCTATATTGGGAATAAGATTTTCATGTTCATTACTCCTAAATAGAATATGAGTGCCAAGTTGCCGGGCATTGTGCTGAATTGAATATTTGGACTTTAAAATATTGGAGTTGAAACATAAACACAGTCTATATACCTTGGCACATGCCTGGGAACTAAAGTAGAAGGACCATTCCTGGCTCTCATACTGACTTTGTGGCCTGTTTCTAAAGCACTTCTGGGTCTTTCTGAATGAAAGTTGCTATATATGATAAGAGAAGTTATCATTCACTATCTTACCCAAATTCTATTTCTCTACAGCAGCATCTATTTAATAGAACAAGAGAAAGCATTCCTTTAAAAATCTTTAACAATATTGTTCTTAAAAGGACAGTGGCAATGGTGTCAATATAATGAGTCAGTGGCACTCCTAAACTTCCCTCTTTGCCGTGATTAGCATGCGGTGATTTCTCATTGATAGTGGAGTCCATTGGGTCTCTTGTATAAGAGCAGAGAATTATGTTGTGCATGTTTTTGTACCAAGGCATTCTTTCCTGCAGCCTCCTCCTTTTACCCTTTTCAAGGGTGTCATAGCTCTGAGAATGCTCCAAGAGGAGCAGGTTTCCTAAAGCTGTAAGCAGAAAATGAGACACCATGAGGAAGAGTCTCCATGGCAGACTTGTAAGGAAGAAAATAATCCCATTGTTCCTTGTGCTACTTAAAATAGAGGCAATATTGATTTTATGGTAACATCTTAGGTCCTAAGGCATGATATTGATTAAGCATCTGAAGTATATTTGTAACGGAGGTTTCCAGACTTACAGTTACAGTGTGCCTCCCACGGGGTGATACTTCTCCAGTTGTTCTTGCTGTTACAAATAGTGTATTTCTTAGGGATTTCCAATCATGCAATACCTAGCCACTGTGTAGAACTATTTGTCTAATACAATGAAAGATTTAATCCACAAAGTCATATTCCTTTAATCTGGCCCTCAGGGTGGGAATTTGACCGCAAATAGAAAATCTTTTGCCCCATCACATAATTTGAATTGTGTTTGATGCAGATATAGAATTTATCTCTGCAATTAAAGCAGGTATTTCAACCAGCCCTAAGAGAAAAAATTAATCCTCAAGGCCCTGATCCTGCAGTGATCATGACTAATGTTCATGCAGAGCCTCACTAGGGTTTTGTTTTTGTTTTTTTGTATTTTAATTCCATTGAGCCTTAGTCGATGGCAATAAACTTTGCCTGACATTTCCCTTGCAAAGTGTAGCTACCTGACTGTGTACATAATATTTATATTTATATATATTATTTATAAGGCTATTTTCCTTCCTTTGTTAGACTTCAGGTACAACTTCTTTCTCATTTTAGAATTTTAAAATTGCTTTTAACTATAAAGTCTACAGCAGTTGACTGAACCATCCACTTATAAATCTTGAGGGAGATGTTACAGAGCAGCCAGTCTGGACCAGTATATTGCTTCCTAATACTCTCTGATTTGTAGAAGATTCCAGTGCCATGGACAGGATGGTAGAATTTAGTGTTCTCCTGCAATAGTGGTTGAATATTTTAGGGTTGAAGATTGATATTGCTCATCCGATAATGTGAAGATCCAAAATGTATCCCTTGCCTAAGTTGAAGACTGTTTAGAGGAACTAACAGGAAAATATGCAGAGTGAGGAGATTTTAAGACATATGAAGTAGCATCGTAATAAAAATATACGAAGAAGCTAGCAAGTTGCTGTGTGATGTGAGGAACTCTGGTCCAAAGGGCTCTAAGGAGCCAGTAAGTTCTGACCTGCCACCCAGTGATCTGTTAACAGTAGCCAGAACTACAAGCTCAAAACTGGTAGAGGATTCTAGTCCTGGAATCTTATTGGTGGCAGTCCAGGGGTTCTGACTGGTTCCCTGATTCCATTTAAACCAAGCAGAGGAATGGGAAGTTGTCCATGCAACTGCTTAGGACTGCCTTCCCTCTATCACCTGACTCTGATCTTCTGGTAACCTGACCCTGCTGGTTTCTTGACATCTGATTATTGGTATTCTGGCCTGTCTCGGACATCTCCTGGTGTCCAGCCCGGCCTGCCTCCTCGCTCCCAACTTGTGCTCCAACGAGTAGGTCAAACTGTCCACAATGCCCATTTAAAAGAATGAATGGACACAAATCAGACGTCAAGAATTATAACATTCAAAAACCAGTTGGAGAACACTTCAATCTCTCTGGTCACTCGATCACAGACCTAAGAGTGGCTATACTTCAACAAAAAAGCTTCAAA
Source organism: Dermochelys coriacea (assembly GCF_009764565.3). Lineage (NCBI taxonomy): Eukaryota > Metazoa > Chordata > Testudines > Dermochelyidae > Dermochelys > Dermochelys coriacea. Next base: position 13,590,882 of record NC_050079.1, on the reverse strand, counting down.
AACAGACTCCAACGAGAGACTGCTGAATTGGAATTAATTTGCAAACTGGATACAATTAACTTAGGCTTGAATAGAGACTGGGAATGGATGAGTCATTACACAAAGTAAAACTATTTCCCCATGGTATTTCTCCCTCCCACCCCACCCCCCACTGTTCCTCTGATATTCTTGTTAACTGCTGGAATTAGCCTACCTGCTTGTCACCATGAAAGGTTTTCCTCCTTCCCCCCCCCTGCTGTTGGTGATGGCTTATCTTAAGTGATCACTCTCCTTACAGTGTGTATGATAAACCCATTGTTTCATGTTCTGTGTGTGTGTGTGTATATAAATCTCTCCTCTGTTTTTTCCACCAAATGCATCCGATGAAGTGAGCTGTAGCTCACGAAAGCTTATGCTCTAATAAATTTGTTAGTCTCTAAGGTGCCACAAGTACTCCTTTTCTTTTTGCGAATACAGACTAACACGGCTGCTACTCTGAAACCAATGCCCATTTAAGTTTCTTCTGATAATGTATTCTTCTATGTATAAAATGCTCATCAACAGGGTAACTGAGTACTAAAATGTCAGTCACTATTAAGACTCATTTAATATGTTCTCATAATAGCACAACATAAGAAAAAGCACATCCAGCCCTGCAAGCTCCACATCACTCTGGAGTTGATCATCGACTTGTATTACACCCAGATGTAAGGGTATGGATAGTTATTTGAGTGTATGTGTTTGTTGTTATCCAACCAGCTCACTCAGCCTGCCTCAAAGACTATCTGTTTGAAAAATTAGGGTTGTGAACTATTATTAATTGAGCACTACCAGTGTGTTTAGTGCTTGACAAATATGGGACAAAACCTGAGTGAAATTCTATCCCCATTGAAATCAATGGGAAAACTCCTGTTGACTACAATGGGGTCAGGATTTTACTTTTGGTCCCTATCTCAATGAGCTAACAGTTGAAATTAGGCACACCCAGTACAGTCCACACATAGGTGCAGGTGTTTTACATATACATGCACTCCCTCTAAACTTCATGGTTTTCCACTGCACAAAGTTTTTAAAATGGAATTTTATTGACGTTGGAAGACAGTAGGTTCCAAATTGGTACAGTGATATGGTACTCCTCTAGAGGCTGTCATCTTGTACTCTGGAATTCAAGCTTCCATGAAAAAAAAACAACAGCAAAGAAATGTACGGTATACGGACCTTACAGCAGCACAGCTGTACCGCTGCATCTGTGCAGCTGTAAGGTCTCCTGTGTAGCTGCTCCATGCCGGCAGGAGAGAGCTCTCCCGCCGGCATAATTAAACCATCCCCAACGATTGGTGGTAGCTCTGTCAGCGGAAGAGCATCTCCATGCTGGCGCGTCTGTTGGTGAAACTTATGTCAGTCAGGGAGGTTTTTTTTCACACCCCGACCAACGAAAGTGCTAGTGTAGAGTCAACCTGAGACTTAGCCTTTATATATTAAAAATAGAAAAAGCCTTTTAGTTTATCTACAAAGTGTGAACCAATGCAGTTATGTATGCCACATTTTTCAGACAGCCTGATGGACACCTCTAAGAGGTGTGAACTGTCGTTGATATTGTAAACCTTTCAGGGCAGGGATTCACTCTCTTTGTGTGTGATTTTTCACAATGCCCAGGTCCACAATCCCAATTGAGTCTTTAGACTCCTCCTCCTCCCTACAATCCCTACTGCTACGGTTGTTGAGGCATAATGAGGATTTCAATATCAGCATTGTTTAATTATTTAACTGTTGCTTAAAGCCTTCAAGAAAGAAAAAGGGAAATTATATAAAGATCTTCACATCTTTTACTGTCTCCAGTGGGCAGCTCTTGGTTTATAGGTGGAACTTGGTGGAACGCTGCTACTCCCTACCCCATGGTTCAACTCCTGACAATGACACATCTAAAAGGAGATACTGGCAAGACCAATCTAAACCAGCAAGGTGTAGGTATGGACATTATCTGCATAGAGGTAGTAGTTGATGCTGTAGGAGGTCTTACATCCAAAGGACTTCCCAAAAGGTCCACTCAAAGACAAAGTGTAGAAGGGAAAGGGAAGAAATCTCTGGAGAAAGTTATGAATAAAGTGTGGGAGAGGGGAGGAAGAGGACTCACCAATGGAGATGTTGAAAAAGATTGAAAGAAAAGAGGAAAAGCAGGCAATCACAGAATCACAAGAAACCAAGGAGGAAGGGAAGTGGAAAAGGAGGAAGAAATCATTTGTGTCAAAAACAGAATATTGACTGAGGAGAATGAGAATAGAGAAAATACTTTTACACTCAGCCAGGAGGAGGCCACTTGTTCTTTCTGTGGAGTGAAAGGGGCAGAAACTAGTTCCAAGAGATAAGCAGAGGAAAAGATATCAAAGTGATGGGCTTACTGAAGGAACTTGTAGACTTCTTACTAGACTCTATGTAGACTGCATACTCAAGTAGCTTGTAGGCAATAGGATAGGTTTGCAATTCTGAATGTGCAATTTTATTTTTGGTTATCAGTTCAATATATTCAGTATCATTTTTCCCCCTGTAAAAGCTAGTCTGTAAGTTATTGTGCAACTACACTTGGAAAATGATTGTTTCCTTGATGTTAATTCAATTCTCTACCAGTCTAAGGACTCTTTCTATATACGTCAGCCATTTTGCAATGTTGGTTAGGATAGTTCCACTGCAAAGTAAGTGTATACATAGGCTGTAGTCAGCAGCAGAAATACCACAGGGTTGTGGTGACAGAAAATGGTTGCAACCTCACTTGTAGCAACAGGAAAGAGAGATGCAGGAGATCATAATACATTGAAGAGTAGGAGGAATGGTGCAGAGAATATGAACTCTCAGATGCTCTTGCAGTTGAGTTCTAAGGAAGTTCCATCGAGAGAATTGAAGTTGCCCACCCAAACAGAAACCCTACTGAGGGCATTGATTTAAATACTGACTTCCTCCTGCTGAGATTAATCTCTTCTGGGATTCAAGTGCTGTCATTTGGACTATTCTGCATTAGTTTGGTGAGCCTGGCCCTGTGTAAATTTAAATTCATTTGTGTGTTTGGAATTTATATTTTAAATGTGGTTTTTGTTTTGAAATTGCATTCTGTAGATTTTGTTCTAATTTGCTAACACTTAGGTATTTGAACTCATTATATTGATATCTTCAAACTGATCTAGTTTTGAGACTGAAAGTTGCTAAATTCCTGGTTTCTGAAGTGCACCGAGAGTCGTAGTAACGTGGCCTTGAGCTGCTTTTGTTTTTTCCTCCTATGTCTTCACTCTGGTTTCACTTCAGAATGACTTTGTGCAAGATCAGTCAATGTCAGAATCTGTAGTTTTGCTACATATCCTAGCAAGAGAAAACTTTTATCCTAGCAAGGACATTTTTAAAGTAGATTAATTTGATAAAATATTTCATTAACAAAATTCAAAAAAAATCTATTCATTTTTGAGCTTCCTCTGGTTTTTAACGTAGACTATATTTTGTCCATTTCTGCAAGACTTCTATCTTGTGTTGCTTTTAAGGGAAAGTTTCAGTAAAAACACATGTATTTCATTTTAATAAATATGCACTTGAACAGGTGTTTTATATTTCAGAAACACGGGAGGGAGAGACAACTGTCTCAGCATGTCTTACCAATGCCTGAATTCTCCCTGTAAAGGGTGGGCATGGGGTTGCTTTTCAATTCCATATAGATGACACAGCTTTTGAACTTTACTTGTACTGTAAGTCTTTAGAGTCAATCAAGTTAAAGTGTTCGTCACTAGATGGCACTGAAACATCGTTGTACGCAAAGTGAAGTCTTGAGTCTTCCCCTATGCTGCTACAGCTGCATGGATTTCTAGATGTCAGGAAAATTGTTTTATTGTTAAAGGGCATAGTGTAATATATTCATCTCCATCCAAGGCAGCCATTTAATGCCCTGAAACATGCCCCTCTCACAGCTCTGGCCTGTTAACTATGGTTATTTGGTGTAATAATTAGCAGAGTTTCTCACTAACAGTGGTACTTACTAACACCTCACATTTTCCTCTGTGTTTTTGTACGTGACGGATTGTGCATTCTATGAATGAAGTTAAGCAGGTCAAAGCTTAAGCCCTGTAAAACACCACTATTTTTTGCACAATTGTTTTGAATGGGTATATATTAACTTCCCCGGAGTCCCTGTGGTGTGTAATGCAAACAAATTTCAGTTTTTATTTAATAGCCTAGTGAAGATTTGTAAACACAATACAGTTAACTTTTCAACTTTTGGAACAATCAAAAATAAATGAGTAGCTTTAAAAATAATTAGATCCTATGGACTCCTCCTAACAGTTATACACATTAGAAGCATATTTCAGTCCTTTATGAATTTTTGTGCAGATCATTCAACTTTTAGTTATTCAAGAGGAAAGTCACATAGGGATTTTAATGTTAATGTGTATGCTTGTGTGATACGTAGAAATACACATTTGTCCTCCATGTTCTGAGGATAGATAGGAAAGGCTGGGGTTGTGTTTAACAGTAAAAAGTAAGGAAAACAAGCTATCAGCCAAAAGTGAACTTGTTGAAGATTACTCTGCTGGAAGTTTAAAAAAATAAAATCCAAAAGGGGATGCAGTGCTAGTGGGCAATACTAGACTGTCCAACCCTGGAGTCTGAAGTCCTCTACTACAGACAGTAGCCGTGCAGGCTTCCCCATCTTACACTGTCAAGGTACCCTCCACCTTTATGCCAGTGATAAGGGTGCAAGTGTAGTTTAACTTCCATCAAGTCCTTGATTCTCTGCTGAATTAGTGCCAATTGTAATGGTTGGTTTTATTAGTTATACAGACACTTATTAATGGTTTAAGATGACCGGCTCATTTCTCATAGTCCATAGAAAAGCTGGCAGATGATTACTTTCAGTCACTACCTGCTGAGATAGGATTCAAAGTAGTGATTTTAAAAAATGTTGGTCTGTAACTACTGCATTTGTCTGATTCACTATATTTTAAAATTCCTTCTTCCAACTTTTTTTTTTTAATATCCTGCATTGTCCTTGTTTTATCCTCCTTTCATCATATGATGTTTTTCAACAAGCAACTCCCTTCCAGTTCGAAAGGTAGGTAGTATTATATAGTCAGTAAACAAGAGCAAAGGTGACCCTGACAGTTGTCTCTTAATGTCAGCTCCTTGACCTCCATCTCTTTTATTAATGCATCTAAGCTGCTGTCACCTGGATGGCTATTACTTATAAGTGCATAATATATGTGGAATGGTGGCCTAGTTTTGTGACTTTCAGGTTAAGAGCACCTAGACTTGCAGAACCGCTGGATCAGATCACAGCAAGGTTGATTCAAGATGTTCTGAGTAAAGTGCAATTTGCTGAGTGCAAGTCTCTGACATGTGTTTTTAAAAGTTGAGTAGGTTCGTGAGCATTAAAGATTCCGTGGACCTTTTCATAAGGACAGAGAGGTTAGCCTTTGTATACTTGGACAGAATCACTCCTCAACACACAGTTAGGTAGAGTACTAGTTGACCGTCTGACTGCTTCCCTTTACCCAATTCTGGTTGTGGTTCTGTGGTGTCTACAGTATATCCTGTTGCTTACAAAGTGTTCTGGGCTCCATTAGGATGAAAGTTGCTATACAATGTAAAATATTGCTTGCTGTTTATGTTAATTTTGCACTCCTGTGAGCAGATGTAGAGTCCACCATACCCTAAACAAAATGCACTGTTATGTATTTATGGTAGTGCTCACTGTGTATGTACCACACACTTTCACAGCATTTAAGAAGGATGGTTCCTGCTCCGCGGAACTCACAGTCTAAAGAGAAGAAAAAAGAGAAAATTTATATAAAAGGCAACTGAATTCACTTTAGGCAGGATGGCAGCAGTGGCTCTTTAAGAGACTTAAACGTCAACAGGTCAGGAGCCTGTTGATGAGCTCATAGAGGTTATGCCATGCAGGTGACTGCATAGAAAATGAGCAGGAAGAGACTGTGAGAGAATCTGACATAAGGGTGGATGAAAGTGAGAGCGCTGGCAGAGTGGAGGGGATGACAACACAAAGCTTGACAATTGAAAATAAGTAGGGATATCCAGAATTACGTAGAGCTTTGAAAAACGATGAAAAGTTTAAACACGCCATATATACCCTAGACTTACTGCCTCCCTGGGGTTTGGCTTTAGCAGAAACTCAAATAACAACCACCAAATATAAAGCTCAGCCTAAATTTTGTCCCTAAGCTTGGTTGTTGCTAAGATTTCCATACAGGACTTCTCTGTCCAGACATATGCTCCAACCCCACTGATATCCTTGGTGGCGCTAACAAGTTCCACCTGCTAGTAGGACTCAGCAGTAATTACACTGCATCTTCATGAAGAATTCAAGCACCAGATATCAGGATAACTCAACAACAAAGGAGCCTGGCAGATCCATGCTGCATACAAAAGTCTGGCATCCTGTTAAAACGTGTTGCCTTTTTTTCTTTAAACATGTTATTTTAGTTTATCCTATTGCAAGTTGATTATATAATCTTACTCCACTATTTGACACATCTCTTTGTGATATTAAAACTAAACCAGAAAAAGTAAAGGAGTCAGATATTCAGTGTGTGACTTGTCCTACTTCTGCACGTGAGGCCATGTAAACCTCTTTCTGGGGTCAGTCCTAAAGAGACACAGTTAAGGGCTGGGAGAAAGTAGTGAGCCTGTGGTAGGATTGCTAAGTGCTATGGTCCTAATGATCCAATAAGGTGAAGTATACTGCAGGCTGATGGGCACAGTGCTTTTGCTGGCCAAGCATGCGTCATGAAGCATTGAGCAGCTGGATGGGAAATACTGTTTTCTTATCATCCTTTGACACATTTCTGCATCTGCAGCAGGTTATTGTGGCAACCCTGCTTTCACTTTGTTCGGCGTATGGCTCTCAACTACACTCAAGTGAGCCAGTGCTGTTTCCTGGTGTTTGTTGGTTTGTTAAATTTGACAGTCAGTTAAAATATACAGTAGTACAAAATTTAGTTTGCTCCACTGTAGGGAGCAAAACCTGGTAAAATAGGACAGAGGAGTGTGTTGGGAAAAGATGCATCCGAAGAAGTGAGCTGTAGCTCACGAAAGTTTATGCTCTAATAAATTTGTTAGTCTCTAAGGTGCCACAAGTCCTCCTTTTTTTTTTGCGGATACAGACTAACACGGCTGCTACTCTGAAACCTATCCCTTCTCTGTGAGCCTGTCAGTTTGTCGTCTGCAGAAACTCCACACAGCATTTCTGAGAGTGGGAAGGAGGAGGGAAGAGTCCGGGACCAGCTGGCTTAAGCATGTTTCCCCATCTTGAGGATGGAATTTCTGTATATCTAAATAAGTACTGAAAGTATGGTCAAAATGCTGGTCAGAGCTACATTACTTCCCTTTCATGTTGTGACCCCGTGTGCACAAAGCACAGATATGACCTTTGTATTAATGGCAAAAGGACTACTTTGTCTGTCATGTTACCACTAATGGGGCAAGGGGTGCAGGGAGGTAGGTAAGATCATGGAAGAGTTTCTCTGTTTATCTGGCCAGGGATCTCTCTGAAAATGGCTTTTCACACCTCCCTCTGTCTTCTACCCTTCAATGGCCATCCCTCCTACCCCTACTGCATTTTTATGCTGGGGGATGGAAGGAGCCAATCAGCATTTCTGTGAAATCCTAGCTGGGAGGGAATGTGGGTTTGATTACTTTGTTCTCTATTGCCTATAGGCCCCTAAACATTCAAGTAATAAAATAGAAAACTGGGAGCTAAATGTTTAATTTTTCTTCCCAGGTGTCTAGGGTGCTTTATTGTGATTAATAAAACAGCATTCTTTTAAGAAGCAATAATGCCTAACTTTGTTGTGCAACAGATGTATTCTTAAGCAAGTTGTTAAAGAGTGATTCCTTTGTATTATGGAATGTCTTGGTTTGGCACAAAGCAAATGTCTTAACAGTTATATCTCTTTCCTAATAGTTCAATGCTCTTTTGTATTTTGTCTCTCAGTGCACTATAAACTAAATGATGGTGGTTTAGGATCTCAAACCATCCAGACATGTAAAGGAAAATTAAATAATTATTTCCAATCACAATAAGTTATATTTAGCATTAAAATAGTGCAGTGTATGTTCTAAGCAATATATGAACATGAATCTCACAACTCTCTTCTGAGCTAGGTATTGTAGGTAAGCATCATCGTCGCCATTTTACAGATGGGGAAACAGAGGAAAAATGAGTTCCCCAGGGTGGCACAGTAAGTCAGTTGCAGAGCCTAGATCAGATCTCCAGACTTCCTGACATTCTTTGTTGCACTCATTCCTCCAGACCATGCTGCTTCTCTTTTTAAAAACCAAAAAATAGACAAGTATGTGATTACTTGTGAAAGCCCAGCAGAGTGGCAGTGGTGGAATGTGCCACCACTTCAGGTGCCAGTCAAACAAGGTCAGTCAGAGGAGAGGGTATGTGCTAATCTAGAGTCCTTATTGAATTGGGGGGGAAACAGATGCAGTGCTCAAAGAGCCGGTAAATACTATCTATCTGTTTACCAATTACAGATAGATAGAACCAGACCATGGGCACGAGGAATAGACAGAGTTCAGTACCTACCTTCAGAACACAGGCCTGGAAGGTTACATCTCTTGCCTTAACATAGTGATAGCATTTGATATATGTTGTCAATATGACTGTTTCTGCCCACATGGAAGAAATATAGATATAATTGATATCCATTCTAAATAGCATATGCTTTATATATCTTTTTATAAGAACAGATTAACTAATATAAAAGTGGCTCCTATTATAAATATATTGGGAAGTATTTATTGTAGATGTGCATCATATTCTATGGCCTGGCATATGGCACAATGTGATATTTGAGACCTAATGTATAATACATATCATATGTGAAAAAATACTTGTATTGTGATGCTTATAAAACTTAGCATTTTTCTCTGCATGTAACATATACATAAATCTATATGTGAATGACTGATGAAAAACTTTCACACACTTGCATGAATGGTGATGAGCATGTTAGCTTTACCTATATTGACAGTCATGTCATTTTCACATTTTTTATATAGATTTATTTGTAAATAAATTTTGTAATTATGCCTCAAGAGCCTGATCCAAAGGCCTTTGAAATAAGTGGAAAAGCTCCCATCAACTTGAAAGGGTTTTTGATCAGGCCCCACGTGCCTGCTTTCCTTGCAAACCATCAGTTAGTATACCATTGAAAAGCATTCATATGAAAATATGTTATATGCACATTGTACACCTGTGTAGTTTAGAAAATACATAATCTCTGCAGTGATTGTTCTATTTCTTTAGAAGGTGCAGACACTTTGCAGAAGACCTGTTTTTATGGAACCATGGTCATGAGTTTGTGGCCAAGTTACCATTCAAAGCCTTTTTTTGCGAACCACACCGCCAGTGAAGTCTGGGGCCAAAGGCACCTCTGATTTTAGAGACATTTCGGTTAGAATCTATTTCCATTAAAAAAAAAAAAAAGGTAATGTCCTTTTTTCAAGGACAACTTAATCACAAGTATTGAAGAGAGTAAGCAGCTGGGCTCCACTTCTGCAGCAGAGGCCCAATGAGACCTAACATGCTGGCTGTTTCCCAACTATCTCTTCTCCTTTTCTCGTCCCCTCTCCCCCCGCTCTTAAAGTAAAATGAGTCCGTTAATTTTGGGGGGTTTGCATAGTATCATCTCACAAGGCTCCTCAAAATCATAGGCTAGCTATATGCATTGTGGAATATTTGTGTTAGATGGGAATCAGTTATGAATGGGCAGGTGGAACCCCAAAAATTGTACCATAGGCCTGCCCCAAAAGTATTAAGAGTGGGTCTCTTCCTCCACACCCAATGTAATTTGATAATACATTGTTTTTTAGATGTTCAGTATAACACATCATAAATATTTCAACCGTCACCCCCAAAAATTTTCAACCCCAAAAATAAAATAAAAAATGAGATAAATTATCAAGGGGTTCTGTCTCTGGAAAGCTGTGAAGTTCTACATGTTTTGCTAAATTTGTGACACCTGGCTTTATAACCTTACTGGGCAAGTGAAATCCATGGAAAATAATTTCAAATTTACCTCATAGAGAAAAAGTCGAGAGCCAACAATTCTGTAATGCTATGAAGATGTTCAAATACTATGTAATGGGCATGACAGTTACAGTATGTGAAATTTAATACTCTGGCTGCTTATTGATCTCCCCTTTAGCTGATGGTATGAGCACAAGCATGTGCACTTAGCACCTGCTGTTTCTACATTAACACTATCTTTAGCTTTGTTATCCAGGGGACTTTGAAAATCACACTTCATGTCAAACTGGGGTCCTTTAAAACGTGTAGGTATTTCCTAGACTCATTTTATTCAGACAGCTGCAGCAGCACAGGAGCTAGCAAACAGAGCTCTAAACAGGGGAGTTTGAGTGGGAGTTCTGTTGGAGGAGAAGGTAGTTGTACTTGGTTTTGTATTTTTAGTATTTGTATTTGTGTGTGTGTAGGGGTTTTGTGCTGGGAGAGGAGCTGAGCCTGATTAGGGGGTGGGGCTTTGTGCTGAGAGAGCAGCTGAGCCCCGCCTAGGGGGCGGGGCTTCTGACTAGGGGCCCTATAAAGGTAGCCAGCCAGTCAGGCAGCGGCACAGACAGCTGCAGCGGCACAGGAGCTAGAAAACAGAGCTCTAAACAGGGGAGTTTGAGTGGGAGTTTGTATTGTGGTGCTTGTTTGGGGTTTGCTTTTGCTGGGGGGGTGGTCTTTTTGGTGTGGCTTGTGTTTCCCAGATTAACAGGATTTAGGTGAGAAGGAGATTACAGATACAGAGGCAGCTGTGGGAGTGACTCCTGTAGTGCAAGACACATTGAGGATGACTGGATGTGGAAGCTGTGGTATGTACATGATCCTGGAGGGGAGAACTGGTAAGAGTTTTTTCTGCATGAAATGCCGTCTGATAGAGCTGATGGAGGAAAAGATCCGAGGTTTGGAGATGCAGGTGGAAAGTCTGGTTGAGTTTAGGAAGGGGTTTGAGCAGATGATGGAGCAAAGACATGAGGTATCTGAAGGGAAAAGCTCAGATTCACAGATGGAAGCAGGGCTGGGGAATTTTGAGGAGAGACTGAGTGAGGAAAGTGGTCAGTGGAAACATGTGACTCAAAGAACCAGGCAGAGAAAAAGACGGGCTAGTGAAGGAGAAATAGAGCTTAGGAACAGGTTTGCAGAGTTGGAAAATGAAGAAGGGGATCAGCAGGTACTTGTTGAAGGTGGAACGGTAAGGAAGAAGAGAAGAGAGGCTAGTCCTATAGGAAAAGGGAAAGAGTCAAGGGAGACTACACCAAATATGAGCCCCAGGAGGATACAGGATGGGTTGAAGAGGATTGTAAGGGAAAATAGGAATGGAAAGAACTTGCAGCCAGAGGGAACAGGGGAGAGACTGGAGAATACCACTGTCACCAGGAAAAGGCAGGTCTATGTGATCGGGGACTCTTTATTGAGAAGAATAGACAGGCCTGTAACTAGAGCTGATCCTGAGAATAGAAGGGTGTGCTGTCTTCCGGGTGCTAAGATACGGGATGTAGACCTGAGGTTGAAAAGGATCCTCAAGGGAGCGGGAAAGAATCCCCTAATTATCCTTCATGTGGGAACAAATGATACAGCCAGATTCTCGCTGGAAAGTATCAAGGGAGACTATGCTAGGCTGGGGAAGACGCTTAAGGAAATTGAGGCTCAGGTGATCTTTAGCGGGATCCTTCCTGTTCCTAGAGAAGGGCAACAAAGGTCTGACAAGATTATGACTGTCAACAGATGGCTTAGGGAGTGGTGCTATAAGGAGGGCTTTGGGATGTATGGCCACTGGGAGGCATTCACGGACAGAGGTCAGTTCTCTCGGGATGGACTTCATCTGAGTAGGGAAGGAAATAGACTTCTAGGATCGAGGCTGGCACAACTGATAAAGAGAGCTTTAAACTAGGAATTGGGGGGAGATGGATGGGAGATGTCCAGAAAATCTCCACGCCAGATTTTAGCATTGAGAGGGAAGAAGACGAAGTAAGAATGGATACAGCCGTGGGTAGGAGAATGTATATAAGGAGCGAGGGCGGTGTGGATACTAGTCTAATAGGTTATACTGGCTGTAGAATGACTGTGCCTAATAGGGTACAAAATGTGAGCGAGGCCAAACAGCAAAAATTAAGATGTTTATACACCAATGCGAGGAGTCTAGGTAACAAAATGGAGGAACTAGAGCTACTGGTGCAGGAAGTGAAACCAGATATTATAGGGATAACAGAAACATGGTGGAATAGTAGTCATGACTGGACTACAGGTATTGAAGGGTATGTGCTGTTTAGGAAAGACAGAAACAAAGGTAAAGGGGGTGGAGTAGCATTGTATATCAATGATGAGGTAGAATGTAAAGAAATAAGAAGCGATGCAATGGATAAGACAGAGTCTGTCTGGGCAAAAATTACATTGGGGAAGAAAACTAGTAAAGCCTCTCCTACAATAGTGCTTGGGGTGTGCTATAGACCTCCGGGATCTAATTTGGATATGGATAGAGCCCTTTTTAATGTCTTTAATCAAGTAAATACTAATGGAAACTGCGTGATCATGGGAGACTTTAACTTCCCAGATATAGACTGGAGGACCAGTGCTAGTAATAATAATAGGGCTCAGATTTTCCTAGATGCGACAGCTGATAGATTCCTTCATCAAGTAGTTGCTGAACCGACTAGAGGGGATGCCATTTTAGATTTAATTTTGGTGAGTAGCGAGGACCTCATAGAAGAAATGGTTGTAGGGGACAATCTTGGCTCAAGTGATCATGAGCTAATTCAGTTCAAACTAAATGGAAGGATTAACAAAAATAAATCTGCAACTAGGGTTTTTGATTTCAAAAGGGCTGACTTTCAAAAATTAAGGAAATTAGTTAGGGAAGTGGATTGGACTGAAGAACTTATGGATCTAAAGGTAGAGAAGGCCTGGGATTACTTTAAATCAAAACTGCAGAAGCTATCGGAAGCCTGTATCCCAAGAAAGGGGAAAAAATTCATAGGAAGGAGTTGTAGACCAAGCTGGATGAGCAAGCATCTTAGAGAGGTGATTATGAAGAAGCAGAAAGCATACAGGGAGTGGAAGATGGGAGGGATCAGCAAGGAAAGCTACCTAATTGAGGTCAGAACATGTAGGGATCAAGTGAGACAGGCTAAAAGTCGAGTAGAGTTGGACCTTGCAAAGGGAATTAAAACCAATAGTAAAAGGTTCTATAGCCATATAAATAAGAAGAAAACTAAGAAGGAAGAAGTGGGGCCGCTTAACACTGAGGATGGAGCGGAGGTTAAAGATAATCTAGGCATGTCCCAATATCTAAACAAATACTTTGCCTCAGTCTTTAATAAGGCTAAAAAGGATCTTGGGGATAATGGTAGCATGACAAATGGGAAGGAGGATATAGAGGTAGATATTACCATATCAGAGGTAGAAGCGAAACTGAAACAGCTTAATGGGACTAAATCGGGGGGCCCAGATAATCTTCATCCAAGAATATTAAAGGAATTGGCACCTGAAATTGCAAGCCCATTAGCAAGAATTTTTAATGAATCTGTAAACTCAGGAAGAAAAGGAGTACTTGTGGCACCTTAGAGACTAACAAATTTATTAGAGCATAAGCTTTCGTGAGCTACAGCTCACTTCATCGGATGCATCCGATGAAGTGAGCTGTAGCTCATGAAAGCTTATGCTCTAATAAATTTGTTAGTCTCTAAGGTGCCACAAGTACTCCTTTTCTTTTTGCGAATACAGACTAACACGGCTGCTACTCTGAAACCTGTAAACTCAGGAATAGTACCGAATGATTGGAGAATTGCTAATATAGTTCCTATTTTTAAGAAAGGAAAAAAAAGTGATCCGGGTAACTACAGGCCAGTTAGTTTGACATCTGTAGTATGCAAGGTCCTGGAAAAAATTTTGAAGGAGAAATTAGTTAAGGACATTGAAGTCAATGGTAAATGGGACAAAATACAACATGGTTTTACAAAAGGTAGATCGTGCCAAACCAATCTAATCTCCTTTTTTGAAAAAGTAACAGATTTTTTAGATAAAGGAAATGCAGTGGATCTAATTTACCTAGATTTCAGTAAGGCATTTGATACCGTGCCACATGGGGAATTATTAGTTAAATTGGAGAAGATGGGGATCAATATGAACATCAGAAGGTGGATAAGGAATTGGTTAAAGGGGAGACTGCAACGGGTCCTACTGAAAGGCGAACTGTCAGGTTGGAGGGAGGTTACCAGTGGAGTTCCTCAGGGATCGGTTTTGGGACCAATCTTATTTAATCTTTTTGTTACTGACCTTGGCACAAAAAGTGGGAGTGTGCTAATAAAGTTTGCAGATGATACAAAGCTGGGAGGTATTGCCAATTCAGAGAAGGATCAGGATATTATACAGGAGGATCTGGATGACCTTGTAAACTGGAGTAATAGTAATAGGATGAAATTTAATAGTGAGAAGTGTAAGGTTATGCATTTAGGGATTAATAACAAGAATTTTAGTTATAAGTTGGGGACGAATCAATTAGAAGTAACGGAAGAGGAGAAGGACCTTGGAGTATTGGTTGATCATAGGATGACTATGAGCTGCCAATGTGATATGGCTGTGAAAAAAGCTAATGCGGTTTTGGGATGCATCAGGAGAGGCATTTCCAGTAGGGATAAGGAGGTTTTAGTACCGTTATACAAGGCACTGGTGAGACCTCACCTAGAATACTGTGTGCAGTTCTGGTCTCCCATGTTTAAAAAGGATGAATTCAAACTGGAGCAGGTACAGAGAAGGGCTACTAGGATGATCCGAGGAATGGAAAACTTGTCTTATGAAAGGAGACTTAAGGAGCTGGGCTTGTTTAGCCTAACTAAAAGAAGGTTGAGGGGAGATATGATTGCTCTCTATAAATATATCAGAGGGATAAATATAGGAGAGGGAGAGGAATTATTTAAGCTCAGCACCAATGTGGACACAAGAACAAATGGGTATAAACTGGCCACCAGGAAGTTTAGACTTGAAATCAGACGAAGGTTTTTAACCATCAGAGGAGTGAAGTTTTGGAATAACCTTCCAAGGGAAGCAGTGGGGGCAAAAGATCTATCTGGTTTTAAGATTCTACTCGATAAGTTTATGGAGGAGATGGTATGATGGGATTTTGGTAAGTAATTGATCTTTAAATATTCAGGGTAAATAGGCCAAATCCCCTGAGATGGGATATTATATGGATGGGATCTGATTTACTATAGAAAACTCTTTCCTGGGTATTGGCTGGTGAATCTTGCCCATGTGCTCAGGGTTTGGCTGATTGCCATGTTTGGGGTCGGGAGGGAGTTTTCCTCCAGGGCAGATTGGAGAGGCCCTGGAGGTTTTTTTGCCTTCCTTTGTAGCATGGGGCATGGTTGACTGGAGGGAGGCTTCTCTGCTCCCTCGAAGTTTTGAACCATGATTTGAGGACTTCAATAGCTCAGGCATGGGTGAGGTTTTTCATAGGAGTGGGTGGGTGAGATTCTGTGGCCTGCGCTGTGCAGGAGGTCGGACTAGATGATCAGAGTGGTCCCTTCTGACCTTAGTATCTATGAATCTATTTCATTTATTTTTGAGTGTGAGGTCTTTTAAATAATATATTAAGTTTCAGATGATTAAAAAAAATCTTTAGTGTTTTGATTTTTAAAGGTTTCAGAGTAGCAGCTGTGTTAGTCTGTATTCGCAAAAAGCTTATGCTCAAATAAATTTGTTAGTCTCTAAGGTGCCACAAGTACTCCTTTTCTTTTTGATTTTTAAACATACTCGAATTAGACTTGAGATCTTTTTGTTGTTGTTATCAGTCATAAAAACAGTCCTGGATTCTCAACTGAACTCAATATTTTCTGGGGGCTGCAGAGAAACTGGTTGCATCTCCCTAAATCTGGACCTTGTTCTAATAATTCTGCAATAATGGATGTTATCTGATTACTTCATATGGTAAAGCCTTTGGGCTAATTGTAGTGGCTCATGTATGAGCCTGAAAAGTGGTGAGGGGGCACACAGAGCAACAAACAGCACAGGGGGCAGGCAGAATCCTGGTATTTGCTCTTCTTAAATGCGAAGTACAGAGGGATATTAGTTTAGTCAGCAGAGCTAGTTACTCCAAACTGGCATTTGGTCTTCCCATCCCCCCCTTCCCAATGGCTGGAAGTACTGCATCTTGTAGGAGTCCACAGTTGATTACACTCCCCCAGGGACCCAGAGGCATTTTTCTTTCCCCTGTCCTCCACAATCCAGATACCTGGCTGCTTCTGCTGTCAGCCTCCACACAAGCTTCCACAGTGGCTGCTACAGCAACAGTATATCACTTAATAAACTCATTATTACCATTATCATTTATTTGTATTGTGGTAGTATCAGAGGTCAGTTATCAGGATCAAGGCCCCATTTTGTAAGGCAATGTAAAAACACATAGGCAGAGTTGGTCCCTGCTTTGAAGAATTTGCATTCTATGATGAAAACCTAATTTTTGGCTTATTTGAGATTCTTCTTGGTTTTCCTCAAAGGTTTGCTCTTCATTTTCATAGAAGGGAACGTACAAATACCAGCTCAGAATTGAGGCCAAGTGCACTTTTAGTTAACCATCTCCAAACTTTAACATTAATCTCACTGTATTATTATGCACAAATTTATCAATGGAATGGGAATCCATCAGAGCAATTTTGTATTAGCATAACCCATCAGTGAGTCTGTGTTCCAAATTCCCCTCTGTGTCTGATCTGCAAAGAAGAGGAGTCTGTTATAACACCATCTAGAGACTCTGGCTCTTTTCTATAGCAACACATGGTTTTAGTTCTGGTCTGTCAGCCAAGATGGTGGCTGTTGTATAAGAATGTGAGACTTTCACAGATTGTGATGCCAAAAAGCAACCGTTGTTAAGTGTTAAACCTTTAGCAAGCCTAAATCTGTATTAAAATTTTAATATATTCACTTAATTGAGCACCTCGTGCACACCCTGGCTTTTTGCTTAGGCAGCTCTCCTGCTGAAGACTAGGTTTTTCAAAAAGTGCAAGTATGCTTTTGCCTGTGCCAACATGCTTACATGCATATGGAATTTGCACCTATTCCTGTCTGGGTGCAAATCAGAACATCCACTGGGGATGTGTATACACTTTAAGAAATAATCTTGCTCAAAGAGAAGAAGCCATTTAAAAAGAAAAAGTGAACTGCTTGATCAGTTGAAGAGACTAAATAATATTATATTATAATAATGTTTTGTCCATTTCTAGCACTTTCAGTCCAATGATTTCAAAGTGTTTTACAAACACTAATGAGTTAGGCTTCACAGTGTCTTGTTAGGGAAATCTCTCCCACCCACTCCCAGCATTTTACAGATGAGGAAAAACAGAGGCATAGAGGAGTTAAGTGACTTGCCTAAAGCCAGTGTATGACAGCGACAGGAATAGAACTCTGATCCCCTAACTATCTAACTTTCGTCTTAATCACAACACCATCCTGTTTCCCACTTAAAATGGAGTAGAACTCTTTGTGGAATAAAAATACAAGGAAGAATTATAATTACGGTATTTTATCTTTATTTGATCTCTGTTTTGGTTTTTTTAATTATTGTTTGGCATGTTCTGTGTTAAGACTGGTGCTTAGCATTTCCTATATTTAACCTATAACCTATATTTAACACCTGGTCAAACACTATTTAGCTCTTTGGCATTGGCTGTTAGGAGGAATTTTTGCTACAATTATCTGGATTAAGTAGAAACCATTTCCATTTACTGTCATTAAGCTAATTTAGCTCCCTGGGAGATATCCTGATAACGCTCTGCCTAGTTAAGTGGTATATATTGCATTTAGTTTCTCAGCATCTGTTTGACTGTCTTTCAGTGAAACGGTGGGAAGAAAGCCAAGCAAAAATAGTCCTTAGTCTTTGCTCTTTTCAGATCCTTCACAATTCACAAAAGCCATGTTCGTCCAAAAATATAAAAGCCCTCTCACCCTGAACGAACGTGTGCACACTCTCTCACACGCACACATACGAGTCTGAAGAACGATTAATAGGTGTTGGAATCTGTATAAAGGTAGGTAATTAATTTTCCCAAAGCAAGAAGTTTGCTTGCTTTCCACCAGTGTAGAGCTGATCCAGTAACCAGTCTGTACCTGCTGAAGGAGGATGCCGAATGGTAAAGGGACCAAAAAATGGATGATGCTGTCAAGGTGCTTGCAGTGATGCCAACAGTTTATTGATAGGGTCTGCTGGGGTGGGGCTCAGGGGCATTCCAGCAGCAAAAAGAGGCCATGTTTGAATGATTTATCATTTCAACTTCCTATTATAATTACTTAAAGTGCTAAATCATGTGTGACAAATCTAACACTCAACTGGGCAAGAAGATTGCCAGTCCCTTTTCATTAACAGCTACTGGCAAAAGAACAATGTTCCTTAGGTTAAAACAACAATTAGAGGACCCTTAACATATCAAGTCAGGCCACTGAGAAGGGATACTGATAGCAGACATTTTTCACACATAGCTAAGCTGCTTCAATGCATAAATTAACTTTGAGTTCAGTTACATCAGTCAAGTGTGTTGTGCATATGCATGACTGGGCTGTGTGTGTGTGTGTGTGTGTGTGTGTGTGTGTGTGAGAGAGAGAGAGAGAGAGAGAAAACCAGAATGTGGGCCTGTTGAGTTATGAGAAAGAGTAGAGAACTTGGACTCAGTAAGCAAAGCCAAACAGTACCTTAGCAGGAAGGAATATCAGTCTTTAGACAGGTTTCAGAGTAGCAGCCGTGTTAGTCTGTATTCGCAAAAAGAAAAGGAGTACTTGTGGCACCTTAGAGACTAACAAATTTATTAGAGCATAAGCTTTTGTGAGCTACAGCTCACTTCATCGGATGCATTTGGTGGAAAAAAAACCTTTTTTTTTCTTTAGACAGCTGCTCAGTTATAAATACTGGTATTAGAACTAAGATTTTTGTTTGCAATCCTATAGTTTGTGCATTACTTTTTTTCCCTCCCTCCATGACCCAATCAGTTAATTAGGTCCTATATACTCCGTAATCTAACTAGTCTGTTTAATGGGACAGTAAAATGTACAGTGATTACATAAACCAAAAAATATTTGGAAATGGAGTGCAATTTGGGAACACAAGTTATGAACCATTAAGTATTTTTTAGATAACTCTAGATCATGAATTTTGATTCATACTAGTTTAGATGGAGTCATGTAGTTCTTGGCCTTAAGAACCTATAAAGCCTGTTTGACATGATCGTGGGAGGGAAGGTGTGCTGTACTGCCCTAAGTACAGTGCAATTTGTGGTGTTATATCTGCCAGTATTTTTTGACAGATTAGATTATAGGAAGAATGGTAGCACAGATAGTGTAACTGCTGGTAAATCTGAGTATAATGAAAGAAAATTGAAAATATAACTGCATTTGAATCAAAATAGAAAAGAGAAGAAATTATCTGAAATTTTCTTTGTGATAATGCACTATATAGAAAAGTACAAACAGCAACAATACATTTCTAGAATGCATTTTTTATTGTTAAAGATTCATTTCTGACTGAACTAGATTCAGTGAACCATTTGAATGATCTCAGTTACTATAAAATTTCAATAAGTAACACCAACTAACCAGGTTAAAGAATCACTTTCACCTTGAAAATCACGCTTCTACCTGAAGTCTTTGTAACTACTATAATTGCAAATTACATCTAATATTATAAAACAAAGATAGGAGAAGAAAACTTATTTTTAGTGTGCTTACTTTGTGCATTTGATAGTATTTTGGGTATAGTCAGTTTCACAGTTACAGTTAGTTTTTTTCTGTGCTAAAAGACTCATATTCAGGGGAGCAAAAAAAGCTATTTTGTTTTGTTTTTTCAGGAATTTTAAAATCTAGTTTCAGGATTTATTTTTTAAAATGCTGTTTATCAGAAACTGAGATTTTTTTTTTAAAAATTCAATTTGTCAGTATCCTGTAAATATAAAAAGAAAATGATACCTGCTTCTTTCAAGTTAACACTGAACTTGTCCCAAATGGAACAGTGACTGTACTGTATTGTACTGTCTATGAGGTTATATGAGATTTTAAGCCACAAACCCAAGAGACACTGTGATCCAAGAATCTGTTTGTCTAAGGTCTGATCTATTGGTAGTCTTTGCATTAACTTCAGTGGGGTTTGAATCAGGCCCCCAAAGGAGGAGTGAAAGGCAAATAACATTTTTGCCTGCACTTTTTGAAGATTCACTTTTCTCTGTTATATCACTAATTGTAAAAAGAAAAGGAGTACTTGTGGCACCTTAGAGACTAATAAATTTGTTAGTCTCTAAGGTGCCACAAGTACTCCTTTTCTTTTTGCGAATACAGACTAACACGGCTGCTACTCTGATCACTAATTGTGTGAACTTGAGTAAGTTGCTAGACTTCTCTGTACTCATCTATGAAAATCTATATTTAACCTACTATGCCTTATAAGGATAATGAGACAAAATTCATTAAACTTTCTTCAGATCCATGGATGAAAATTGCTATATGCAGTGAGCCTGATTTTCTCTTGTCACAACAGTGTAAGTCAGAAATTGACTCAGCTGAATGCAGTAGAGCAGGGGTGGCCAACCTGTGGCTCTGGAGCCACATGCAGCTCTTCAGAAGTTAGTATGCGGTGCCTTGTATAGGCACCGACTCCGGGGCTGGAGCTACAGGTTCCAACTTTCCAACGGGCCGGGGTGTGCTCGCTGCTTAACCCCTGGCTCTGCCACAGGCCCTGCCCCACTCCATCCCTTCCCACCGCCTCCTCATAACCTGCTGTGTCCTCACTCCTCCCCATCCCACCCAGAGTCTCCTTCACGCCACGAAACTGCTGATTGAGAGGTCGGGGAGGGAGGGGGAGGCGCTGGCGCTGATCGGCAGGGCTGCCAGTGGGCAGGAGGCACTGGGAGCGGTGAGAGGGGAGGAGATGATGGGGGGCTGCTGATGTATTACTGTGGCTCTTTGGCTATGTACATTGGTAAATTCTGGCTCCTTCTCAGGCTCAGGTTGGCCACCCCTGTAGTAGAGTTACAATGGTTTGAAACTGATATAAGTGAGAAGCAAATAAGGTCCAGTAATTGCAAAACATTTTTATTTGTACACCTACAGTAACAATAAACATTTAATGAGAAGGGCTAGTGGGCCTGCTGTGTGGGCACAAAGAATAGTTTGGATTTAGAAATGTTACTTTGGAAGAAGCAGCCAGATTTTGAGGCATCCTGCATATGAAAGGTGGGAGGAATGGAAGGAGTCAAACAGCTCCTGCTCTCCAGATTGCAGGCCTGAATGACAGAGGAGGGTTGTTTTGTCTTCAGATACAGAGAATGAGGGCGGCCTTTGGAGGAAAGATTAGAAGTTCAGGACTGTCCATGTTATATCTAAATTGACCGTGAGACATCCACATCCAAGAGGAAATGTCTGAGGTACATTCCAAGATTTGGGATTATTTGAAGAGAAGTGGCTTAGGGGTGGGAAGGTAAACATACAGATGGTAGATGAAGCTGTTTAAGAAGATGACACCCATACTGAAGTTGTAAAGGGAGGAGAGAAGGCCAAGCACAGAGCCAAGTGGGATTTCTTTAGAAAATGGGAAAGGAAAGAGGACCCCGCAAAAAGAGTTGGTCAAGGCAATTAAAAAATGAAGCCACATGGGTGATGTATATGGGGAACAAAACGAATAGGAGTTCATAATTTCTTAATGAGGAAAGGGGTTTTTGAAGACTTTTGACTTTTTAGAATCCAGCTCCTGTCTTCAGCATAAGTGATTAAAGGAATCCATGTGCTCATATATCTACTGTATGGATCATTCTTAAAACTAATTGTTTTGCATTGCTAAGACTTGCCATATTTCTGTAAGCCATCTTTGAGAGTAATCACAGCGGAAGCTGAAAGCTTTTCAGCTAACACAATGGTCCATAATTACTGGGTCCAATGTTGATCACACGTGAGTAAAGAGAGTGTATTAGCACAAAAGGATAGCTGGAGTGCATCTAGCGTAAACATGGTCTTTGCAAAGATTTTGAATGTGCAGGCTATGTTCTATGCAGATCAGACCTTTATTTTATATTACATGAGTAAAAACAAACTTCTTAAACTAATAAGATCTTTTTATTGACAACTATAACTTTAAATCCAATTAAAATATAAAAACAAATTTCAAAGGTCAAGATGTGAGAATTTTTATGCCAAGTTTGAAGTTGGATTGAATTTTACAAATGATATATCAAACTGTGAAACCAGAAGTAGTTTTATAACCTCTTATATTATGTTTTGTATATAATTAATGGGCAACAGCTGTAATGGACTCCATCTTCAACTTAAAGATTTCCAGCTTTGCAGGTGTATAATACTGTTAAGTCATCCCTTCTCCCCTCTTTCCTCTCCCCTCAACTAGACTATTAACTGCAAGTAATAAGAACAGTTGTAGGTAATGGGGGCAAATGACGTATCAATACAAAACATCTTGGGGTTTTAGGCCTTACGTTTCAGGTTTTTAAAATGTTATTTTTTTAAAATGTAAGACATTTTTGGGTCAAATTTTGAGAAAGACCTTGTAAAGTGAGGGAGCCTTTCTAGGGAGGGGCTTGGCAGTATATTAAAAAGTTTTAAGTTCTGCCCATATAACTATCCTATCTTCATTTTATAAATCCATCCAACCTGATAACATTTGAGCAGTGAGACTCTTTAGGTAACATATTCTGGTTTTTTAAATAATCTGAGGGAACATTCATATTCAATTGCAGCTTTAAAAGGGACTAATGGCTCTTCCTGTGGGAAGCACCAAAGGTGAGTGTGGGAGAGACACATTTGAAAACTCAGGAGTTCGCTTCATGGAGTTGGAGCCGTCTTCTTCTCCAGGGGAGAGGCGTTTGCATTCTCAGGGTGGGGACACAGGGACACAGCCTACATACCTCACAATTTCCATGGACCTATGGGAAGACAAAACACAAGGCTGATTAAGCAATGCCATCTCTGGGGATGGACTTTCCTTTCATGCTGATGACAGGCCCCCACCTCTCTCTGGTAGTGTCTCCCATGGGAGTTTTGCTTCTGTCGGTTCTCCTTCCCCCATTCTCCCTCCTCATTAAGGCATCATTAAAGTTAATGAAACTTAAGGATGTACTTAAGTGTTTTGCTGAACTGGGGCCTAATTCTCTCTTCTCTTCTCTTCTCTTCTCTTCTCTTCTCTTCTCTTCTCTTCTCTTCTCTTCTCTTCTCTTCTCTTCTCAGAGGAGTGTAAAACCTAGGATTGCCAACTTTGATTGATTGCAGAAAACCGAATGCCCCCTACCCCACCCCTTCCCCAAGGCCTTGCATCCTGCTCACTTCTTCCCCATTCTCTCCGTTGCTTGCTCTCCCCTCCCTCGCTCACTTGCTCCTTTTCACCAGGCTGGGGCAGAGGTGGGGTGGGACCAGGGATGAGTGGTTTGGGGTGCAGGAGGGGGCTCCGGGCTGGGGCTGGGGCTGAGGGGTTTGGAATATAGAAGGGAGCTCAGGGCTGGGGCAGGCAGTTGGTGCATAGGAGCGGTTGCAGGGTGTGGGCTCCAGGTGACGCTTATCTGAGGTGGCTCCTGGAAGCGATGACATGTCAACTGGCGCCTAGGTGCAGGGATAGCCAGGAAGGCTCCACGTGCTGCCCTCGCCTGCAGGCACTACTCCCACAGCTCCCGTTGGCCACAGTTTCCAGCCAATGGGAGCTGCGGAGCCAGTGCTTGGGCGGGGGCAGCGCATGGAGCCCCCGTGGCAGCCGATGCGCTTAGGAGCCAGGACATGCTGGCCACTTCCGGGAGCCACATGGAGCCAGGGCAGGAAGGGAGCCTGCCTTAGCCCTACTGCACCGCCAACCAGACTTTTAACAGCCCTGTCAGCAGTGCTGACCAGAGCCGCCATGGTCTCTTTTTGACTGGGCATTCTAGTAGAAAACCAGATGACTGGCAACTCTAGTAAAACACACAGATAGAAGTTAATACAGCCATGTCTCACTGCCCCTCTAACTGCTTCATTATGACCTCAGAATGCATGGAATTCACACAAAGGGATTTCTGTGGGTTCTCAAAATGGTGAACATGCCAACAGCTGTGTTTTCCCATTTGCGCTTTCTGCTGCAGAACACTGGCCTGTTCCTATCTGCATAAGGAAAAGGAAGACTCAGGCCGTCAGGTGAGAAACTCTGTCTGGATTAAATTCTCATCTCTCTTATCTCTGTCTTTCCCTATTTTAAGGTCATGACATCTTGGGGGAATATGTTTAGGAGTATCTCATCTCTTCATTTAAAAAAATGAATAATTCAAATAAAATTTAGGCAGCAGTTAGATTACGTACTGAAGGTCATTATAACATGAGTTAGGTTGTGATTTAGAAAATATAAATAATTTACAAGCATGGATGAATCTGAATATGCAGAATTATTACTTTGCAATTAGTATTATGTGCTTTCTATCAGACAAGTCAGAACAAGCACATTTTCAATAGTTACAGATTTGAAAGAGTAAACTAAAAGGACTTAAAGTACACACGCCTCAATGACATTAAACATGAACTAATGAAATTACAATCAAAGCTCGTTATAATAATCAGTATCTATGTCAAGAAACCTTCATAACAAAATGGGACTTTGTTAACTTTCTAAGGCTCTGTTGTTAGATAAATTAAACTAACTGGAATGCTTCTTTCAAAATATTTATTAAATAAAGTTGGACTAAGCTGTCAGTTTGTGATTCTGCCCCTGGCAAGAGACAGTGCATTTGTTTCGCTGCTTCTGGAGCAACCCAGGCGTGAGACTGTGACTTGGGGAGTCACAATATCACTTACATCCTATGCTCTGAGGAGGTGGTACATTGCAACAGATCTGTGCTTGTCGCAGTGTCTGCTCCCCAAAGCACTGCCATAATTATACTGCTAGGAATGTTGGGGTATGGAGTCAAGGCTCCATCCTCTCTTGCCACTTTCCACCCACCTGTGCAAAGGTGGGGACATAGAGGCTTTATTGAGCATCTATTCTCCCTGTGCGGAAGTGGCAACAATCTAGTCTTACGCCCCCTCTTGCTGCCTTGTGTTGACATGCAGGATGGGCCACGGTCTGGCCCTTTATGCAATTTCAAAATACCTTTTAATCACCTGTACAGAAAATAAATAGCTTATGTTCATGGGTTGGTATCCATACACCACGATGTTTTACTCTATAATTATTCATAGTTTAATTGTGTAGGAGGCTCCTATTCCCTGTATGTGTCAGAAATATACAGCATATATGAAAAAACCATCAAAGATTTATGCAAGATTTTATGTGAAAATAACAGAGAACAGGATGATGAATGGTTAAGAATATGTGACAATAGGATTAATATGGTACTTGGGTCATTTCATTATTTTTGTAACATCTGCCTAAATGCTTTTTTCTTCTGAGATGTGATACTTTATTTTGCATGCTTCCAATCATATGTTGAGAATAGGCAGGTGTGTGCTTAGACTGAAGGAAAGGGTTTGATGTGGGGATTTCAGGGTGCGGATTTTTTTTTTTTTAAATCATGAAAATTCCTTTTTCTGAAGGATGAGCATAACTTTCTGTAGACAGCAGCTTCTGCTGCAGTTCACCCAGGCAAACAGCCGTTTGCTCTCAGTAGAGGACCAAGAATTAGCTGCCTGCTTCATTGGTACTTGTTCAGTGGGTCTATTGTCCCCTCCTTACCTGCAATATCTCAGTTTGCATAGTCAATGTTTGCAGGAGCCTTCTGCTACTGTCAGTGCTCCCAGCCATCCTGGGGTAAGTAAATCACTTTCCTTTATCTAGTCTTAAATTAGTGCACCTGAGAGAGGATGACAACTGCCAAGCAGACAGGCATCATTGGCTTTGCTCACCTATGTACAGATGGGTGGATGTCTTTTCTTACTCCCTTTGCCCTTATTCCTTTGCAATTTTCTGAGCAGGATCAACAGGGACTTTTTTGTTGCAGTCAATCCGTTTTCTGTCTCCTCCTTTACTTGCAGTGTTGGATGTAGTAGCACTGGTATATTCTCCAATTTAATACCAATAGTGGCCCTTTACTCATCTCAGGCCTCCATTTCTCTCAAAGGTCACCTGCACATCAAAGAGAGAAAAATCCAAATGCTTTTCTGAATGATTCATATGATAAGAGTGACCTCTCAGTCCAGGGGTACATTGCTCTGCAGAGCCTGCTCAGAGAACAGTGAGGAGGGTATTGGTGGAAGGACAATCCACTTTCTCATTCAGGGCTTTAGGGCTTGTCTACACTTACTAGAGGATCGACGCTGCGGTGAAAACCCGCTAAATTGACCGCCGATCACTCTCCCGTTGACTACTGTACTCCACCGGATCAAGAAAAGTAAGGGGAGTTGACAGGAGAACATCTCCAGTCAACATTGCGTAGTGTAGACTCTGCGATATTAACGTAACTCAAATTGCATAGCTTAGATCGACTTTCATGCATAGTGTAGACAAGGCCTCAGCATCTTAGGCCTTCCTACGCTAAAGGGAAAAGATTTAAGCTATGCAATACGAGTTATGTGAATAGTGTAACTCAGATCAACATAGCTTAGATCTACTTACCACGGGGTCCACACTATGCAATGTCAACGGGTCTTCACTAAATTTACCGCTGATGCATCGATCATCACAGTGTCGATCCTCCAGTAAGACAAGCCTTTAGTTTGTTTAAACTTCATCTCCTATATTTTCAAAATATTACATAGGATTTTGGCTGTGTGACTCATTAAGGTCAAAGGTTGGTACATTGCTATAAATCAATAGTTCTTAACATTTAGAAGAAATAGTTATTTGTAGACTATGTTTTGGAAGTGTCTGGCTGATTTATTACATGTGTATGTGGTCTTGCTTCATGTCCAGAGAGATTACTTGGTGTAGTGAAGCTGATCTTTTTTCCTCTAGCAACATCCTGCATATGTGAGAAATGCATGGCAAGAGAATGCCCAGGGCTATCTTTAACTCACGCTCCAGATTTTGGTAGTTTTTTTGTAAACTGATCACTCTTTGGAGTTAGTTTGGGTCAAGTTTGGTCACATTAATCCTGTTTCAAGCAGTGCCCACCCATTTCTGTGGTTGTATATCTTCCTCTTGTAACTGTCAACAAATTTGGTAGCTGTGATTTCTACAAGGGCATGGTAACAATTTAATGTTAATTATTTGTAATAGCCAAGTATTTCACTTCTGTTATTTAACTTATTCCAAAAGTGGAGATATCTGTTGTACTCAGCACTTAGATGCAAAGATGATAGGCACCTTTAAAATTACATTTGAGAGTGACAGAAGAAAGAACCTTAATGATGCAGCATGGTTCTTTTCTCCTAATTATTTTAGAACACCTAATCCAAATTTACATTCTCCATTCAGAGGCAAATCTTGCTTGCCTTGATGTCATTGAGACTATTTGTGTGAGGAAAAATATCATCTCTTCAATGAATGATACATACATCATATGCTACATTGCAAAATTTAACTTATGCTTTTTTCATTTCTAAAGATACTTTATGGTTCAGAAATTCTTGTAACATCATATGTCTAAATATGATCTATAGTACATTTTCATACCAAGGTCTTGGTCTGTAACTTGGAGGTACTTTCAAATCTTCTGGCTTTCCAGTATGATGGTGTTTGCACAGGTGGGGAATTTTCATTTGAAAAACTAGGCATGCTTAGTTTTTATAGCACATACACTGAATAGGGTCCTTATGTGTTGTGTAGTTTTACAAGTAAGAGAAAAGGAAATCTATTTGGAAATGGTATTGATGCCCTGCATGATGATGCGTCAGGCAGATACTTTTTGTACAGCCATGCTGCCTGGCTGGAGAATGTCACTAAGTGTTCCCCCTTGAACTGCTTAATTGGTAAACAGTTAACCAGGCATATAATATTTCAGAATGTAAATTCAGGCAGTGTACTTTTGCTGCACCTTCATTAAACTCCCTGACTGTATAACAGACAGGGCATTTCTTTGCATCAGTTACTGTTCCTGCTGTCAACAAAAAAAGACATGTAGTTATGGAGATGGATACCACATCTCATCATGTAATTTACTGTATCTTAGCAACAGCTACTGGTACATTAATTCGTTGTTAGTAAAGGGATATAGACATACAAAAATTGCATGGAGAAAGTTGCACAAAAACACAGTCCTCTATCATTGAAGCTAACAGAGAGCTCACTTAACTGAGGGTAACACATTCCTTATACTCACTATGAGCCAGTCACTAAGAACATTCATGTGTGCATAATGCCAATTTATTACAAATGTTAGAGTTGGGTTTAGAATGCAGGTGTTCCTGGCTTCCAATCCTGTACTCAGCTCTACACAAAATGTCTCAACAGTCATAGCAATCTGTGAAATGTATTTACACAGAGATCCACTCCTATTTCAGGAGACAGAGGAGCAGGCATATGTAGATTTCCAGAGCAGTGCAAATGTAGTAGCACTGATGATGATGCATCTAAACAAGACATAATCCCCACATGTCAACAGACAGTCTCAGTATAAAAGCCAATTGGAAGAAACACACACAGACTTTATTTGAAACCAGATATCAATATTCTGTTTCTAAGGTCTAGTTAATCACAAAGAATTTTAAAATATAGGAATCAGCTGTAGAAAAAAGGTCTCTTTAAGCTACTAAGTAATGGATAATGTTACATTTTTAAAAGATCTTTCTACCTTTTCTGCACCTGCTGAAGTTGCTGTAAATACACTACTTACGTAACAGTCCTTATACTTAGTCTACAGCCAGCTGGTATAGCTGGGTCTTTGATTTTTCTGTTTTTTTTTATATTTTGGAGGAATTTATGAGTAGCTTGATGCATTTGACATCTATGAGACATCTTCTTGTATATGAGAAGAGCAGTGTGTTATACCACCCAGCTGTGTGTATTTGTCTATACATCAAGCTGAGGAGCAGCACTTAGCCAGATCTGACAATCAAGTGTGAGCTAGTACTACCCACACTCAAGAGTGCATTGTAACGTTGTGTGCCAAGAGCTTGGTATTTGACAAAAAAAATTGTCAGATGTGTTTCTCCTCCTCGGTCTGCTAGCCTTGAGTTTTGATTTTTGTTTAGTTTAATATACTTTTATTGTACAAACAAGAAAAGAGTTTTAAGTGTGTTTTAAAATCAGCAAAGGTAGCCTACTGTTTTCAGTGTAATAAATAATGTTAACATAAAAGTCATACAGTGTTTTTTGTAACATAAAAGAATGACTGTTTGGGAATATGCAGTACACTAACATGTCTGCCAACTTAATCTAAAGTTACATTCTGCTTGGTTTCACCAGTGACTCATAGTCAGTTTATAAAGTGTCCCCAAAGAAAACTATAGACTGAGAGATCAGAGTACATTTCTAGTTTGTAAATGTCAATGCTGTTCTTGTCAGTCTAGTTAGGACAGTGAATGTCAGTCAGTGAGTGATGATGATGTTCGTCTGTGCTACCTGCTCTTGGTTCAGACTGACTGACTGACCAACCTGATAGCCATAATACTTCACTGTTCCCCTCCACAAGTGAAGCATAAACTTTATTTGCCTTATGCTATAACCTGAGGACAATAATAGTGAAAATTTATATTTGTCTTTTATACCCTAGCATTGCATTTGTGTTCTTAATAGTTTATCTTGTTTTGTCTCTGTTTTTGTTATAAGATCAGAGATTGGTCTATGTAATATTTTCATTTTTCTCGGATGCAAACACCAGGATGGGGAGGATCAGTTTAGGATAGCACATGGGACACATTAACCAGGAGCAATGGGATGCTATTATAAAAAGGGAAATTTAGTGACTATCAAGTAAATCTTCTTGACAAAGAAACCTTGTAGCCTGTGAAATATTCTAAGCATGAAATAGTAAAAGCCAGATTAAGAACTGTAGGTGTGTAGGGAATAATCTTGCAGTGGCAGAGGTGAATTAGAAAGTGTAACTACTAATTTTGATTTTTTTTAAATTTGATTTGAGCTTGTTGATTTGTTTCAGTTTTAACATTGTTATAAAATATATTACATTTCTGATTTCATACACGTGCTTTTTTCTTGTACCACATGAACATTTTTAATATGCAAAAAAACTCGAATATTTCTCATAGTTGTGTTTTCTATGGTGGAAAATATTTAAAGAAGAAATATATTAGGGATTTGAAGCCCCTTGTATTCAAGTATTCAAATGCTTCGGCTAACTTTTAGTCTCTTGTGGCATCTCTAACTGCTGTGAATATCATTATCATTTTTATTAATTATTTGTTAATGCCCAGTGATATGCTCAGAACTGCACAAGCGACAGTCATTGAAAGGTAAAAGAGAGACACAGATGAGATGCACTAGGAGAGGCAAAGGCTATATTGACCAGGAATGTTGAGCAGAATCTTATACTTTCTCAATATTCTCCTCTTATATCAGGTTCAGGCAGAGATGGAATTTGACTGATGTGGCAGAATGTGCATGGGTCTGTCATGGTGTAAAAATTATTGCTTCAAAAACTCTATGGCTAGTGCCAAACTCTCTCTCTTTCATGGTCTATGGTATTAACTCTATAATAAACACACACAGTGTCAGCTATCTATTTTATTAAGGTTTCAGAGTAGCAGCCGTGTTAGTCTGTATTCGCAAAAAGAAAAGGAATACTTGTGGCACCTTAGAGACTAACAAATTTATTAGAGCATAAGCTTTCGTGAGCTACAGCTCACTTCATCGGATGCATTTGGTGGAAAAAACAGAGGAGAGACACACACACAGAGAACATGAAACAATGGGTTTATCATACACACTGTAAGGAGAGCTTATGCTCTAATAAATTTGTTAGTCTCTAAGGTGCCACAAGTACTCCTTTTCTATTTTATTAAGACACACATGAAGGAAAATCATGGGTTACAGACCTGCTTTTCTTTTTTGTTTTCTTAAAAGATAGGACTAGTAAGTGGATTACAACCAAAACATTCTCATTTTACTTAGAAAGCTGTTAGTTCTGTCAAATTAATTGTCCCAGCCACTCAGAAAAAAACAAGGATAAAAGAAAAAACATGAGCTGGAAAAGGAGGGGAGGCTCTTCTTTTTACAGTCAGGTTGTGGATGACTGTTAGCTTCAGATCGGAGTTGTTGTTATTTCCTTGGGCAGGTATATTTCCTGGTCCACACTGAAGTCAGGTTGGAAGATTGGATTGGAGACAAGGTAAAGAGGACGAAGTTTCCTTTTCTTTTCTGGTTGTCTGGAATAAACAGACACTATATGAGACACATGGTCTAAAACAAAATTCTGGATTGTTTAGAGTATGTTATTAAATCACAGCTTGGGGCACACTAGGCTTTACACCCACTAAACCTAGAATTCGAAGGAGAAAACAAAGAAAAGCAAAGAAATAAACAAGATCCAGCATTTAAATCAGGCAAAGTTCTGCAGAATCTTGAAGGATGAGTGTACTTTTTCAGGATGTAAGGGAGGTTCTCCTAAGGAAGAACTGAGGATACCAAAAAGTACTGTACTTAATCCTCTGAAATTACTAAACTGAAATTGGGGAAACTCAATTAAGTGGACAAACCTCAATTAAGATGAGGTTGCATCTACTTCTCCTTGTTTATTTAAGATGTGTTTTCTTAAATTTTGGCTAATGAAACAATACTAACTTTCTACATTTTTTAAATTCCTAATGCAGCTAGTTTATTATTTAACTGCTATTCGCTTCTTTGACTAATTTCATATCATACTTTTTTTTTAAACAGAAACAAAAGCTTCTTGAAGAACTTGGAGAGAGTTGGCTTCCATATCTGACACCTAGAGATGCCGAATTCCACCAACTGGTATTGTATCTTATTTTTAACCTTATTTTAGTAAACTTGATTGAGCATTCTGATCAAATAGCAAACCAGTCTTTATTTATTGGTGCACTATTAGAGCTGACAAGACTAAAATGTCACTTCTAATTCCTTTCTGAGGACTGGCATAGGTGAGGTCTTGGTGTATGAAGTGTTTGCAGAGCTGCACTCAGTGGAGACTGAAATCCTTCAGCACTCAGGACAGAGCAGAATCAGGAATCTTGGTGTGAAATCCTTCTGAAGCTAATGGGAGTTTTGCCATTGATTTCAACAGGACCAGGATTTTACCTTTTGATCTTAGTTCACACCTGTAAATGGTAGCTCTAAAAGTCTCCTTTTAATCTTTGTTTAAAGTAAAAGCTCACATAAAGAACTTTCTATTTTTGTGTTTTCTTGCAATTTGTGGTCAAGTGAATTGTATGACATTGATTTGCAATATCTCATGCTTGACTGGAGTAAAAAGAGCACAGGGAGTCACCGTTCTATCAGAGGTCTTCATGATTTAAACCATCTAGAGAACATGTTCTGTAGACTGGATTTGGCAAAGATGAAGAGTCTTTAAAAGTGAGATTTAGAGTATGTGGCTTAATTATGCTTATAATTCTAGTTACAAACAATACACAATGGTTAAGACCTGGCATAGAACCTGAACTACAAAAGCCAGAATGCATGCCTCAAATGAAATTTAAGGAAAGCTAAAACAGGCCCAATAGTCCCATAACTAAATCAAATTAGTATACAGTGGCATAGCATTAAAGAACTAGAAGAATACTGCTACATGCATCTTGGACCTTTCTCAGGTCAAATTGAAAACATATGGAAACAATTTTAAGTTCAGTCAAACGAGGTTGGAACACATTCAGTAAGATGAAAGACATAAAAAGGAATCTCTTACTTAGCCTGAACAACTATAGCAAGAGTTCCTGCATTACAGCCGTGTCAACTTTCTTGTATTGACATGTGGCTCAAAGATGCATATAGTAGCAAAAAACAGCCTTGGTCTTGTGCTGCGGGAAGGAAGGGTATTTTTTTGCAGGAGCTCATGGACAAGAAGAATTTTAAGATGGCAGCTTTCCACATTGCAGAGAGGAAGGGTGATCTGGGTTCAACTCCTGGCTCAGTTTCACAGACTTCCTGTGTGATCTTGCGCAAGTCACTTGATCTTTCTGTGCCTTACTCTCCATCTGTAAAAAAGAGTTGATTAATATTTCCTTTCTGCTCTCCTTTGTTTTTCTCATCTGTTTTGAGGTCTTTGCGGCTTTTGCTGTCTTTTTACATATTTGTACAGTGCCTAGCACAATGGGACAGAGATCCTATTGGAGCCTCTACTGTAATACAAATAATAAAAGGTGGACAAATTTGCTACCAACCAAAAAAGCACTATCATGGAGCGCTTTTCTTGTCAGCGTCTTTCTCCCAAATCAAAGGAAAACAGCAAACAGACTTCCTTTCCAGGGTCTCACCAATGTTCAGTAAAGTTCTTGCCCCTTTTAGTTCTTGTCCAACCCAATTATCATTTTCTCCTTCCTTGATCCTATTACGTTTCCTACTGTCTGTTTCCATTTCCTTTTATACCAGTGTCTGATCCTGATAGCTTGAGCCTAGCTGTGTGTCCTCCAGACTTCCTAGCCCTTCCCTGCAGAGGTGACAGGGAAAGATCTGGTTGAGCTGAGGCTGCGAAGTGGAGTCTCACAGCATCCATACAGGTAGAAGGGCTTTGGGAAGAAGATAAGCAATCAAATTAGACCAAATTAAAGTAATTAGTGATATTGAAAAGATCAAGGATCTTACATAAAGCCTATTGAAGTCAACTGAAAGTCTCCCATTGACATCAGTGGGCGTTGGATCAAGAACCAAATGGATAGAACTGATTGCCAGAAGGTGAGATAACAACTGAACTTTTATAGCCTTGAAAGGATTATATTGAGTAAGTTTGCAAGGTATGTACATAAAATATGCCTCCTGTTTAGTTTGTGTGTGCATGCATGTGCATTTGCACATATATGTGGTAATGATAAACATCACAAATGTGTTTCATTTAATAACCATGATAGGAATTTTAAATTCTTACTTACTTACTTAAATAGCCACTGTGGATGTCACAAAGTTCCACTCTGACCACTAATATTATTTCCGTAGTACCTACATGTACTTAAAGTTGGAAAAAAGGGAGAGACTATAGAAAACAAAATAACAAAATAAAACAAAATGCATAATGATGTACTATAGATTAGTCTGTATGGCTTTCCTTGTTTTGAAAGACCTGTCTTATTTAAGAATCCCCCACTTGTGAGCAGTGTAGTTTGAACAAAATGATGTTGGGAGGGTTAGGTAGAATATCATTCAAAAGCTGCTGCATGCCTACAGGCATGAAGATATGCTTTGAGCACAGTCCTGAAGTCCCTACTTAAAAAGTACTTCCATTGCACTCCCTTTTCAATGGACATTTTTCCCGATCAGGGATTTTAGAATGGGACCACAAACCGCACCCAGAGCAATGTCCCTTTTAGAAATCAAATAGTGAACAGCATCTGAGAAAAACATTAGAAAAAAATCATGGTAATAAATCCCAAATGTCTTCAAAGAAACATAACATCTCATGATGTGAAATATAAGTGCCAACTTGCTTATCGGGGGACCTCTTCACTGGTTTGCAGCTTTAGTCAGGTGCTTGAATGGTGGGGTTATCCTGTCTCTTGAAAACAAAGTATGTGTTAGACACCACAACATGGCTGATTTTTAAATACTGTTTATGTAATACACATATGAAAAATTAAGCACAGAATGTTCATAGATTCATAGATACTAAGGTCAGAAGGGACCATTCTGATCATCTAGTCCGACCTCCTGCACAGCGCAGGCCACAGAATCTCACCCACCCACTCCTATGAAAAACCTCACCCATGTCTGAGCTATTGAAGTCCTTAAATCATGGTTCAAAACTTCAAGGAGCAGAGAAGCCTCCCTCCAGTCAACCATGCCCCATGCTACAGAGGAAGGCGAAAAACCTCCAGGGCCTCTCCAATCTGCCCTGGAGGAAAATTCCTTCCCGACCCCGAATATGGCAATCAGCTAAACCCTGAGCATATGGGCAAGATTCACCAGCCAGATACCCAGGAAAGAATTTTCTATAGTAACTCAGATCCCATCCATCTAATATCCCATCTCAGGGGATTTGGCCTATTTACCCTGAATATTTAAAGATCAATTACTTACCAAAATCCCATTATCCCATCATACCATCTCCTCCATAAACTTATCGAGTAGAATCTTAAAGCCAGATAGATCTTTTGCCCCCACTGCTTCCCTTGGAAGGCTATTCCAAAACTTCACTCCTCTGATGGTTAAAAACCTTCGTCTGATTTCAAGTCTAAACTTCCTGGTGGCCAGTTTATACCCATTTGTTCTTGTGTCCACATTGGTGCTGAGGTTAAATAATTCCTCTCCCTCTCCTGTATTTATCCCTCTGATATATTTATAGAGAGCAATCATATCTCCCCTCAACCTTCTTTTAGTTAGGCTAAACAAGCCAAGCTCTTTAAGTCTCCTTTCATAAGACAAGTTTTCCATTCCTCGGATCATCCTAGTAGCCCTTCTCTGTACCTGCTCCAGTTTGAATTCATCCTTTTTAAACATGGGAGACCAGAACTGCACACAGTGTTCTAGGTGAGGTCTCACCAGTGCCTTGTATAACGGTACTAAAACCTCCTTATCCCTACTGGAAATGCCTCTCCTGATGCATCCCAAAACCGCATTAGCTTTTTTCACAGCCATATCACATTGGCAGCTCATAGTCATCCTATGATCAACCAATACTCCAAGGTCCTTCTCCTCTTCCGTTACTTCTAATTGATGCGTCCCCAACTTATAGCTAAAATTCTTGTTATTAATCCCTAAATGCATAACCTTACACTTCTCAGTATTAAATTTCATCCTATTACTATTACTCCAGTTTACAAGGTCATCCAGATCCTCCTGTATAATATCCCGATCCTTCTCCGAATTGGCAATACCTCCCAGCTTTGTATCATCTGCAAACTTTATTAGCACACTCCCACTTTTTGTGCCAAGGTCAGTAATAAAAAGATTAAATAAGATTGGTCCCAAAACCGATCCCTGAGGAACTCCACTGGTAACCTCCCTCCAACCTGATAGTCCGCCTTTCAGTAGGACCCGTTGCAGTCTCCCCTTTAACCAATTCCTTATCCACCTTTTGATGTTCATATTGATCCCCATCTTCTCCAATTTAACTAATAATTCCCCATGTGGCACGGTATCAAATGCCTTACTGAAATCTAGGTAAATTAGATCCACTGCATTTCCTTTATCTAAAAAATCTGTTACTTTTTCAAAAAAGGAGATTAGGTTGGTTTGGCACGATCTACCTTTTGTAAAACCATGTTGTATTTTGTCCCATTTACCATTGACTTCAATGTCCTTAACTAATTTCTCCTTCAAAATTTTTTCCAGGACCTTGCATACTACAGATGTCAAACTAACTGGCCTGTAGTTACCCGGATCACTTTTTTTTCCTTTCTTAAAAATAAGAACTATATTAGCAATTCTCCAATCATTCGGTACTATTCCTGAGTTTACAGATTCATTAAAAATTCTTGCTAATGGGCTTGCAATTTCAGGTGCCAATTCCTTTAATATTCTTGGATGAAGATTATCTGGGCCCCCTGATTTAGTCCCATTAAGCTGTTTCAGTTTCGCTTCTACCTCTGATATGGTAATATCTACTTCTATATCCTCCTTCCCATTTGTCATGCTACCATTATCCCCAAGATCCTCTTTAGCCTTATTAAAGACTGAGGCAAAGTATTTGTTTAGATATTGGGACATGCCTAGATTATCTTTAACCTCCACTCCATCCTCAGTGTTAAGCGGCCCCACTTCTTCCTTTTTAGTTTTCTTCTTATTTATATGGCTATAGAACCTTTTACTATTGGTTTTAATTCCCTTTGCAAGGTCCAACTCTACTCGACTTTTAGCCTGTCTCACTTGATCCCTACATGTTCTGACCTCAATTAGGTAGCTTTCCTTGCTGATCCCTCCCATCTTCCACTCCCTGTATGCTTTCTGCTTCTTCTTAATCACCTCTCTAAGATGCTTGCTCATCCAGCTTGGTCTACAACTCCTTCCTATGAATTTTTTCCCCTTTCTTGGGATACAGGCTTCCGATAGCTTCTGCGGTTTTGATTTAAAGTAATCCCAGGCCTCCTCTACCTTTAGATCCATAAGTTCTTCAGTCCAATCCACTTCCCTAACTAATTTCCTTAATTTTTGAAAGTCAGCCCTTTTTGAAATCAAAAACCCTAGTTGCAGATTTATTTTTGTTAATCCTTCCATTTAGTTTGAACTGAATTAGCTCATGATCACTTGAGCCAAGATTGTCCCCTACAACCATTTCTTCTATGAGGTCCTCGCTACTCACCAAAATTAAATCTAAAATGGCATCCCCTCTAGTCGGTTCAGCAACTACTTGATGAAGGAATCTATCAGCTGTCGCATCTAGGAAAATCTGAGCCCTATTATTATTACTAGCACTGGTCCTCCAGTCTATATCTGGGAAGTTAAAGTCTCCCATGATCACGCAGTTTCCATTAGTATTTACTTGATTAAAGACATTAAAAAGGGCTCTATCCATATCCAAATTAGATCCCGGAGGTCTATAGCACACCCCAAGCACTATTGTAGGAGAGGCTTTACTAGTTTTCTTCCCCAGTGTAATTTTTGCCCAGACAGACTCTGTCTTATCCATTGCATCGCTTCTTATTTCTTTACATTCTACCTCATCATTGATATACAATGCTACT
Organism: Dermochelys coriacea; assembly: GCF_009764565.3. Classification (NCBI taxonomy): domain Eukaryota; kingdom Metazoa; phylum Chordata; order Testudines; family Dermochelyidae; genus Dermochelys; species Dermochelys coriacea. The sequence continues at coordinate 13,553,234 of NC_050079.1, read as the reverse complement.
CCACCCCCTTTACCTTTGTTTCTGTCTTTCCTAAACAGCACATACCCTTCAATACCTGTAGTCCAGTCATGACTACTATTCCACCATGTTTCTGTTATCCCTATAATATCTGGTTTCACTTCCTGCACCAGTAGCTCTAGTTCCTCCATTTTGTTACCTAGACTCCTCGCATTGGTGTACAAACATCTTAATTTTTGCTGTTTGGCCTCGCTCACATTTTGTACCCTATTAGGCACAGTCATTCTGCATCCAGTATAACCTATTAGACTAGTATCCACACCGCCCTCACTCCTTATATACATTCTCCTACCCACGGCTGTATCCATTCTTACTTCATCTTCTTCCCTCTCAATGCTAAAATCTGGCGTGGAGATTTTCTGGACATCTCCCATCCATCTCCCCCCAATTCCTAGTTTAAAGCTCTCTTTATCAGTTGTGCCAGCCTCGATCCTAGAAGTCTATTTCCTTCCCTACTGAGATGAAGTCCATCCCGAGAGAACTGACCTCTGTCCATGAATGCCTCCCAGTGGTCATACATCCCAAAGCCCTCCTTATAGCACCACTGCCTAAGCCATCTGTTGACAGTCATAATCTTGTCAGACCTTTGTTGCCCTTCTCTAGGAACAGGAAGGATCCCGCTAAAGATCACCTGAGCCTCAATTTCCTTAAGCGTCTTCCCCAGCCTAGCATAGTCTCCCTTAATACTTTCCAGCGAGAATCTAGCCGTATCATTTGTTCCCACATGAAGGATAATTAGGGGATTCTTTCCCGCTCCCTTTAGGATCCTTTTCAACCTCAGGTCTACATCCCGTATCTTAGCACCCGGAAGACAGCACACCCTTCTATTCTCAGGATCAGCTCTAGTTACAGGCCTGTCTATTCTTCTCAATAAAGAGTCCCCGATCACATAGACCTGCCTTTTCCTGGTGACAGTGCTATTATCCAGTGTCTCCCCTGTTCTCTCTGGCTGCAAGTTCTTTCCATTCCTATTTTCCCTTACAATCCTCTTCAACCCATCCTGTATCCTCCTGGGGCTCATATTTGGTGTAGTCTCCCTTGACTCTTCCCCTTTTTCTATAGGCTAGCCTCTCTTCTCTTCTTCCTTACCCTTCCACCTTCAGCGACTACCTGCTGATCCCCTTCTTCATTTTCCAACTCTGCAAACCTGTTCCTAAGCTCTATTTCTCCTTCACTAGCCCGTCTTTTTCTCTGCCTGGTTCTTTGAGTCACATGTTTCCACTGACCACTTTCCTCATCCAGTCTCCCCTCAAAATTCCCCAGCCCTGCTTCCATCTGTGAGTCTGAGCTTTTCCCTTCAGATACCTCATATCTTTGCTCCATCATCTGCTCAAACCCCTTCCTAAACTCAACCAGACTTTCCACCTGCATCTCCAAACCTCGGATCTTTTCCTCCATCAGCTCTATCAGACGGTTCATGTTCATTCCTGGAGTTATCAGTGACATAACTACTTCTAGCAGCATCAATACGAACTGACCTTTAACACCTGCTGCGAGAGTTACAGCATACAGGACATGATTCCTTTCAACCAACATGGTGGCATTCAATATGACTTCAGTGTTTACTCTGTTTTCTGATGCTTTAATGCTTTCCTTGTGCAGGACATAGCATGACAGCTGGTTGGAGATTTAAAGAATACCAAACAATATTTTGAGATGATATATTTAAAATGTGTTTCCACTTCCTGTTTTCTTCTGAGATACCACTGTATGCTTCTTAGGGTAGAACTCTAAAGACACCATGTAAGAAATATTGATAAAATAGTTCTTAAGCGTGTAATTTTAATGCACAAGCCAAAGGTAACATGCTTCTGATTTGGCTGACGTTGAAATGTGGAACATATTACCTCCATGTCCTAAAAGGAGAGTGAAATATTATTGCATTTGAATAAGCTCTGCATCTTCATCTGAGATTTGTATTTTCAGACTTCTAATTGCTTTGTAGCATCTTGTTTCATTCCATCCTCTCTTTGTTTATTTCTTTGCTTGAAACTTTACTTGTGCGATTCATGTAACAACTTCAGTAGATTTATGGTGTTTTTAAAACTGTATTAAAATATACAGCGCCTTCCTAAATTTGTCATGATGATGCATATGATTTGGCTATTGATTAATATAAAAGTCTAATTTGGGCCTCTCCTTTGTTAAAGTTGTGCAAAAAAATCCAGCAGTGATGTTACACAAGTGAATTACTAAAGCATTAAATTTATTCCTTAAGTATTACTTTCTGCAGAGCCTTATATACCTGTGCACAATGAGATCAGATTCTGTGGCAAGAACTAAATATTGCAATAAGCACCCCTAGATTCTGTAGTAGCATTAAATATTTTATCTCCATGAAATAGCCTTCATTCCCATCCTCATGCTCTCAAACACACACAGACACACACAAATATGGCTCAGAGTTGAAAATACTCATTGACATAAAATTCCTCAATAATTATTTTCAGTAATGATTATTATTAATGATGTTTTCACTGTATTCTTCAGGCAGCTCATGGGGCTCAGCAGACATGTGGCCGAGCTCAGAGTCTCCTTCCCCACATGTGCTAGGAAAGCCGAGAAATGGTCATCTTCTCAGCCCTTTGGGTCTTGACTGCTGCTCTGTTCTCCAAGCAGCTGAGCTCAACTCAGCTTACTTCATCTCACCAGTCTATACTTTTGGTCCTCCAGCTCTCTGGCTAGAAGCTGGATTTTAGCTCCAGGACCTCAACTCCCTGTTACCTGCTTCGTTGAATGGTGCAAAGACCATGTTTTGTAATCCAATTAATTTATCTTTGTGGGAAAAGCTGGGGAGCAAGAAGCACTTGCAGGCAGGTCCCAGCAGGACAGATAGCTTGAAAACAAAATGTTGGATGACTGGGTGCAACAAACTGGAAAATTCCATACCTGGAGTCCATACCTGATAAAGACAGATTGTGCAACCTCAGAATCACAGTGTCTCTGGAGCTCTGATTGAGATCAGTGGGGCAGATGACATCTTTTAAAGGTGTTGTGCCAGGCTCTCTGCAGACTCAGGAAGACAGTGCTTCTCCATTTTACTCTCAGATCATATTTTAAAGGTTTTTGTTTTGATTTTTAATCAAAGATGGGTTTCCTAGAGCATAGTTCTGCAGCTGCAGGATAGTGGAATACCTGGGGCCCTGTTTATAGATTCTGGCCAACTTTTCAAACTTTAGTATCTAAAGTTAGACACTTAAGTGGCTTCATTGTCAGAGTTGCTGACCACCTGCAGTTCCCACTGAAATCAGATTTAAAAAAATGCTTCCTTGGGAATTTTTGTGGATAATATTGTGAAACCTTTAGCATACAATATATTTAAATAATGTTAACAATTAGCACCCAATAGTGCCATAGTTTATTAATCAGTTAGATGGTATCTAATGCAACCCCATTGTTACTGCTAAAATAGCATTATTTGGATGCTTTCTATTTCAACTCTTTCACACATGATTTTCAAAACCTAAGTGTAATAGCAAGTTACAAAGCCAAGTTTAACCATTTAAACTTGGAGAGACAGAAGTTGGAAATATAGTTAGGTAGAGAGCAGATTCTGAGTTATACCTTTGATGGTTAGGTGATGGAAAAGGGGTTGTGATTGTTGTTGGTTCAGGCAGGAGACAGAGGCTTTTTCCTTGGCTGAGCAAGAACTCAGTCTAAAAAGAGGATAGTAATAGTAAGCTAGACCCAATTGCTTGATGGACTCTTCCCTTTCTTAGTGGCAGGGACCAGTGTTAAGTGAACTGGCAGTGTTAAGTGAACTGGCAGCCTCTGTCCAAGGGTGAATAGGATTAAATTATCAGAAGGAGAAACATCAAGGCCTGGAGGTAGGAAGTCTGTAACTAATCCAATTAAGACCATAATTTGGAGCAGAATATAAAGTAAATGCAAAGGGAAAGAGGGACACTGAACACACAAGTGCAAAGATGAACAACCACCAGCCCGTAAGTCATTCCTTAGTATTTAAAACTTTCAGTTTGTACATGCAAAAAATGCAGGATGTTGATCAAAGTCTCTACCAGATTTTCCCACTAGATGTGTTCCCTCAAAAAGCCCTAGTTTGTAAACTGAATAACTTTGGAACAGGTCAGGATCATCAACAAAAATCCTGTTCTCAAAACAAAAATCCCATGTTGCTTAAGTGCTTTCATTGTGATTAAGTGTTTTTAGACTTTTACCCAGAGTTCCAGGATAACAGTTCATTCTACAGGCCTTAAATACTTTACAGTCACTTCTTTTAGGTAGGCAAGAGGCATCTCAGATCTATAATCTGTTTGCAGGGAAGTAGAATGGGAATCCCAGAGTTTTTCAAATAATACATTGAAATATTTGCACAAAATAATAAAAAAACTTTGCTGTTAATGAATTTTACTGTATTATTTCTTCACTTTATTTATATGGGTGTCATAACCTTACAGTTTCTGAGAGGAACATTTTTCAACGTTGTTTAACCCAGCCATACTAGTACTGTATTTTTTGTGCATTCCCTGTTGTAACTAGCAGCCTTCCAGGTTAAGATTCAGCAATGGTCTCAGCTGCTGACATGTCTCACAGAGGGACTGCAATGACTGGGCTTTTGTTTTGTTTTTTTTTTAGCAGAGTAAATATAAAGATAATGGTCTGACACTTGCTCTATAATGGGGTTCACAAACTTTTTTCACAGTGTGGATCAAATTCTTAGATATGGCTTGTGTTATGGTCCAACTCCCATCCTATTTGCAATCATTTAACATCCAGTAACAACTGCAGCAATGTCAAGGTCCAATTTTTTTCTCCCAGGGATTTGGAAAGGGGTGAGATGATATGGAGGGGATATTATTTTATTTTATCATGTCAGCTGTGCATATTTGTATATTTTTTTTCTTGGAGTAGGACAAGCAGCCTATTATGTGTTGTGAAAATTAAATTATACAAGACTGCTTATAGCTTGGGATGGATATCTCTTTATATTTTATAAATCTAAATAAAATAGTGTTCCTTTAAGAAGCAACCATGTACTTTCTCTTGTTTGAAGCTCTAAGTGTTATGTAAGGGTGTATTTTAAATGTGATTAGATTATTAATAAAGAATGACATGCTGATTTGTGCCTCCTAGATTGATAAAAGGAAAAGGAAAGGAAAGGAAAAAAAAACAAGATGAAGGTAAAGCCTTATTCTACAAATGGTCAGCCCAATTATTAGTGTATTGGATTGATAACCTTAAAGATTTGATTTAACTGCACTGTATTCCTTTCTTGTGGTGAAAATTGAAATTAATTGGCAGAGTCTCGCTTTTCCAGGATAGAATCCACCAGTATGGCCTGCATTCTTTGTTCCTAGATATATGGCTTTACCTTTGGCAGTATTGAAATGCATATTGTTAGCCTGTGATCAGTTTACCAGGCGCTCCAGATTATTCAATATCAATGACCTGTCTCCTTTATTTACCACTCCCCCAATTTTTGTGTCCTCTGCAAACTTTATCAGAAATAATTTTGTTTTTCATGTCATTGATAAAAATGTTAGATTGGTTCTTGGCCTACACTATCTTTGTAAAATCCCACTAAAAGCACAGCTGCTTGATAATGATTCCACTTTTAAAATTACAAGTTAAAATTAAAAGTTAGCCAGTTGTTAATTCTGAGTTATACCTTTGATGGTTAGGTGATGGAAAAGTGGTTGTGACTGTTGTTGGTTCAGGCAGGAGACAGAGGCTTTTTCCTTGGCTGAGCAAGAACTCAGGCTAAAAAGAGGCTGTAGTATCTTCTGGACCAAAGTTTGTAAAGGAGACTTTATTCTGTGTGGGTTGGTGTCCAAGTAATGTACTCCAAACAGTTGGCTGTTGCCAGCGCACATCTAATACGTTCTATCTATCCATTCAACCTAGGCATTTATATATATTCACCACAGTGGTATCTAAGTACTAGTTTACATGTTAAAAGAGATTTTGGACTAATACAGTTAGAAAATGCCAAAACTGAAAAAGAACTAAAAACACATTGAAAATGTACATAGTACAGATTACAGTACATGTTGTGCCACACAAACTCTAACTGCACTAAATTGGTTTAAGACCAATCCAAATCTATTGGCAGTGCTGTTATCTAATGGTAGACTATGCACCTATGTGTTGGGAGGAATGCAATTCAAATGATCCATCTGATCCATCCATCTGATGCCGTATGTAACACCAGCTGCCCTAGCAGTTTCACTACTGCAGGGGTGGCCAACCTGAACCTGAGAAGGCCAACCTGAGCCTGAGCCAGAATTTACCAATGAACATTGCCAAAGAGCTACAGTAATATGTCAGCAGCCCCTCATCCCCTAACCCCCCAGCACCTCCCACCCACCAGCCTCCAAGCAGCACCTTCCCTTCCCTCCCCATGCCTCCCACCCGCCACAATTAGCTGTTTTGTGGTGCGCAGGAGGCTCTGGGGGAGGAGCGAGGGTATGGCAGGCTTGGGGGAAGGGGTGGAGTGGTGGTAGGACCTGGGACAGAGCAGGGGGTTAAGCAGTGAGCACACCACAGCACATTGGAAAGTTGGCATCTGTAGCTCCAGCCTCGGAGTCAGCACCCATGCAAGGAGCCACATATTAACCTCTGAAGAGCCGCATATGACTCAGGAGCCACAGGTTGGCCAGCCCTGCACTACTGCATGACAAGCAGATCTTAACCACAGAGCCTGACACAAAAATGTGGTGTGGAGGGGAAAACCTCTGCATTTGTGCTTATTAACCTCCCTAAAACAAACAATGGTGGTCAAAATAATAAATGGCAGAAACGTGCACTAACTGAACAGGAAAATGGGGCCATCAGTTTGACTCCTTTCACAAGCTCCTATCACCTTAATAAAAATTGTGCAAGAATTATACAGGAGAGTAATGCTACAAAGCTTTGCCCACATCACCATTAAGGACAACACAGCTGTAGTCACCCTTTTTCCTCCCTGCCCCTGTCTTTCCAGAGTTGGTTTCTTCTTCCTACTAAGCTGGCGTGTAAGAGTCCTGAGGTCAATATTGGAACAGATCCAATTTGCCAGTGTTCTATCTACAGTGTGGCTTCCTTACCAAATGTAGCAAGTAGTCATGTCTAAAGGAGGTGGCTCGTGAGCCCAAGCCGTGAGTTTGGAATACCTAGAGCCATAGCTTTAAATCTTAGCAGGGTCAGCTCAGTGCCCTCATACTTCTGAAGTAGATTAATGTGTTCAGTTCAGCGTTTTGTGTGTATATGGTGTGCTGGATGCGTGATGGTAGTGGTGGGTTTTGGATGAAATCTTAAGAACTGAAGACTGCTCTGTGGCCCTTTGCTTAAAAAGAGGGGTTTGACCTTGTGGTCTTTGTCCAAAATTTTCCCTCCCTTTACTGATGTGCTTGTACAGCATCCCACTTGACTGCTGTATTTCAGAGATGCTGTATGTATATGTTTTGTAATGTTAAAGTACTAAACAAATATAAAGTACTATGTCTTCCTTATTGCATCACATTCTAGATTTACTTTTTAGAGAATATGAGCATAGCCTTAAAAATACATATCTGGATATTTAAAATATGTTCTGGTTCTTACAAAAATAACACATTGGTTATTTGTTTTGTTTTTTAGTGGAAGACCAGATATTCCAAACTCTTCCTCAGGAAAGCTGATAAGATACCCCAAGAACTTCATCACATAGTGCAAGAAGCCTTTTTGACCTTGCAAAAACATGATTGTTTCTTCCAAGATCTTGTAAGGATCAAAGGAAAAGATTTTCTTACACCAGTATCTCGTATATTAATTGGAAATCCAGGATGCACTTACAAATACTTGAACACAAGACTGTTTACTGTTCCATGGCCTATGGAGGATTATGAAATAAAATATTGCCATCCTGAACTATTTGCAGCTTGTAAAGCATTAATCAAACTTAATGACTACTTGAATGTAGAAGCAGTCCAGGCTTTGCAAGAACAAAATTTATCTGAGACCAAAGAAACTGAAAATACTGCTGTCACAGATAGAGAACAGGATTTTTATACTTCTATTAAGGGGTCCCTCTCAGAAGTTCAAAACAGTCTTTATACACCAAGGAATGACTGCACTAGTCTTAAGTACAGAACATCTTATAACTTGACTTTATTGAATTATATGGATCCTCTACAAATGCCATACTTGAAACAAGAGCCTTATTTTGGAATGGGGAATATGGCAGTGAGCTGGCACCACGATGAGAATCTCATTGAAAGGTCAACAGTAGCTGTGTACAGTTACAGCTCTGAAGGTGAGTAGTGGGGAGGTAGCACAATATGATTTGGCAATTGGTCTAAATGCTTTAATGCCCTGAAGCTTTTTTATGTTTTACTGTATGAGCATACGAACCTGCAAACCTGCCTGCTTGTCAAGATTTGCCACTTGTTTCTGAATATATGATAGTAATTAACATTATCTTTTCATGTGTAAGCACTACTGTTACTTCTAACTTTCTTTACTGAAGCAAAATATACCTATGTTTACTGCAGCTGGCCCTATGCACAGTACTAGTAAGTGGATTGAAAAGTTACTATAATTAACTTGTTGATAAAGAGCCAAGAAAACAAAATCTGTCAAATTTCTATCCCAGGTTCCCACAGGTGCATATTTCTAGTCTGTAAAATGTTTTATTATAGTTGACACCGCTGTCTTTAGTGGAGTGATTTGTCAAATATGGACTTGCTCTGCTTCATGCTGATTTTACTACTGTCTTTTCTTTGCAAAGAACATGCTGGCTTGGCTTTATATAAAGGTATTCTTCTGTTTACAGAGCACTATATAAATTCTTGCCCAGGCCTGCTGTAGTGTTACATTGTCTTGGAACTCAACAGCCCTGTTGTAGTTAAGAGGAGGGGTGTCTGATAGGATTTCCTTTGTAAATACTTGTTTTATGTCACTTCATACAGGCTCTTCTATTAAAAATCTATTCAAACAATGTGAATTATGTGAAATGTATAGTTCTAGAGCAATGAAAATAAAATTATCAGTTTTTCATGGTTTAAAGTACTTTTTGGCTCTTTGTCCTCTGTTGAAAACTCTGTGTGTGTGTGTGTGTGTGTGTGTGTGTGTGTGTGTGTGTGTGTGTGTGTGTGTGTGTGTGTGTGTGTGTGTGTGTGTGTGTGTGTGTTTAAAGTACGTAATTCTGGCTAAGGCTGGGTAACTTTCAGCATCTAACTTTCAGCATCTAATTTGAGGGCTACCTTTTTCAAAAATGACTTCCAGTCTTGCAGGCACAAATGATAGAATATAGACATCTAAATGTCGTGATTTTTAGATGCTGATGATCCACTGCAAGTTCATAATTAGAAACTGAAGCTATGGGCTTTGCTGTATTCTTTGAAATGTAAGAAGACTCACGTTGACTTAGTGGTCTTTGGATCAGAACCATAGTGCATAGGCAGCTGCTGGTATTTTTACATGTATTTTCTCACTTCATATTAAACTATAGCTCATCTTATTATATAACATTTACATTGTAATGGGGTTGTTTTTCCCCTACACACTGTACACCCTGTAATGAAAGTATCTCATTTGCCCAAGTTTATAAGGAACTTTTTTCTGGATTACCTAACAAAGCTGATTTATTTATGAAAGTATGTTTCTAAATGTCACCCCAGTTGTATATATGATATGGATGGTATACATGTATCATATAGCGGGTGGCCAAACTGCAGCTCACAAGCCACATACAGCTCTTTTATAGTTTGTGTGGCTCGAGGAGCCCCCCATATCTCCCCCCATTCTTCACCCAGATTCGGGAGGGGGGGAGATCGGGGCTTCTGCCCTGTGGCGGGCTACGGGCTAGGGGCTTCTGCCCAGTGGGGTAGAGAGGGGCCCACAGCTTCAGGCTGGCGGGGCACGCTGGCTGGGGCTCAAGGCTTCAGCTGAAGCCCCAAGCCCCAGCAGATATACCCTGGCTTTCGAACTTCTGAAGATTAGCATATGCGGCTCAGAGGGTCAGTAAGTTTAGCCGCCCATGCCATATACTTATATGTCCAATAAGTTAATACTACCTATTGAGATGATAGTGGGTTGTTACAAACACACCCATTTAAATAAGAGAACCATAAACGTGAGGCAAAGCGGAAGTGTTCATGCACTCTCATAAGACATGAAACACTCTCTACATTAATGTAAACCTACTTGTGGAAGTAGATGAGAAAACTGGGTCCTTTACATTCTGCCATATTTGAGTTAACCATAGAGAAAAAGGTCTTGCATTTCTTCGTAATTAAAAGCTGCCTCTGGATTCTTACTTTACCCAGTGGTGCCTACACGGAGTGCAGCACATAGGATAAGTAAGATCATCCCATGTTTTAAAACCACCACAAAGGCCAAACCAAGGTATGGGTTAGAATAGAAATGAATTTCTCGGTTGAAAACAGACCCTTTATTTTTTTTTTAATCTGTTTTTTAGTGTAATATAGAATGTTAGCACACATTAACCAACCATTGTATGAGACTATTATTACTTTTTTAAAAAATGTGAGCTACATAAAAGAAAGGTTCTGCTAAGAATTAAAAATCATTAAAGAATTTAAAAGTAGAGGCAAAAACTTCCAAATATGAGCCATTTTCATGACCATAACAACCATTTTATCATTTTATTTTTTAATGGGAAGATTACTTCATATTTCAAGTTTGTTCATTTTCTTCTCCAGTTCATCCCAAAGCCTGACTTTGACACATGTGTTAATAATGGTCTCTTGGCAGGACCTGGAAATCTAAGGCGTATAGCTTAACTGGAGACAGTATGCAGAAGGACAAAAAAAGATTTTATTTATTTATTTATTTATTTATTTATTATATAGAAGTAAATGTTGCTAAACTGGGACCTGATTCTGCAAGGTGCTGAGCACCTCCTGAAAGGTGCCAAACACCACTATCTCCCAGTGACTTCAGTGGGAGTTGAGGACACCTAGCAGCTGCCAGGAGGCACTTAATACCTTGCAGAAAATGACCTTTAGTGCACTGGTATGTGATAGAATTACACTGTTACAAAAGGTTCTCCCTGTCCAGATTTACTAAGTACGGTTTGTCAGTAGTCTTATTGTATTTCCCTGCAGTAAAGCTACATAGTATGCAGGAATAGCCCAAGCATTTAATTTCACAAATCCAAGGAAATGGGTAAACTTTTAAAAACTATTCCTTAAAAGGTTAATTAAGCAGCAAATAACGTTGTCAATTAATGTTGAATATATACACTTTTTTCCATTCTTCCATCCAAGAAGCTCTCGTTGTCTGAAAAATATCAGACAACTTAAAATAACTGTTTCTGTAATTTTCCTAGTTATAGTTTTTAACTGCTGGCAGTTCTGAGCTGTGAAAATTTTTGATAAGTCTATCAATATTAATACGACAAGACTTTGCAATTCTATAGCACTTTTGATTTGTAGGTTTCAGCAATTTGCTGTAGTTGGCAAGTATTACCATCTCTATTGTACAGATGAGGGAACTGAAGTACTGAGAGGTGATGAAGTAACTTGATGAGGGTTACACAGTAAATCAGTGGAAGGTTCTTGATAGACCACATCTCCTGATTGTATTTCCATTCTCAATCTCCTAAACAGAAGCTGCCCCATTATATGTCAGTATTCCTTATTGGTATTTAAAACCGATCCCCATTTTACTAATTACAAGCCTAATTGTCCCTGCTAGTGTTTGGTGTGTATTTACTAAACGAGTGAAAGCTACATCTAACAGAGTAGAGCTGTTTGGAAATTTTCTGATGGAACAGTTTTCCACCAGAAAATGCTGATTCAACAGAATTGAAACATTCCACAGGAATTTATTGAATTTGTTGAAATTCTAACTGAAACTAGGCAGGTTTCTGATGCTACCCCACAATCCCAGCTCCTGAGCAGCCTATCTGGCAGGCTCCTGGCTGCTCACCAGGGGGCTGCCCTGAGAAGCGGGGAGTCAGCTGCCCAGCTCCCTGGGCTGCCTGACTCACCTGACTATTTATTTTAAATGAAATTGAAATTTGTGTGTAATGCTTTAAAGGTATATAATATAATTGTATTTATTTTATTTTATATTTTAATATATTAAATTTAATTTTATATTTCATTTTAAAAATTATTAAAACATAAAATGAAATAAATACATCTGCTACTCTAATTAAAATGTTCCACTGTACTATCTTATTTTCTTGTTCAAAGTTTCTCTTGTTTGATGTTATAATGAAATAGTTTGATGCTTTGATCAGTATTAATGAGAGTAGCAGCTGCTTTTAATATTCTAGAAAAATGATTCCAGGCTAACACAAGGATATTAAAAATAGCTGCTACTCCAATTATTTTATTTTCTTGTTCAACAGTTTCATAACAACAACAAAATATTTTACTCTGCTAATTGGAGTAGCAATTGTTAACAAATTGAAGAATAAAATAATGTAATATAAAACTAAATTTACATTAAAAATATAAATTACATTAAAATAATATAAAAATAAACAACTGCCAAAATCAAAAAACAATTTTCAATTTTTCACAATATTATTTTCTGGAATTCCTATTCAGCAGGAAATTTATAAATTGGAATGGATTTTTTTTAGAATTTTCAGCATTTCCCGTGAAAAGGAATTCTGAGTTTCAACCAACTCTATACCAGGAGTATAGAGTTGAGTCTACGAAAGAGATGCTATCCTGAGCTTCCATCACACAGGAGCATTAATATAATGAACAAGACTTATTCAATTTCCTTTGGCCCTGTAGAAAAGTTGGTGTGGCTTTCCAAAATAGAGGCACAATAAGGGCCATATATCTGTAATTTATTATGGACCTGCCTGAAATAATAGTAGTTAAATGAATAACCCAAGAAAAGAGTATGCTTTGCAAGGACGTTTTTCCTTTAGGCCCACATTGGTCCTCTAGGCCAAGGAGTCTAACCCTTTTCTCATGGAAAATCATGCTGTGACCCTGATTCACTGTCTTTCACTTACATGGGATTTTCAGAGGCTGATTTAGAGGTTGAAGAAACAGTTTTCCTCTGTATACTTTACTGTATTTTGTTTGGCTTGTTGCCCTATAAGAGTTGCTTTCTGTGTAAATCTCTTAGAGTAATAAAAAGGCTGGATCTGTTAGCTGACAGGTTAATGTTTAACAGTTTAACAAAACCAATGATTAACTGCAGTAAAGACTAATTTTGAAGGAACCATTATTTTTTACTTTCATAACGTACAATTTGTTTTTTTCATGCTTTTAAAAGCAACATCCCTTTGCTAAATTTAATAGCTGCCCCATCATTTCTACAACAGTGGGGAAAGAAATTGAGATTCAACATTGACCATTTCCTCAATGGTTAATAATAATAATTAATAATTAACATTTGGAATGATTCTAAAGATTTATAATTGACCTGTAATCTCCTCTATTTGCTATTTAATGGACACAAGTCACTGAATAATTTATTTGTATAACATAAAAGCAATCTTCAATGGTTTCTAACCTGAGTAATATGTTCTGGATACTGATTGTGGAAGAAACGCTATATGTAAAAATATTTCCTAACTGCCTGGCACTGAATATGTAGCCAAAATGCTCATTTCTGTATGTGAATTGTATAAATTACGCAATAATTGCTCGAAGTTGGTCATTACTCGTAGACGTTAACCAGCTAGAGGTAATTTTCTGAGGCAGGTTTAGGGCAATTGTTGAGTACTTTTCAACAAGTTAATCACTGTCTATAACAACGATATACTTGTGCAAAGTGAAGTTAATAGCAGCTCTTCATAATGTTAATATTAAATCTTTATTTGAATTAAAGATGTCAGGCTGTTTTTCTCACCATCATCACTGTTTATATCAATAAGATTTCTCTCCTGCATCAATTTAGAGAGGAAAGCATTTCCCCAAATTCTTTTTTTTTTGGTAGTGCTTTTGTTCCTGATATGTTCAGACACTAACTGTTGGGAGAAAATTGTGACTTCTGTTCAAGGGACAAATTGATAAGAATGCAGTTTCAGGAAATCCCTTTTTTGTATATATAAATCCCAGTTGGAATTGAAAATTTAAATGACACCCTTGTTAATACCAGTATATTGTTTTTAGAGAATCATTTTTTAAAAAGATGGTTAAAGCGCCTGTGATGGAAGTCACAGTCCAAGTTAGATCAGTTGAGCTATAAAGAATTTTCAACTATAAAGAGTTTTTGGCCAGGGTGCATACCACAGAAATATGTGTTTTGTGACTTCCAGATTGGATTATTTTAATATGCTGGATATGGGGCTATCCTTTACCACAACCACTGAAACTTCAGATAGTGAAGAATAAAACTACCCACCTGTTGAATGGTGCTTCTCATTCAGAGTTTTGCATGATTGTTACGGCTTCCAGGTGATATCTGAGTCCAATTTAAGGTGTGCTATATTGTTTGATTCCTGAGTACCTTTGAGAGGGGGTGGGGGGGTGCTTTTTTTTTTTTTTTTTTTTTTTTTTTAAGAAAGAGGTCCTCTACTCTGGACATTACCATTAGCATTGGTCCTGCAGGGGCTAGATTTGTTGACCTTTAATTCATATTGCAAAGCGAATCTTTTCTCCTAGGCTTTTTGTTAGAAAGTGAACTGATTGGGTAATAGTGGGTGACAGTGGAGTCTCAGTTTGGGTGGAACAGGGAGGGATTTTATATTTTGAAAATTGATTCCACTTTGTATGTTTCACAAAACAATATACAAGTGCCAATATACAAGTGCAGAGCTTAAAAACTGAAATAAATAATTCTGTCCAGCATAATCCTTTGTTGTACCTTGATATGAGAGCTGTCAGGTGTGGTCAACAGCAAAACCAAATATTACAGTTTGTTTTTCTGCATAGGCTGGCAATGATGCTTCTTATTAAGAAATGGGACATGGATTTAGGATTAGGTTTGGCATTCCAATTCAAGGTTAAAACAGGGAGCATTTGGGTTTGAAAGTGCTAAAATCTCTCAAACTATTCTGTTTGGCCCAAAATGACAAAGAAACCTCTGAAAATCAGCTGCCTTTGCTAGACTTCCTCCATGGTGGGCCAATAACTAAACTAGATGTAGAAAAACAAGCCCTTCATTGTTTTGGGTCCAGATATGACCCAAAATCCTAAGGGACGTGTGATGTGATGTGTCTGGCCTTCTCTGTCTCCTGCTTGGGGTGTTGCCACCCTGACATACCCCACCTGGAAAAAAGTGTCAGAGGGACCATGAGTTCAGATCTCCAAACACTGTCTAACATTCAGTCTGTGGTATTGACTGAAGCAATAAGACATGGTCCTCCAAAGTCTAGAAGGGCCGGGAAGGGGCAGTAGCCAATCAGGACCCACCAAGAGAGATAAGAAGGCTAGCTTGCTTCTTCTGTGGAGGAGTGCTGGGTGAAGCTGGACAGGAGAGGAGTTCCCTTGGGCCTAATCCAGAACCCCAGGTCCTGATCTGGGCCTAGCCATCCCTCTGTACCTTCACCTGAAGCAATGTGACAAACTGGTTATTTTGTTCTGAGGTTCAAAGATTCAGGTGGCCAATTTTTGAGTCGAACTTTAATTAACTGTTGAAGGACTAGGAAGGCGTTCCTTGCATGAACTGCCTTGCTCTGGGCAAGTTGTGACAGGCAGGTTCAAGATTCTGGGATTCAGAATACCTCTGAAATACCACATTGGGACATCAAGCCTGGTGTTCTGGCCAAATTTTACTTCAGTTACTATATTCTCTCTATCACAACTTCCTCTTTAATTACAGTGGGGTAGCTACAGTGTGTCCAAACTGTTGAGGAGTGTTGCTATAAGCTTGTTACATAGTTGCAGCATTTCATTTTGGATGTGAGCAAACTAATACCTGAGGGCCAGATTTTGCAGTCCTTTATTGAGCAGATTAATGGGCGTTTTGCTTTGTTTTTATTAAGTACTGCTAAATTTGGCAATTTCTGTATAGTTTGTTCCAAAGTAAACAAATCTCTTTAAGGTCTGTTTGTATTAAAGGTGAAAAGTGTATGCAAGATCCATGTGATTACAATACCTATTGTTTAGTTGTAGAACTTGAAACATGTTTTAATGTTTCCAAATGTTTTAACTTAAACTAGAACCATAGTTTTCTAAACAAATATATGGCCTCATTGCTGCTTGAGGTGACAATAGGATTTTTTTATAACTTCTCCCTACATAAAAGTTTTGCCAGCTAACATACGGATAGGCCACAGATGATGAGAAGCCTTATTTTAAAATCACTTTGGCACAACTGACAGAAGCAAGTAGCAGCTTGCTTCCATTTGTTTCCAAAATAACATGGTAAGAGTCATAAGTTTCAACTGCTGCAGATAATTATTAGGTGCATTCATTGGGAACATAGGGAAAGAGAGTCTGTGAGCTACATCTGAACTCTGTACTTAAGCAATAAAAATTTTATCAAACTGCAAAAAACTAAGTCATTTTAACGAGCACATTCCAAAGGTGCTGGATTTATGAGGAGACCCCAGGAAACTTTGATTGAAATTGCTGTCTCTGATTGTAGTTCTATATTTTATTGGTGCCATATTGTGAACAGTGCTGCTGCCAAAGTGAATGGGAAAGCAGAATAACAGACAGAGTTAACCCACAAAGGTTACCTCTTTTTATAATATCCATGATGTATTGCATTAAAAATGCCTTGAAAGCCATCCTATTTGCAGTTTTCAGAAAGCATTTTTTCTTAAATTAAGTTACGATTTATCTGAACAGGGCAGAAAATAACAGGGCCTGAAAGACTTTAGTATTGATTTTTCTCAGAGTATTTGCTAGCTCTTGTTTTCTCATTTGTGTGCTCCTTGATGGAACAGCCTAGAGCTGTGCACTGATCCTGAGACAAAGCTTTAGCAGGATGAGAAGAACAATAGTGAGGGGCAGTATTGTGGGGCTAATCTTATAATAGGAGTTTTGCCTGAGTAAACAAGGATATCAGGTTTGGGTTCTGGGATATTTACTTTTTTTTCTTCCTGGTTCCAGAATTTAAGCAAAATTTAAATCACCTGGAAAATTATTAGAATTTTATTAACTATTATGCCTCCCCCCAACTAAATAAACACTGTAGTAGCCATATGTGATGAATGACTTGAATATTCTGAAGGCATGAGGTCAACGGTACTCTGTAAGTGTGTGTAGAATAATGAAAGTTATAAATCTTTTTTCTAGTATTTATGTTCTAAAAATAATTAAGCTTAAAGTCTACAAAAATTATGACATTAATGTGTGTGTCATGGCAGTGAAATAGATCTATTCAACCAATCAGTAATTATTGATTCTTTAAAAATTAGGCAACATACAATTGTTGATTATTACTAGCCATTGATGGTAGTTGAGTACCAGTTGCTCATTAATAGCTACGTCCTCCCCCTGACAAAATGCTCTGTTACATCAGCCATTAAACTATTACACCATAGCTTCCATGTACCCTATTATAAATGTAAACTGTATCTTTCACTTAATGCTGCATTATACTCAGTCTCTGAAAACAGTTCTAGTTGAGAGATTGAACTCCAAATATTTTTTCATTGCACTGGATTATTATTTTTCTCCTAGTTTATCACATTCATGTTGTTTAATAATAAAATAACCACATAAAGATTAGATTGTACAGAATCTTCATTGGCTGTTGCCCTCTCTAATGTGTTTGAGTAATCTAATAAAGGATGGAAGATAGGATTCAAGGATTATCTCTCTTGACTGCTGATTTTTTGTGTGGCTTTATAGAAGTCACTTGAACTTCACTGAACCTTAGTTTATGCTTTGGTAAAATTAGAACTAATGACATGTAAACAAGTTTAGTTGTTTTTAAAGTGCTTTGAAATCCTTGGCTCAAAGTTATCTTAGAATTTGTTTCTTCTTACATATGTGGTATCATCTTTCCGGTCTAATATTGGTAAGCTTACTACTATAGTTTTAATAATCTGCATTAAAAAAAACTCCCAAAACCCCAGATCCAAACATCCCATAACTGTATGGAATTTTAGATGTGATGCCAGACTTTATCGTCATGATTCTCCATTGTCCTTTGCTTCGTGTATACATTTTGGTTTAGTAGTGTTTTATACCCGCTTTATACTCACTTTCCATTGACATCAGTGACTCCATGAGGTGCAGGTCAATGGGGAATTAGGCTCAGTGGCTTATGACCATACCTAACGTATTTGGGTTTGCACTACTAAATTCTTCTTTATATTGTGTGGTTCTAATCCTCCCTCATTTCTTTGCCTTTTTCTTTTTTTATGTCTCTTTTCTTTTTCTTTTTTAGGTTCTGCAAGTGACAAAGTTAATGAACAGTATCTGGAAGGGAGAGACCCAGCTGACTGGCACGTAGGCCTGAAGGTAGCATGGGACATAAAGACACCTGGACTGGCAATACCCCTTCGCCCAGGAGACTGCTATTTTATGCTGGGTAATTTTCAAAGGTTTAGGAATGCAAATGTTTCTATTGAAAATAGAGGGCAGACCATCAACTGGAGTAATTATCATAGCTCCATTGATGTCAGTGGGATGTGGGTGATTTACAACAGCTGAGGATCTGGCCAGAATGTGTAATTACTTTATGGTTTTTTTGGTCTTTGGAGACTGTTTTCTTCAATTTTTCTTGTTTTCTTTCTTGTTAGTGGTGCACAGTGAAGTTTACCTGTTAAGCCTTTCCCTATCTGATGCTTAGATTGCAACTGAGATTAGCTTCAGCACAATAGGAAAATTCCTTCAGCTGGTACTTTAAGGATAAACTACCCGGGTGAGAAGTTGAGATGTTGTTCCTTATTTTTAATGGAAGCTTCCTTTTCCTCCTTTCAAGACACAGTTTCCTGGGGAACAATAGCCATCTACTTCATTGTCTTGTTACAAAATCTCCCCGACAGTGCGGTTTTTGGTGAAGATGGACTATATGTGTATGTCATTTGTTTTTAAAATGTCCATATATATATAGCTATAAAAACAAGCTGTGGATATTGCTGTTGTCATTTATATTTCTGACTCCTCGACTCAGGATGAGATTTTCTTTGTACTTCTTTTCACTGTTTTCTGATGATGTGTTGGTCACCTCTTTTAATTCTAAAGAGAATTAAATCGGGCCCACTGGTTCTGGCAGCTGAAGTCCAACATTGCTGTTAATAGTACAAGGCAGCAAGTTAGGGAACATGAGTTGGTTCATTCTGGATTAGCATTTCCCTCTAATTAAATCGCCTTGTGAATAAACCACAGCTACATCACACCATGAGCCATGTGACCAAAAACTCAATCATTGTGAAAGTGCAGTGATTGTCTGTATTGGCTGTTCAGAGATTGGTGAAACCAACACCCTTGTTTACACTCCCAGTTCATGCACTTCTGATATGTTGAGGCCCAAGGTACTTCCACAAAGCAGCTCCTCCTACCTGTTTACTTACTGGGGTAGTTTTCCTTTTTGCTCTTCCCCATTGTCTATCAGGTGAAACTGAACAACTTAGTTACCACAAGTGAATTTTTTTCAGAGTGCCTGCTAATATCTTGTACCTCTTTCTGCTCTTAGCTACACCTCTACAACCCCACTGAGGTCAACAGTGTGGCGTATGGTAACTAAAAGTAGAGTTCAGAGTAGCAGCCGTGTTAGTCTGTATTCGCAAAAAGAAAAGGAGTACTTGTGGCACCTTAGAGACTAACAAATTTATTAGAGCATAAGCTTTCGTGAGCTACAGAAGTGAGCTGTAGCTCACGAAAGCTTATGCTCTAATAAATTTGTTAGTCTCTAAGGTGCCACAAGTACTCCTTTTCTTTTTTTAAAAGTAGAGTGTGGCCATATCAGACTTGAGCATCTCACAGATTAAGATACGGAGTTGTGTGAAATCCTTGAATACTGTGTTACAGAAGATGTGTCTAACTTTTCTTCTTTCATTAGGATGTGGGCTGGCAGTCTCGAGAGAGAGAGATTTTTTTTTTTAAAAATCAAAGTGAAGGTTATGTGACAGTTAATAATTCCCTTTGTAAGAGTTCGTAATCCATCTTTGTGCAATAGCTATTCTAACATCAGATGGACAGATTCATCTAATTCTTATTGACTGTAAAGTTTGTGCCTAATCAGCCTTGTTCGCCAGCTGATTCAGAAGACAAATTGTCGAATGAATGTTCATCATCAGTGATTTTAGTACTGTTTATTCTAGTACTGTAAATCATAGCTGGCTAAACTTTCAAATGGTAAGGACATTCCTTATTCCCCTGATAAGAGTTAACTTTATATACTGTAGCTCAGGCACTGCTGGAAATGCTATATAAAGGATGGGTCAAAAAATTTATTTTATTTAACACCTAACAACATCCTGATCATGTTTAGGTGGAAACAGAGGACATATTAAACATTTTTCCAGTTATGGTGTATAAATCACTCTTTCGTATTAATACTTCATAGAAAACTACTGTTTGGGACTCTGTAGAGCAGGTGTTAGATATTCTTTTCTCGGTTTCTAAATCATTTACAGTTACCTTTTAGCAAGATAAACAAAAACATCTATTTTGAATTTAACAGCAGTAATAATATAGAAGGGTCCATCCTAGAAATTAAACTTTCTGACTAAATCATATCTATTTTATTAGTTGAAGTGAGTGACTTAATATAGCTGGTAATAACCTGTAATTAAGGGACCTATATTAGCATTGGGTTGTTTTATATCTTCTTCATGTTGTTGGTTTGCAAGCACACTATTTTAAGAGTAGATACAAGTGTGGGATGACACATAAGGTGTGATTCAATATATTGGGAGATTTAAAATATGGGAACATTATATAAGAGGTAGCATGATCGCAAATGACCAAATACTAGTTAATTTATCCTATATTTCTGCGTTTCACACATTCTAGAATCTCATCTTCTCCTTTTCAGTTACCTGGGGTACCTCCTCCATCATAGTTGGAAAACAGTGGAAACAGTTAGAGAACATGCTGTTTGGTCCATCTGGAATTTGTACCATCTGGACTTGTACCAGTGTCACTTTGGGAATCAGCTAGTAGATGCTGGTGGAGGGTGGGGGCAGCATGTTTAATGGTTACAATAGGGGGAATGACAGTCAGGACTTCCATGTACTCTTCCTGACTCTGTCTTTGACTCATGTGATGGTGGTAAGTAGCTTCACTTTTGTGTGCCTCAGTTTTTCCATTTGTAAAATAATATGTTTACTTTACATGGGTGTTGCGAGAAAAGATGTCAGATTCAGCATGCTGTTAATCATTTAAAAGCCAGCATTTATCAACAATTATTGCATAGTGGTATCTGAGATACTCTATTTCCTTTTCTTATGTGTGTACAGGTAGTAGCACAATCTCTTCATCAATACCATTGTGTGAACATTTGATAAATACTGACATTTTTAATGATAACTTCTCGAAATACAAATAATTTTTATTATTAATATTATTAATAAAAACCGGCATAAAATGGCTAGGTCAATACTATAATTTATACAACCTCCATTAGCCTAGAAGTAGAGACTCCTTAATTATAAGGTTTTTGTTGGACAGTTATGTACTTTGGTTGTGGCCATCTTAGCACAAAATAAATACAATCCAAATGTGCTGTTTCCATGAACCTCTGCATTTATTTTTGAGAGACATAGTATTGTAAATTGTATATTTTTTTAAATAATGTTTCAAAGAACAGGAAAAAGTGGATGAATTTTTTTGCCCTTCAAAAAAAAAAAAGTAAGGGTGTCCTACTCGCAGGCACTTCTATGATATGATTAGTGCCTGTTTAGATATGATATGATATATGTTATTTTGAGAAGAATTGTGTTTAAAAATGCAATATCTAAGGTTAGCTTTATACTCTACTTTCTCAGCTCTTGTCTTCAGTTGAAATATGCTGCTGTATTAAGTCATGTCTTGAACTGTATATTATGTGCCAAATATCAGGTGTTCAAATTTGTCCATTTTAAGATATGCTATCACAATATCAAAAAGAGCTTTTGATTTTAAGGGGGGGGGGGGGGATTAGCTTTAATATGGCATTACTTTTTTTCTATAATCTTTGTTTTTCCTCACATGAAAAATAGCCCTGCAGAGGAACTGCAAACCTGCTGCCTGATAACTGGAATCTGAACTTTATAGCACTTATGAAACGGAAACAGTTTAGCTCAATTTAGAATAATATATTGGTCTGTAGAGGAAACACATACCGAACACTGCTGTCTCAAGTACACAGTCAAGGGGTGTCTAATATGAAACGTGTTGGGTGCATGTAATAAATCCACAGCACGTGGAGGTGAGCGAAGAGCCCCATCTGCTGTGGTCAAGAGCATGCTTAACTAGAGTTGTCATGGTCTTACTATTAAATTGGAATCTTTCCCCTAAACTTAGAGTTAGACATGACCAGATTTGCAAATAGATTTACAATTTTCACTAATTTTCCTACCATAACTTCAAAACATACTTAACAAAAATACAATCTGGACTTTTTCAAGGGGGGAAGATTTACTTTTCCACAGCTGTTTCCCATAGATCAAATGTTGCTTGACGGTTAGGGGTTTAAAGCAGCTTGAAGATGAACTTGATGGTGTCTTTTTTTTTTCCTGAACAAATTATAGTTCAAGGAGCATCAGAAATTATTTTCATTAACAGAATTTAGGCACACACGTTGCGGGGGTGGGCTGTGGTTGGAGATATTCCTTTAATGGAAACATTTCCACATGTATGTAGTGGCTCATTTAAAGTATTTCTAGCCAGTTAATCTGCCTGTACTTCTATATATTAACTTGAACCCTTTTTGCTCTTTAGCATCTTGAATATGTTTTTTTTAACTTTATTGTTTGCTCTCTTGACTCCATGTTTGATCTAAATTCTTTCTTCCCATGATTATTAAGACTGTTAGCCCCAGAAATTTATTTGTTGTTATGAAACTTTGATCATATAGTTTGGCAAATCCCTGACACATTGTTCAGTTCAATC
Organism: Dermochelys coriacea; assembly: GCF_009764565.3. Taxonomy (NCBI): domain Eukaryota; kingdom Metazoa; phylum Chordata; order Testudines; family Dermochelyidae; genus Dermochelys; species Dermochelys coriacea. The sequence goes on along the minus strand of NC_050079.1, from coordinate 13,530,357 downwards.
TTTTATTCCATTCTGTGTTTTCTTTACACACACACTTTTTGGGTTTAAATACTACAAATATTCCTTGATTAGGGCCAGTTATATATTCCACCTTTTCCCCATGGAGGTGATGAAAGGAGCAGAAGATGGTCCTTTGGCCTATAATTTCTTGGGGGGAGGAAACGGAACATGTGTGGGCTCATTCCAACAGCCCCATAGTATATGCTACCTGTATGTTTGTATCTCTACTATTGAAATGCAGGGATGAAGCTGTGTGTGAAGGTGTAGACCAATGGAGAATTGCTTCCTGTAGCATTATCTCATCCATCCAGACTTGTGGATTGTGTAAGATAATAGAATCAAGTTTGTGAATTGTAACTAGTTTTGCAAGTTCAGTTTGTGATGTGCACAACAGATGGCACTGCAAAAGGGTCGTTCATCCCTAGTGATGCATGCATCAGATGGTTTTTTGGGGAAAAAGGCTTATGTGTATCTTACTTTTAGAAACTATCTTTTGCATAGCTAGTTATAATGGGATACCAATCATCTAAAAACCTCCTTGGTTTCACTCACATGACTAAATCCAAATGGAACCGGAGAGATGGCAGAATGGTGGTTAAGCATTTTAGCTCCATGGTGTCTGTATACGTATTTACACTAAAATGATCACAAGAATAAATATGTATCTTTATTTTTATATATATATTTTTTGTTTAGGAAGATAAATAGCCCAATTCCATTTCATGTTTGTATTGTTAGATATATTTGCATTTAGAATATTGAAAATTATGCTGTGCTTTGAATGAGAGGCATCATACATGGCAACATTGATGACAAAAAGACAATTATCTAAAGAGGCTCAACAGAAACAATAAGCAGAGAGGAAAGGCAAAAAATTGATTGTTGTCATCAGTACTGCAAGCATTACATTGCTATTCCCAGGAATCATTGTATATACTAATAATCAAGAGCTCAGCCCTGCAGTCCTTCTCATTAGAGTAATCCTTATTTGTATAAGTAAGTCGCACTGAATTCAGTAGGAGCTGTGAGCACTCTACACCTCACAGGATTGGGCAAAAAGTTATGTCTTCTTTTCTTCCTGTACTTGGTTTATTTTGATAGTCTGTAGCAGTAGCATGTGGAATTCCAACCATCGGTTCCCTGTGTCTGCATTGGTTTGTCACCACTTGATGCCACAGTTCAGTTATTCACCCACTCATCCATCCATTTCTCTGACAAAGGCTGTACATGTACAGATCTAATGCTGTAGCACAGGGATAATCAAATCATGATTGTAATAAAAAACAAGCAAACAAAACTAAAAACAACATAAACATACCAGCAAAAAAACCCCCAAAAAACGAGGAGTACTTGTGGCATCTTAGAGACTAACAAATAACAGTCTCTTATGGTACGGCTGATGTGATTAGGTCCTATGATGTATCCCTTGAATAAATATGGCTTTCTAACACTACATTCTACAGGCCATTACCCTCTTATCCCACTGAGGGTTACCAAAAGAAACTACACCATTTGCTCAAGAAACTCCTTGAAAAAGCACAGGAATAAATCTGCACAGACACACCTCTAGAACCATGACCAGGGGTATTCTATCTGCTACCCAAGATCCATAAACCTGGAAATTCTGGACGCCCCATCATCTCAGGCATTAGAATCCTGACAGGAGGATTGTCTGGCTATGTAGACTCTCTCCTCAGGCCCTACGCTACCAGCACTCCTAGCTATCTTTGAGACACCATTGAGGAAACTACAATCCATTGGTGCTGGAAGAGCTATTATTAGCAGGAGGGTAAAAAAAAAACTTTTGTAGAGGTAATCAAGATGGCGCATTTCAGACAGTTGACAAGAAGGTGTGAGGATACTTAACATGGGGAGATAAATTCAATTTGTGTAATGATGCAGCCACTCCCAGTCTCTATTCAAGCCCAAGTTAACGGTATCTAGTTTGCAAATTAATTCCAGTTCAGCAGTTTCTCATGGATTAGTGTGCTGTTCAGATGTGTGTGTGTTGAATCCATTGATCATCTTCCAGAAAACACCATCCTGGCCGCTATGGATGTAGAAGCCCTCTACACCAACATTCCACACAAAGATAGACTACAAGCTGTCAGGAACAGTATCCCCGATAATGTCACGGCAAACCTGGTGGCTGAACTTTGTGACTTTGTCCTCACCCACAACTATTTCACATTTGGGGACAATGTATACCTTCAAGTCAGCAGCGCTGCTGTGGGTACCCGCATGGCCCCACAGTATGCTAAAATTTTTTGGCTGACTTAGAACAAAGCTTCCTCAGCTCTTGTCCCCTAACGCCCCTACTCTACTTACGCTACATTGATGACATCTTCATCATCTGGACCCATGGAAAAGAAGCTCTTGAGGAATTCCACCATGATTTCAACAATTTCCATCCCACCATCAACCTCAGCCTAGACCTATCGACACGCGCGGTTCATTTCCTGGACACTACAGTGCTAATAAGCGATGGCCACATAAACACCACCCTATGCCGGAAACCTACTGACAGCTATGCTTACCTACATGCCTCCAGCTTTCATCCAGACCACACCACACAATCCATTGTCTACAGCCAGGCTGTACGATACAACCGCATTTGCTCCAACCCCTCAGACAGAGACAAACACCTACAAGATCTCTATGAAGCATTCTTACAACTACAGTACCCACCTGCTGAAGTGAAGAAGCAGATTGACAGAGCCAGAAGAGTACCTAGAAGTTACCTACTACAGGACAGGCACAACAAAGAAAATAACAGAACGCCACTAGCCATCACCTTCAGCCCCCAACTTAAATCTCTCCGGCGCATCATCAGGGAGCTACAACCTATCCTGAAGGACTATCCCTTACTCTCACAGATCTTGGGAGACAGGCCAGACCTCGCTTACAGACAGCCCCCAACCTGAAGCAAATACTCACCAGCAACCACACTCCACACAACAAAAACACTAACCCAGGAACCTATCCTTGCAACAAAGCCCATTGCCAACTCTGTCCACATATTTATTCAAGGGACACCATCATAGGACCTAATCACATAAGCCATACCATGAGAGGCTCGTTCACCTGCACATCTACCAATGTGATATATGCCATCATGTGCCAACAATGCCCCTCTGCCATGTACATTGGCCAAACCGGACAATCTCTACTCTAAAGAATAAATAGACACAAATCAGACCTCAAGAATTATAACATTCAAAAACCAGTCAGAGAACACTTGAACCTCCCTGATCACTCAATTTCAGACCTAAAAATCGCAATTTTCCAACAAAAAAACTTCAAAAACAGACTCCAATGAGAAACTGCAGAATTGGAATTAATTTGCAAACTGGACACCATTAAATTAGGCTTGAATAAAGACTGGGAGTGGATGGGTCATTACACAAAGTAAAAATTATTTCCCCATGCTAATTTTTCCCCCCTACTGCTACTCACACCTTCTTGTCAACTGTTTGAAATGGGCCTTCCTGATTATCGCTACAAAAGGTGGGTTTTTTTTCTCCTGTTGATAATAGCCCACCTTAATTAATTGGTCTCGTTACAGTTGGCATGGCAACACCCATTTTTTCATGTTCTCTGTGTATATATATCTTCCTACTGGATTTTCCACTGCATGCATCCGATGAAGTGGGTTTTAGCCCCAGAAAGCTTATGCCCAAATTTGTTAGTCTCTAAGGTGCCACAAGTACTCCTTGTTTTTTTTATTGATACAGACTAAAACGGCTACCACTCTGAAACCTATAAACATACCATTTATCTTTAGGCAGCCCAAAAAAGTGGAATATATAGTTAAGCCAGACATGTCCCATGGAAGCAAAGATCACCATATAAAATATAGTAATAACAGTGAATGATTAACCTCAAGAACTCTGTTTCAAACTCATTTTCATGTAATAGCCAAGGACTTCAGAAATAGAAAAAAATGTTTTTTTCTGTTTGAGTCCATTTTGGTGTAATCTTGTGCCATCTTTTTACCTATCTTTTCTAGGAACCTTTCAGCTGACTCTAAATCCCTCAAAAGATGTAATTTTCTAAGGTATATAACTTTCATTTGAGAGGGGAAGATTGCTGTGTCACCTATTTTTAAAGAAAGAATTGTTTAATAGTAATTCATGTTCACCTTTGAGTCTGAGCATATAATTTTTAGGTCTGGAAACTTACAAAGCCATTTTAATTGGCAGAGCTGGCAGAGACACTTTTTGGTAAGGTTGCCTAACACTTTCCGTTATAGGACCTGGTTTTCGTTGTGTGTAACGTTGACAAAATTTTAACTACTCGGTTGAAATTTTCCATGTTAAGCAACTGCTTCAGGCTGAATTTCTTTTTGAAAGTATAAGCAGAAACAATTTAGTCACTTTAGAGACTGAGGCTAGAGGAATTAGTTTCTTTGCCAGTGTTTAAAAAAAAAATCGTAACTGTTTTCTTGATAAGCTCTAGCTTCTCAGTGCTTGGGAGCAGGGACTTGAAATTTGGCCAGGCTCTTGCACTGTGGTCAGAGAAGTGCCTTTTGCTGTCCCCTTGAAAATCTGCTCAAATTTGGCTGAGTGATAAACATCTGAAAATTGTCATTTCCACATCGTTAGCCATATTGTAACTGGTGTGCTGTTGTGTGCTCCCTCTGAGATATCTGTATCAGGTGATTCTGTATCATCTTCTGTTTAAAAAAATATTTTTGGCAATAGGAAGACCTGCTTAAACTTGCTCTTCTGCTGTTTCCAAACTTCATCTGTGAAATAAAACGTCCATCCAACACCACCCAAGATTATAAAGACTGCAATTTGATAACATTTGTTTTCCAAGGTGGATTTGACCACCTGTACCCAGTTATGCATGTGATTAATTTCTTCTCATAAATCATGCATTGAATTACCAGAGACAAGTCCTATAATGGGACTTTGTTCCAAAGTGGCAGATGATTTGTTGGAAATGGGCAGGCAGAAAGCTGAGGAAATAGGAAATCAACCTTGATCCAACATCCCCTCCCTTCCCCTGAGTTGCGTTATGTGTATTGAAATTATCTTCCCTTCTTTTTTCATAGTACTCCATACAAAATCGGAAGTTCTCTCTCCCAACACTGAGCAACACAAAATTGCTTGGTTTGTTCTCTCAAGTGTAATGCCTTTTGCAGTCTTGGGCAGTTGATTTAGACATTTCAGTTTTTATCATACCCAAGCAGTTTTTTAGGCCCCAATACAAGGAAACTCAGGATAGTACTTAAGCATATATTGAATTAAGTTGTGCTTCAGGTCTTTCATGAATTGTCATCTTAATTTCAGTGTAGTTTAGAGATTCTAGAACACTACAAACTTGAGAAATGCCTGATCAAGTTTTAGAGATAAGGTTACAACTACAGAAACTGGCAGTAAGTCCATTGAAGAAAAGTTTCCCAGCTTTTGCACACATTGGCACTTGTGGATATACTGGCCATATCATGCAGTAGTACCTGTGCCATTGGTTCTATGTGCTAATATGTGATGAAAAAGGCAATTGACAAAAGAATGCTACCAACTTAAAGAGCATTCTTGTTTCTGAAAATTGTTTATCATGTCCATTGTCTTCCATATATATAAAAAGAAAAGGAGTACTTGTGGCACCTTAGAGACTAACAAATTTATTTGAGCATAATGCTCAAATTTGTTAGTCTCTAAGGTGCCACAAGTACTCCTTTTCTTTTTGCGAATACAGACTAACACGGCTGCTACTCTGAAACCTTCCATATATATGTAAAAGTTTGTGTGTGTAGTGCCTGTGTTTAGCTCATTGTTAGGATTCAGTTGATAGTGATTGAGATGAAAATCGAAAGTGTCCCTTTAAAAAATTCACTTTGCATAATAGTTATACTTTATTGACTAATGCTCTGAAATTGCAAAGGGATCTGCATACATGGACCTTACTGTTGTGGGAGTCCCACTGAAATTGTGTTCCGTGCTTACCCTTAATCCAACACAAATTCAGTGGGACTCCTGCAGTAGTAAAAGTCTATGCAAGCAGATTTTTCTGCAGGACTGATAACCTATTCTTTTCTTCCCCCCCACCCCCTGTCATATAATATACAGTGGTTTTTAAAGTTGAGCAGGATACCATGGTTTGGGTTTGCAAATCTAATGAGATAGAATTTAATTTTGCAAAAACTAAAAACTGGTGTTGTATCCATATGTATTGTATTTTATCTGAACCATCAGGATGCAAGGAAGCCAAGGTGGGCATGGCAGGGTTGGCCAGGTAAAAGGTGCCAGTTTTAGTCTACCTCTAATACTGATAAAATAATTTGTATGCAATGTTGTTAGTTAAAAGTGATGCTGCCAAATGGGCAATGTCTCATTTAACAAGCAATTTTTTTTCTTTCAAATTGTAGGGGAAAAAAATCTTTGGAGTAATCTTTTCAGGCCTAGAACATATTTTTCAATGTCCTTTGAGACATATGATCTATGAAGCTTCAACCATTTTTATACAATTACAGTTTTAGATGAATTATAAACTCTTAAATGAAAATTACAGGGTTCTTTCTAAAAGTCATAAAGGATAAGAGACAGTTGGAAGCAATTTCAAGAAGAGACAGCTCCACAATGAAAGGGTTGCCAAGGGTTTGAATGAAGGTGCAAATCAAAATGTAGTACTTATAAAGCTGTGTTTACTACACAGCCTGCACCAAATTAATTGGTACTGAATGGAACAAGAGTACTTAAGCAATCTGCTTTTTGTGATCATTCTTCATAGAGATGACTGTGATACTTAGTGTTACAAAATCCAGATTTGTTGTGTTTTTGGTTTCAAGATTTGGCTTGATACGCTTTAACTCTTATATGTCTGTACAGCAATGATTTCTCTTTGTTTTAAAAAGTATTGAAATGAAGGTTTGTGCAGGCATCACACAAGCAGATACTGTGCAAGCTTCCACACACAACCTTGCCAGTGCAGCTCAATCCTGATCTGTAAAACTCCTCCTATTCCAGCCCTAAGCCTCTCACAATTAGAAATTGACATTTGTACCAAATTGGTTGTCTCTCTTCATTCACATGGTGGCAAAGGAAACAGAATTATAGTATTGCTTTCTCTTTGTGGACCTGAATGGCCATGGTTTACAGTAGAAAGAGAGCTGTGAATTCCTAGGTGGCCACAGGTTTAATGTATAAGTGATTGATTAATTATAATATGATTCTGCAGTAGTCATAATGGATTATTTCTTAAATATATTTATTAGTGATACCTAGATGGTTTGACATTATTCTGCAGTGGAGAAATGTTCAAATATTAGGAAGTGATGTCAGTTTTCCTAAACCTGATGGGGATATGTGAGCATTTTTCTTTTTCTAGTTTGTTCAATGCACTGGACAAACATCCCTTCTTGGGATCATATAGCAACAGAAATGGTAAAGGATAAAACCATCCACCTGCATTTTTCTCCTAATATCTATAATGCTAGATGCTGCATTGTTGTGCATGAATTCTTATAGCTGCCTATAAAATCCATTGAAAGAAGAGAACTCATTCTTGCAAGTGGAATAAATCCAATAAATCTTATCCGAGTGAATTATTATTCATAGTGTGCATGCCAATTTGAGAATTTCAGACTTATTACAAAATATAGTAAAGATTTCATATCATATTTGTTTTCATTAATAGAGAGAATAGCATATTAAACTTCACATACAGTAAACTACACTAGGGTATTCAGTTTAACAAAGTGTGGTTATGTTCAAAAAAAGGAACTATGGAACTAAATTTTTTAAAGTGACTTGGGATTTTGGGTTCCTCAGTTTTGTTCAGTATGCAAACTGTGACATGTTTAAAGGGCTTAAAAGGGAGGGTGTATGTGAAACTGAGCATTTCCGAAATCAGACCCCCTTACTGGGATCAAATTCAATAGTCACTAGTAAATAGCTGAAGTAAAAATGGCACCTTCTTACACAGAGCACAGCATGCAGAGGCCGCCTGCCTCTCTGTCAGCATCCGGTAGGACTTTATCCCTAATCCATTCTTTTCTCCCTTACATTTTTTTGCTGGGTGACTTCCCCTCACAGTTTCATTACAATATCTATACTGATGACTCACAAATCTTCCTCTCCACACTGATCTGACTAAAAGAAAAGGAGGACTTGTGGCACTTTAGAGACTAACAAATTTATTTGAGCATAAGCTTTTGTATCCGATGAAGTGAGCTGTAGCTCACGAAAGCTTATGCTCAAATAAATTTGTTAGTCTCTAAGGTGCCACAAGTCCTCCTTTTCTTTTTGCGAATACAGACTAACACGGCTGCTACTCTGAAAACTGATCTGACTAACAGTCTAGTTGTGACTGCATCGTCCTGGATGTCTTGCTGCCAGCTCAAGCCCAGTACGGCAAACTAGAACTTTTCATTTTTCTTCCTTACCTGCCTCCTCTGTATTCCTTCTCCATCACTGTTGAAAACAGTATCATCCCACCCCATTACTCAGGCTCATTACCTGAGGACAATTTATGACTCCTATCTCTCCTCCTCCCCATACATCCAGCCTTCCCTATAACGTATCAAACATCTGTTCCTTCTTCACTCTTCCTATGTCCATCCATAGATACCGCGATTGCCTCCTGCATATTGTCTAATATTATTATTTCCATTATTAATACTAATATTATCTGCTGTATCCCACGTATCCTTGACCTCCTTTAACACATTTCGCTCCCCTCCAGCAGCCACTCAGACCCTCTTCCAGTCCCTCTGCTGCCTTCCTCTTGCTCACCAAATCAAGTTGAAAATTTTTTTTCTTATCTACCAGGCTCTATCCGACCTTTTTTCTCACTGGATCAATCTCGCTTGCCTCGCTCCATTTATGATGCCAGATTCATCACTTTTCTTCTTCTCTTTCTCGCACTATCTTCCTTGTGCCTTTTCTCTTGCTTGGAATGAGTGCACTTCAGTGGATTAGGCATGCTCATTTGTCCATTGTAGTTCCTACTGAAATTCCATTTTTGTAAGGCCCATAGACTCTAATTTCTGACACTTGAACATCAAATTCATCTTGATTTGGAACATTTTTAAAAGAGTTCTAAATTATTGCTGCTTTTGAGTCCAATAGCAAAAATGTTGTTATTAGGGCTCCTCGGAAATTTTTCAGCTGAATATTTTTCTACTGGAAAATTCTGATTTGTGAAAATCGAAACAGTCTGGGGATCATTCTGTGGGATCATGATGACTTCAGTGGAATTCTGATTGAACTTTACCTACCAAGGGATACCTGCCTGCTTGCCTACCAGCTCAGCCCACCAGGTTGGCTGTTTGGGAGCCTGGGCTTCCAGGTTTCCAACTTTCTGCCTCCTCACCAGCCTGGGCTTCTGGGATTCCCAGCCCCCAGCAGCATTCAAGGTGGACAGCCTTGAAGTTGGGGATTCCTGGGTTCCTGAGCTGCCTGCTTCCTACTTGTTGGATTGCTGGGGCTCCAGGCAACTCATAAAGCCTTGGATAAGCTTAAAAAAGATCAAAATGCAAATGTGTTTTGACCTTTTTTAAACAAAAGTTTTGAATTGCTGTTCCATGATAAATATTTAAGTTTCTTTTCTTTTTGGTTACATTTCCGAATAGGTTTTTTCAAAGTGGGGGAGGGGGAGAAATTTTGGAATTTCCCACAGAATGGGAATTCCAGTTCCAGACAGCTCTAGTTATTACTGATGACAATTCATCAGCCAGAAAGAACACAACTTGTTTATCAGTCCCTGGATTCATGTTACAGAACTGTCTTTTATGAGAGGAAGGAAGGAATTCTCCTTTTACTTGTAAACTGAGCAAATGTGAGAGATAATTGAGACATTTTCAGGTACTGAGAGACTACAAATACAGAACCTCACTCTGCCATTTTTACAGTGTAAACTTTCCAAAGTATAGTTACACTTCAAATTGTATTCCAAAATCTTGCTAAACTTCTTCATGATTATTGATGTAAGTAAACAAGAAGTCAGTGCATTAAGTGCAATGAAAATAAGGAAAAGGGAGCTCAGTTTAAAGAAAACATTTTAAAAGAATTCAATTTTGTTTATTTAGATCAGTTCATTTGGGGAGAGAGAGGGATCCAGTGGATAGGGCAGACAGCAGATTTTCACTTAATCTCTCTGTCTCTGTTTCTCCATTTGTTAAAAACGGGATAATGTCTGTTGTTCATATTTGGTAGGAATAAATTTTGCATTTAGTATATTTTTCTCCATATATTGAAAGTGATTATAATCTGTCCTCAGATGATCTCAATATGACACATCAGCATTGTGTTCTGGCTGGTTTTCAGCCTCGTTTCAGCTCTACCCACAGAGTGGCAGAGGTGAGTAAGAAAGGGGATTTGTTTTTTGGTCATTCGCACTATTAGTAGTGGCTTACAAAATGAATTTAGGATCACATGGTCTTGTTTTAAACTATGATTAGTGGTTTTACTGATGACTCCAACTTTTTGTGGGTGGTGTATGTTCTATGGTTTTCGTTTACTGATGGAAGAACTCTCATTGATTTTTATGGGAAAAGGACAATTTCTTTGTCTATGAGCCACTTATGCCTAACCTCACATAGAGTTTCTGCATTACCACAGCTTATTAAAGAAATGCAAAAACATGTAATCACATTTTTATAAAAAATGTTTTCATAGAATTTTTTGCCGTACTCCACTATAAGACACATACTGTTGATGGTAAGGGATATGAGGTCTAAACATACTGCACACCAGAAATCCCAAGAGCCCAAGCTGCCACTACAAGTCAGGGCAATGTGAAACAGCCATAGGCTGGATTCCACGGCTTCCTCTAGAACTGCAGGTGGAAGCAGAAAAGTGCACAAAGTTCTTGCATCTCTCAGGTAGTCTGAGCACTGCTCTGAGGATTCAGCCCAGTGCTCCCAAGATTGCTGATGTGTGCTGTTTATTGGATTTGTTTCTTCTTTCAATACTCTTGACTATTGATCATAATTGCATGAATTATAAAGAAAATAGCGGTATTTGTCGCTCATACTGTGATTATTTTTTTGCTTGTTTTCATAGTTATTTTTCTCTATACAGCAACCAAAAGGAACAAAGCAAATAATAGTTTTTTTTTAAAAAAATCATCCCAGATTACACTTTAAAATAATTCTTTCAAAAGTAACTAATCACATTTTCCTATTGGTCATATCAAGCCAAAATGCATTACTGTTGAAGTATCTGTGTGTGTGTGTGTGTGTGTGTGTGTTGTATTTCAATGATAATGCATTTAATTTTGTTTTCAAAATTATTATTGTTTACTATTATTAGCTTTTAATTATTAGCTATTAATTAAAATTATTATTCACTATTATTAACTTTTCCCTTTGGCTGTTGTGTAGAGAAAACAATGAGGGCAACAAGCAAAAAAATAAATAAATCAGAAAAGAAAGCATTGTAACGTTAAAATTATATCATAGTATTTTTCCAGATTAGATTAAGGATTGGTGGTATAAGGACACATCTGTCTAACTTCTGTCATGTAGGAACATATTTTTAAAAACAAACACAGATTCTGGTGACTACAGCTGAGCTTTGGAATAAGCCTAATATAATGTGCATTGTACTGTATGCATGAAGCATATGGTTCTTTATTTTTCTTCTGCAGAAAAGATGAACTTTCTAACCTTGTGCTCCCAACACTCTGTTATTCTGGAATTAAAATACACACTTGTGTCCACAGTTTGAAAAGCTTCCACTTTAAAAGCTTATGTTTTGTTTTTATAAACCTTTGTGACCTCAAATTGTATAGTATGGAAATTCTAATACAAAGAATTATGATACTGGGAGTCCTTACTCAAGGTTTTTCCTGGTAAGTTAGCTAATGTTGTTATAAATATTTAACTGAAAATAATTATACCGTAGACCTATCTTTTTATTTTGTATCAGAAAGAGATTTATGTTTCTTTCAGCACTGAAGGAAGTTATATTCCCAAAAACAAAGTAAAGGCAGAACAATCAATCTTTGCAACTGTATTATATGCTTTACACTTAGGAGCATATTCTACTTTCATGCTGCATGAGAAACTCCCCTTCCATGTCATTGTGAGTCCGAGGCAGGGCAAAATATGACCAACTGTTAAATGCTCTAGAATACTAATCTGCAGGGAGGAAAAAAGAAAGAAAATAGAATTTTCAGCCATGCTTTTGAAACTCTAAGATTTCAAATGTGTTTCACAGTGTTTCCGGTCCCCCCCCCCCAAAATCTGTAGTGTATTTTTAATAGTCTATTATATCTTTAATGGGTTAGTTTTTTAAATTAAGATTATTTGCATTGATACAAAAAAGTTTACAATAGCAATACAAACAATCTGGCATGTATTAAATGTTATAAGCTTTCTTATTTTGCTTTAAAACATAATAAAATTAAAACACAGAAATGCAGCCCCTTTTTCTCTCATATTACAACATTTTGATTATTTCAATGGCTGGCACTGAATCTTATTTTCTATTTGCCTTAAACAATATTATTTCCAAAGAATCTGTAAACTGATTAATTTATTTATTGTGCTCTTACAGTGCTCAGCAGGAACACTGGAATATATTTTTGGACAGTGTGAGGTTGCACTTCAGAATTTAGAGGTTGATTCTGATTCAGCGGCTTTGTCTTTGAAATCTCTGGAAGTCCAAGTTGTAAAGGAAGTGGAAGGAATCCATAACGAGGTGAGGGGAAGGTTTTCACAGTACATTAAGCCTGATTCTTTGAGAGTGGTACAGTCAGTGGGCTTAAGGGTGTTCAAAAATTCACAAGACCTGGCCTTATGTAGGTATCTCAAAATTGGGTGGCATTGACTCTTGCATTTGTGTGTGTTGGATGGGATTAATGCAAAGTCACAAGGGGGAGGACTCCATTTTTCTAATTGAAGGAGCAGCTATAGCAAGAACATTGGTTACAGTATGACAAATATGATTAATTTCTCCCCTGCTGTTCTACTCTGGCAAAATGTAAGAGGATAGAGAAATTAAAGGAAAGGGGCAAGTGAAACCCTTACAAACCTCTTGAGTTGTTCCTCTGGCTACTATTTTAGCATTAATCATGTTCAAAACAGATGTATGACAGGACGACGACACAGAGTCTGCTTTAATGCCTGTAATTAGGAAAATACTGTAGAAATCAAGTTCCTGAAAATAAGATCAAGGCCCTGATCCTGTACTGAGTGATCCAATATGCCCTCAAGGAATCCCACTGAATGCACCTCTGTTTTCAGTATAGCAATGGTCCTTAGCAAGCTAATATATTTAACAGACCAAGGTGTCCATCAAGTTAGACAGAAAGTAGTAGTGTAGTGTTTAGAAAGATTTGGGAAACTGGTAACTTTATCTGAGATATACAATTACGTGGTATACTTGATAATGCTGCTTTGCTAATTCTCAGTGTCAGAGGAAAGAGTTGCAGCATACATAATCATTAAGATCTTGCAGAGGGTTTGGTAAATTTGCCTACATTCTTTTTGTGATGGTGGTAATGGTGTTTCCAGAGAGGCTCAATTGACTTTTCTTTAAATTTTAACTTAAATTAAAAAAAAAGAGAGACACAGAAAAAGTAGAGTCAACAAAACTTTCTAGGGTATTTAAAAACAACAGATTTGACTTGTTTTTTGTTATCCTGATAGCTATATCTCTAGATACAACTTGTGTTGACCTTTATTGGTTAAGAAAGCATAAATGGTGAGTACTATATGGAAAATGAATAACATGACTAATTAGTATACTATAGTACTATTTTTTTTTGACCAATTTGTTCTCTGATTTCAGTGGTGCTTTCCTCAGCAGAGTTATATTCATAAATTCCAAAGAGTTATTTTGGATTCCCGCTATTATAAGTTTGAGCAGTATTTGACCTACTGGGACTTGTATAGAGTATAATTTTCACTTCGAGTATAGGGATGCATTTATAGCTCTAAATATTTTTTTAATTCATTTGGTACAATATATTTATTAAGGAACAAGGCAAACTTTTGCAACTTTCATAAAACTTTGAGGGTCAGTGTTTTGGCTGCACTGTGTTTACTCTTGGTGCAGCTGAGGAGAGTAGGGTGGAGAAAGATCTGATCCCTTGACTTTGGTTGAAATGGCTGCCGGTATAAATTAAATCAGCCTAGTATTTGCAATACTTTACAAAATATTAATCAGGCTTAGTTCATAAGACTCTAGGCATATATCAGTTTGTACAACTAGGGCCACATTCACAGCTGGTGTAAATCAGCATAGCCCCATTGACTTCAAAAGAGCTATGTGATTTACACCATAGGAGGAGTTAGACCCCAAGTGTTTGCAGTGACCTGAATAATTTTGCCATGTGACATACAGTGGTGTTTCCTGTTATACATATGGGATATACGATCCCAGAAATCACTGGTCAGGCTATATATATTGTACACTCTGACTGAATAGAGACATTGGATCTATATTCCATATGAAAAGAGAATCACTCATCCACTCTCTTTTGATTTTTCATCTCTTCGTTTGGTCATCTCTTCGTTTGAGGGATTAATTCCATATGTCAAAGTGCTATGTCAGATATTGTTCTTTTTTTACCACACAAGTAGGCAAGTTTTCTGTGGTTTACATTGTGGTAGATATACGTTCCTTTGCTGTGTATCACTATTAACTGGAACCATAAATGTCTGTGAGGCTAATACAGGTCTTTCATTCTTTTCTTTTTTGGGGAAAAAAAGCCACATGCCTTTTTAATACAAGTTATATGATAAAGTTCTGTGTAGTTTCATGGTCTAATACAACTAGTAGGTTCAAATTCTGTAAATTATTTATAGAAAAAGGGCCCAATAATTTCCACACAAAGAGCCAAATCCTGGGTCTAGTGAAGAATATGCTAGAATATGCTAGCCGTTGACTGGTGGGATCAGGATTTGGCTACAACTCTTAACACCCTCTCCCCTGCAATTTTCCTCTCCTCAGTGTAAAAAAAAAAAAAAAAAGTTGAGTAACTTATAGTGCTGGCTAAAGCAAAACACCGTATGGGTGAACGTGCATGAGGATCCCAAACAACTCTGCCACTGTGTCTCTGTTCTAATGTGCAACTTCCTTCCTCTTTTAAATCTATACCTCGGCAGAAAAGTTGTAACTTTTGTATACACTGCAGAGACGACCTTGAAAACGATGGTACTTGAACTTCTTCCAACTCACAATAGCTGGCTGCCATGTTTTACTTTTAAGTATTGTCACAAATGCAGTTCTTCAGAAATGTTATCCCAGATAGTGATTGCTAGATGCTGTGACTTTTACTGAAACTGTCGCTTTGCCTTGATGGCATCTCTGAAATAGGCATTGGAGGAATCATGAATGGTTTGCTGAAAAGCTAGAAGTGACTTGAAGGTTTGAACGTATGGTCTGCTGTACCTCTAGTCTGGCAACAGTCACTTTCTTATGTACATCAAATCCTTCCTTATGGCAAAAGTAGATAGCCTGATGTAGAAAAACCTAGTCTAGCTAAATTGAAAAGGGTTTGTGTTGTTAAACTCTTAGGTCACTGCTTAGAAGAGTGGTGATGTGCACAACAACAGTAAGGTTAATGTGTGTTTTACCACATCAGTGTGAAATGACAGCACAGTTGGTGGCTGGTTGGTACAAAAGAGAGAAATATAGATCACCTGCATAGGTGGCATTAATAACCAATACCTTTAAATAATTGACTGAGGAGCATAAACTCACAAAATGTCAAATGGTGCTGTTGGCCTTTTACTGCCCAGTATTGACTATAAATTTAAAAATCACCCTTTAATTATTGTTTAAAGGACAAATTGAGGATGAGTTGATATTAGACATAACAAGCCTGATTCCAGTCTTACTTATACTGGTGTAAATCAGCAGTGAAAACCGAGTGAGATCAAAGTCAGGCCAGCAGTTTATTTATTTATTTATTTTTAAGTGTTCATATGTTTAGGGTTTTTGCCATTCAGTTTAGTTTTGGTATAAGAAAGTCTCCAATATAAAATTGCATCAGAGAAACGGTAGCCAAAGATGAGCCACAACTGTTAATCTGATATTCAAACCTGGTTTGTGAATATTCACTGACCTCAGCTACTTAGTGTGTCTAGCTGTTTTGGTGGTTGTACTATGATTTCCATCTGTTGGAATTGCTGCATTTATCTCTGTCTTATTTTATTTTATTCTAGGGCCTTAAATGTTGAACCTAATGATTTATATAACTTTTGCTTTTATACGGAGTTTGTCCCCCTTACCTTTTTAAAACCTTTCAATGTTTGATTTTTTTTTTCTTCCTCGCATCCTCCTATTCATAGAAAGTGTGGGAAGTAGGAAGGCAGGTGTGAATGCCTCATTAACCCCTAGTTGATCTAAGAAAAGGTGTTGTTAAAGAGCTGCTTTGTTTTAATGAAGGAAAGAAGGGGAGGGTATAACTCTGAATAAAGAAAAGGAGTACTTGTGGCACCTTAGAGACTAACAAATTTATTAGAGCATAAGCTTTCGTGAGCTACAGCTCACTTCATCGGATGCATCCGATGAAGTGAGCTGTAGCTCACGAAAGCTTATGCTCTAATAAATTTGTTAGTCTCTAAGGTGCCACAAGTACTCCTTTTCTTTTTGCGAATACAGACTAACATGGCTGCTACTCTGAAACCTATAACTCTGAATGTAACTTCTAAGAACTTTGGGGAAAGTATTTAACACATGCTCATCTCAGGGTATATCTAAACGTGATATGAAGATAGCTACCATGCATTAATTTAAAAAAAAAGTGTACTTACCTTTCAGAGGATCCCAAAAAGCTTGTTACAAAAATAAGTAGCAGTATCCCTCTTTTACAGAGGAGTAAACTGATGGTGACATCATGGCCCCAGAGAGGTTCCTTTGCAGAGTCAGGAGTCACCTGACTTTCAGTACTTGCTCTAGCCACCAAATAACTGCCTGCCTGCACTAGTTCAGGAAGATCAGCTTGAAGACTACCCTAGTGGATAAAACATTGATTGACCTTTCATCTTTATTTAGCTCAGTGTTGAAGCTAAGTTGAGACACGAGGAAAATGAATTTGGACCTCAGTTTGAGATCTTTGGTGAACAGTAGTCCGTATCATTAAACAAGCACATATGTCATAATTTGGCATGATTTGCATGCTCCCCTCTAGAGGGACCAACTAATCCTGCACAAAATTAACTAGCTTACCACTAAACTTTACCTCTAAAACCTAGCGAATAATACAGCTCTTCTGGATCACAAGTCACTAAGCAGTGTGGCTGTAGTTGCAGCACTCATGCTGTACTAGTAAATGGTGCTGCCACAGTTTCCATTACTATCTGTCAGTTAAGCCCAGGATGTATTTAAAATGTGACCAGGGTGCCAAAGATTTAAATTAGATTTAATTTACATAGATCAAGGAGACAAATCGATATAATTAGTCAAAAATCAGATTGACTAAATTCACATTTCTGTCACAATGGGTCATGTTGTCACATCGATTTTTTTTTAATTTTTAAAGCAGAGTTTTTTATTGATTAATGATCTAGTATGGTTTATTTCCTGAAACATTAAAGTCTGGCAACCACATAGGGTATTGCCTTTTTAGTGGAGAAGGCCAGCAAAAAAAATTACCATTGGGCCTTATTTTCAGCAGTGCTGAGCACCCAGAACTCCAGCTAAAGTCAATGGAAGATGCTAGTGCTTAACACACCTGAAAATCAATCCCGGACAAGCCTGGCAAAATGTATCTTGACACTTCAGACCTGGATAATGCTTTAAAAGCAATAAACTTTACTTGAACTTTATTAGGAAGGACGTACGTTGTTAAACCTGAATACTAAGAAAAGCTGAATGACACTCATAGCTTCCTTTCAAAACATTTAAGATTTACCTCAACTAATGTCTTCTAATCCTGTTGATATGTTTTACCAATGGGGTTGTTTTAATATTGTATGTGCAGCTTTTTTGTTTAAACTGCTTTTATTGAAATCAGTTACACATATCAAACAAACATTTAGTTAGTGTCGACTAAAACAACTTTCAGTCTTTTGTAGCTGTTCTGTTGGTTAAAAGGTGTTCTCAGGTGAGGGCTTTAAGCC
Organism: Dermochelys coriacea; assembly: GCF_009764565.3. Lineage (NCBI taxonomy): Eukaryota > Metazoa > Chordata > Testudines > Dermochelyidae > Dermochelys > Dermochelys coriacea. Next base: position 13,512,332 of record NC_050079.1, on the reverse strand, counting down.
ATTTTCATTATTGTTTCACCTTCACAGGTTGCCTTTGTTTGCCTCATCAGAGTTCAGAAGGGGTAAACAAAAGAATTCTTTGTGGTAAAGGTGAAGATTAAAGCAGCTTTGAGCCTCTGTGTGAAACATAACTACCATAACAAAGATAAATACAAAAATCTAAAAGACTAGAACTGTAAATCACTAATAAAAAAAATCAACAAAAAGAACAACAGAGACTGGAGGGTGGGTATTAAGATGAATGGAATGACTATGCTTGAACAATAATCAGTGTGTTATACAATCTTAATGATGTTTTATAACTACAGTACTGAATGATGTGCAAGTATGGTATTAAAAACAACCCACACAGGTTATCTATTGTGTGTTACCTGCCTAGTGCTCCTGGGCGTAAAGGGATGTGCAGCACATAATAACTATTTTTTAAACATAGCTTTCTTATCATTTAGCTTCTTGACGTGTGTCAGATCCTTCAGTGTCAGATCATTGGCTCCATGAGGTGCCTCAGCGTAAACTCTGCTGGTGACATCCCATCTCCCACAGTACTCTACAAGGCTAGTTCTATGCTGCAGCAAAGAAGTCATGACAATATCTTCTACTATTGTAAATGGGGGTGTGCTGTATGACTTCAAAAGTAGTTTATATTCTGAAGAATATAAAATAATCCCAAAATATGAAAAGATTGTTGCCAAGCATACCTTGTAATCTAGGAAAATATTCTCTTATGTGAGCCTGGCAAGGCTGTCTGATGCTTAAGTGCAGTGCTGTGGTAGTTGGAGTTACTAGCATAATGTCTGCTGCATCACTCTGAAAAACTCCCAGAATCTGTGACTTCAGGTGACCTGGAATTAAGCAGAGAACGCCCTTTTTTGCTTTTGCAGTGTGCATCACTCTGCATAGCTAGAGTAAGAAATGTTTGTTTTATGTGAATGAAGAATTGATAGAGGGAGCATAAAGAATTGTTTTGGAGCCCCCAAGCAGTGAATGGTAGATCTGATGGGTCAGAGGAATTGGTATTGGGAAAAGCTTATGGTCAAATAAATTTGTTAGTCTCTAAGGTGCCACAAGTACTCCTTTTCTTATTGGGAAATAGATCATTTCATCTCTAGGTCTCCCGTTCAGATCTTCTTTGGCCAAAATTTATCATGTGGTAGTAGTTTGGTGACCTATTTGAAATTATCTTGTAGCATCGGTACTGGTGTCTCCATAAAAACCACCTCCACAATTGGCACTAATACATGCACTTCTTGAAAATTTTATCAGATTGGCGAATATTTATGTGGACTGAACTATTTTCTCTCCCGTAGTGGAAATCTAGTAAGCCCAGGATTGAGGCATGTTTGTGTGCGTGGTGTGAGGAAACTTGCACTATTATCATCTTTACAGTACTGTTCAATGGGTGGAGAGGGGATTTGGGATTCCAGAGCTGTCAATCAGGCACCTTTTATAAACACGTTGGGGCTAATCTAAAGCAAGTTGAAATCAGTGGGAGGTTTTGCATTGACTATGGTGGGCTTTGGCACAGACCATAAAATGACATGAAAAAGAAAATTAAAAATAGCTTGAATTTCTGTGTGTAAAGTTGCCTTTGGAAACTACTTATTATTGGAGAAACTGACAATGACCCCATCTTATAAGCATCAGCACAGATGTGAATAGATTCATATGTTTCTCCAAGTAGTGAGCACTGACTATTTATGCCTCCTTATGTGTCATTCATCTCTTTGCAGGTTGAATTTGAGTGGCTTAGGCAGTTTTGGTTTCAGGGCCAACGCTATAGGAAGTGCACTGATTGGTGGTTTGAACCAATGGCTAAATTGGAAGAATTTTGGAAAAAGATGGAGTTTATGGTAAGTACTAACAAATAGCCTAAAGCTCTTACGAACCTAATTCTGCAGGTGCATTGCATGCAGAACCCATTGTAACTGTGTTGTAGAATCAGGCTTTAAATTTTCAGTATTTGTATGCTCTCTGTAATGCCAGTGCTGCCTTCCAATCGCACAGCAAAGCAGGAGAAGAAATAAAATAGCAAAACAAAATGAACAAAACCAAAAAATGGGAGATGTTGCTTAGTGTCCATTTTAACTACTGTAAGGTAAGAAATCAAAGTATTGGGTTATTACTTAATAATGATTTGTCTTCACTGGAAATTTTCAGCTCTATCCCCACCTTTCATATAGCACCAAGGTAGCTAGCTTTACTGATCTGCTGGTGAAAACATCTCTGTGCAGTTTCACCAGTGCTTGTGCTAGACCAAGAATAGAGAAGAATGCTAGTGAATGCAAGGCTAAATAGTGTCTTGAGCAATGCTAGTGAGTGACTAAAATCACTATGTCCTTTGAAAATATATCCCTGTTCTTGTCTACACTGGGGATTTGCCCCAGTTGCAGCATTGATGGCCAGCCATTGATGTAGCTACACCTGTGCAATCCATGATGTCTTACTGCAAAACTGGTAGAAGACTCTGTACTGGCACAGCTTACCATAGTTTCAAGTATTGCCTGTCTACAAGAAGTTTTTGAACTGGTGACTGGTTGTAGATGGCTGTAACTAGGGCCAGGTCTATGCATGGAACAATTTGCCAGTAAAATATATTATACTGGTAAAGAGCTCCAAGTGAGGACACAGCTTATATCAGCAAAAGTGTCCTTTTGCTGGTATAGTTCTTCCAGTGCCTTGAGTGAAATAAGCTACACCAGCAAAAATGCAGTTTTACTGGTATAATTGTGTTTACACTTTTCAGAGTAGAAGCCGTGTTAGTCTGTATTCGCAAAAAGAAAAGGAGTACTTGTGGCACCTTAGAGACTAACAAATTTATTTGAGCATAAGCTTTCGTGAGCTAGGGACTTTTGCCAGCACAGCTATGTCGATCAGGTATCATACACCTGACTGACATATCTATGTTGGCAAAACTTTGTAGTGTAGACCTGACCTTGGACAAATCCCCACTGTAGACGAGGAGCCTGAATAGTTGTTAGATTTCTGTGGCATTGAATTTGGACCTGATCCTGAGAGTTTCAGAGAACTGACAACTCATCAATTGTAAAAAGAACAGGAGTACTTGTGGCACCTTAGAGACTAACAAATTTATTAGAGCATAAGCTTTCGTGGGCTACCGCCCACTTTATCGGATGCATAGAATGGAACATATAGTAATATACACATAAAGATAAGTTGGAAGTTACCATACAAACTGTGAGAGGCTAATTAGTTAAGATGAGCTATTATTAGCAGGAAAAAAAAACTTTTGTAGTGATAAGCAGATGGCCCATTTAGATAATTGACAAGAAGGTGTGAGGATACTTAACTTAGGGAAATAGATTGAATATGTGTAATGACCCAGCCACTCCTAGTCTCTGTTCAAACCCAAGTTAGCATATTAATTCAAGCTCAGCAGTTTCTCGTTGGAGTCTATTTTTGAAGCTTTTCTGCAAAATTTCCGCCCCTAAATCTTTTACTGAGTGGCCAGAGAGGTTGAAGTGTTCTCTTACCAGTTTTTGAATGGTATAATTCCTGATGTCAGATTTGTGTCCATTTATTCTTTTGCATAGAGACTGTCTGGTTTGGCCAATGTACATGGCAGAGGGGCATTGCTGGCACATGATGGCATATATCACATTGGTAGACGTGCAGGTGAACGAGCCCCTGATGGCATGGCTAATGTGATTAGGTCCTATGATGGCGTCACTTGAATAAATATGTGGACAGAGTTGGCATCGGGCTTTGTTGCAAGGATAGGTTCCTGGGTTAGTGTTTTTGTTGTGTGGTATGTGGTTGCTGGTTGTTTCAGGTTGGGGGGCTGTCTGTAAGTGAGGACTGGTCTGCCTCCCAAGATCTGTGAGAATGAGGGATCATTTTTCAGGATAGGTTGTAAATCTTTGATGCGCTGGAGAGGTTTTAGAAAGGGGGCTGAAGGTGACAGCTAGTGGCGTTCCGTTATTTTCTTTCTTGGGCCTGTCCTGTAGTAGGTGAGTAGCCTGGGTACTCTTCTGGCTCTGTCAATCTGTTTTTTCACTTCAGCAGGTGGGTATTGTAGTTTTAAGAATGCTTGATAGAGATATTGTAGGTGTTTGTCTCTGTCTGAGGGATTGGAGCAAATATGGTTGTATCTTAGAGCTTGGCTGTAGACAATGGATCGTGTAGTGTGTCCTGGATGGAAGATGGAGGCATGTAGGTAAGTATAGCGGTCAGTGGGTTTCTGTTATAGGGTGGGGTTTATGTGACCATTGCTTATTAGCCCAGTAGTGTCCAGGAAATGGACCGCTTGTGTGGATTGGTCTAGACTGAGGTTGATGGTGGGATGGAAATTGTTGAAATCATGGTGGAATTCCTCAAAGGCTTCTTTTCCATGTGTCCGCTGAAGGAAATAGATTCTATATGTATAATGACCCAGCCACTCCCAGTCTCTATTCAAACCCAAATGGGCCATCTTGATTATCACTACAGAAGTTTTTTTTCTCCTGCTGATAATAGCTCATCTTAACTAATTAGCCTTTCACAATTTGTATAGTAATTTCCAACTTATCTGTATGTGTGTATATATATCTTACTATATGTTCCATTCTATGCATCCGATGAAGTGGGCTGTAACCCACGAAAGCTTATGCTCTAATAAATTTATTAGTCGCTAAGATGCCACAAGTACTCCTTTTCTTTTTGCGGGTACAGACTAACATGGCTGCTACTCTGAAACCTGTCATCAATGGTAGTTACAGGTACACAGTTCAGGCCCCAAGTGTAACTTTCAATTTAAGGAAAGTTTCTTCCTTCACCAACAATAGCAGATAACAGTTCACACTATACCATTAACAGAAAAATGTTTTGGGGGAGGGATAGCTCAGTGGTTTGAGCATTGGCCTGCTAAACCCAGGGTTGTGAATTCAATCCTTGAGGGGGCCATTTAGGGATCTGGGGAAAAAAATGGGAATTAGTCCTGCTTTGAGCGGGGGTTGGACTAGATGACTTCCTGAGGTCCCTTCCAGCCCTGATATTCTATGATTCTATGATACTGGAGCTCAGGTTCTACATTGTGAGCTTTTTCTGCAGCAACTGGTATCAGAAACACTCAAAACATTACAGAAAACCAGAATGTAGATGTTTGTGCTCCTACTGGCTGCAAAAAGAAATCCGAGAGCCCTGAATTTCACCAGTGAAGAAAGAAGTGATTTGTGACTTTTATTTTTTTTTTAATGAATTTGTCTCTCTTTTTTAAAATCCACATGCACTCCCATTCTGCTGATGTTTTTGGATCTAAAATGACTTATCGTTTGTAAAAAAAAGCTTTTCAGTTTATTTTTCCTTGAAATAATAATCTATTTTCTTGTAACACAAAGACTTAGTGAGGCAGACACAAGATTGTTTGATTGTTATTTTATAACCATTGTGTGTTGGGAACATGGAAAAACAGCACACACAGAAATTCTCAAGGGCTAGGTTTTCTGCAATTGGTGTGACAATACCATGTGTCTCTAATTAGAAACATGGTGGCGTCAGTGTATCTCCTTTCAACAGGCCTCAGGATGATATTTATCAGCAAACTGAAGGCTTAGGCCAAGACAGAAGCTGCTTCTAATTTAAATTTTAAAAATTGCTTTAATGTTTTATGATTTCTAACACATTAATCACAATTAATTTCAGCTATTGAGGGAGACAGTAGAGAATTTTAATTGAGAATGTCTGTTGTTTTGATGAGCCTTTAAGCAAATTTGGTGCTTACTGTGTTTGGGACCCAGAAGCAGCCTTTTTCAGTTCTGTTCTTTCTCCTTATACCTGCAGCATGTACCACCTTCTTTTAAAAACTGACAGTAGGGGGCACTGTTGAGCTGCAGTTTTAATTTAACAACAATACTGGGTTTGAGGAAAATATATAGAAATGTAGCATTAACTGTCAAGAATTATCCCTGTTGCTTCAAGTTAGCTGTAATCTCTAAGATTCCATAACACAGGAAATCAATTGTGGGTTAACAAATTCAACAGCAATTTAACATAAAAAGTGCAGTGTTTTCGTGCACATTTGGATTCTATTGAAATAAGGTAAATCAAAACAACATTTCTGAAGGTACCTGCCAGTCTACAGTCAATATATTTCTGTAAATTATAATAATTTTAGCTGAATGATTATAAAAAACATTTTAGTGTATAATTTAGAAAAAAATCTAAATTCTGAATGTCTTGCTACTGTTAATTTTGTCTGTACAGAAGCACTATTGAGGTTTTCTTCTAAAAGGAAATACTTTAATAAGCAGTGCATTTTTCTTTACCTCTGTATGAGCTGTACAACTCTCATCATACATTTTTACATTATGTATCTAGAATTTTACAGAAGTAGGTTTGGTCTCTTTGTTTTCGTTTTATGTTTCCCTGTTTACAGAGGAATTTTTTAAAAAAATGTTTTTTTCAAAACTGCTTCTAATTCTGCTAACTGTAACTGCTCCAGTGTCACAACAAAATAATAATTCAAAAAGTTTAACCCAATGTCTTCAAACCTCAGGGCTCTATTTAATATTTTTATACATTATAGTAAGCATACAGTTTTATCATAAAGTTTAGTCCTGGAATTTCTTTCCCTGAGGATAGTTATACTCAGGGCTCACTCTTGTGATGTAAATGTTAAACCTTTCATTTGAATGACATTCTGATAAAACATCACTTTTGCCCATAATATTACCTCATGAATTTATGAGCCCTTAAATCCAAAGCAGGTTGACCAGTCTTCACCGCCCTTCCTCCCCCCTTAAAAATATGAAGGCTATTCAAATGTTTGTATTTAAAAAAAAAGTCATTCAAGATTACTGCATTATCATGTGCAACATCAGGATAAGTGCTCACTGAATTCAAAGAGAGAGTTACCATTTGAAAGGGACTGTACAAGCTTTGCTTTCTGGGTAAAGAGAAGTCTGAAAAGCTGAAATCTCATGTGATGTGAAGAAGTCTTGCTGTAACTGTTCTGAGATTCAGGGGAGAGACAATTTGTCTCTCAGGGTCTGATATCATGCAAACCACACAAACTGACATTTATTTTACCTATAAAAATGTTTAATACTGCACCAAAGCTGTGGGAAAAGAAAGAATTAAAAATAAGGAAATAGGGAAATTCTAAGACTTTGTTTTAACTCTAATATAAATTTGGTGAAGTAAAATGTAAATCACTGGTATGATTTTGTTTGTGAAATGAAAAGTGAATCGACTTCGATTTTACACATGAGTGACACACCTTCAAGATTTTTAACACATCTGATGTTTCTTTTAAAAAATGAAGACACTAGTAGTGTTGTATGGCATAAATTGTATGTCTGCTTTGACAGACTATTTAGCAATGGAGCAACATATTAATAGAGCGGTTGGCCTTAATAACCTTTATTGACTTTAGTGGGTAAGAGCCAAGACTGGGATTATTAAAATGTATCAGTTTCATTGCAGTATAAAATCACAACATATATAATTATGTTAGGTAGGCTAGGCTCCATTTAATCCCACCCATTTATGTAGGGATTTGGCAAGAGGAAGAAAATCATGGCACTAAAATGTACAGAAATATAGAAGTGACTGGGAGTTTTAATAGCATAACTGTTTGCCTACTGTAAAAAGGTCTCACTTGAAGGCATGAAACATACAGAAGCTAAGCGTAAGCTTTTGGCATTTAATTGTTAATAAAGTAGTCTAAATTCAGGAAATCTCACACCATTTGTTTTACTGTTTTGGCATGCTTAAACAGTTAATAATGATTAAATGCAGCATACCGTTCATTTTAATATATAAATGTACTGTACATACAGGAATGTATAAATTTTATGTGATTTATAATGAATGAAATGTCATTCCATGCTGTCTGGTATCTTGAAGCACAACTGTTTCATCTTAGAGGTTCGGGGATTTTTTTTTTTAGTAACAGAACAACTAATCATGCTCTTCTTGTTGTTGTTATCCTCAATAGTACCCTTCAGTCTTTCTTTCACTTAAATTGAAATTGGAGAGACAAAATATTTACTTGTTAAATTATTTTTTTGTTTCCTTTTTGAATTCTACTTCATTATTTGCTATTGTTGCTATATATGAAGATATTTCAGAGTTTCTGCTATAAGCCACTGTTGTCAGGAGCTTATAGATTGGCTGTAAAATTTGAGTCTAAGTTGAAGCTTGAGATATAGGATCTCAGTCCAGGACTGTCATATAGTTTATATTTTCCCCAATATTTTAAAAGGTTTAAATGTGTATTTACATAAGAGAATGTTTAAGTGCCAAAATAATAATGATGATCTATAAGGCAAACAATCTATCTTTTAAAAAGAAATCCTCTGACTTTTCTGTTATTTTGACAGTTTTAAACAGCTAAAATTAGATTCAAGAAATTGGCAGGTTGATTAGTTCATATCTCTTCAGGGCTTTGAAAATGTAAAGTGTTATGTCAGTGCCAGATATTATCAGGATCTGACTTTGACAGCCAAAAGTCAGGAAATTTTGGCTTAAGTCTTAAATTTCATCCCTAACTTTCATATTGTGCTTCGATATTGCAGTTGTCACAGTCCTGTAGTGGAGGGCCTCAGACTTCCAGGTGATCATATTTGCCTACTGAGCTGCAAAACATGGCTACTTAAAGCACTGAATTTCAGCCATAACTCCTGAATTTCTGGGCTTTTCTTATCTGCTTATACCAGACCCTTTAAATAAAGATTTTTTTTTGTTAGGTCAATTTTTATGCATACCAGGATTGAAATGTTCATAGAAATTTACCCTTACTTAAAAAACTAATACTGAAGTCTGGTATTTTATTAGTTTCTTTCCTTTTTCTATCGCACTAATTTCTTTGACTCCAGTATTTCCAGTCCTCAGAAAAGAGAGAAAATATTCAGCATTGTTTACTGGAGAATCATTAACAAAAATTTTAAAAAAATAGTTGTGTACAACATCTTCCTAAAATATATTTACAATTCTGAGAGAATTCAGACATAAGCCTCCAAAACAAAATGTGTGCTGAAAGCACAAAGGAGTGTGTTTATGATTCTCTTTGAAGTGTTTTTGCAACAGGATAAGGAAAATTTTAGAAACTGTCTGATAGTGTTCAGGGTAAATACTTAAACCCCTTTAGAGAATTTCACACACAGATACTGTGCAGTAGAAAAAAGGATACTTATGTTTTCTAAAGCTGCTACAGCCTACAGCTTTGTACTTAAAGACAGAGGTGTTGAATAGAATTCTACTGAGGATACATCCAGTGACAATATCTACAGGAACATCAGAGCAAACCAGTGGATAGCACTTTCTATTTTTAACCCTTACATGAGCTAGTTGAGATCTGAGCTCTGTTAGTATGAAGCACTTCTAACATTTCTATTACTAACTGGGAATGTTGAGATGAAAAGCCCTGTTACTCCTATGGTATACTTAAAAAAGAACTCCTGAAAACATGAGGGTTGCCATAACTCAGCAGACTCAAAGTCGAGGCCTGGCTACCCCAATTTCTGTGCCAATAGGGCATTGGATACATGTCGGGGAGGGAGTTAGGACAATGGTGTGAGGTAAGTGTGTGATTGGGGCTGGAGTTACCTTCAGTTTTAAAATACTAGACTTCTGCTGATTTGTGCTACAAAATTTAATGTTGTTTAAATAAATTCCTCTCTCTCTCACTTTTATATGCATATATAAATATATATATATGTGTGTATGTGTGTGTATATATATATATATATAATATACAGATCCCAATTCTACAATCAGATTAATGGAATCTGATCTCTGTGCCCATATTGAACCCTGTAGCCTTGACTGGCACTCCTTGAAGGAATAAGGATCTTCCTGCACCGATCAAATTGCAGAATCTGTACATGCATGCACATCCACGTATGTACATGCATGCACATCCACGTATGTATGTGCGTATACATCAGTTTATTGCCATTGTTATGAACTAAGCTAGTCTCCTAACTAAAGGTATACAAAGGTATAGATAGACATACAGTATGTCTTTAGTGCTTTATACTGCCCATCAGAGTCAATGGAAATTATATCATAGACTTCAATGGGAGCAGAATCAGGCCTTTCATGAGGCTTGCATGGTTTTTATATATATTTTTATATATATTTACTATGCTATATTTATGCTAATATCTTGGATGAACACATATGCACCACAGTGCATGATCTATCTTTGGTTGATCAGATATTATTTACCCACTTTTAGAGGCTTGTTATTTTTCTGTTGTAGTATTATTGTACTGCTACTTTTAATAGGCTGATTATTGATCCAAAAGCCATCGTAAGTTGTAGAGAGCGATTTCATTGTTTAATTTTGTAAATCTGATGAAAGGTGTGACAATTTTCTTCTGAAAATATGTGTGAACGTTTACAGAAAAAAGCAACACCTGTGTGGTTGAAACTTCTTTTTTTTTTTAAATTAGACCAATTATTCAGTTTATTCTCCGATATACTTCAAGTAAATGGCTATTAGTTTTGAGTTACAGGGCCACAGGAATGATCAGAAACACAAAACTTCTATTTTGTTTGTACTTATTACTTAGACGTACGTGTGTGTGTGTGTGTGTGTGTGTGTGTGTGTGTGTGTAATATGTTAAAAGGTATGGTTTTGGGTTAAAAAAAGTTTCTGACCAGAGAAGTTTTTATTATGACAAAGTTATAAACTAAGGGAAATAAATCAAATGAGTGTGATAAAAATGTCATCTGCTGTAATTTTTTCACAGTACAGCTAATACTTGTTAAACCCTTTTTTAGCTCCTTTTAGTGACTTGACCATCACTTTGTGATGGGTGTTACCATTCCTGTGCTAGCTGCTAAGGCCAAGTGGAAATTCTGTAGCATGGACAGATATAGTTGCATTTTACTCATAATTTATAAAAGTGGATGGGGGCAAAAGAGAAGATGCTTTTCTAACAGTCACTATTTCCAGGAACTGTGCTGCTCCTATTCTGTTTGATCCCCAGTCCTCTCTCTTATTAGTAAAATCATAGGTGAATAGCTCTTTTTGTAGCTACTACAATTTTTTCAGAATTTCTCTTATGGTAAAAATCACAGCCCAGCTTTTACAGATAAGGAAACTGAAACTCAGAACAACTCAGTGACTTGCCATGTAAGGCACTGTGGGCTGGTGGATTAGGTCTGGATACAGGAATCAGGAAACCTGGGATCTTCTAACCCTAGTTCCATTACCAACTTTGTGTAATCTGAACAAGTAATTTAAGCCTGATTTACAAAATCTGGTGCCTAAATCAAAATTTCTGTGCCTAAAATAGGTATTTAGGTGGCAAACTTTAAGCACTGTTCTCAGCCTCAATTTCCACACCTGATTTTTACCATAATTGAAAATGTACAGAAATTATGGTAGCTGTAAAAGAACTATTCACTATCTTCTTGCCAGTGAGAGAGAAGATTTGAGTTAGTGCAGATCTGGCTAAGGTGAGTATGGGGAGTATGGATCCACATGGATCCAATTGTAAAGTAAGGTCCCATGATCACGAGCGCTGCCTCACGAGGGCAGTGCATATGGGCAAAGTTCTGCCTGAGTGAATTGAATTGCAGGAACTAGTCCGATATGGCATATGCTGATCATTCCCCATATAAAATCCAAAGATCCATTTCAGTTTCCAGTCCTGGCTCTTATGAGCTCTTGGGCAAGACTTTTCTGCACTTTTCATTTATTTTGCATACTATACACACTTCCGTTTAGTAATCCTGAAGCTGTAGTCACAATAAGATGCAGCTTATCTATTTAATGTTTACCATGCTGCAGCAGGAAAGTAATTATTGGCTTTTCTCAAATGTCTCTACTTAACATTGGGTTTTGGCAGCCCTCCTTGGACTGCCAGTGAATCTGAACTCTAAATAATTCTCACAGCAGAGGCTTTATATTAAAGTTTAAGTGTAACAAATCTTCTTAAGTTGTTTTCTGTGTAATAATGTGATTGTTTATCACAATTGCACTAAATGGCATTCCTTTTCATAGGACTCATTTTGAATCTTTTAAAAATAATAGTAATAGAGTGGCTTAAAGACCAGTGATGGGGTCAGTTCAGATGTGGTGTCAATGAGAATGGTGTCAGTGGAGTTACACCCATGATGCATTTTCCCCAGTACCTAGCAGGTGACATTCAGCAAAATGTGTTGTTGGTGGCTAACGGAAATTGTTACAGTTTGTGTTGCCTAGATGTTTAGAATCAATATAGTTATGCAATAGCTAACATTACTCAGATTTACATATGAGCATTTTGGCCTTGTATCTCAAGTGCTTTGCAAATGCTAATTGATAAAGCCTGTCAACATTCCTGTGAGCTTGATAAGTTGGCTGGCCATTTTGCAGCTGGTGTTGTGGGTCACAGTTTGAATAAGTGAATTGTACAAGTTTACACAGTAATTCAGTGGCAGAGAAAGCAATAGCACTTAGGATTGTCCCATTACCCATTGCACCACTTTAAGTATTAGGGCTCGTCTTCTGTCCTGTTTCACATTTCTGTCTAGGGAAATAGCAGTTCTAAGCTGCAAGGCCTTTGCAGTATAAGGCTTTTAGCATTTACACCTTTGCACAAAAATAAAGAATGAGCATCTTGTTTCACTATAATGAGGTATGTTAGTTTAGACCAATTTGGATGGCAACTATTTTACAAACCACCATATGCTAATGCTTTCCCCCCAAAGCCATGTCTACACAGAGGTCTATGTTGTTCCTTCTGGAGTTCCCAGGTGAACAGAGGCAGAGCACCTACTTGAAAACCTTTATCAGAGACCGCTTTCTACCCCCTGAGCACTAGTCATCTCTTCATGGAGAGAGGGACAGACCCATGGCATCTCCTCTGTGGTGTGTGCACGCTCAGGACAGCGGGGATGGAGCAAAATACAGACCGTGTAACTCTGTATGGCATTCACATGGACACACAGTGGGAGGTGCCCAGGGAACCCTGACTCTAAATTAGTCTGAGACTTCATACTCTTTTTGGAAGGCTTAAAAATTCACTGATAATAAATAATAATATTTTTCACTTACATAGGTCTTTAGTTACTCCTAGGCAATATGTTCATTAGTGCAGCTGCACAGTAATTGGCATAGTCTCTCTGAGGAATCACAGTAAAGCTAGGTTTGCTACCTTACTACAATTTTGAAGTTGTACCAAAAATGTGGCAAATGTTTAGCTTCAAGTACCTCTCATGTGTTTTATTTATATGTAATGTGTGTGTACATATCTATCTGTATAGATATAGTTGTCAACCCTAGCGTTGTTGTAATCTCTCTGAGGAACTGTGTCAATCAAAAACTTTTATAGCTTGCATGACACTTGTAAAAAAAAAATGGAGGCTAGAAAGACAGAGAAATCACTGCTGAAAACTCATCATACTGATGAAAATGTTTAACTAAAGAAAACAAAACAAAAAAAGCCAACTGGGCCCTGGTTTCTCTAAAAAAAAATGTTACTTTGTAAAACCAGGATACTAAAGGGCTGGTTTCTCAACTCTTTTTTCCTTTGCTTTTCATCTATTAAATGTTCTTGTTAAATATAAAATATTGTAATTAAATCACAGCATTAAATGGCTTGTCTGACAAAACAGCAGATTTGGGCTCTTTACTGCTAGTTTCAAAAGTAATATATAGAGAGAGAGCACAGAGACAAAAATTGAGCACATAGATGTATAATCCCAAAGGAATAAACTGACTTTTGCTAGACAAGCTGAAAGCTGATTAAAATATTTCTCATCCTTTGGGTATGCAACAGCTTTTGATGATGGAGAGCATATTAATATTCAGCTTAGCTGCTTGTCAACACTTCAGACAGGTCCCAGGAAATAATCTGAAATTGACCAGGTTTTCTCACTGTGCCAGAAATCTTTCTGAGACACACAGCAGCACCCTTGTACCAGCAGGAGCAAAGATAAGCATTTTGCGTTCCTATTTAGCTACTTTTTTATTTGACTAGAAAATTGCTTTTAGACATTTTGAAAGGTTTAAAGAATTGTTTTAACAATATGAACTCATCAGATGCAGCGAAGGCAAGACACGGAACTAAATTTAGCTGAAAACAAAGATGCTATTATCTGTTATGTTTAAACCTCTTTGTATGAGCTGTTTGCAAATACACTGACTCAAATGGTAGTATCAGAGGCTTAACTATACAATAATTGCAGTGAGAGTAGTCCCAGAGATATGGACTTTTTTGAGTACTATTCTCTCAGTTTAGGCTATTCCTTTATAGCACAGTACCTTTCAGGCAAGACAGGAGTCTTAACAGCTGGTACTTCTGCTGCTCTTTTGCAGGCAGGCTACCAATGTGGGGTGTTGGCTTCTTCCTACCCGTGACTGAATATACACAGTATCTCTACAAAACATGTAATGTGCTGCATGAGGTGCCTTTAGGATGGCTCCAGGGCTAAATATTTCCTGTAATAGGTGAAAGAGCAAGGCTTAATCAGCTTAGTTAACTTAATTAAGTTGTGATTTTTCTTGTGGAACAGCCTGAAGTATAACATATTTATAAATTCTGTTACATAGATGAATCCTATGGTTTTTGTAGTAGGTCTGAAAAATGTTGAAATAGATTAAATTTGCCAGTAAATGGACATAATTTAAAAGCAGATATATTTTACTGAGGCTTTCAGTAGATTTTAATAGTCAATATTTAAAGACATTTATTAAGACTTTGGCCAGCTATTTTTTGAGATCAACTCTTACCCATTCTCCCCCAATCACATCATCTTCATATGGAGACAACTTGCCATTCGTGGTTATTACCCTTCCTATGTGCAATTAGAAGAGTCAGTTGATTCTGTGGCACTAGCCAACTCTGTTTCTGGACTTGGTGGGGAGAAAGCACTGTTGTGGTATGATCAAGGGGATGTGCATCCTTTCTTTCCACCAGTCCTTCTTGGTTATCACTACTAAATATGATTAAAAGGTGAATGTAGTTTGCGTTGCACCATTCTCCATGCTGGGAAACCCCGTTTTAAAAGTTGGTCTGAGTGTATCCTGGGGGAGCGTTGGCATTATGACTCCAATGAAACCCACCCTACTAGAAAGCTGGGGAAAGCTGCTTGATTAGAGAGTACAACCTAGTATTCATGGCTTCTAGCCCTGGGCTATTCCTGGCTTGACTTGAACCCTGAGCTGTAATGAAATATTTATTAAAAGTAAAAATATAAAAAACAGCAGCAAAAATCCCACTTACTATGAATGTGTATGGGAATTCTGTACTGAATATGTTTGTATATACTATTTTTTTCTATCTATTGTTCTCAGAAGGCCACCTTTATTCTTTGCCCATTTATATAAGTAAATAATTAAATGCCAACATACCTATAAATATAATTCATGGCAAACAAATGGTCATGTGCATTTTACCTTTGATTATGAGGTACCCAACATACAGATAAGTTGCTCTTTGTAACATCTGCCATGTCATAAACCAGTTAAAGATAAGTTTTGTCATGTTAGCATCCAACCAGCAGAGGGAACTAAGATACATATAAACAGATAGAGGAAACTTTCGTTGCACAACTGGTAGGCAGATGTTAAATGCTAGGACAATGGAGATGATATGATCTGTTTTCACCCTCTTGCTATCTGAAGAATTTGGTCACTCTTAGATTTCTGAAATCTCTCCATCATATGAAATTACTCTATCATGTATCCCATTGATTTTTTTATCTTTATAAGTTGTATAAAGTAGGGCTGAAAATATAGAATTATTTCAATCCTTGACAGGTGTTGGGTGGCTAGTAATTTTCTGTTGTTTTTCACTAGCTATTATTGTAGATATTTGTACCTGAATAAAGGTCTGATCCTTGATTCTTCTGTAAATTTATAATCCTGTGTTTAAATTGCCACCATTTTTTTTTTGCTGTGGAAATATTCCATGATGTTACAAATTCATGGCAGAACCAAATGAGGACTGTAAGGGAGACAGGAAGCCCTTGTTTAAACAACAAATATTTTTGATACTTAGCCAAAATGGCAAGGGAAGTTATTTAAAGTATGTTGAAAGGTAATGGATTTTAAAATAATAAAGATGTAACCCAATGTGTTCCACAGTTCAAAAGTCTTTCATTTAGCATTATATAAACATAGTTTTTAGTGTTTTAAAATTATATGTATACTTGTAAAAATGTGTGAAATATTTTATGAGGGTGTATAAGGGAGAGATAAAATATGTGTGTTCATACATTTAAGTATTAAGTTGTCCTCCACAATCTTGTGAGTTATTGAATCCTTCTGAACTGATAAAATGTTAGTTTCTCATTTTATTGACCTTCCACTGATTCTGCATAATTCTATGGGAGATTCTAGCGTTTCTTGATTATATACAGTGTTATAATTTCCTGATGACTGGTTATATTATTTGTAATGCAATAGGTATTAATCCTTTGGCAATTAACACCCTATTTGAGTCACCAGGGATCAAAGGTATGTTCTTTCATTAGAGCAGTTAGTGACTTTTCCTCTTTTATGTATCTGGGTTTTTTCCACTGAAGTTTTTGTGTTTTCTGTTTTATTTGAAAATGACTATATACCTTTATTTTTTAATTTATTTTTATTGTTGTTGTTGTCTACTTCCTTAAGGACCCACTCTGGTCCGTGCTGTCAATGGAAGTGGGAGCACCATAAGGCTCTATATTCTGTGTGTAACAAGTAGCACCTCTAGTATTCCATACTAATAAGGAAGGGTGCCAGAACCTTTATAGAAGTCGGGGGGGACAAGGCCAAAGTGCCCCCTCCTTCTCCAATGGTGAGCCAGCTGCCCTTTCTTCTGCCACTACAGCAGTCCCTGGTGGGCAAAAGGTGTAACTGCAACATCTCCCTGGCAAAATCTGCAGGGGACATGAATTCTGTGCTTGTTTCTTTTGTTAAAAAGTGGATGGGCATGGCAACAGAAATTTCCCATCAAAAGGGATTATTCCTGCTACTGTATGCAGGAAACACTTCCTGCTCGCCATCTATAGGAGCAGATGCTGTATGTCAGGCTCTCCTCAGGAGCCATTTTAAAGAAAATGCCTGGAATACAGCAAAAATAAAAGGGTCTTTACCAGCTGTTCTGAGTGAAGGAGCCTGTTCATAACCTGTAACTGCCCAACAGAGACAGCAGTTTTACAGGCATCAACATCCAGGCTGCAGAGCCTAGTGATAGGGTACCTCCTTCCCTTCTCCAAACCAGCTGTATGACCTTCTGTCTTCTGATGGGACATAAAGAAGAAAGGTAAAATCATGTGTGTCGCTTCTTCTTGCCCTTTTGCAATTGAGACAGGTAGTAGTAATGGAAGATTTGATAGTTAGGTTTTTGATGATCAAGAGAACTGCATGGTATATTGCTTGCTGGGTACAAATGTTGCAGACATCTTGAGACATCTAGACAGACTTATGTGCAGTGTGGGGGAGGAGCCAGTGGTTGTGGTACATGTAGGTACCAATGATATAGGAAAAGGTAGGAGAGGAGTCCTGGAGGTCAAATTTAGGCTGCGAGTTAAAGACAGTAAAGTCTAGGACCTCCATGGTGGCTTCTCTGAAGTGCTTCCAGTTCCATGCGCAGGGCCAGTTAGGCAGAACTTCTTAATGTGTGGGTGAGATGATCGTGTTGAGAGGAGAGATTAGGTTTATTAGGAACTGGGAAACCTTTTGGGAATGAAGGAGTCTATACAGGGGATGGGCTACACCTAAGCCAAAATGGAACCAGATTGCTGGCATGTAAAATTTAAATAGGTCGTACAGCCGTTTTTAAGCTAAGGGCTGAGGAAAGCAAACAGGTGTAGAGGAGCACATGGTTTGGACAGACAAATCCCTTAGAAGAGGATTTATTAAAGGTGATATTAGTAAAGAGGAGAGGATAAAAGGTAAACTAGAGGCAGAGAAGAGAAACAGAAGAGAAACAGTCAAATGCAAGAGAGTTCCATTTAGTTACATCACATGAAGGCAGACAACTGAATAATGACAAATTTTATAAGTGTCTATATACCAGTGGAAGAAGTCTTAACTACTAAGATGGGTGAACTTGAGTGCCTGGTATTGATTGAGGATATTGATATAATAAGCATCACAGAAACTTGGTGGAATGATGATAATCAATGGAAAGTGGTAATAGCAAGACACAAAATACATAGGAATGGCAGAATAGGTTGCACTGGTGCAGGAGTGGCACTATATGTGAAAGAATCTTTCTGGATAAAAATTCCAAGCTTGAGTAATAAGAGTATAACAGTACTACTAATCACCTGACCAGTATGGTGATGGTGATTGTGAAATGCTCAGGGAGATTAAAGAGGTAACAAAAACAGAATATCCATGATAATGGGGGATTTCAGCTATCTCCATATAGACTGGGAACATGTCATCTCAGGATGGGATGGAGAGAGAACATTTTTAGACACTATTAATGACTGCTTCTTGGAGCAGCTAGTCCTGGAACTAAAAGACAGTTTTAGTCCTAAGTGGTGCACAGGATCTGGTCCAAAAGGTGAATATAGCTGAACCACTTGGTAACGGTGACCATAATATAATTAAATGTAACATCCTATGGTGGTGATGACAGGTGGGGGAGGAGGATACCAAAGAAACCCACCACAGTAGCATTTGACTTCAAAAAGAGGAACTACACAAAAATGAGGAGACTAGTTAATTGGAAATGAAAAGGAACAATGCTTGCAAGCTGCATGAAAACTTTATAAAAACATCATAATAGAGGCTCAAACTAAATTTATACCTCAAATAACAATAAAAAAGTAAGTGTACCA
Organism: Dermochelys coriacea; assembly: GCF_009764565.3. Classification (NCBI taxonomy): domain Eukaryota; kingdom Metazoa; phylum Chordata; order Testudines; family Dermochelyidae; genus Dermochelys; species Dermochelys coriacea. The sequence goes on along the minus strand of NC_050079.1, from coordinate 13,493,621 downwards.
AAAAAAAAAGACCACCATGACTAAACAACAGACTAAAAGAGGAGGTTAGAGACAAAATGACACCATTTAAAATTGGAAGTCATATCTTACTGAGCAAAATAGAAAGGAGCATAAACTCTGGCAAGTCAAATATAATTAGGCAGGCCAAAAAGGAATTTGAAGAGGAACTAGCAAAAGACATAAAATCTAATGGCAAATTTTTTCTTTAAATACATCAGAAGCAGGAAGCCTGCCAAACAATCAGTGGGACCACTGGACAATCGAGGTGCTAAAGGAGCATGCAAGGAAAACAAGGCTGTTGCAGCACAGAAGCTAAATGAATTATTTCCATCGGTCTTCACTGCAGAGGATATGAGGGACATTCCCGCACCATTCTTTTTCAGTGATAAATCTGAGGAACGGTCACAGATTGAGGTGCCCGTAGAGGAGGTTTTGGAACAAATTGATAAATTAAAAAGTAATAACCAGATGGAACTCACCCAAGAGTTCAGAAGGAACTCAAATATGAAAGTGCAGAACTACTAACTGTGGTATGTAGCCTATCACTTCAGTCAGCTTCTGTACCAGATGACTGGCAGACACCTAACGAGATGCGATTATTAATAAAGGATTCAGAGGTGATCCTGGCAATTACAGACCAGTAAGCCTGACTTCAGTACCAGGCAAATTGGTTGAAACTATAATAAAGGAAATAATTATCAGATACATAGATGAATAGGATAGGTTGGGGAAGAGTCAACATGGCTTTTGTAAAGGGAAATCGTGCCTCACCAATCTATAAGAATTCTTTGAGGGGGTCAACAAGTATGTGGACATTTGGACATAGTGTACTTGGACTTTCAGAAAGCCTTTGGCAAGGTCCCACACCAAAGGCTCTTAAGCAAAGTAGAGGTGGGGTAAGAGGGAAGGTCTTCTCATTGATCAGAAACTGGTTAAAAGACAGGAAACAAAAAGGCAGGAATAAATGATCAGTTTTCCCAGTGGAGAAAGGTAAATAGCAGGGTCCCCCAAGGATTAGTCCAGGGACCAGTGCTGTTCAACATATTCATGAATGATCTGGAAAAAGGAGTAAACAGTGAGGTGACAAAGATTTCAGACAATACAGAATTACTCAAGATATTTAAGTCCAAAGCAGACTGCAAAGAGTTACAAAGGGAGCTCACTAAAGTGGGTGACTGGGCAACAAAATGGCAGATGAAATTCAGTGTTGATAAATGCAAAATAATACACATTGGAAAACATAATCTCAACTATACATACAAAATGATGGGTCTAAATGAGTGGTTACCACTCAAGAATGAGATTTTGGAGTCATTATGGATACTTTTCTGAGCACATCAGCTCAATGTGCAGAGGCAGTCAAAAAAGCTAACTGTGTTAGGAACCATCAGGAAAGGGATAGATAATAAGACAAGAACTATTGAATCACCACTATTGTGAAGCCACTTTCTAAATCCATGATATGCCCACACCTTCAATACTGTGCAGTTCTGGTCGCCCCATCTCAGAAAAGATATATTAGAACTGGAAAAAGTACAGAGGAGGGCAACAAACATGATTAGGGGTATGGAATGGCTTCATTATGAAGAGCGACTAAAAAGACTGGGACGTTCAGGTTGGAAAAGAGACAACTGAGGAGGGCTGTGATAGAGGTCTATAACATCATGAATGATGTAGAGAAAGTGAATAAGGAAGCGTTATTTACCCCTTCACATAGCACAAGAAGCTGGGGTCACCCAATGACATTAATAGGCAGTAGGTTTAAAACAGACATTAGGAAGTGCTGCTTCACACAATACACAGCCAACCTGTGGAACTTGTTGCCATGGGACGTTGTGAATTCAAAAAGTATAAGTGGTATCAATAAAGAATCAAGTAAGTTCATGGAGGATAGCTCTATCAATGGCTATTAGCCAAGACAATCAGAAACACAAACCCTGGCTCTGGGTTCCCTAAACTTCTGACTGCTAGAAGCTGGCATGGGACAACAGTGGATGGGTCACTTGACAAATTGCCCTGTTCTTTTCTCTCCCCTGAAGCATCTGGCACTAGCCACTGTTAGATGACTGGATACTGAGTAGATGGATCATTGGTCTGACCCAGTGTGGCTGTTCTTATAACGTGTCTCCTAGGTGCTATCAGAGGTCCCTGCCCCTGAATTTTCAGCTGCCTGACAGTCTCTGCTTTTCCTTTGCTTTGTTGTATACCTCAGTTTAGGCCTTCAGGGATATCAAAACTTTCACTGATACAGCTATTACTGCCTCAGCCCCATCACTCTGTCACCTAACCATAGAGGTTAGCTGCTCTCTAAACATTATGGCCCTAACCTTTGGGTTCAGCTCAGCTATGCTTGGGGCAGGACCCAAGCAGGGAAGAGGAAGCAATAGTGGCTTTTGCTGGCTTTGTGATCCCTTGATCCCGGGGCTGGCTGAGCATTGATTCAGCTCCGGGGTCATTTAGAGCATCCCCGGTGTGCTCAAAATTGTGCCTGGCTGAAGTGTCCCCCAAGGTCCTATTACAGTAGACGGGATCACTAGAGCATACCACCACTCTGGCCTTACCCCCATCCCAGGATGTGACCCTAACATACACCCTGTGCCCAGGGCCTTCTGGGGAGGGGTGAAGCACAAGACTCTACAGCACCCAGAGATTCCCTCTTGCTGGGGCACTCCTTCCTAGTCCACTTTCTGTGGGTGTCCCACAAGGGCACCTACCTTGGCCTCGCCTCGTCTCACTTTGAAACCTTTCTTTGGCTGATCACATCTGTTGATGAAGCTTCTAATATCAGCTCACAGCTGAAGCTCTGTAAGGAGATATGGTCATCTTCTCTAATGGTTAGGCCATATGAGCTGCATGTCTGCACACAGCAAGTGGTCAAAGAGCAAAAAAACCCTTTTTGTTGACAGGCTAAAAATGAAGAGAGCTGCTCACTTGGCACTTCTACACTTCACACTCCAGATGGTAGTAAATCCAGTCCTACACAGTTCAGGCAATGCTGAAGTGGTGTCTTAGTCCTCCCTTGATTGTTGAGTTAAGAGTCTAGCTCCCTCACAGAGGCTTTACCATTGTGGCCTGCGTAATGCAGGAGGTCAGACTAGATGATCAGAATGGTCCCTTCTGACCTCAGTATCTATGAATCTATGAATTCTGAAGTGCCTCCCTTCTCAAAGCAATCTAGATAGCTAGGAAACTCAGCATTAAAGTAGACTGGCTCAGCTGTTACAGTGTGGGTCCTGGGGAATTGGGGCCTTAGTCCACAAGTATTTCACCAAATTGCAGGATATGGAGAACTCCAATAATATATTTGCCACCAAATGTCTGTTTTCTCCAGTAGATTCAGTGGTCTTCTAGCACTAGGGATAGTTCCATTATTTATTCCTTGGAATCACCACTCTTTCTATGCTTTATCTTTTCCCCGCTCATTCCCAAAGGGGAGATGCTTGTGTCTAACTATTCCTCTGATGAAGCTTTCCTCTTTTCCCCACTCCTTTGTGTGATTGTACATGCGCTCACTCACTCACTGATATTACTCTCTGGACTGGTTTCATGGCTTGCTTGAGTACCATGATAGTGCTGTTTTTGCCTTCGTGTCAATATTTCACACTCTGAATGAGTGATGAGATGAAGAGATATTACTTGTTCTACTCTACCATGCAAGAAAACCAGTTCAGACACTGTGGACAATTAGCCTTTTTTTGTGGGATAAAAAGCAGACATGCTAAAATTTTAGGGGGACTATTTTCCTATACATACTCCAGGGGGAACCTTGCATATGGTAGTGTGGCTTTCTACATGACTTTCTGTTTAAGCTTATTTTACTGCTGTCTGCCATTCAAGTACTGGCCTGTGGTTAGTTTTATTTCACTTGTACAAATATGAAGCAGTCGTTTGGCTTCTTTCTGTCTTTTCCTCTTTCCCCCAGCCTTCAGTCAGACTTCATTAGTTTCATTTATGCTATGAATGGACGACCCGTGCTTCTGTTGTTTTTCTGCTCTGCAGAAGGAAGGTGAATGGGTATCACTCCCATACCACAGAGCATGAAGAGAGTGTGGGGAATTGTGGGAGGGAGACTGTGGTTGAAGAAGAGTGTGGAAGATCAAGTGGGGGAGGAGGGAAAGCATGGAGGTATTTAAGGCGAGGGGATATTGTGGGTTGTGCGGGGGGAGAACCTGGAAGGATTTAAGCAGAAAGGAAAGGGAGGGTGAGCAAAGGGAATTGAGAGAGAGAAGGTCTGAAGTAAGGGGGAGGGACAGAACAGTGTAAAGAGAAGTAGGATCAGAGATTAGGGAGGGAAGACTAACATAAAAAGAATGGTGGAAGGCGTGAAAAATTATAACAGGGAAGAAGAGAAAGATTTATATCAGAGAGAGTGAAACTGTGGTTTTAATACCTTTTAAATTTACTTTGTAGTGAACAATGTGAAAAAAATTCTTCACTCTGTAATTAATATAAAAATCTAACCATTTATTTTAAAGCTGGTGTTGCATCTATTTTATGGCGTGTTTTTCATCATCATTATGCATAAAGGAAGGTAGAAAATCTACATTAAGTGGTGGAAGGGAAAAATTCAATGGACAGATAGATAGATATTGGCTTTCCTGAGCTCATAAGTCTTTCACTGTATGGTGGCCTATTCCTCACACTTTATTCATCTCTCATTTACCTCAATGGACATTTTGTCTTAGGTAAGCACTGCAAGATTTGACCAAAAGAATCCCAAGTCTAGTCTAATACTCTTTTTCTACATATCTACATTTCTCCATTCAGATAAATGTTTAAATAAAAATATAAGCCTTTGCATCTAGGGTCAAGAGGTATACAAATTATTCAAAACAAATGGCACAACTACTCGAAATCTGATTTTTGTATCTTTATAAACTATTAAATGAGCCCATATTTGACATTATTGTGAATTATTTTTCATGTTAGGGCTATTCTACGAGAAAAGCAAATTGGGAATTTGTCTAAAATTTGAGGGTTTGCATATGTCTGATATACAAACAGCTATTTTATGAAATTCTGTGGAAAAGTGAAACTTCAAAGTTGCAAAGTTACCTGATTTTTTAAAAAGGCAGATATTTTTGAAAGCTTGTTGTGCACAGACCTACTTGCTACTAAAAAAAGGCAAGGTGAGATTTTTATGTATAGTATTTCTTAACCAAAGCCCTGATTGCAAACTCTTACTCATGCAAGTATTGCTCAACCCAGACAACTGAGACTTGCTTTAGTAAAGAAGGAGCAGGTTGCCTCTTGATTCTGTTGTGTGACCACCAAAATATACATACTATTCTGATTTTAATTTTACTAGGCCTGATTCAAAGCCTGCTGAAATCAATCAGTCGCTCCTTCCCCCCCCCCCTTTTTTTTTTTTTTTTTTTTTTTAACTTTAATGAGTTTTGGATCATGCCTATCAAGTGCAACTATTACCTTGCTCAGGTTAATCTGTAATTATTAGCAGTAGTAGTATGCCCTTTTGTATTGATATATGAATTTCATTATAGATTACTGCCATTGAAAAGGCTAGAAAATGGATTTGTATAAATAACATTAACTCAGCCACTGAAGTTATGAATTTATAACTCATAATATTTTTGCTTGATGACTCTTCCTGTAAACAATTATTAGACAACCAGTGTACATAAAATTTAACCAAAAAATAAACAAAACCTGTAGGGTTATCAAAATATTCCGTTTTAAACAAATATAGAGATACAAGTCCTTCAAATATCAAACAATATTGAGTACATATCAGCATCTTTTATAGTGCTATATATCCCCAGTTACACTAGCTAGAGTAATAAATATGTATAAAGCATGAGAAATCTCATGTTTCAGAGGACCACTAGCTCTTAGGGTTAGGAAGAAGCTTCCTCCATAACCATGTTATTGCATGATTGTGCATCACAATTTCTCTCATAGCATCTGAGATTGGCCATGGCTGGGGACAGGACATGGGACTAAATGGACTATGGGTCTGATCTGGCGTGGCAGTCCCTTAGTGGTCTGAGGATTCTTGTAATTTGGCTGACATAAATGTTTTCATTTCCTTGGATGTTCTGTAGATGTAAATCTGGTCAGCATACTCTATTTTCAGTCTCACCAAGTAAAGGACAGATGCAGAAAAACCCGGTGCAGATAATTTCTTATAAACAATAGTGAACATTTTATTTTTTGTTTTCATGAATCTTATAGTGGAGTCCAGGAAAATTCCAATCCAAGATTCTTTATATTCAAGCATATCTTTTAATGAGCAATTTTCAGATTTTGTTCCTATATATAATACACAATCAACACTGTTCTGAGAATGGGGGGGAATTTCACCTTTCTATGTGAATAGTCTTCCTGCAGACGTGACTTGCATTGGATCTGAAATGGGTAATGCTCTGAGTGCCTATAAACAATTTTTGGGGGAGGAAAATAGTTTTTTCTTTGTTCCTTGTTTTCCATTTTCTCATTATTAACCCTACACTTTTTAACTGTAGCCCAGTTTTCAAGAGCTTCAAGACCATTTAGCTTTACTACATTCGGCTTTAAAATTTCTTCAAACATGGTGTCTTATCCAGATATAAAACTTCATAGACACACATCCCTGTGTGTCTGTCTGTTTGGTTTCAAGGGTTACTTTCACGTAGGGGATTGGAAGCTCAGAGAACTTCACATTATAGAGTTTGAGGCAGTTTCCATTAAAGGACTGTGGAAGAAGCAGGGAGGTATTCCCTACCAAACATGGTGGATCCTTGAGATCTGCAAATCACAAGGAATTGACATACAAGCCTTGTGCTTTAGCCCTGATTTATGACTCTCCGGGTCCCTCTAGCCCTCTGATAGCACGATTTCTCCATCAGATGTTTCCCCTAGAACTACCAGAATGGTGACCAAATCTGCCCTGCTTTAGGACTGTTCCCGTTTCACTGCCAGGAGTCTTCCTGATGCTGACTGGGTAGTTCAGTTTCCCTTTTTAGGTGATCGTTCCTGCTCATAGTTGAAACACAAAATGGGCATACTGTTATGGGGAAGCCTGCACTGCTTTTGTCTGTGCTAAATCTTTCTACTTTTGATTTTCCATCCTGATTTTCTTACATTTCTCCATTTATCAAAATATTCCTTATATATTAAAATATTAATATTCTTTATATATTAAAATATTCTTTACCAATAGGAGTTGTTTTTATTAATGCCTCTCTCAAACCCTACTAATCACTAGTTCATATTTCTGCATTTTACGTTGAAAACTCTGATTGAACTGTTCAGTGCTCAAATTGTTGAATCTTCTGTGTTTTGAAGGCAGATAAATCATTTATTCTGCATCTCGGTTATGAAGTTGTAAAAATATTATTGGAATTAAATACAAAAAAATCACTGTATCATAACCCACAGGCCATATAGATCTCTCTTGCAAATTAAATGGTTAAAACTGAGCCGTAATTACTTGAAAGAGACAAATATAATTTATTAGTTCCTGAGTGTATTGTTTTTATGGGAAAAGAAAGGAAAGAAAAGGAAACAATTACTGGGTGTCATCAAGGAGCTGGTGTAAGGTGATGAAATGAATAATGAGATTTGTAAAGTATCATGGAAACTGAAATACCTTATCCTCACAGACATGAGTACTACATGACAACACTAGGGGAAGTATTTTCTGAAGATTTGAACTGGAGTCTGGGAGACAGGACTCCTGAATATTATTTCTTTTGCACTTCCATTTGCTTGGTATGTGCCTTAGGCAAGTGACTCAAGATTTATCTGTGCTTCTCTCCTTTTTCCCGGTCCTTTATTGACAACATCACCATCCCCCTGTCATGGTCATTGAATCTCACTATTGTGGTGTCATCTTCTACTTGCCACTTCTACTTCCTGCTTGTAATCTTGTTATTCCTACTGTAATATTTCTGAAACCATTGGTTCACTGCCATTCGCTCTTCTTGTTTCTATGTGTGTGTGGCCCAGTGTGTGTGGCCATTGTTTTCTTGTCAGTTCCGTCAGTTAAAACACAGGGTCTGGCCCTCTGATCTGAAATCTCCTTCTCCCCTTTAATAGCATCTCACATCTCTTCCCTCAAGTCTATTCAAAAGGCAGCTTTTAAGAGCTTCCTCTCTCACTATTAAGATTGTCTTCTGCTCTAACAGTGCATCACCTCAACCTCTTGAATCTCTCCTCTGTTCTCTCCTTCCACATCAAGCTCTTCTTCCTTACTCTGTACACTCTGCCATTGCTTAGATCTGTGCTTCTCTTTCCACACACCTCTTTTGGAGTTCAGTGGCTCTGATCCCTGATGGGATTTTAGGGGGGTGGTGAAGTCTCACATGGTTGAAGAGCTTAGCAGTTGGAAACATGACTTTTGATCCACTGGTCATTCTCTTATGGAGGGCTGGTGGTGGGGTAGGAGATAAAAAATCAGCTAGAATAGGGTGCAGCAGCATGAAAGCAGCTTCAGTTGCACTCCATGGCAGGAAGATTCCTGTCCCCCAGGCCCCATGGAGATCCACCTAGTGAGCCTCATGCTTGGATTTGAGGGTTATACTTAACTATAGAGTAGGGTTCTTATTAACTTTGAAAACATTCCTGACATTAAAGTAAAATGTCCTTGCTAATAATTTGTTAAACATAGTTTAGTAATAGTGAATAGAATTTGTTTTGTGCTGTGCTAACTGGATCATTTTTAACCAGAATTCTGGTGTCTTGAGGTGGTGTGCATTTGTTTATTTTTCAGATTTAAACTTTTTCCAGAGTAGTTGCTTAAAAACAAAGTCTCCACTTACAGTGATGCACCAAGGTATTAATATTACTTGTGATGACTTGATGTTCACCAGGCAATGTAGTGCTGTACAGTACCTGTCAAATGGGAGAGAGCATAATTACCTAGGTCTAAATCCCTGCCTATTTTGCTGCCACTTCTCTTCTAGCTTTCAGCTGCTTCATCTCTCATCTTATGAGAAACACGATTAAATATACAGTACCTGATTCTGCTCTCACTTATCCTGTTGTAAATCAACAGTAATTCTATGGAATCACAGCAGATAGCACTAGTGAAAGCAGTATCAGTAGAGTTGCCAACTTTCTAGTCACACAAAACTGAACACCTACCCCCCCTCCCCTGAGGCCCTGCCCCTTCCCCAAGGCCCCACCCCCTGCTCACTACATTCCCCCTCCCTCGGTGGCTCGCTCTCCCCCACCTTCACTCACTTTCACTGGGCTAGGGCAGGGGGTTGGGGTGTGGGAGGGGGTGAGAGTTCTACTGGGGATGTGGGCTTTGGGGTGGGGCTGGGGATGAGGGTTACAAGGTGCAGGAGGGGGCTCCAGGCTGGAGGGTGGGGCCAAGGGATTCAGAATGCAGGAGGGGGCTGCGGGTTGAGGCAGGGGGTTGGGGTGAGGGCTCTAACTGGGGGTGCTGGCTCTGAGGTGGGGCCAGGGATGAGGAATTTGGGGTACAGGAGGGGGCTCCAGGCTGGGGGGTGGGGCGAAGGATTCAGAGTGGGGGAGGGGGCTTCGGGTTGAGGCAGGTGGTTGGGTGCTGGTGGGGGTGAGGGCTCTGGGGTGGGGCTGGGGATGAGGGGTTCAGGGTGGGGGTGGAGGAGAGGGCACCTCCACCCTGGGCAGGGGGTTAGGGTACAAGGGGGGGTGACGACTCTGGCCTGGGACCAGGGATGAGGGGTTTGGGGTGCAGGAGGGGGCTCTGGGCTTGTGGGAGGCTCGGGCGAGGGACTCAGGGTTGGGGCGCGGGCTTACCTCAGGCAGCTCCCGGTCAGCGGTGCAGCGGGGGGGCTAAGGCAGGCTGCCTGCCTGTCCTGGCACCGCACTACACGCACCGTGGAAACAACTAGCAGGTCCAGGTCCCGGGGGGGGAGGGGGGGGCAGGAGGCTCCACACACCACTCTCGCCTGCAGGCAGGCCTCCCCCAGCAGAGCCAGTGCTCGGGGCAGGGGCAGCTCACATAGCCCCGTGGCCTCCCCACCTAGGAGCTAGACCTGCTGCTGGCTGCTTCCAGGGCTCATCACAGTGCCAGCCAGGACAGGTAGGGACTAGCCTCCCTTAGCACCTCAGCAACACCAACCAGACTTTTAACGGCCCAGTCGGCAGTACTGACCGGAGCCGCCAGGTGAAAACCGGACACCTGGTCACTCTGAGTATCAGGCCCGGTTTGACTTAGAAATTATCACTGTAAAAGGTAAAACAAGAAAAGAGAGTTCAAGCCATTGGAAGAGTGGGCGTAAGAGCAAGGAAGTTACACAGAATGGGAATCACGTATGTCATTTGGGCAGCCTTTGAAACACAATTTTTATGCTTGCTTTGTTGTAGTTTTTTGGAAAATATTACTGCTTCTTTTGATATTTCAGACTGTGTTATGGGCATGTAGTGGTGATTCATATATGATAATTTATCACTCTTCTTACCCAAACTATATATTTTTCTCCTAATTTTAGCACCAGAAATACATGCTATTTAGTGGTTCTGTCTGTGCAGATATTTGAACTCTCCATTCCTATGGTCTAGGAAAACTGACATTTTACAAAGTATTTCATTGTTTCAGTGGTCATAATTACACCATGATCCAGATGGTTTCTCAGAGCTTTACTCACGGGAAAACTAACTTATTTACTGGGGGGGAAATGCTATATTTAAGTAAAAAAGATACCCAAATTCCTCTTCTCTGAAGAAATTCTTAATCTTACACACACATCAGGGGATAGACTAAGTCTAATATATTCTTAATCTCAGATAGGAGAAAAATGAAATATGAAACTATTCCCAGTAGAAATGCTGTAAATCTTACAAAATATATAAGATTTCTGTTTTGGCATACATCAAAGCTGGGTGACTCGGGAGATTAAAATATGTTTTTAATCTTAGTTTGATGAGCAAAACTTTCACTGTAATATTTATTATGAGAGGTTCGGTTTGTGTTGCCTCTTCCCTTTGTTCTGTTTATATACGACTTCCTTTCTTGCAAAGAAAGTAGGATGTATCACTTTCACAAAGCCAAAGGATATTGCAACGGTTTGTTCATTTAAGCCCAGTGGTAGGCCCACGTGCCGGACACAAACTTTTCTTTTATTGTCCTGTGTCCCAGAGGAAGACCAATGCTTTCTGATGGCTTCCCATGAATGCCTTTCATTTGTGGAGGAGTTTCAGTGGCTTATGCGGACTGTAGGAAGATCAAAAAGGCAGGAAAATTGTGGTTTTGAGAAACTTAGCCAACATCTCTGTTCTTTTCTTAGAAGTTTTGTTTCTCTTACCTTATTTTTTCAGGCTTCTGCTATAAGAAATAATTCTATCAACTGGTAAAAAAGAAAAAAGTATTGCATAAATACAGTAATTTTATATTATCTACTAATGTTTACACCCCCCAATTATTAGAATATTTTTAGGAGCATATAAAGAAAATAACTAACCATAACTGGAGCTTCCTGAGAGAAAAGGTTTTTCTTAATTATATTTGGTATTGTTGCCTACTGAAATTCATCTTGCAAAGAAGTATGGCCCCAATCCCGCAATTGGATCCACTCAATGGTACCCTTATGCCAACACAGAGTTTCCGGGAAGTCAATGGGACTCTGCATAGTACAAAGGTCTGCCCATGCTGATTTAATTGCAGGATTTGGGCCATTGTTTGTTTCTTTTTCTGCCTTTGAAATACACTGTTTATGAAACACTGTTTCTTCCATCTTTTTTAAGAATATATTTAAAGGTTTCATTTTCCTTAGCCTTATCTGTACTTATAAATATTACATAGGCTGACAAAAAGATGCGTAGACCATAATATCCTATTATGCTGTGTATATTAGCATATTCTGCAAATAATATTCAGTTTTAATTGCAGGTTTCAGTTTTAATTGCATGACTTTTCTGGAGTAAAACCTAATTTTTTTCATAAACACTTAGTTTTATAAAGGAGTGTTTCAATAAACAACACTGAAATGTATTAAGTTGCTGAAGTACAACACGCACCGTTTTCAGAGGTCATATGGAGCTGAAACTTGAACAGCTGTACAACAAGCATCCTAGATTGTTGTTAATTGTCTTCCCTTTCTGTAACAGCGGTAACTCTTGTTTATATTGTCAAGACCCTTTCCACTGAACACAAAAGCACCATACTTTGAGGTCACATGCTTAACCCCATTGCATAGTTACAATGTAAATGGGCCCCCTTTGTTTTTCATTAATGTGTACTGAAGTAGTATACACGGCGGATGCGAGGCAAGGGTGTTCACAAGGCTTATTGTAAAAGCATCACAAAGACAGCATATTTTTGTCTCCATACCACAGTTGTTTAGCATTAGCCTTGTGCATCCAACTGCAAGCCAGTTTATTCATTTGTCAATGCATAGAAAATTTTTGTGCCGTTTTGCTCTTTTGACCTGTGATACTTTTTACTGACCTTACAGATTCACTTTTTAAACAAATTCTTTCTCCCTTTCACTGTTTAGTATGTTCTTAGAGTTGGCTTTTCCTCCAAAAACTTTTACATGCCAATTTACAAGATAACACCTGTTACTGTAGTGACATATAATTACAATTCATTGTAAAAGTTTTTACTTGAAAACTACAGCTAAGAAATAGAAATACAGTACATCAGCATTTGGTATTTTATGTATCACTACTGTACTATGATTTTTGTTAAAGATGAACAAAATATATATATTTTTTAAATGTATTTGGGAGAATGCAAGAATGTATTTATGGTGCTTTCATGTGTGATGTAGGAGAAAAAGTACCTTTCAACCAACAGTAAATATATTCCTTAAACATGAAAAAGTCACCTTGTTATTGAAACTAATGATACAAAAGCCAGTGGTAGACTCAGTTTGAGAAATAAATCATTACTGTTGGCTTCTTTTGCTTTAGTTTATCCAGGATTGGGCATGAACCTAGGATACAAATACCCCAAAACTCTGGGAAATTTCATATCCAGTTCTGGATCCAAACTATGACTCATGTCCATCTCTAATTTTATCCTATGTACATTTAGGCATATAGACTCAGACCAAGATTTTAAAAATAGCAGTCTAAAGTTAGGCTCCTAAATAAGTGTTCAATGCTTTTAAAAATCAGACCACTAATTTAGGAGCTTAAATATGGACATCGGAGCCTGGGCTCCTGTTTTAGAAAATCTAGGACCTTGAGTTTAACTTATTTCAGGTCTGTTTCAATCAGACACACTCACTCAGATCCTGGGCTGGTGTATATCATTACATCTCCCAGGTAAGTATCAGACCCACTATATTTTATACAAAAAGACTGTATGCTAGAGTTTCTCTGTGTGTACTGACAGGTTTCAGAGTAGCAGCCGTGTTAGTCTGTATCCACAAAAAGAAAAGGAGGACTTGTGGCACCTTAGAGACTATCAAATTTATTTGAGCATAAGCTTTCATGAGCTACAGCTCACTTCATCGGATGCATGCAGTGGAAAATACAGTCGGGAGATTTTATATACACAGAAAACATGAAACAATGGGTTTTACCATACACACTGTAAGAAGAGTGATCAGGTAAGTTGAGCTATTACTAGGAGGAGAGAGAGAACCCCCCCCCCCACACCACCACCTTTTGTAGTGATAATCAAGGTGGGCCATTTCCAGCAGTTGACAAGAACGTGTGAGGAACAGTGGGGGCGGGGGTGGGAAATAAACATGTGGAAATAGCTTATGCTCAGATAAATTTGTTAGTCTCTAGGGTGCCACAAGTACACACTTTCTGTGTATACTGAATTTATAAACACTGAACAAGGCAAAGGGAGATCATTATCTCTAGAAGATGAGCCAATAATACATGCTTATCAAAGCAGAACACAATTCTGAATACTGCAAGTTTTAGTTTAGTAGGAATTCATGCCAAGAGCAATGGGTTTCGAATTGTATTAATCAGGATAGAAAACGGTTTTTTGTTTACCAACCTGCTGTTGAAAGGAAAACAGGTAGAGTTCTCTGAGGTGAAAGCTGTCCAACATGAAGTTCAATTCATAACATTCAGTTCTTGTGTTTTAAAAGCTGCATACATGACAATAGTCTATTTTCCAAAATGGATTTTGAAACATTTATTTCTGAGTGTAATTGCTATATTATTAGGATACAGATGCAGATAAATTTACATGAAGTGTTTTGGCTTTTTAGCTTCTTAGAACTGATATGTAAATTGTTGTTTCTCTTTCACTAGTATTATATAATAGTTTAACCAAGTAAATCTAATGACATCTGGGCACAAGAAAAGTTGTTGGATTGAATAGCCATAAAAATGTAAATAAGGTGGCATCTGTTGACCTTGATAGAAGATTTTAAGCACTTAGAAACATATTCCAATATTAGTGGAGTTAAAAAACATTCCTTTAAAATATAACAGAAAAATTAAACGTGTCATTTTAAACTGCAAAAATTAATACCAACAACATAAGTGTTTAGAAATGTGCCTTCCTCCTAACAGCAGAATCACTGGTAAATGTGAAAAAGCAATTGTATGTTCTAAAAAAATAATACCTTTCCTTTTGAAAATGTTTTAATTTGCTTCTTTCCATGTGATTTTAGATTTGTCCCTGAAATAATCGGAATGTTCATAAATTAAAAATCTGCCATTAAAATACTATATGCAAAATTTTAAAAAGTCTTAAAATATGCAGATGACCAAGTTAATGGCAAAATGGCTATGGGTTTTTTAGATTTATACATAGCATCTTTATAGCATGGGTTATTGTTATAGTAGTGTATATCCTCTGTGTAGACTCAGATTTTTTAATACCCTGAACTCAGATTTTGACTGTTGTGGGTAAATACTTCGTTAAAATTGAGTGTGGAGTGGATGGGATATAATACTGTAATTGAGTTTTAGACGGTATGTCTCTGTTGAAAGAACATTGAGGGACAGATCCTAGCCTGGATAAAGCTCCTTTGCATTGCTTTAGCAGTGCAAAAGAACCATGAAGCTTTCCTCACGGGGTTGCTGAGGACTCCTCCATTATGGAATAACCCTAGCAGGCTATAGCTCTCTCTGTTATAGAGGATCCCTAGTCAGCATCCATTAATGCAGCCCTGAAGCTGCTTTAACCTGTGCCAAGGATTAAACCTGCCTTCAGCAGCTTCCAGTATCAGGAAAACATAAAAGTTGTGCTCACCCACATTTGTTCCTGTCTCCCTCAGATCCTATGCTGAGTGCAGAGTATCTGCAACTAGCATTAGGCCTTATATTTTATTTGTTGCTCATAAACAACTGCACACTGATGAATGGTGACACTAAAGCAGAGTGAATAACAGCAAGTAGTCATTTGAACAAATTTTATTTACTTTTTTGTTTTGTTTATGAGAGATCATGCAAATCTCTTCTTTGTTATTCCAGATGACTTGTCAAAATCTTCAGCAATTAACTCTTGTTCTACAGATAATTCACCACCGGTTCATTGTGAACACCCGTATTTTTGCTGCATTGGTTAATTTCACAGGTGACATGATGATGTTTCAGTTACCTGATTGGATGATTTATGTAGCTAAACAAACTGGTGCAAATGCTGAGTTTGAAAAATTAAAGTACAAATTTGAAATTCTTTACTATTCAGTCTTAAAATTAACTTTTTTTCAATAATTCATCTGGGAGCCTTTGAATATTTATGGAAAGAGAATACAACAAGATCACACAGAAGGCTGAACTGAAATGCATTTTCAGACCTGAAACATTTTTTCACTTACCTGTAGGTAACCCTAAGGATATATTTTTCTTACCTAATTTAGCTTTATCCTGCTACTGCTTTACTCCCAGATATGTTTTAATTGTCATGTCAGTTAGAGCGTGAGCTTCTTTTCAAGGGTGAAAAATATCTGAGAACAAGTTTCCCCAAGGAGATGGACTAGTTAGTAATTCAGACCCATTGCTCCCTTCCTCAGTAGAGTGCAGAGGAGAGCAAAAGTGCATAAAGCCCCTGAGAATGTGGAAAAATTGAATCCATGAAGGGAAAAGTGGCATCTCATTGAACTGACCAGTGATGTAGCCACCTGCCACGCCTGCATGGCTACAACATAAGATCTCAGCTGTGGTTCGAAGGAAGCTTGTCTATACTGAGGGGCAGAAATCAAGGGAATAGCCACTTTATAGGAGGTCCTCAGTTGGGTAGCACAATCTATTGCCAGCAGTAACTCCCATCTGAAGCTTTTATAAACCACCGAGTGTTTATAGATATGTAGCAGACAGAGGGCCAGTAACTGGTGGTGTAGCATGGCAGAGTGGCATGCTTATGGCATTGTGGAAGTCTGTGTGTGACAACAGATGGCAAGGATCTCTGGAAACTGGCCCTGTTGTTGGAAGAAGTGGGTGACCATGTGCCTGGTTGTTCTGCTCATACACTACCTCCACCTCTCAGTCAGGATGATGAAGTTGAGTGGGATCCAACGCCGGCCACACAACTATTCAACTTGGTACATGGAGTAGAGAATATGGCCTTGTGTTCACTTTCAGTTTTAACTGCAAATAATTTTTCACCAGTGTTTCGGAAATGTCTTAGACTTAACTATTTGTGCTGCAGACAGATAAGTACATTTGGTCAGAAATATTAACCAAAGTCAAATATTGCCTTTGTTAGAGTCTGAAGTATATTGTAGCTGTTTTTACTATCAGTCTTTTGTTTTCAAAAACAAGAAATATTTTTACTGATTGCATGGAACATTTAGTAACAGGCTGGACATATATCCCTTTATCACTTCTAATGAGGAATCAGGGTCCATACAAGGCATCAGGACTGTAAGAATTATATGCTTCCCGGCTGGATAAATCAGTACACAAGAAAGGCAGCTGCTTATTCCTAAAAATGTACTGAGCCACCCAAAGTAAAAAATGTGCCATAGCCTGACCTCCTAAATTACATACATAGCAAAGAGCATGACTATGAGGCCAACCAAATAAGCTCACATAACTTACTTGATGACTGCATTATTTTATTAATATAATGCTTGTCCTCTTCCCCATCATTCCCATTGTTAAACTCACTTGTGCATCATGTCTAAAATTAGACTGCAAGCTATTAATAGGTCAGGGCCATGCCATTTATTTGTACTATAAAGCACTATATAAATAATAATATGGAAAAATTGTAAAAGATGAAACTGCACTGAAACAGCTGTATAAAACCCTTGTAACGCTCAGGTCCTTTAACTTTCAAGCGTTCAACAACACTGCTCTCTGCAATGTAAAGAGAAGTTTATTGTCCGGCTATGCTAAAAGGAGGACAGAGACACTGTATGTGGTTTAATTAGGCTGCAATTTTATTCCTAAATGAGACCAGGAGTACCTGGCAGGTAAGTGAAGAATGCGGGTAATTCCATAATCATTTCATAGATTCATAGATACTAAGGTCAGAAGGGACCATTCTGATCATCTAGTCCGACCTCCTGCACATTTACGTATACTGGCGTTGGGGGGGAGGGGAGCTACTGTCAGCCCTCCCCCTTTACCAGTCCTGTTCCTAGCCAACTCACTGTTGGCTCAAATGAGGGTTAAGGGAGGGTATAAAGGAGGGAGGGGTTGGCTTCCTGCCATACCAGTCATAGGAGCTCCAAACTCCCTGTTTCTGCTTTTTTAAAGATTCCCTCCTTTAAATCCTTTACTAATGCATTTTATCTAATCGCCATACCCCTTCCCTACAGACTACCTGCACGGGATATCCACCCCATGCTAACATAATGAGTTGCGACATCATAGCCGAACCCCTGGGCTACTAGTGTAATGCCCACAGAGGCTTGTGACAAAACCTGATATTTAACTAATTGCATGCTGCTCCATCTGGTCCAGGTAAAAGAGGGCCTTTCCTGCACCAACGTGGACCTAAATAGTCCCTCTCTCTTCCAGTCACCTGGGGAAGGATAGTTCCCCATGCTGACCCTGGTTTGAAGGTGCTGCAGCAAGTCACTCTCTGGCTCTCTAGCCCTTAAAAAAGGCCACACTTTTTCCAACAACCCAGACAATGGCCCCCACTTCTTTATGTGCAGTGAGGCTGTTATCAGTCCCCAGCTACTGTCATCATGACAACCTCTAACAATGGGCATTGTGTGTTTTAATTTGCCTTTTAGCAGCCTGAATTATTTCATGTTCCCTGAACATGAATAAAAGCAACTTGTGATGCTGTTTTGCTTCCATTTCCTGTACTCTAACAGGCACTGTGATATTTTACTGAATTCTGTGTGTTTGGCTCTTTGTAACTTGCTGGTGAGTGTGTATATGTATCCTGTCCTCTAATGGATGGAAATGCCAGATATATTTGAGGGTGCAGTAATACTGCAGCTAATACAGATGTTCTTTTTAGCTAATGCAGTAAGAGCCAGTACTTTTGTAACAGAAAGGCCTGAGTTCCATTCATATTATGACCATGAATTCCTCATGGACATAGTGTGTAATCTTGTGATGTTTGTGAACTCCTTGATCCACTACCTCTTCATGTCATTCCAAGACTTGATTCAGCTGGGTGTGGCTATCTTACATATGCAGTATGCTATTCTACTGCAGCATACATCCTGGAGACGACACCTCCTAAGATGATTTTGCCCATGTAGTGACAATAGCATCTTACCAGTCTCTACATTCTACAATGCTCGTAGCATTAATATGGCCCTCTGTGTTTTAAATTGTTTCAATAAAAGTAACAAGCGTTTTAAATGCATCCAAACACTTGCCCACCTATATCTATAACAGGTTAGATAGGGACATGGTTGAGACAAGAAACTGGTGGGCTGCAACAGATGATGGCTTCCACTCAAGTGAGAGAAAGTTCAGTGCTGCTCTAGGCTTTCCCATTTTAAGCAGACATCAAGCATTGTGTTCAAGGAAATCAGTAATTTGATTTCTGGTAAAATGTTTAAATATGGGTTCTAGCTGCAAAATCCAGTTTTGGATCCAGAATTTGACATCCCTTTGCATCTCTATCCTTCTCAAAGTTTGGGGATGTTTGAAGCTGATAATTTGGTTTGACTGATTATATAAGGCCCCTGTGCAAATTTAAGTATGGTTCTGGGTTCGGATTTTGAACACCCATAAAGTTTGGGGTGTTTGAATCTAGGGTTTTGGTTTGGCCCGTTAAGAGCAACTGGTCAATAGGAAAATCTGGATCTGGATCCCAGTTTGGATTCTGAATGCCATGAAGTTTGGATGTTTAGTTCTCTGGGTTTGGTGTGGGCCCATGTCTAGAAATATTCAAAATGGGGTAAATGACCAATGTTGAAGCTTGGATGTAATTTACAGCAGCTGCTTTATCAGATAGACTAAGCCACATTTATCCCTAGCATTATTCCACTGACCTCAATGGAGTTATACTGGCAATGATTTGATCCAGTACATATTCATATAATTGTGTAGCCTCATATTGCTAGACAATTGAGTTTAATTACCTGTTACTAACTTTGATTTGAAACTTATGCTTCTCTTTCACCTTCTTTTGAAATCATTAGTAGATAACACCAGTAGATAACATCTCAATTCCAGACCTATTAATTTCTATATTGTAAAAATGTGTAGTTACAGGAGCCATAATGAGATTTTCCAACAGATAAAACCATTGTGCTGGTTTTCACAAACATTTTGTTTAAAACTGAGAGCCCACTTGATAGTGACTAAGGTTCTCAGCAGCTGCAGAGTTAGCTATATGGCTTGTGCTAGGCATGATTTGGTATCACAAAGTGTGAGCTATCCAGAGTGCATGTTAGTGAAGTGACTCTCACTGTGCATCCTAGCTCAACTGTTTTCAGCAATAGTAAATTATCACTGAAGCATGCGCTGCTGTGGCAGTCCTTCAGAACTTAAGTGCTCAGAGTAACTACTGTTTGGATGTGACCAAAAAGGGAAAAGAGAGATACATACAAAGGAGTGAATTATAACAAAGAGCCCCTTTCTGCTTCAGTTCTTGTGCAGAAAACATATGTTCAGCCATGCAGGCAGCAGTTGGGTTAAAGACTCACGGTAGGATTGGAAACAAAAGGCATGCTCTTTTCTTGCATTCACAATGTTTTCAAACATATTCACTTGTTTCACTTGTTAGAGACTAGCTTGTCATCTGGATCTTCTTGCAAGTGTGATTTCTTTTTCCCGCTTCCTTTCAAAAGCTTTTACCCCCAATGTTTTACACTTCATATAATCCACTATGCATGGTAGGCCAACTTCAGGCTTTGTATTATTGATGTTTGGGAGGCAGAGGGGGTTGTGCTGAGGGAGAAACTGGCTAAAGGGTAACCTTTCACTCACCCATAGATCTAAGGGTGCTAAGCCAACGTCTTGAGTGGTTCAGTCACTCTCTCTCTTGGTGTGATGCGTTATACTTCACTTTTAGAGGCTTGCTGAACAGTTTAGTAAGGACACCTAAAAAGTGATGATCTTTCCTAGACCTTGTTTAAATGGGTTTCGGCCGTTAACCAGATTGAAATGTCCCAGGTAAAAAGACTGAGCCATTATCACCAAGAATCCATTCAGGTTTTAGATGCCAAAGTAACCAAGAATAAATCAGTCATTAACTTTTTTTGTAGGTGTTTTTGAAGACTTCTGAGAATAATGTTTTTAGCTTTTACCTTCTGTATCTGAAAATACCATATCATCCACTTTCTGCTATGACAAAAGCTTCCTTTGTCTTTACTAATTAGTAATCTTTAAAACTGTTTTACAGTCAACAACAACAAATTATAGCTAAATTTTCAAAGGGGCTGATAGGAATTAGGTGCCAAACTCCCATTATATTTAAATGGTAATTCGGTGCCTAATTGTTAGGCCTGGTCTACATTTGAAAATGTTACTGCTTCATCTATTTTTGTTAGAAGTGTAATTTTCTTTTTAACCTAAATAGTTATATTGGCAAAATCCCTCATGTGGATGCATTTATACTGGTAAGGTAATTTATATGTTATAGTTGTTTCCCTTCCTTATGGGACTCGCTCTATCGCTATAAAGCACCCGAGATAACTGTGTCCACACTAGGTGAGTTGTACCACTTTAGCTATAGTGATATAGTTAAAGTGGAACAACTTTCTAATTCAGATATGCCTTCAGCCTGGTCTATATCTAAAACTTCAGTAGACCTAGATGTGTTGCTCAGGGGTCTGAAACATTCACACCCTTGAGAGACATAGGCTGACCTAAGCACTGGCACAGGCACCAGTAGGTTGATGGAAGAATTCTTCTGTCCATCTAACTACTGCCTTTCGAAGGGGTGGATTTACTACAGTGACAGAAACCCCCCTTCTGTTGGTGTAGCAAACATCTGTGCTACAGTGGCTGTGATATCTGTGCTGTACAGATATCTGTGCTGCAGTGCCACAGGTCCGCTGCTGTAGTACGTGAAGACATGCCCTTAGATTCTTTTGAAAATCTCTTCCTATGTTGTTTACTCTATATACGTTTTGTCAGATCAAATCTCTCATCCATCAAGTCAAATATTCCACTGGTGTTGTGGTCAGCACTGATTATTTCAGTGGGATGCAGAACACCCTGCCCCTTAATCACATGCCTCACTTTAAGCATGAGGATACTCCCACTGAAATCAGTGACACTATTCAGATATTTAAATTTAGGCATGTCCTTCAGTGCTTTGCTGTATCGGGGCATTAGCTAGTTGTGCAGTACTGTATGTGAGGGAAGGGGTGAATCCTTAATCTTTTAGGCAATCACCTCACATTCTGAAGCATGCGATTTCAGTACTTTAACATGTAAAAAACACAGAATGGTACATTTGTCATACCATTATCTAGTTGTACTTTTTTCAGTGCAGATGCAGTATTTGACTCAAAGTCACACCATTTAATTTAATTTTTAATGTTATAAATGATCAAATTCCCCCCCCCCCCCAAAAAACCCTTTTTGCATCTGTTTCTTAGTATTCTACCCCTGCTTGAATTTCTGAGCTTGAAACGTGCCAATGTTTTCCCTAGGAAACAGAAAAAGGAGAATAGTTATGGAATTTTATATTGGCCTGAGCTACTAATGTATCCTCCTGGAGTACTAAGTGGGTTGTTAGCTGAATTTAGCAACCTGGGAAAGTACTACTGATGAATATCCAGTCAATAGGATTTCTCGCATATGGTTCCTTAGAGTATGATGATAATTTGGACATCTAGCAAATCCACAGACAAAAAACCATGTAAATATTTTCTAATGGAAGGTGCCAACAAAGACATCCCTGCCAACACATGTCAAAACTGCCAAAAGATCTGTGCAGATGGGGATTAAACTTTTTAGCACTGTCATTTAAGAGCCTTGAAAGGAAAACATTATTTAAACATTTTTCTTTAACTGAATTTAACTGTCTGAAAAGATGTTAACGGTAGATAAAACTAATATACTGTTAGCAATACTGACATATATTCCAACTCTGCACCTTTTTCTTTTCATTGAGATCTATGTCAGACATCCCCAAGAATAGTACAGTTTTAAAATAAATTGGTCTTTCTTCTCAAATGAAATTTGATGATTTGTCTCCAGTCTGATAAAAGAAATCATACGTTAGTATATTGCTTTCTTTCAGGAATTTTTAGTTTTGTTTTATAGGCTCTTTGAAGGAAGATGATGTTTTAGATATTGTAGTGATTTCTATAACTCTTAGAAAGAAAACAGATAATAATAATTTGTTTCTTTTCAGCTCCCCTGAGTATGCCTTCATTGTACAGGTTGCATATAACAGCTAGTAAGAGTAAAATGTAGTGAACCTTAAACAAATCTATTAGGATCACCATGGCAAGAAGCTTGGAAAATGGCAGGAAAAACGAACAATGATTTTGTAAACCCTCCAAAGGTCAGAAAAAGGCTTTCAGTAAGTATGCAGAGGCTAGAAATCAAATCCCATTTCCTATCGTAAGAAACCAGTTGTTTTAGCAGCAGTGGTTAATGTACTGTATGTGAAAGATTTAAGACTAGTTGGAAAGCTTTGCTTCTGTTTTATTAGGCTGCTATTGAAAAGCCAACAGCATAACTTCAACTAGGTGCTTTGAGATTTCTTAATGGGCTGTCAAGGGCAAGACACCAGGTCTGTGCTATACTAGCTCTTTCCTGTACATTAAAACAACAGGGACCAAATGATCATATACAGAAGTATGAATTACTTGATGCTTTCTCTGTTCCATATGGTCAGCCATGTCTTTGGCAATTAATCATGTACAGAATCAGTTGAGTGCTCTCTGAAGCATTGAAGTCAACATTTAGTTGTACCTGTGCCAATGGGGGCAGTGGGGGTTGCAGGCGTAAAATAGCAGGATGAAGAGCTGCTGGCGCCAAAGTCTGAGCAGCTGGCTTCTATAAACAACACTTTTTCCCTCCTCACCTTTTTTTTTTCCACTTTCTTTGACAAACATGAGCCATTTTTCAACATCATCCAAAGCCCAAAAGTTGCTGAGTGAAACTTTGCTATCTAGCATCGTGGACTAATAAACAAAAGGCTGTCAGTTGTGTTTAAAATGTCCAAATTGTTGGTGATAACCTAAAACATACTGGCTAATACCATCCTATCATTGAGAATGGGGTGCATTAATACACGCTTTAAATAACCAAAAAAAAAAGTCATTGCTTACAAAATACTACTAAGTTCTCTGCTATATACCAATGAAGTCATGTTAAATAAGCATGTCATATAGATTTCAGGTTCATTTTCCATAAAAGCTGTGATGTTGCAGCTGCACAGACCATCAGGATCCTTCTTGCAGCGAGTAATAGCATTGTAACTAATTAAAATAACAAGAAAGACATGCAGTAGGGACTGAAATAGCTGGCTGTGCTTACACATGTAATAACACCTGATTTTTCTCTTCCTCTGTTAGTTATGGATTATTGATAGTTGAGTGCTGCCCTGGAGTGGAAGAGATTAGTAAGGATTCAGAAGTTTATCCTGCTAATCTATTTAAAGAGCTAATGAGTAAATTAAATCTTTACTCAAAGAGGTGAAAAGCGCATTTCTTGGCCAAATAAAGTGGGACCAAGAAACAAACAGTCCCAAGTGCCACTTTGGTTCAGATTAATAGAATAATTTGTTTGCCAGAATATTAGGTATCATGTCTCTGGCTATGCAGTATTTCTAAACATATGTGTACCTCCCTGTTAAATCTGTCATGGAAGAAAAATATGTAGCTTTAGAAGAAAAAAATGCAAGTATGAAATCTACTCGTTCAAGTAACATGATTAAACATGGTAGTGGCCCAATCATATTGTAATATTCTTTCTTCTTTTGTAGGGTTGCCAACCCTCCCGGAATCAAGCTCTATCTCCCGGAGGCTACTGAAGCCAAACCGGGAGATTTTAGGCTGTTAAAAGTCCGAGGCGCAGCAGGGCTAAGGCAGGCTTCATAAGTCACTCCCGGAAGTGGCCGACACATCCCTGCAGCCCCTGGGGAGGGTGGGGGGCAGGGGGCTCTGAGTGCTATCTTCGCCACTCCCATTGGTGGGAACTGAGGCCAATGGGAGTTGTGGGGGTAGTGTCTGCAGGCAGGGGTAGCGCACAGAGACCCACTTCCCCCCACACCTAGGGGCTGCAGGGAAATGCCGGCCGCTTCCGGGAGTGGCAGGGAGCCTGCCTTAGCCCCACTGTGCTGCCGACCAGGAGCTGCTCAAGATAAGTGCTGCCTGGCTGGAGCCCGTACCTCTCACCCCCTCCTGCCCCACCCTGAGCCCCCTCCCTCACCCAAACTCCCTCCCAGCGCCTGCACCCAACCCCCTTCCCCAGGTTCAACCCAAAGCCCTCTCCCACACTCCGAACCCCTTGGCCACAGTCCGGAGCCCGCACCCCCTCCTGCACTCCAACCCCCTGCTCCAGCCCAGTGCAAGTGAGTGAGAGTGGGAGGGGAGAGAGTGATGGAGCGAGTGGGGCGGGGCCTCAGAGAAGGGGCGGGGCAAGAGTGTTTGTGTAATTAGACAGTTGGCAACCCTATTTGGATGGTATTAAATATGTTGTTATAACCATGTAAGAAGCTGAAGTTTATCTGTGTTAAGACTGGTAGAAATGTATAATTATGAATGCTTATCAAAGGTAAAGATCAGGGCATGGTCATAACACAGTTTTATCCAATATCATATTGTTGTTTGATTTTATTAGTAGGGACTGGAGGAGGAGGATGATTTTACTATCAAAATCTCACTCTAGTATGCATGTCTGAGGGAATAGCTTTGGTAGCTACTACCTTTTAGGTCAGCAGAGCTTTCCTCCAACTCCGCCTTCTTACCAGGAGATAGGCAAAGGACGTAATTGCTAAACTCAATCACTAATTTAACACAGATGGCAAGATTGTCAGCTGGCATGAACTGGCATAGTTCTAGTGTAGTTGATGGAGGTATGTTGATTTGCACCAGCTGAGCATCTCGCCCATTTCTTTTTAAAAGCTGGATCATTTTGGCAATTATCTAAGAAAGCCCTATCTATTCGTATAAGTGGTCCCTAGTGTAAAAATAGGGGAGACCAATCCAAAGCACTAATAATGCTATATAAAAAACATCCCACCTAGTAAGAGAGCCAGTGACTTCCCAAGCAAGTGAGATGCAGTTTGTGTTATCTCTTTGCTGAGGTTGTCCAGGATATGTTTTTGCCAGTTCAGGAAACAGAGGAAAGAAAGTTTCAACAATTCGTAAACATTAGCACCCTCAAAACCCTCTGCTAACAGAAGGATGAGATAAAGCAGGCCATTGGACTGCTTGCACTGTTTGTTTATTCTCCTGCCCTATAGTCCCAAGTGTTTTGAAAAAAAACCTGAGCCAGTGTTGAGTTCAGTTTAGAAATGTAAAGGCTTCACTCAGCATCGGAGAAAAGGGGCCTCAGTAGACAATTATCTGTCATTAAAGATGATTAAATGAATGAAGACACAAGGTCAGCCTTTCTTTGATGGGATGTGCAACTATAGGAATGTTCAATAGAAGGCTGTCCCTGCCCTTTAAAACAGGGGTGGTATCGGCTGGGTTTTTGATGGATTTTTATCAGTGTTGATGTGAGGAAATGGCTTTCCCAGCTGATAACATCTTTGACCGAGTTTCTTGAACCCTTGACCTTTATCAGTCAGGGTGCATTGGATCCTTTCTAATCTCTCTTAAAAATAAATCCTAAAATAAGGTATATGTAGGAAATATCTTGCAAGTATGACATTCTTGCAAAAAAGGAGGGTATTTTACATTTTCCTTTCACCCTAGGCTACTGCTTTGTTGTTACAATTTGGAAATTTTTACTATAGAGCAAACAGAACATATCATTCAGAAACATATAAACACTATGTACTATATCCTACACTCAGGCCCCAGGTGACTTGATTGACTTCAGTGGTCTTAGATAAGAAGTAAGCTGAACTGCTGTATAGTGTTGGTGCATGTTGCTTAATAGTTCTGTTTCACCCCAGAGCTAGTAGCATTTGTATCTCATCAAGCATTGTAAGGTTTAAATGTATGTGAAGCATTTTGAGACTCTGAAATGAAATCTGCTGCAGAAGTGCAGATGATGTTGATCACTACATTTTCTTCATTGACAAAAACACCACTAAAACACACTCATAGTGCCAATCTCTGAGTAGACTTAAACCTCAGTCCAATCCTCTTGAAGTCAGTGGAGTTACTTGGGGTATTAGTATGAAACTTGGCATGTAGTACTTTCATATTTCCGAATGACATGTTATATTTACCCTCTCAGTAAAAATTATATTACTCCTAAATTGCCACAATAAAGCTGCATCCTAGAGTGAAATGAAAATGTAATTGTAGAGTAGTTTAGGTAGCAGAATGTAATTACCCAAGTTGGAATTTGGCCAGGACATGAGGGTTAACACCCCTACTTTTACTAAAAGCATCATTTGACCTGAGTGTTTAGAGGATTTTGAGTCTGTCTCATCCAAAAGACTGCATCTCCACCACTGCAGAGCCCTAAACCCTGTGCAATAGCATGGGTTTGGTACTGACTCAGAAAGAAGAGTGCTACTAATGGATCACTTGCATTATCATTTCCTGCAGAACCTTCCCAGTATTGAACCAGTGACCTAGACTATCACTGAGTTTCTTGTGAGATCCGACATGTGTTGCCATATAAATGACATGGCTGTAATTTGATTGCACTAAAATATACAGAAAAACTATTCTAGAAAATAGTGGTTCTCAACAAGGGATCTGGGGCCCCTTGGTGGGCCACGAGCAGGTTTCGGGGGTCCGTCAAGCAGGGCCAGTGTTAGACTCACTGGGGCCCAGGGCAGAAAGCCAAAGCCCCACCAGATGGGGCCGAAGACTGGGGCTCTGAGCCCCGCCACCCAGGGCTGAAGCCAAAGCCTGAGCAATGTAGCTTTGTGGGGATCCTGTGGAATGGGGCCCCAGGAAATTGCCCTACTTGCTACCCCCTAACGCCATCCATGGCTTTTATATGAAGAAAATCAGTTGTTGTGGCACAGTGGGTTATGGAGTGTTTAGAGCATGTTGGGGTGGGCCTCAGAACAAAAAAGATTGACAACCCCTCCTATAAAACAGCATTAAACATGCATGCACAGATAAGTGTAAAAGTGTAAGGGTTAAAAGGTATATTTGTCTTGAAAGTCAAGTGAAGTGTGTTACCATCCATGAAAGGGTAGAAGTCCCTTCTAATAATGTGAGCACATACCACTGATCAGAGCCTCACCAGTGCCAGAGGTCCTTCCATTACAACTGAAGAAAGGGAGAAGCAAAGGTGATTTTGAGCTGAATGAGTCAGTTTACCTCCTTAGAGCTATTGTGTCAAGTTCTCTCAGCCAGATATCACTGCTTTGGTTACACTCGAGTTATGTTTTCAAACTTATCTCTATTACCATGAGAGCTAGAATTTATTTTTTAAATGAAAGATTACAATCTGATGTAATCACATGACTCCCAAGAGTCCCTGTGCTGGGACTGAGTAATGTATTTTGAAAAATCAGTCATTTAAGTTTACCATGGATTTGACGGTTTTCTGCTGTGGAACTGCAGAGTGGAATTTGAATTTGTTGTATGGCAGAGTAGACCAGGTCTTGGTTAAGGTTATGCTGAATAAACGTGGCAATGAAGAAGAAAACACTGCAGTGTATTCATAGCTATAGAATAAGACTGCCACAAACTGAAGTGTAATATGATCTCTGGGGTGAATGTGTATCTTGGTCCAAGGATGACTGAATTTCATAGCATTTATACTTTCTGACTGTATGTAATTCATTTCAGAAACTGAAAAAAATTGTTTGATTGTTTACTTCCTTGAAACATGAATATTCGACAGAAAAGAGAAAAAGGGGAAAAAGTAAGAGTAGCACTAACAATAGAAATTCTCTGTACAAAGGTATAGTACAGAGAGATTGAACCAGGAGTCGGG
The DNA here is from genome assembly GCF_009764565.3 of Dermochelys coriacea. NCBI lineage: Eukaryota > Metazoa > Chordata > Testudines > Dermochelyidae > Dermochelys > Dermochelys coriacea. The sequence goes on along the minus strand of NC_050079.1, from coordinate 13,465,364 downwards.
GGAAAAAAACAATTCAGTGTTATTCTGCAAACATTAAAGAAAAAATTTGTATTAGGAAAATAACTTCTAATAATTATTTATAAAAGAAAGCACAAAAGAAAAGGAATCATGTCTTGAGAAAATGAGAGCTAGAATGCACAATATCTTGTTGTGTTACTTAAGGCAATGAAGCTTTAAGGTTTACCTTATGTGCCATGTACATTTATTAAATACCAAATATATGGTGGCCATTTTTGACCATCATTTACTGTATTGATTTGTCACAAGAGCAACTGTAATAAAAAAAAACATTGATTTACTGTCCTTATTTGCTTATGGGCTTTTTATTAATTTTATGCTTTTTTGGCTTATAATTTTTTATATTTTTTTCCCTTTAAGACAAGCCTGGTGCTCTGTGAAGTTGGAAAAGGGAATGGAACCATGGAACAAAGGAATGAAATCATTAGCTGCTTTTTGCCCCTTCTTATTGAGCGACAAGAGCTACGCAAAGAATGGACCGCAAGGTGAGAGCCCTAAGGAAAAGGAAAACATAGTGAGACCTTAAAATAATAAAAAAACACATGCCCAGCTATTCTCATAAAGACACACATGGGGGCGGGGAACAGCTGGGCAAGTCTTTTTAAAAAAGAGTTTTACTGTTTGCTTTTCCAGTTACATTTCTGTATGAATTAAATAGTCAAATGTTACTATATATGATTTCATAGTTAATTTAACAGTGTGTTGTTGTATTACTATCTTGATACAGCAATCTATTCAATTGATACCCTGATAAACAGCATGCCCATTTAAAGGATGCTGTCAATTTAATCACACTTTGTCTGAAAAGGTTTTCCCTACTATTACAAATAATACCTGCTAATGTCTCATGGTTGTGATAGGCTCAGAATAAGAGCCTGAACAGAACAGTGCTGTGGTACAAACTCTGCCTTTAGATGTGTCGGTGCTGATGCTTACAACCACACAGAGTTCAGATAACATCTGTGGGACTCCACATGAGCAAGTCTGTTTACAGAATCACAGTCAATAACTGAAAAAATCTGAGGGAGAATCCTCCATTTTTTCCCCTTCAGATGGCTTGTTTTTTGTATTTGGCAACACTTTGTGTATAGGCAGTTTTACTGACTCAGCCGAATGACAAAAATGGGTAAGGAGTTCCATGATGCATTCAGTAACTGAAACTACTTTTAACACATTTTTTTAATTGCCTAAATTTTTAGTTGACAGTGTTCCTTTAACTGTGATAAATGCCTAGGAACATATTCAGTGGGATGCATTTCAGTGACTATCGATAAATAATATTCTTAGCCTGTTTGAAATGCTGTGCCTGTTCTTGTTGGAAAACTTGTTTATAGCAGATGTGATTTGGTGTTTACTAGAGTAAATTTCCACTGCGTGCCACCTTGCTTTCTTCATTCCACTCTCCTGCATTGGTAATGGCTGCTAAATAAGTCCATTTTACTTTACTATTCTAAAAGCTGCAGATGTATGCATGCTTTAATAATCTCTTGTTTTTTCTTGTTTTTAAGACAACTGATTAAATAAATAAAAAGATCTACTTCAAAAGTGGGCCAAATTCTTCACTTGGATATGTGCGCACATCTCCCATTAAAATCAATAGGAGTCCTGTATTTGCATGAATGACCAAACTTTGGCCTAATGTATGTGTTACTGTGACACTTGTGGTATTCAGGGTAATTGCTTCATTGGTGTGAATTTGTTTCCAGTAGTGTGTGCCAGTTAAGAGAACTCTGTTGTACCCTTAATATAGTGCTTCATAGGGATACTGAAAGTTCTGTAGATTTGACCTCCGTTATTTCAAAAAGTCAGTAGAGGCTGCTAAACCTGACGTTTGATTGGATTTGCTGTTCTGAGTATTGCTGTACTGTATGGGCTCTTGAAACACTTCAAAAACTCAAGGGATTAAGCACTACAATAGAGTAACAATTATTTGAACAAATTAGCGACCTTGTCTAGTAAGGTTTCTTCTAGTGGGTAGGGAGTTGGCATTATAATATTAATCCGAAGAGGTCTCAGAATGAAAAATACCTATCTAAGAGTAGTTTGCAATTTCCTCGTTTTGTCACTCACTTCTCCATTTAGTTTCCTGCTTTCCAAAGAATCTCCTGGATGTTTTTTGAAGTCTCCGATTCTGCATCATTTGTCTTATTAAATTAAACCAAATGAGTTGCAGGAGGGGGATGTCATTAGCTGGAGAGATCTCTAAGGGCTTTTCTTCACCTGGAACACTCCACTCTTCTATGTTAAACAAAATAGAGGGCTTTCTAGAGACAGTGAAAGAATAAACGGTTGTGATGACTGACATGTCTTCTTAGGGTCCATTTAGTTTAACAATAATTTTCTAATATACCAAATCATCAGAGATCATGACAAAAATGATTTGTTTTGAAAGGACTCTGGTTACATTGTTTCTGGCCTTTGCTTACTACTTACAATTTAATCAGAAGCTGGAGCCAGCACTGATGTGGCAGACAAAGTCTAGTCTCTGACACAAAAATGCTAAAGTACTTTGGGGGATGGTGGTGAAAAAGCTTAGAAGCAGACAAAGTGCAGGCCTCCTTAAAACTAAACACCTGAAAGAAAATTTCAAGAGCATGGTGTCTTGAAAGCTCAGAAAGAAAGTGTCCCTTGAGTATTAAATAACCATAATCCTTTTTTCCCATTTGATGTTTCCCATCCTAGTGACCTATCTAAGAGTCTCATCCATATGATCTACATAAACAGACTGTTACCATACACCTCACTTTACCTCATCAAAGCTTCAGCTAGATGTCTGGAATGAAGCAGTGACTATGGGAGCCATCAAGCATGCAGTGGTGAAAGTTATAAAACATCCGCCGCAGTGTTAGCAGTGCTGCCCGTGTTTTAGAGATCAGTCTATTGTGTACTTTGGAATTACATGAGAAAAATGTGCTTGGACAGGAAATAATTAGCACTTGTCAAAGGGCAGGCAATAGGCTACAGTATTTTACTTTCAGCAGGCTATCAGGGGATCAGCTAGATTAGATAATAGATTTTTTTTTCCTCTGGAAGTTAAATACAGATGACTCTAATTACCTTACATTGCACATTAGAGAACACATTATGAACAGTACAACTTGAAGAAATTTAGGTCAACTAAGAGAGTAGCTGGCAAAAACTTTACTGTGCTCTTAGAGTAATGTAGCCATTCTGTTTCAGCAGGATCACTTGTGGCACTGATACCTTAATTTAAAAAAAATAATAAAAAGAAATACATGATTGGAACAGTAACACAGCTCTAAGCAGACTGTGCTTTTACAGGCCAGTGAGTCTTCCTCACAGAAGTATCAGGATTTCACTAACATGAATTTCTGTCCTAAGCAGACAAATCATGTCCCTGTGGATTTTGCTTCTAGCTATGCCAGTATTTCTGCATAATGACTGGCTGAAATTACACAATAAGTTTGTGTAACAGCACAACAGTTCAGATCACACAGTAGTAGGCTGAGTATTACGACCTGCCATTTGCATACTGGTAACCCCTAGACAATGCTGCTATCCAAGCAGGTCTTTCAGGGACACAAATTAATCTATATTGAGTGGTAATGATCCAAAATATCTCAGGTAGAACTATGTGAATGTGCTCTAAGTGTTAACAGAAATGACCCAGAGTTTCTAAAGGCTCATATTTGTTTATACTGCTTGATAGTGTCTGATGGACAGGTTGTTATAGCTGTTAAAGAGCTGCTCAAGCCCTTTGAACTGACCCCTTCTTGACCTCAGCTTACAAAAGGTCAGTCTTCAGCTAATAAAGCAGGCAGAACCTTAGCTTCTACTGTAGTGAGCAGAGGCTAAAGAGAACAGCTGTGAATTTTGAACTGACCATGCAAATTGGTGCAGGGTTTTTGGGGTCACCATGTGATAATGAAAATTATTACTAAATTATATGGATGTTTAACTGCATAGTGGGCAAGAGAGGGCAGAGTCTAATGTATTGGGTTTGATAAATGAAGTGTGAAGTTACCCATCTGGCTTTAGACAGTGCTTGCATTCTCTCTCTCTCTCTCTCTCTCTCTCTCTCTCTCTTTTTTTTTTTTTTTTTTTTTTTTTTTTTTTTTTTTTTTTTTTACAAAAGGGAAACATTTTAAAATAACCACAGTACATATAGAATCATTGACCCATGCTGAGAGCTGGAATAGATTAAGATTTAATGGTGACCATGGAAGAAATTATCATTTGAAAAGTGAGACCAAAGTGGGGGAAAGTACAATCCAAGAACGGCACCTGATTCATTTTTAGGACACTCTTAATACTTTAATAATGTTATTATTGTTTTCAAATATGAACGTAGAGTTCAAGACACATTTACGATGAACATGGAATAAGAAGTAAAGTCGCAAAATTATGCCATGTAATAATAGTTTGAAAAATATTTGCTTGAAATTGTAGAAGTGAGTGTTAACACCTTTCATGTCCTAGAAATGCACAGGAGAAGTGTATGATAGTCTGAATAAAAATCCATGCCTTTCATTCCTCTTCTAAATCTTATTGATATCATAGATCTTTTCTATACTATGTTTTCTTAAAGATTTGTTTTTTGTGCCTCTGTTAGTTTTTAGAGTTCGTTTTGCGACATTTTGTGAATGAACACATTTGTTACCAAATTGTCACCAAGAAATCAGCAATAGGTTTGATATACAAAACAAAGATTAATTGTGTCCTCTCATACTTTAATATCACTAATTTCTGGTAAAATTTTGTTTGTTTTTTTAATTATTAAGTTAATTGTTGAAATCAATCCTTTTTCACTGAAATTCTGCTTTTGTTTAAAGGTGTAATATTGAGAGTCAGATTCTGATTAGTTTACTGCAGTGAAATCTGCAATAACCTCAGACTAGAATCTGGACCTGTGATGTCCAGTGGTTGGGGAGAGGAACATAATGAAGTTACAAGTCTGATTGTGGGGGAAAGTAAAATTGTTTATGACGTTTTCTATTTACTTTTAAAAATAGTAATACTTAGCCAAATCCTGATGTCCGTACTTTAACAACAGTTTTGATTGAGCGAAATCAGAATAAAGGTTTTATAAGGAATAAGGACTAAAGTAAACAAGGAATTCCTTTGGTTCATGTAACAAACATAGCAGAGAAGTGTTAACTGATTAAATCTTGTAAGAATTAATAGCTTAAATCCAAGTTCCTTGTCTCATTGAAATGATACAGTGAGAAAATCCGTTTTATGGGACGATAATACAACTAACATTTGGTAGATAGGTCACTGTATAAGAGTATCTTTACATTTGTTACTTTACACACACACACACACACACCCCTTTTAGATAGTATAAGGTTTTTGTTATGCAACTATTGCCAATAAGTTTTTTGGCTTCCACTATCCTTCCATTTCAACTAAATTTCACAGTCTAGCTCCTCAAAAAGCAAATACAAACAAAAAACTGTTTCTTGATCCTGACACTCACATCCTATCTCTAATTTCTGTGTATTAGTAAAGTACTTGGAGAAGTTGCCCCCTTTCATTTTTTCAGTCATCTCTGATTCTATACTTCATAGGGTTCACTTTGGGTTTTGCTTTGGCCTGTTCTTCCATGTAGCTCATTATCTACTTCTTTCTGCTAAGCAAAGTTCTTTCTTCCTTGTTGTTCTCATTTATCTTATTCCAAACTATGGGCCACTCCCTTCTATGCTTCTAAGACCTATCACTTTTATCCTCAACTGCTCATATCTTTTTGACCCCCTTTGACTCATCCCTTTTTTGACCTGTCCAAGTGAACATGTGATTTTATCTCATCTTTCAGCTTAAAAGTCTAGAGATGGAAGAGTTTCTCTTAACTTAGAAGAGCATCTTCATTTTTCCATTTTTTATATTTCCCCTCATATCAGAGCCCTCCATTCTTCATTACTTTACCTCCCTGCTTAATTTTTTACAAGCCTTGAGAAATGCGAGTTCATCTCACAGGCATCCCATTGACTTTCCCACATTCCAACTGAAACTGAATAAGTAAGACAGGCGAAAACTTAGAAAGAAAGTAGAGATTCATGGTGATCATATCAATAGTCAAAAACAAAAGATTATCATAATGTCCTATGAGGTTACTGAGAGAAAAATCTGACCCCCATTTGGGTCTGCTGATTTCCATGGATGCACCATGAAATAGGTCCTCCACTCCCAAAGGATCAGTAGTGAGCCGGATGCCAATATGAGGGATGTGATGGTCTGACTGTGACAGAGATTTTATTTTTACCTGCTGTTAACCACCAAATCTCACCCAGAAATGTGATCCAAGTTTTTGTGTAGAGCCTGAAGGCTTTTTATGTATGTCCTTGGTTTTCAAGGCATCCATAAAATTCCAGGCCAACCCAGAAGAGCTACTGTGTGCTCGAACACTAAATTCATCCAGAACAATAAGTCTGGGTGTCTCCAAGACCAGGTCGGTCAGAAACTCAGTTAGCTCAGACTGGAATTCTGAAGTGCTGTACTTTTGCCATTTTAAACATATTCTAAACTCTCAAACAAGGGTGAATGTGGTTTTGATATTGGGTACTACCTATAGCTGAAGTAAGGATATTACATACCAGTCCTGCCTCAGCACCGAGGGAAGGACCAGTTGACCTCTTGATGTCTCTTCCAGATTTATGTGGTTCTTTGATTACATTATCTCCTGGTCTCTCTTGGCTGGTATTATACCAGCTACCAATTTAGACAGAGCTGAGCTAACAAAGGGCAAGCCAAATTATTCACCCAGGTCTTGGTTCTAAAAGCACATTTGGAGGCCTCACTCATGATTAATTTATGAATCGTATAGTCATTATTAGCTACTGACCTTGCATTAAGCAATGTTCTTGGTCAATAAATAGACCCAACAGTCAGGGCCCTATCAGCTGATGACATGTTTGCCCGAAATGAGTTCTCAGAAGAGACTATAACCAGATATTAGTTGTCATACAGCTGGTCTGAGTCTGAAAAATGGTCCCTCCCCTCTTTCCATGCTTGTCGCAACAGGAAATGGAAGAATTGGGGTTTCTAGAAATGGTCCCACTTGACTGGCTAGTCAATGCCTATGGCACTACATGCAAATGTTAAATCAGAATCATCGTAACTCTACTTACTTTCTTTCAAGGTATGCCATTAATTTGAAAGAAAATTTACCTCACACTACACTGGAGTTACTTGGCTGTTGATCATTCTGCGTTAATGACATCAGAAATATTTAGATTAATAGAAATACTTAGATTGTAAACTCTTTGGGGCAGGGCCTGTCTTTTGTTCTATGTTTGTACAGCATCTAGCACAAAAGGATTCCTGGTCCATGACTGGGGCTCATAAGCATTACAGTAATAAAAATAATAATGGAAAGCTGACATTCAGTAAGTGTTGTCTATGTTGACAGTGACCTTCCAAGGAGGCTGAGGGATGAGTGGGAAGATTTGGCTTATTTTGTTGGTTCATGACATATGAAGAAGGTCCTAAAGGTTTTCTTTTTTTCCTGCTTCTTTTTTACATTAGCATTTCAGATCTTGTCTACCCAGGAAGACCCTCTGGAAGGACAGAGAACTAGTAGATACTCAGTTAGCTCAAGTGGTAGAGGCTGTATTGTGGATCTAAAGATTCAAACCCTGAAATACGATCCACTGGTTAGGGCATTAGCCTGGGCCTTGGGAGTCCCAGGGAGTCCCTCTTTTGCCACAGGCTTCCTGTGTGACTTTGGGCAAATCACTTAGGATCAGAACAGATTTTGAAAGGTATTTATGTGCCTAAAGATGCTGCATAGGAATTTCAAAAGCGCCTATCTCAAATATCTGGCCCTTAGTTTCTCCCAGCCGTAGTTTCCCATCTGTAAAATTAAAAGAACATTCCTGTACTGCACAGGTATGATGTGAGAATAAATATATTAAATTTATATTGTGAGTTGCTCAGATACACTAATAGGAGTTATTTAAGTATCCAAGATGAAGAGTTCTCAAGTACCAAAGACACAAAACTAAATGAATAGAAGGGAGATTTGTATTCAGATTATTTAAAACTCTTAATTTTTGTTTGTTTTCATTAATGCCTGTTTAACTAACACAGGTAGAAGAAAATCTCTCTTTATAGGAATTCAGCACTCCTACTTCATAAATTAAGAGCTCATTCTGCACACCTCTGACACCCCCAATAGACTTGTCTATACTACAAAAATAATCCAGTGCTGACAATGTATGTCAGTTCAGGAGCTGTTGAACTGCTGCTGAAGAAGTGTTACCTGCAAGTGTGCACAAGAACAAGTCATATTCACCATTTTGGATACTGTGGCTAACAAATCTCCAAGAAAAGTAAAGGAAGAGCAGACTTGATTTATTTTTTATTAAAAAGAAGCAAAACTTTCAAGTCTTCACGATGTATCAGAAAGCAAACTTGTGGAAAGCATAGTTTTCTTAATATCACTTATTTTAAGGCAAAGGTATTTTGTGGTATGGACACTGTGGCAGTGCATATGTATGTACATCATGAAAACTCTGTAAAGAAGATCGAAAGTCCAAACTTACAGCCTTTAAATGACTGTGCAAAACTCTGAGACCTTAGTGAAGGTGTCAGTCCTCTTCATGTTGTGTTTGAGGATCATCTGTCCCTGGTGACCTTTGCCATCTCTTCGGTTGGTTATTTCCAGCTCTTTTGCTTCTTGTGACCCTTCCTGTTTTCTGCTTTAGTCTTTCACCTGTGTTTCTTCGATTCAAAAGCCTTTGCACTAGCCAGGCTTGGTATCAGTAGATGCCAGTACTCTAAAGAACAATGGAAATGATGCTTGATTTAAATACTGCTGTTTAACAGCCATAATTTTTTTTTCTATCTTGACTCTAACCTTGAAAAGACTTTGAGTCTAAAAGCTATGGATATTTACAAATAACGCTGCTTTCTGCCTCATGATACAATCAGTTCATGAAAAACTTCAGTTGATGCAAAGAACCTTACAGATTCAGTATAAAATCCATTGAGAGGACTCACATTGTATGGCATTTTAGAGATGTCTATTGTAAAAGTTTGTTACAAAACTTGAGTCTCAGTTACTTACTCTGTTTTTTATGAGTCTTGCAGGCTCTTTCATTACAGCAAACTGTACAAATTGTTTGCTCTGAAGCTACTTGATCACTTTATTTCAATTTTAGAACTTAGAGCCATGCTCATGAGTAGCATTAACAGACATAATACCCCAAATTTAGACAGAAATCATATAGTCATATAGAAATCTTAGCTGACACTTTTCATTTGATTTCATACCCACTTTATGGATGTCTGCCAGGTCTTCAAAGAGAGATCCAATTGCCTGGCAAGTGACACAGATTTAGCCCTCATTACAGTATGATTAAAGTTTCCAAGCCAAAAAAGCAGTGTTGGTGATTCAGACAGCCCACTTTTTGCCTAATAGAGAATTTGTTGAAATTGCTGCAGTTTTATGGAGTGCGTTTGATGATCATTTTATGATGGAAAAATACCTATAATTCCCTGTTAATAAAATATTGTAATATTATACGTTGGTCTGAATTCAGTTCATCTGGACAAGGCTTTAAAGTCAGCACTAGTGACCTTTCCTTATTTATATAAGATTTCATGATTGCAATGCAAGGAAAATGGATAGTGCTGTTTTTTCAGTGATTTGGTAACAGTTTACTCACTACCACTTGCAGATCTGAATTCAGTTATTATAGGGTTTTCAGGCTGCAAGATGGTGGAGACCAAGTATATCACAGAAGTGACAAATTTATAATCTGTGGAGACAGAGTGTTAGCTACATCATCTGACAGCTGAACCACAAAGTGGCATTAGCATCAGCTGTCATCCTTCTTGCTACAGACAATGGTGTCTGCCAGAGGCAGAGGAGGAGGGGAAAAGCAGGAGTGTGCGTGTGTATATGGAACTGTTGTCTATTGCTCGGTTGCTCTCCAGCTAAAGAACTGGCGTTTTGAGCTAGGAATGCGGAATGACTGGCCCAGTGAATGAAAGAATGTCATAGGTGTATTTTGAAACTATCCACTGAGGTTTCTTATTTTCCTCTGCTCTTAGCAGAATGTCCTTTATGCCTCGGAACCTGATATCTCCATAAAACCAGCTCACAAATTTAGTACAAACTGAAACTTTGTCTACAAATATAAGTTTGGGATTAAATGAGGCTAGAGATGGAACTACCTTTTCTCTCCAAGAACTGATGCCTTATCCTATGGGGACTTTATTGTTATTACAGTTGTTATTGTATTAAATTCAGCTTTATGTAGTATAAAACTATTTGTACTTTGAGGATCTGGGTTATAAAATCAGCATATAGTGTTAATATGGAAAAATTGTGGGATAGCATGGGGAAATTAAATGCAGTCAGCCAAATTCTGTGCTATTCTCACCATTCAAAAAGTTGTAAGTGAACAGGCATAAATACAGGACTTAAGTCTTGGATACTGTCAATCTTGTGTGTTACTAAATTTTCATCACATATATGGGACTTCATGATTTTGGGAATTAATAATGAAATGCAAAGCCTTTCATCTCCAATTACTAGCTCAGTTGTGGGTCAGGTTGGTAGTGCCAAAATGTTATTCCTTTTGGATTGCTGTTTGATGGCCTATGGAAAATGCACTGGTTCTTCAGTCCTAGTAGGCAAGTATGTATTTAATATAATGCCACTATCACAATAGACACTAATTTATACCCTTGCTGATGTTTTAAGAGAAGCCAAAAATCAAATGGACATAGAAACAGAACAATATGTCTTCAACAGGAGAAGTGATTTCTCAGACCAGGGTTGTGACAAGTTATTTTTCCAATGAGTGGAGGACTTGCACTATTATTACCTGCTCTGTACCTTCCGTCTGAAGAGAGGACACCCATCTGTAGTCTTCTTCATAAAGAACTTTACATGTATTTAAAAATGTGTGGGTATAAATATGTGCAGATACACAAATTTATCACACATATACTGGTGATAGCTATGTTACAGATTGCAGGACCGTGTCAGCAATAGTGGACAGGAAGGGAGGAAACTTTTGTCTGGAGACCAGAGGCTGGGTCTCAGGCTAAGGGGAATGAGACAAACTGGAAAGAAGTCTTTAGAAATATAGTCTGTAGCTGCAAAGATGGCATCTTTCTAACATTTGCGCAGTTTATGGTTAGATGTTATTTCAAAAAGATAAGGACTAAGGGACCTCTTACGTAAACTATATTGTTTTCATATCCATGGTCCTAATGACATGTAGGGAATGTCTATAGACCATGAATGAGAAAACAGTTTAGGGATTATAAGATGGTAATCTTATAGAAAGAAAAATACTTTGTAACCCACTGAAACTTATTGGGATCTATGTCTACAAAAGGAAACCTTTAGAAGGAAAGCAATACCTTTGAATTACTAACAAATATGCTCATGAGTTGCAATACCATTGAAATGTTTCATATTACCATATTGAGTATATTAGGAATTACCTAACCTGGGTTGGTGATGAAGCAGAAATAATGCATGGGCAAGAAGCTTATTAAAGAATATTAATGAAGGACTCTGGTGTCATCTAGAAAAAGAATTGCGAAATCATAAACACAGATGGAGATGGACTGAAAATAATTTCTTAGACAGAGGTTGTGAATATGCAGAGTATAGAAAAAGAAGTTAGGGGAAGTGTTAGGCAATTAAAAGCAGAGGTGGTGAGAGCTTGGAAGGAGAGAGGGAAAGAGAGAAAGTAGCCTGCTTTCAGAGAGAGAGAGTTCTGAGAGCTTTTGGACCTGATACTGAGAGGGTATACCAGACTCATTGAAAGACTGGCAATTTTTTTTCATCAGTTATGTTTGTAAGGTTGGTGTAACTGATGTTAGAATTTGGCCCAAAATATGTTGTGAATAAAACAGAACAAATAATTTGTTATATTAGTTTCATCACTTTCTCTGCAAGTTGTCTTTGAGCAGATTGCTATCTTCTCAGATTTATTCACTATCTGAAATTATTTGGTAAATAATTATGGAGAATTTTGGTCTGCAGATTTTTTGGGAAAAGGTCATTGCAATTATGTATCTGAAGCTGAAACGATATTGGTTAGTTTTGATTGAACACACAAGCTCATTTAATATATATCTGCGTCCTGATTGGAGGAGAGTGACTAGTTAGAATTGGGTTCTCGCATGACTGTGTGATTATGAATTCAGAATGTACTTTCTGGAAATCTCCAACATTTGCTTAAAATTTGCTGTTTTTGCAAACGTTCCTGTTAGTAAATTAATTTGCTAGAATATCTGGCAAGTTAACAGAAAAGTGTGATGCAAATGCAGTAAAAAGAATTTTTTTAAAAAATTAAAAGAATATTCATGGTTTTTTTCCTGTATTCACCAATCTTTAGTTTTCCACTAATATGATCAATCTTAACTTGTGGTAAATAAGGAAGGTGTTTTACTCTCTACAAATTGCACCCTCAGCAGCATTTTAATAAAGGTTATGGGTTGTGGGGAGGGGTTTGTCTGATACTAGGGATATAATTATGTATCTTAGAAGGCCAAAATATGTCTTTCTAGAGTTTTCAGATCCTTTAATAAGAATGGTTTTTCACCATGATGATCAAGGTTGATTTGAGGAGATGCCCTGGAGATGAAAGGTTAACAATTTGTCCAGTTTATAATGGATTAATCACTCACTGTGCACAGTGTTTATCTTAGCAGACGATTTGCCACACACGAAGAGCAGTAATTTTATTTTATATTAGGGCATCCCAAGTGTATCTTGGACATTTCCCCTTCAATGTATTTTCCAGCTTATAGATAAAGCCTAAATTTAGCTGTCAGTTGCGAAGTGATAGAATGGGAGTTGGGTTATTAACAGCTTTGCTTGCCTGTAGGTGACACTGTTTCACCATTTATCTGAACATTGTCCAATATCTTGTCTAGGGACAAAAAAAAAAGGTAGGTTAGAATAATTTGAGAGAGATTCAAATAAATACGTTGCATTAATGGTTCCTTCTGTCTTGATTAGAAAGTGGAGTATTAGGTATGGGTGGATGAATGGCATGTTATCCTTTTTAAAGACAGCAGCAGTTTATGAAATTATTTCTGATTAATTAGCTCACTAGCATATCTACATCTGTTCAGTATCCCCTTGACAGACAAGATGCTAAAAAGATCACTCTACAGTGTTTCTAAAGGCTAATGTAATAAACGTGGAGATAATACACTAGTGGAAAACCCTAATTCATTGCTAACTTGTGGCAATATAAAAGTAAAGTTAAAATGTTCTTAGTCATGCAAGTCATTTAAATTAATAATGTGTGCCATTAAGTGAAATCTCAGGGAGGATTTTTTTCCTACAGGAAAAAGGATACTGCATACAGAAAAAATAAAAAATTCTACGAGGCTTGAGCAATCATCTATCTCAAAACTATAGTTTCATACTGCCAGATGTTCAGGTGCTGCGGCTGCTTTGACATGTATATCTCTCTTCCCGGCAGAAAACAATATATACATCAGCCCAGGTGCAAGGTGGCCTTGCCAGCAAATCTACCTCCTCCTAGCTGTGACACTCATTCACTTCCCATCACAATGTGTACATTAGAAGGAGATTGCAATTAATGCCTGGAAAGACTAGGTTTCACTAAAGTGATGTGCACAGTAATGATATTGTTAGCTTCCTTAATTTCCAGTTTCACCATCAATTATGCCACATGTTTCATCCAGTTGGTGCTACCTTCCCAGTGTTAATTATAACCTACAAGACTGTTACAGTTAATGTTATGGCAAGCATATTGTCTCTTCAAGGCTCCAGAGCAGCTCATAAATTATCTTGAAGGTAAAATGTAACTTGGGGAACTAGTTATGAAAATTCCATCCATCTCGCTTAGGAGTTGCAGCTGCTACTGTCAGCTGCCTTGCTGCTGCATTGTGAAGGAATTATGGTGGGTCAGGTTTAAGATGCTAGGCCCAGACTGTCACTGAGGAGAAAGGCTGTCCTGGCCCTGTCAGACAAGTACCTTCTGTCAATCCCTTGTGGTTTCACTTTGCAGGCAGTAAAAGGCAGGCAGTGCAGGTGGATGGTCCCCAAGCTGTCTCTATTCATTACTTTACAGAAACTTGTTTTAGTTAGGCAGGTACGGAGACCTTTTCTCTTCACTGTTGTCATGATGTTAGGCATCATCTGCAAAGTCTGAGATAGATAACTCTATAAATAACTCAGTATTATGTTGGGGCTGTGTTGGTGGGGAGTGTGGGGGAATGATTAGCACCAGACGCACACACCCAGTAATTCACTGGGTTGTAAAATGATTGTTAATTTACTTATAGGAAGGGGTTGGTTTGGAGGAGCACATCTGTTCCTTTTTATTTCACTTACATAATTTGATGAGGTGAGATTTAATTGCTAAGTAATTTGAATAAAAGTTTGGCATTACATAAGCATGTTTTTATATTGGGATTATTTTTATGAAGTGTGTGTTTGTTTAATTTTTCTCTCACAAGAATTGCAAACTCTGTTCAAGCCCTTGGGGCTTCAAAAAAAAAAACAGACAAAGTGCTCACAACTAGATGAGACTTTCATTAAACATATTTATATAGTTACTGTAAATGCCCTTTTATTGCTGGTGGATCTTCCTTTGAAATTCTGGATCATGAGTTAGTTTGGAAAGCTTTCAAGCTTTGGGAGTGCCCCCTAAGCATTTGTCTTTATTAACTACAAGTCAGGTTTTCTGACGGCGCAGTTTTCTCTGCACTTTCATACCATTCAAAAGCATCCCATATTTAGTCACTGGTGTCTTCCCCCGTTGCCTACAGCTGGGAGGGCAGATGAATGAACACTGAAAGGTGGTGCTTGTGCAATTCCCCATAGAGTCAGAGGTGCTGCAGTTGCAAATACACAGGGCCGTTGTGAATGAATAAATGTTGTTAACTGACTCAAGGAGAATATGCACAATAATAAAAATCAGCAAGGACAATGCATCACAAAATGCAGTTTGTTCATTTGTTTTAACAGCTATAATTCAATTTTAATTATTTTTGATAATTGATAATGTCCCAGAGCAAATTTTTCAAAATAATGAAGATTTGGTAAGTGAGACCTTAATTTATAAGCACCCTGCCTTTAAACCTTTCCAAAGTGGGGAATAAAGGCATCTGCATGTAGAAATTACGGAAAAGTGCATAAGTGAGGTGTTATCATAGATTCATTGTCACTTCCATTTTTCCCCTGGAAATTCCAGGAAATGTGTCTTTGATACATTTAGAGGTCCACTTTCCCCCCAGATATGGGACACTTGGGCTATGTCTATGCTACAACCTATGTTGGCAAAACTTATGTTGCTCAGGGTTATGAATAGTCTAACCCCCTGAGTGATATAAGTTACACCGACATAAGTGCTCGTATACACAGCACTATGTCAGTGGGAGAGCTTCTGCCGCCAACATCGCTTCTGCTGCTCGCCTGGGTGGTTTTTTAAGGCCAATGGGGGAGTTTCTCTCTCTCTCTCTCTCTCTCTCCCCCTCATCAGCATAGAGCATGTTCTTCTCTTGAGAAGAGAATAAACTCCTAAATTTCAACCTTTTTAAGGAACCGGAACAGTGAATCTTATCTTATCTTTGTTATTCAGGGCTAGATTATGCCTTCAGGGACAGCCTTGAGCAGCTGTGATATGTAATCTGCATCATCCTGCCCCAGAACCATTGTGCTCACAGACATAATTCCTCCCTTCTTTGCTCCCAGGGGCAGGGGAGGAGGAAAAGGGAAGGGAGAAAGAGTTATTTATTTTTGGTGTATACCATTTAGTGGTACATTGCTCCACCCTGCGCGGCTCTTATATGTAACACATTGTGTGACCAACTAAAGCTTGCAGTGTAGTTGTAGCCATGTCAGTCCCAGGATATCAGAGAGACAATGTGGGTGAGATAATAGCTTTTATTGGACCAACTTCTGTGGCTTGAAAGCTTCTCTCTCTCACCAACAAAAATTGGTCCAATACAAGATATTACCTCATCCACCTTGTCTCTCAACTGAAGTTTGACTTCTGACCATAACTATATGGAGATCATCCATCAGTGTCACCAAAATGGTCCCAATGTTGTGGCTCAGTCTGCATTCTGGTTGAGAAGGATTAAGGATATCTGCATTGATTAGCAGTTGTTAAAGTATGTTTGTCTCTAATTTTTGGATGAGTTTTCTTAGGAAGAGAAGATTGGGGATAGAGCAGTAATTTTTAAGATTTCTGGAGACCAGTACTGGTTTCAGAAGGACTGGTCAGACTATTGAACGTTTCAAAGAGGTAGGTATATTGATTTATATGAAAAAAACGTTAATGAATCCTTGAGGCTTGATTCTTTTCTCACATACATTGCTTTTACATCAGTGTAACTCCACTGACTTCAGTAAAGTTACCATTGATTTAACTTAATGTAACAGAGACCAGAATAAGGCCTCAGTAAATGTCTTTCAAACTGTCAGTATGAGGGTCTGTCAGAGTTCCATTTTAATACTGTTTCAGGAGAGAGAGAGAGATTTGGTTGGAAACAGTCTTTTCTGACTGAACTTGGCATGCAAAACTATCAGCACAGAAGTATTTCTTTTAAATATAAAAATTTTGTTTTATGCAACTGAAAAAGAAAACCTTACCAGAATAAAGTGCTTTTGTTTCCCTGCACTGTATAGCCTGAGGCCAACTTCAAAAGAAAAACTATAACTTGGAAAGTGATTGAACTACTGATATTATAAAGCCATAGGTCATTTGGGAAAATACATTAAAGTTACTTTAAAAAGGGAGGTATAGGGGAGCCTAAAAAGTGGCTGCCACAGAAATCTGCTGTCACACTTGAAGAGTTTTTAAAAAATCATTGGAAATTTTAGAGTTTGAGCTGTTGGGTTTGGGGGTTTTTTTTGGATGCAGCTGGATTGACATAATAGAACAAAACTGCACCAAAGGAGTCATTATATTCTGTTGAGTCAACAACTCAGGAAGAAAATGAATTTTTAAGGTAGGGTCAGTAATAGGTCAAAACACTTTGGGGAAAATGCAATTTATTTAGAGTTAGAAACTCTTATTTATGAATATGCAGTTTGTAAAACAAACTCGATCAGACATTTTTCTTTGCATAAAGGAAGACATTTTTGAAATAGTATATATATGAAAATATGCATTTTTCCAGTGCAATTGAATTCTACCAGGTTCACAAATATGTAAATATTAAAAAAAGTTTTGTAAAACAAATATGTACAAATACTGAAAGCACTTATATCAAAGTTTTGAGAGGAAAACATAATGTATTTCAGAATATTATAAAAAAGTGCAACAGTTACATGAATTCCAAATAGCTACAGAGCAGGATTCTTTATAGAAATTCTCAGTGAGAAAGCAGATCTCTAAATGTAACCCCATGAAGCACATAAGTCCCTATGCAGAAATGTACTTTATTATATTATTGCCACAAATAAACATTAAAGCCTGAGTATTCTTCTTTAAAAAAAAAATCACTGTGGTGTTAGTTTGTTTCCAGCACCTAAAATTAGCATGGTGGCTTTAACTTTGGGTTTTCTTATTTGGGACGTGAATTAATCATAAACTCTAATCCATATATGAGTACCTATATGTACATGTGGAATTTGGAAGTTGTCAAGGCTCTGAATGACCACAGAAGTCTGCCCATGCAGATCATATTGCATAGTTATTTCTTGTCCCTCCCATTAACCTCTTATCATAGTACTTTTTCCTTTGTCAAACTCTACTATGGGAGAAATGTTGGGATTATTTTTGTTTGCCAGTACTGCCAAACCTTTTTTTTCTTTACTGTAGTGAGATGAAAAATAATTTTGTCACACTTTGCCCCTTTTCAGTGTTTCATGGTCAATTTCTGATAAATGGGTCTCTTGTAAGAGAGCCATTTTACAATTGGTCTTGAGTCAGAATTTTAAAATTTTCCTTCAGTAGGATTGTTCAAACCACATACATTCCCATGTAATTGTATTTGCATAATTCATGTTATATGGTCAAGAAACAAGAACTTCATTACACACCTAGGCCACAGTCCAACAAAGCGCTTAGGCACACGAGTACCTTTAAGCAGAGAAATGGTCCCATTGAAGGAACATGCCTTGTAATCAAGTTAGTGGCTCTACTTCTGTACTTAAAAAGAAAAGGAGTACTTGTGGCACCTTAGAGACTAACAAATTTATTAGAGTATAAGCTTTCGTGAGCTACAGCTCACTTCATCGGATGCATTTGGATAATGCATTTAATAAATTTGTTAGTCTCTAAGGTGCCACAAGTACTCCTTTTCTTTTTGCGAATACAGACTAACACGGCTGCTACTCTGAAACCTGTCATTATGTACTTAAGTTGTGCATGTTTTTAGGGCCCCAGTTCAGCTAAGCATCTTAAGCATGTGCCTAACCTTAAGTATGTTCTTAGGTCCCATTGTCAATGGCCTTTCAGTCAATGGGATCTAAGCCAGCGGTTCTCAAACAGTGGGTTGGGTCACGACCCTGTTTTAATGGGGTCACCAGGACTGGGTGTTAGACTTTCTGGGGCCCGGGGTTGAAGCCGAACTTTGAGCTCCACCATCTGGGGCTGAAGTCTGAGGGTTTCAGCCCTGGGTAACAGGGCTCAGGCTTCGGCTTCAGCCCTGGGTGGTGGGTATCAGGTTACAGGCCTCCTGCCCAGAGCTGAAGACCTTGGGCTCCCCCCCCCGTTCACCCCCCAGCCAGGGCAGCAGGGCTCAGGCTTTTGTCCCTCCCCCCCCATGGGGTCATGTAATAATTTTGTCAGAAGGGGGTTGCGGTGCAATGAAGTCTGAGAACCGCTAACCTAAGCACATGCTTTAAAACATGACCTTAAAGTACATTGCTGCATAGACACCTATATGCTTCATGGACCGGGGTTACATTTAGAGATCTGCTTTCTCATCGAGTATTTCTATATAGAATCCTGCTCTATATCTATTTGGAATTCATGTAACTGTTGCACTTTTTAATAATATCCTGTCTTTGTTTATGAAATACATAATGATTTCCTCTCAAAATTTAAATTAATGACTCAAAGTTTTAAACATTTTTATAATCTTAACATAATTTCCACCAATGTAGAGGCTGATCCTGAAAGATGCTGATCAACCCTTGCTGAGTGCTCTCAGCTATCATTGAAATTAAAAATATTAGTTCAGGAATTCTCACCTTATTTTTTTTCCTCTTCATCTGATAAAAGGAAACTTTAAGAAAACCATAAATTGTCAGAAACATTATGAAGAAAAAGATTAGTGTTCCTTTTATTTTAATTTTTTTGTAATTACAAATTGTGATTTAAATATGCTTAAGTGTCATTAGGTGCCATCAATTATGAATCCTAAAATTCACCTAGAATTCACCTTTAATTTTTGATTGGCTCGCTTTTTAAGTCAAAGTCTTAGCTTTATTTAAGCACATTATTTTCTGTTTCACACAAAAGTATGTACAAGATTTATTGGCGTTTGCATGAAAAAATAAAAGAATTTTCATGTTTTATAAGAAACTTAATACACTCTCACAGATGGTCCCGCTCAGGTGTGATTTTAATTACGAGATACAACAAAGCCCAGCACAGTAGGAAGTCTCTTAATAAATGTCCTGAGGCTTTTGTCTTCACATGTCAAAAAGCCTTTTTATTGAGTGATTAAAATATTTTCCTTTATTGGCTGATTTTAAAAATGAACAAAATGCTTGGAATAGAAAGATGAGGGCTTCCAGAGTTCAAAATTTGTTTGTTTGGGGGGAGGGAGTGAAAAAGACGTTTTATTTTGGAATTACTTTCCCCCCCCTCTCTAAATTTGCTTTTCAAAAAGCAAATGCTAGACAAATGTGTTAATAATATATTAAAAATGTGCATGAACATGAATAATGTATTAACAAATGAAAATGTGTTCTCTTTACATACGGTGCTTGATTTTGGCTTGTCACTTTGTTTAGCAGTAAAGAGCTAGGTTTTGTAAAACACTGTGTAAAATGCACAGAGAGAAACCAATAATAATTTAATCCCAGCCATAGCATACAGCTTCTTAATAAAACACAAAAGATATGGTCTTATTGTTAAATATTAATAATATATTATAATAATTTTATACTGTCTCTCCCTTAGTGGGGAATTATGAGGACCTCATGCAAGGACCTCAGTGTCCTGACATGGTTAATTATCCATAGATAATGGTTATCAGCAATAGCTGTTATAAGCACCACAGCCTCACTGTTGAGGGGTTATTAAGTGTTTGCACTCTCAGGTGCAGTACACCTATGCACTTCTCTACAGAAGTAAACAGCTGTGTTTTCTTTACTGTATTATACATCACATTCAGTGCATCATTAATTATCACAAAGCTAATGATGCACATGCAAACCTTTATGTCCCATATTATACTGTGGTAATATATTTGCTATAGATATGTTAATTTAGCTTTCATAAGTCATTTATCTTTGCTAATATATAATGTATCTTATTTAGAATGCTGAGGCTCTGGGGCTTATTACGTATGAGTGTATTTAAATAATGTTAAAAAATTTCTTTTGAGGGTCATAACAAATGAGTAGAACTAACTTAACCAGATTGAGTGGCTAAAAATTTCCAGGTCCCCAAATCCTGTTTCATAATATCTGAGAACTTTCTTCTTAAGGACACAGTTATTGGTAATCATTATTCCAAATCTGGGACAGTGAAAAGAGTGAAAATAATGAGCATATACAAGTATCTTAGGTTGTTTTTTCAATGAGGTTGAATGCATCTCATGGGAGGAAGTTCCTTTAAATTTAGATAGTTATGGATCACTTTAAATCATGGTTTGGAAAATGCTTTACTCCTTACACAACTTAGCCTATGGGTTAACGTATTAGTTTAAAGTTAGGTTTTAAGTAAAAAGATAAGATATATGTATAAAGCAGTAATGCAAGAAGCCTCCAGGCCCAAACCTGTAAGACATTTGTGTAATCACTTAGCATAAGGAAGTTAGGACTATAAGTCTTAGCATAAATAAACTGACCAGCAGTAACCCTAAATTATAAATTGGCATAAGATATAATTTTGCAATAAACAGTTCTGCTGATATTTTGTATAAAGTGCTGACAAGTACCTGCAAAAAGTTAGTTGATGCCAGTTTCAGTATTGTAGGATAGGAACATCAGCAGATGCTTAACAGCAGGATTGCTATAATAACCAATTGATGTATATGCTAATAAGGTTGAGATAATTAATATGCTCACCTATAGAATAGGGACACTGCAACAATATGAGGGAGAGGAAATTAATTAAGGGCAAAAGAGGCAGAACACCCTTATTCATATTATATTATTATATTATTATAATATTCATGGCAGTCATCAGATCCTGTAATAGGGCTAACTACAGCCTAGACCAGAGGTTCTCAAACTGTGGTCCACGAACCACCAGTGGTCCATGAGCTCCATTCAGGTGGTCCGCGGATAGATCCCTCTAAGATGCACGTCTTGGCTGCTGCACACAAGAGAATGAAGGGCCACCCACCTAATTAGTGGAGACATGCAGGTGTGGCTCCATTAATTAGGTGCCTGGACCCTGGAGAAGACACACATGTAAGGTGAGGTGGTGGCCTTGGGGGGAATAGAGGGTAGGTGGGAGGGAGAAGAGGGGTGAGAAGAGGGAGTGGGGGGAATTTGGGACATGCAGGGCTGCGGCAGCCAGAGAAAGAGGCAACTTTCCCCAGCTCTAGGGCTCCTGCTGCCAGAGAGAGATGGCCCTCCTTCCCAGCCTCAGCTCTGCGGCTGCTGTGGCGGAGGGAGAGAGGGAGAGACCCCCCCCCCCTCCTTCCCAGCCTGAGCTCGGGGGCTGCTGTGGTGGGGGAGAGGGGAAGAGACTCCACTCCTTCCCAGCCCCAGCTTGGGGGCTGGCACGGCAGGGGAGAGAGGGAGAGACCCGCCTTCTTCCCAGCCCCAGCTCAGGGGCTGCCACGGCAGGGGAGAGAGGGCACATCCATTGCATTAGAAGGTAAGACTACTGATATTAAAATATGAGTTGTGTGCTTTTATTTGTGGAACAAAAAACGTTAATTATTATTAAGGGTGTTTTTTTTATATAACGCTTTTATCCAAAGCACTTTACAATAGTTAGCTAACAGTACAAACAACATTTGAAATGATCATTAAGTGGTCTGTCAAGACCCTCAGAAGTTTTCAAGTGGTCCACGAAAAAAAGGTTTGAGAATCATTGGTCTAGGCCATTGAGACTTGACCATTGGATCACTTGGCATGCCAGAGAGAGGTTAGAACCCTAAAGGACCACCATCTGTCTCCACAGGAATTGGGAGAGTATGTGTATGACACTGGACATAAAGTTAATAATGCATTACTGTTACATTCTTGTTTGGATTGGAACTTATGTATTTATTAATTGTATTAATAAGACTATTGCAAAGTCAAAAGCTTTTTCCCAAGTGTGAGTGTTGCAGCCATGCATATTGAGGTTTCCAACTGAATTGTAATTCTAATAACTCTGGGCTTGATCTTGGAGCTGAAGCCTGCCAAACCTCAGAGTACTAATTTGTCATTTGGGGATTCGAAAGTAATCAATAGACAATCATCAGATCAGGCAACTCACATTTCTTATAACATACCACATTGAATGAGTGTTGAATAATGGAATGAAAAGATAAAGTGCTAATTTTATATAAACGAAACCATGTTCAGCCTGGGGCCTACTGAAAGTAGGATGAGTTTTATGGTCTTTGAAGATCATTGGTCAATATCACTCCTTATCTAATAAGAGCTAAATCACATTTAAAGATGCCAGATTGTTAGAAGGACAGTGCTGGGTCTGTGCTTACATATTGCCTGGGATGTTGAGGATGTGGATGTTGTTGGGCTTGGTGATGCTAGCGCTCACAGGTTTATCATGAATCTCACGTTATTTGGTATTTTCAGAGTCATGTGATCACATGAAAATCTTAGCTTACAATTTTTTTTAAAAGTAAGTTTCCAGCCCTGAGGGCTGCTGAGAAGGCAAGTAAAGAGACCCCTGATTTATTATATTATGTAGCCATGATTTTTTGGAACCTGGCTCATGATTTTTGAATGCTTCGCATTGGCAGTGCTGCAAGCACAATGGGAGAGCTGCAGCAGTCTGCGTCATAGCTACATGAAGAATGACTTCATCAGTTAAGAATAAGGAATAGAAGTATGATTTTTATTTAGGGAAAAATCTTACAAACATTTCCTCTTATTAGTAATTTTAGGAGCTTTTTATCTTTAGTGAATATCTGGTAAACTCTTGTGGTCTTAGTTAAACTGATGCTGAAGATTCTTCTGTGCTAGTTCAGCTACTATTATAGGGTCACAGACATACTTGTCTGCTGACACTGGTATAAATTGGGAACTACCCACTGGAAATCAGTGGAGTTATACCAGTTAGACCTGGGACTTTATCCTGTACTGTATTCTTATCCTGTATTCCAATTCATCCTGTGTTATGAAAGGTACAATAGAACCTAGGAATTTGGAGTGAAAGGTCTGCTGGCTTGTTTCAAGTTGTTATTGATTATTTGCTGAGTGGCAGCAGAGTGTAATGCTTTAGAAAAATAGGATGGTGCCTGTCCCCAGGAGTTTAGGCAAGACAATTTTTCTTTTCCCCTAATCTTGTGTGGGTTCTTTATGGAGAGAACAGTCCTGTATGGGAAGTAGTAGAGTAGGAGATGGTATGGAGTTGGGTTGCCAACTACTCTGTTTAACATTAATTTACATTGGTTCTGCTGCTCCACAGTGAATCCTGCACCCTGTTACTGATGAGTAATAAGAGGACAATAGCAGTCATGGATACCATGAGACTGTGGCTCCTTGACATTGGGGGCTGTCTTGTGTGGCATGTGGAGAGACCCAGCTTCTGCACAAATGGACCACTCCTCTTCAAGAGAACAAAACGTTCCAACTCCTGGCTGCTACACAGGAAAAACATGCAGAGGGAGTGATTTGGCTCTCTGTGGTACTACCCCAGAAGCAGAAGGATTCATCATGCACTTATAAGCTCAAACGTTAGGCCCAATGGCCTGATATTCAGAGGTGCTAAGCATTACAGGCAATGGGAGCTGTGATGCTTGAAAATTAGGCCTGGCTCTTTGTGAACCAGGTGCAATCAATTTCCCTTTAATTCACTGGTTACTGCTTTGGGGTGTATCTCTTAAAATGAATTTGCCTAGTTAGAGCTCAGTTGTGGCTTTGCCATAAGCCCTGATTTAAGGAGGCAGCAGGTGTTTGAGGCCTAGGAATCACAATGTAGTTCCTAGTTATCCCTTTGCACCAGAGGGAAAGTAATCTGCTTTATACCTTGCACAAGTCATTTCCTCTTCTATGTTGTGCTAATTCACACTTTAGAGGAGTGAAGTCCAGGTTCTTCACATGCCCACCCTCTTTCATCCATTTGCCTGGAAGTGTGGGGAGTATGAGCCCCGTGTATGTTGCTCTCCCCTCAACACTGCTATAACACATGGGTAGTTCATGCAGAGGAGTAAGAGGATGCCTTAAGACCACTTAGCCATCTGCACGGGCATCTGAAAGTCCATATTTGTGCCCATAATCTCTACCAATGTAACAATGCAAACAATTTTTAGTGTTTGTGAAGAAAGGTGGGTTGGCAATCCTGGAGACTGAAGTCCTCTCTCACTGAACAATTATGGTAGGGACAATGCCTGTTTCCCCCTCAGTTTTTAATATTATAACTTAAAAAAAAAAGAAACGTACAGAATCTAAAGGCTTAAAAAAACAAAAAGTGTGTGAGGCTGGTTTCAATGTAATTATGTAAATTTTAAAGCAGAGACTAAAATGAAGTTTCACACCATTGGTAACCTACCATTGTTAAATTCATTAATAAAATATAATTGATCTTGATCTGTATTTTCTATCTCCATTATAATCTAAACTAGAAGCATTTGGCTCATGAAAGTAAATATTTTTGCTCCTTTGTTGTCAGATCCCACAATTTTCTCTATGGAATTCTTTGGTGAGACAGAAAATTAATATACTGAGCAACTGGAATTGCAGGCTTGTAATTTAGAAATATCCATTTTATCCCATGTAATTTCTTCCCTAAAATTCCTTAGTCTGAATCTGATATAGGTAGGAGCCAAGGCAAACAGTAACCATTTATAGTCATTCAGACTAGTTTGGGTTTCACTATAATGTAAAAGAAAGAGAGCTCTTGGCTTCCTTTCAGGTGTGTTACAGAAGTAGAAAATGCATTAAAATTTACCATTAAATGTTGCCACGTTTCTATAATAATTGCAAACTTCTGTTTGAAAAAAATCTAGAGATGTAGAAATCTTCATACAATAAACTTTGCCAAATAAAAAGTCAGTTTCCAAGGTTTTTTTCAGTCCAGAATGAATACATACCTTGAGTTCTCCCAATCCTCCAGGTAATAACTTCAACCTATTACAACACTCAAATCTTTGCAATTAACAGTGATTTATGACACTTTATTAAGGGGAAAATTGTGGCCTAGACTGAAGTCCACAGCTTCTATTGAATTACATTCTGACTCCTTTCAAAGTCAGAGGCACTTCTATGCAGGCACTTGTGACACGAAGATGAGGTCTCATAATAAGGTTCATGGGATGGTCTGTGCACAATCGTGTATCCACGAAGACAGCAATGACAACTGTGCATTGTGCTATACACATGCAGGTGCAGAGAACAGGAAAAATGTGTATCTAGGTGGGCCATTCCCAGCAAGAATACAGGTATATATTACAGGACCATTCCTTCAAAACATTTACTACTGGCTATAGTGCTGTCTATTGTGAGTAGTAATGGTAGTAAATACTAGAGCAGACAGGAAGTGTTTGCAGGATTGAGTCCTAAATTTGTTTGTATGTGGACTACATATCTGCTTGTTCCAGAGGTGGTTACACAGTAGCTAGATTCTGGCCAAAATGCTTCATTGTTCACCACCACTCACTCAGCAAAAAAAAAATTGAGTAAGGAAATAAATTTTGTTTTCAAGACTTTAATTTAAAAACTTCATGAACAATACTGAAATGAATTCTTTCTTGGCTTAGTCAGGTTACTCAATTTGAATAACTCCCTACCCTACGCACTGTGCATGCATGTACACTCTCCCACACATCTGTTAAATACATGCTGTATTGATGGAAAGTATGACCTCTTACTTCCTCCTCGTAAGCAAAGTTTGCCGAAACATAATTCAGAGTCTGCAGGGGGCCAGTTCTGAGTAACTTTGGGGTGTAGAACTATGATTTAATTTCTCTGTCTCAAATTTTCACACGTAAATGTAGTTAAAATACTTATTCTACCTCTGTTAAAGTACTTTGACATCCTTGAATGAATGGTGTTATGTTATAATGTAAAATGACTTTCATAGAAGCCAGGTTGGTGAATCTGTGTAGCTAAAAATACACATACTTTTTGTGGTGGGAAGGGGATTGACAATGTTATGGTTTTTATATATGAGAAAAATGAGATAAAGTACAGTAATATATTTTGATAAAAACAGTTGTAGTAACAAGAAGAGTAGTATTGCAGGTTAGTAACTCTGATATATCTATTAGAAGGTGGCATAAGTCAATAAGCCAAATGCATTTTAACTATGAAAAGCTATGTTCAGAGGAGGTGTTGTGCATAGGAGTGTAGGGGTGAGAAGGAGACCCTGCCAGCATGTGAAAAACTTCATAATGGTAAGTTATGTATTGAAATAGATAAACAACCTGTAATACCTAATGAACATACATGTCAAAATACAAACTAATTGTATTACTTCATAAAGGAGAGAGAGAGAGATCCTAAAAACTGCCTACAATGTCTCCGCTGAAAAATTATATCTTTGGGTATGATTAGGAGTCATATGTTAGTGCAAGAAAATATATCACATTATCTATTTTACCTATTTCTGCTGCTTATAGAGAACTTCACTGGATCCAAAATCTCATTACTGAGATGGATTTCTAGGACCAAAGTAATACTGTTTTTTAGTACCATAAAAATCTACAAAATTCACTTTGCCATCTGTAGAGACATAATGAGCAAAGTAAGTTAGCCTCAAATGAAGGGTTTTGTCCTCCCTCTGTGGGAGAAATCCAAACCAGAATTATCAAGACATCACTTTTAGACTAGCCCATTGACATTTGAAGAGGCAGCCTGCCAGAGATGTGAATTTTCAGAAGCAGTATGAAGAATTGGTTTTATGGAATTGGATTTTAGCTGCAGCATGGCAACATCTGAAGTTTTTACAATATTATTGCCAATAGATTCTTAACAATTTAGAAATGGCCACTTGACATCATTGCTTCACTCTGTTATTAAAGGAACTATATGCTATATGCCTGTTTCAATTAGAAAGATATTTACTCTAGAAGCTGGACTCTTGGTTGCCTTCAAGGAAACAGGTAATCAATAAATGAACAATTTAATGGAGTAGAGTCCAGCAAATTATCATCACCCTGGGTAAAAGGAAGCTAAATTTGGAAGATATTCCACCAAAAAACAAACCCCAAAGCCCAGAACAATGTTGAAAAGAATAAAGTTTTGAAATTACAAAATTATTGCTTTGATAACATCAAGCCTTTTTATATTAAAAAAATTGAGTGGATTATAATCTAGGGAAATATTAACAAAGATCTGTGTGCTTCCTAAAAAACATCTGTTAAAAATGTCCACTGAACACTGCTACCTTTTTGATGATCTGCACATTTAACTCTGGGGATGGATAACCTTAAGATGACCTTTTCACATCTGGGTCATGTCCTAGTAAAACTTGTCTTTTTTCTTAGACTTCAGCTGGGCTGGCGTTTCTGACAGACGTGTAAACAGATGCAAGCATTGTTGCTAATGACAGGTGATTATAAGTGGCATGGGTGCCAAGGTAATTAAACCATGCTTTGACAGGAACATTTGGTGATGTGGTACTTCAGCATTAGAAAAATTGTTACAACACATTTTCCCCTGCTAGGCTTCTTCTGAATATCATTAATTTTGAGTGTTTGGCCATAGGACTTTGGGATCTTGAATAACGCTCACTGTCTGAAATATAGAACCATTCAGTGCAGGAAAATAGGGGAAATGGCTAGTAGAAAAGAATGGGTATATGAACAGAATTTTGGACTTTTTAGATGAAACATCATTCTAGGAAGCTCTTTCAAGTATAGATGCATTACATTAGTTATAGGAGCTATGTTATCCTGCTTTATTTAGGGTTATTGTGCTGGATTTGGTAATGATTATATTATTGTGCTATTCTTTACCATATATTGTATTTCTTACTGAATATCAAAACTGTGTTTTTATTGCTGCATATTGCAGTTCCTAAATCTGTTTAAAAGGAGTGTGTGGATCTGTACTTCACAGTACAATACAAATTATTATCAAACTAGAAATACAACATAAGCTTAGAAATAAATGATGAAGTAAATGCTATAAAACGTTTATACTATTTAAGCAGTGTACTATCAAATCTTAATGATTTACTAGTCCAGATGACTTTATGCCCCTCACTCAGATACTTCTGCTGAGTACAGGTTTTTCTTTTTGCTTTTGGTGCCCAGCAAAACAACCAATGAGAGTCTAGTAACCATTTTAGTGGTAAGAAAAGTTGATATATTTATATGGAATTTTAAACATGGTGTAGTCATTTTCTCACCAATGGCTTTTAAAGCTTTAGTCAAATGGGTTGAAAGATCTCACCCCCATACACTTTACAGGAAGTGATTAAATGTACTAAGCCTACCTAAATCACAATAAAATATTCAATAAAAGTACTTGCATCACGATTGGCCTGTACTAGATTAAGGAATAAGCACTTTTAATGGGGGAAAAATGCATTGTCTGTGATGATAAATTATGTTCTGTGACAGGGTCAGGCCAGATGGCTACAGGAGAGTGATAGAAGGCAGATATATTAGCCCCAGGTTAAGTAGGTCCCTTTTCCCTGGGTAAGGTAACAGGGAAGGTTCCAGAACAATCAGGAACTTTCTGGAAACAATTAAGGCAGACAGGCTGATTAGAACACCTGCAGCCAATCAGGAAGCTGCCAGAATCAATTAAGACAAGCAGGCTAATCAGGGCACCTGGGTTTTATAAAGGAGCTCATTTCAGTTTGTGGTATGCGTGCGAGGAGCTGGGAGCAAGAGGTACAAGAAGCTGAGAGTGAGAAGGCATTCTACTGGAAGGCTGAGAAGTACAAGCATTATCAGACATCAGGAGGAAGGTCTTGTGGTGAGAATAAAGAAGGTGGTGGGAGGAGGCCATGGGGAAGTAGCCCAGGGAGTTGTAGCTGTCACGCAGCAGTTACAGGAGCCACTGTAGACAGCTGCAATCCACAGGGCCCTGGGCTGGAACCCGGAGTAGAGGGCAGGCTTGGGTTTCCCCCATCCCTCCATCCCCCCAACTCCCTACTTGATACCGGAGGAGTTGACCTGGACTGTGGGTTCCACCAGAGGGGAAGGTCTCTGGCCTGTTCCCTGATCCACTAGGTGAATCAGCAGAGACTGCGGGGATTGTTCTTCTTCCTTTTCCCCATGCTGGCCAGTGATGAGGCTAACTGAGTGAACGGCAGATTTGAGCCATGAAAGTGGCCAAACTGAGGGTTGCCGTGAACCTCTGAGGCGAGCAAATCCGCCAATAAGCACAGGACCTACCAAGGCAGAGGAGGAACTTTGTCACAGTTCCTTCCAATGAAAGTGAGAAGACCCTGACAAAGTATAGTGATACCTCTGAGGAATAGCGGAATACAGTGTCTTTTGTAAAGTTTCCCAGTGGGACAACTCTGAAAATTAGGAGCTGATTTCAGTGTTCTACTCAAGGCAGTTAAGTCCAAAGCAGACTGCAAAGAGCTCCAAAGGGATCTCATAAAACTGGGTTCCTGGGCAACAAAATGGCAGATGAAATTCAGTGTTGATAAATGCAAAGTAATGCACATTGGAAAACATAACCCCAGCTATACATATAAAATGATGGGGTCTAAATTAGCTGTTATCACTCAAGAAAGAGATCTTGAAGTCATTGTGGATAGTTCTCTGAAAACATCCACTCAATGTACAGTCACCAAAAAAGTGAACAGAATGTAGGAAATAATTAAGAAAGGGATAGATAATAAGACAAAAAATATCATATTGCCTTTATATAAATCCATGGTAAGCCCACATCTTGAATACTGCATGCAGATGTGGTTGCTCCACCTCAAAAAAGAATTGTAAAAGGTTCAGAAAAGAACAAGAAAAATCATTAGGGGTATGGAACAGCTTCCATAGGAGGAGAGATTAATAAAATTGAGACTTTTTCAGCTTGGAAAAGAGATGATTAAGGAAGTATTATAGAGGTCTATAAAATCATGACTGGTGTGGAGAAAGTAAATAAGAGAGTGTTATTTACTCTTTCTCATAACACATGAACTAGGGGTCACCAAATGAAATTAATAGGCAGTAGGTTTTAAACAAAAGGAAGTATTTTGTTTACACAACACAGTCAACCTGTAGAACTCCTTGCCAGAGGATGTTGTGAAGGCCAAGACTATAAAAGGTTAAAAAAAGAACTAGATAAGTTCATGGAGGATAGGTCCATCAATGGCTATTAGCCAGCATGGGCAGGGATGGTGTCCCTAGCCTCTGTTTGCTAGCAGCTGGGAATGGGTGACAGGGGATGGATCACTTGATGATTACCTGTTCTGTTCATTCCTTCTGAAGCACCTGGCATTGGGCAGTGTTGGAAGACAGAATACTGGGCTAGATGAACCTTTGGTCTGACCCAGTATGGCCATTCTTATGTTCTCAGAAACATGGTCTCTCTCCTGTATAGGGAGTACAGCACAGGCAACAATTACTTCAAAAGCTAAGGCATTAGACTTTGTCTTTTACATATGGTAAGATTATCTCTTTAAATAGCCAAATTCTGCTGCCCACTTGCTCTTTGTAGTTTATAGGCTTATAAACTATGAAAGAAAGAAGAGAATTTGATTGCTGTGATTAACAAATGAATGAAAAAGGTATGGCCCATCTTGCTAGAAAGAAGATGAATCTCGCATATTGGCGCATTTTAAGCGAGAGCGTGCGTGTGTGTGTGTGTGTGTGTGTGTGTATACCTTTTTGTAAAGACGTAATGTTTTTGTACAAATGGCCTTGGAGCTGCCAGGTTTTTATTTTGGATATTGCCTAGTAGTCTCTGAAGTAGATAAAGTATGGTTTTGTTTTAATCTTCCATTTACTAGGCTTTCATTGGATTGCAGTTACAGTCACAATGTCAGCACATAAAATGTTAAATATCACTGGTCTGAAAGAAGCTTCCATTGTCTTCTACCTTTGGTGCCGGGGGAATCTTGCCAGTCTTGCAGTGGTGGTTCTGTCAGTGTAATATGTCATGAAACATTTCTCAGTAATGACAGACATTGAATATGAGTGACAGGAACTCTGACCGAATGGAATGGATTTAATTACCAGAGATGTGGGGTTACCTGAGATAAAACCAAATGGTTCATTGTGCTTGGTTTTGACCCCTTGACTCATAGTTACAGAGCAGCAAAGACAAATGGCTGATTAACCACCCCCTAATCCTCCTTTTCTGTGATAAACTTGTTTGGATTTCTCTGTCTGAAAAAATCTAAGTGTGGTATGTTTCTAAAAGGAAATATGATAGGAAAACAAAGGGTCCTGGTACTAGTCATTTTCTTCTCTTACAGACACAAAGCAGAAAGCTGTCATTCTATCTTGGAATGTATCTAGGACACAGTGTCCAGAAATCAATACAAGATAAATGATTGCTCTCTTAACCTCACCTTTCTTCTGCTGCAGCGGTTACATTGCTCCCGTTCACCTGTAGCCAACCTGACGCCAGAGTAAATGAGAGACCCTGCCATCAAAAGTGTCTTCTTTTTTGTTGTTGTTGCTCCTCACTATTGAGTGCAGTTTTACATTTATTCCTAGTCCTGTGCTTACAGCTTCCAGATAAAGTTATAGCAAGCTGCCTAATTAAACTGTCGCTGTCTTCCCTCACTTGACTGCCTTTACAACGTCATTTAACTAACAGACATTCCTGACTATTAAAGCTAGTAGCAGCGTGTCTCCAGTACTGGAGATAAAATGAATGAAGTTTGTTAATCTGCACTGACACTTGATCCTAGATGTTGAACTAATGCTGTAGCACCTGAACTTTTTTCTTTATTGTAATTACTTCTCATGTTGTTATTTCATATAATAAATTGGAGAAAATTGCATCAGATATTAAATTCTTCAAGTTGATTTATGGGTGCTGTGTGAATACAGCATTCATCTTTTGCATTCTTGAAAAGCACACTCAATATACGCTCAGATCCAGGATCAAGGATTGTACTAACTAAATACTGTAATAGGATGATGTATTTCCTTCATCTAAGAGGAATGCCATTTTAAATCTCAATGCTTCTGGTAATAAAGATAAATTTTGCCTTTGTAGTTTTATCAAGTGTTGATTTAAAACAAATATTTTGAATACAGATTTCATACTTGTTCTTAAATAGCACATCAAAAGAATTACATGCCATCAATGACAAAATTAAAATAGGGTTGGAATTACACAGTGGAATTCAGTTCTGTTTGAAGGGGCAAACATTAAAAATGACTTGCAATTTTTTCATCTAATTTGGTTTGTGTTTTTTGTTCAGAGAATTCAGGGTGATTTTTCTTACTGGGTGGGGAGGTCTCTTAGAACCTCAAAAGATTACTACCACTCCACCTCCCAAATGCTTCCCTTAACTTCCTCCCTCTCTAAAAAGCCAGGCAGTCCCTCCTGAGTCTTTTCTTCCAGCTCTTTCGACAAGACGGATTAACTAGAGGCTTCCAGCTTGGCCTGTTTGCATGATAACATAACTAGGTAACATAACCTTAACTAACTAGGGAATAAAATTTATCTCTGTGCATAGCTTTTGGTAAAATTATAAATGGGCTAAGCACAGGATTACTCCATGGAGTGAAGGAAACCCTCTTCTCCATTGCTTCTAATGAAGCTTCACAGCTACAGTAGCTCCTGAAGCTACTTGTCTCCATTGTCCCAGGGAGTTAACCAGAGGAGCCATGAACTCATGGGTCCATTTAATGTGTTCCTCTCCAGCACAAGATTTGCCTCCATGATAACATGGAGCAATCTCCACACACTTGTGCTCGACACCAAGCAGAGAATGATGGACCCATACATACATTGGCGTCTGGCATCTAGTGTCCCACAGCACAGGGGAATTTCATTAGCACTGCAGTTTCAGGGCCATCCATGGCTGTTATTTGGGCTGAAGAGTTTGTCCCTTAATGTTTATGTAGTTCTTTGAAGAGTGAAAGTGCAGTAGTATTACACCTAGACTCAGATGGCTTTTTTGTTTATTTCTTTGTTGAGAGGGGCCTGAACCAGGCAACAAAGCCTAAAGCTTCCTCCCACAGCTCATACCTTTGGGAGATTCAGGTACAAATCCGAATGTTATAGCTTAGATCTGTCTCTTTCATGTGTCAGGCTGGAACCCCCAGTCTGAACAATTCCAGAGGATGTTCTCCATTTGATATTAGATGTCCATGAAATATCTAGCTGTTATCAGTTGTCCATACTATGCTGCAAGAGGGAAACATAAGCTTTATGGCCTTTTGCTCGGTATATTATCATTAGCAGTCACTTAAAAAAAGGTAATTTATGATACACAAAGGTATGAGCCTCTAGGCATTTGTGTTGAATTTGGTGACCTTAGGTAACTACAGAGAGTCTATTTGAAAGGCCACTTGGTTCATTTCACTTGGTATGATTTTATTGGGACAGTAAAGAAGGAAGACCTTTACAAGTAAAACTTGAGACTGTTAACATACAGTAACTAATCTTTACATAGTACTCTATGTATAACTTGTTCCAAAAGTGATTCAGATGAAGGAAGCTGAGTTACTGTATGTCAGGAGACATCTCCATAATAAAGTTTGGGAGGTAGTTTGGGAATAAACATTTCCTTTAATGGGATCTTTCCATCTGTCTTGATTAAAAGTGAGTCCTCCCTTGACATAACAATTGTGTGTATTCTTGGTTTTTATTAATTATAGCTCAGACTGTTTGACCCTTGGGGTCTCTAGTCTTATTTTTACATTTTTGCTTTGGATTTGATCCTGCAAGTTGCATAGTAGCTTCAAGGTGCTGAGCATTAACATTTCCTAGGTCAGCATCCTTAACAGAATATACCATATGCTCTCCCTGCACCATAGCCAAAGCTGCAGCCACAGGGGGCCCCTATATCATGGGGCCCTCAACCCAGCAAGGAAAGGTTGTAATTTGAGTGTGATGCTCAGTGCTTGTACCCCAGTGTCATGTGCTATCGAGGACAAGCTGTTTTGTGCTGAGGCAGACCTCTGTACTGGTAATAACTTCAACCTGTTGGGGCTATTAGGCTGTTGAACTTTTATCACAGTTGGGGTGGGGACCTTCTCAGATTCTCCAATTCTTTCTGTTTAAAAGGAAACAAGCATTAAGCACTGAAGATGCAATATTCTGATGCATCAGCTGATATTATTGTTAAAGCATTCCTCCAGAGCAAGACCAAGTGTGTGTGTTCTATTGAGCAAGATATAGTTTTGTATGAAAAGATCACTGATGATACTCTATTATTTGGAACTATTCATACCAAGACCTGTTCTGTATACATTGAATAAAATAGAAAATGGCAAATAGCAATCTTAAAGATGCCACATTTCAAATCATTTGAACATAAGGGGCAATTGGTCATCACCAGCAGTTCACTTCCATCTTCTGTTTCAGAGTAGCAGCCGTGTTAGTTTGTATTCGCAAAAAAGAAAAGGAGAACTTGTGGCACCTTAGAGACTAATAAATTTATCCTACCAGCACTCCCAGCTATCTAACTTCCTGAGGAAACTACAATCTATCAGTGATCTTCCTGAAAACACCATCCTGGTCACTAAGGTTGTAGAAGCCCTCTACACCAACATTCCACACAAAGCTGAACTACAAGCCGTCAGGAACAGTATCCCCGATAATGTCATGGCTAACCTGGTGGC
The DNA here is from genome assembly GCF_009764565.3 of Dermochelys coriacea. Lineage (NCBI taxonomy): Eukaryota > Metazoa > Chordata > Testudines > Dermochelyidae > Dermochelys > Dermochelys coriacea. Next base: position 13,430,408 of record NC_050079.1, on the reverse strand, counting down.
TGAACTTTGTGACTTTGTCCTCACCCATAACTATTTCACATTTGGGGACAATGTATACCTTCAAATCAGCGGCACTGCGATGGGTACCCGCATGGCCCCACAGTATGCCAACATTTTTATGGCTGACTTAGAACAACGCTTCCTCAGCTCTCGTCCCCTAATGCCCCTACTCTAGGAATGCATCCGATGACGTAAGCTGTAGCTCACGACAGCTTATGCTCAAATAAATTTGTTAGTCTCTAAGGTGCCACAAGTACTCCTTTTCTTTTCCCATCTTCTGTGTATGGCTGGTAGCACATCTGTGTACAGGTGTAAAGTAAAACAAGCCTTGTATTAGAAACCCATTTACTTCCTTCTCTTCTCTGGTCCTAATGTAGTCACTCTTCCTCCATTCTAAGTCTTAGCTGATAGTCCCATTTGGCTCACCTGTATATCTTTGTCAACACAGTTCAGGCTATTTCCAGTGAGCACAACAGTACATGGGAAAACATTCTTTATGTGTTAGGCCTTTTGCACACAAATCTACTGAAAGTGAATTGCTGCAATCTACAAACAAATAGCAGATAAAGTGCTGTTTTTTCCTTGGAAACACTGCACCTGACAAAGTTCTCATGCAGCTTCTTTTGGAAATAGCAGAAGCTTTATTTTTATAGTCTTATTTTTCTATTGCAGAAAAATGCAACTTTACCTTAAACAAAACACTGCTTGTTGTACAACTTTAAAAATCAATATCACAAAAGCAATTGAACGTGAAATAACTTTTAAAGGAAATATTGCAATTAGAATGCTGATCTATTTTCAAGGCAAGACCTTTATATTTAAAATATGTATTAAAAATAATTTGTCATTTACCAGTAGAAGTGCATAAGTAGGTGGAGTTTCAACCATGCCTTTGATAAGAAATTACACACATTGAGTGAAGTCCAAATTTATATTTGTCCTCAATTTTAGGTCCTAAAAACAACAAAAAAAAGTATCAGTCTAAGCTTTCTCCCCAAATGTAGCTGTTCCTGTAGTTCATCCTCATCTTTAGTTCCCTCTGCCTCCGCAAGAGGCTGCAACTCCTTTGATACTCTTATTTCGGTGCTTATTGAATATATCTGTTCTAACTTCTGAGTAACTCAGTAACTCTGCATCTCTTGGCAAGGTTCAAGAAAAGAGTCCTGCATCCTCATGGAGGGTCCATGAATCTGCCACCCTGTTACAAAGTGATTGGTCTCTTTAACTCTTCATTTCCTATTTATGACTTATGAGTCTTATTAATTGCTGGTCTTCGCTGCAGCTTGTGTGCTGTTACTCCGGGGGGAATTCTGCACCAAAAAATGCAAAATTCTGCGTATTTTATTTGTTAAAATAATGCAATATAATCACACCAGTTTCACTTATTTTGGTAATTTATTTAAACTACCATACAAAAAAAAATCACAATAACTTGTTCACGTTTCAGAGTAGCAGCCATGCTAGTCTGTATTCGCAAAAAGAAAAGAAGTACTTGTGGCACCTTAGGGAATGTCTACACTACGAAATTAGGTCGAATTTACAGAAATCGGTTTTGTAGAAAGCGTTTTTATACAGTCGAGTGTGTGTGTCCCCACACAAATGCTCTAAGTGCATGAAGTCGGCGGACTGTGTCCACAGTACCGAGGCAACAGTTGACTTCCAGAGCTTTGCACTGTGGGTAGCTATCCCACAGTTCCCGCAATCTCCACTGTCCATTTGAATTCTGGGTAGAAATCCCAGTGCCTGATGGGGCTAAAACATTGTCGCGGGTGGTTCTGGGTACATATCGTCAGGCCCCCGTTCCCTCCCTCCCTCCGTAAAAGCAAGGGCAGACAGTGGTTTTGCACCTTTTTTCTTGAGTTACCTGTGCAGACGCTATACCACAGCAAGCATGGAGCCCGCTCAGATAACTATCACCGTATGTCTCCTGGGTGCTGGCGGACATGGTACTGCATTGCTACACAGCAGCAGTTTATTGCCTTTTGGCAACAGACAGTGCAGTATGACTGGTAGCTCTCATCGACGTAGTCCTGGGTCCTCTTTTAACCGGGCACCTGGGCAAACATGGGAGTGACTCAGCCAGGTCATTTCCCTTGTTTCGTCTCATGACGATTGAGTCCTACCGGCAGTGCACTGTCTTTTAATCTGCAGCTAGCAGAAGACGATGGCCAGTAGTCATATTGCACCGTCTTCTGCCGAGCACCCAGGAAGTGACGATGGCTAGCGGTCGTACTGCACAGTCTGCTGCCAGCATGATGTATAAAGATAGATGAAGTGGCTCAAAACAAGAAATAGTCCAGATTTGTTTTGTATTCATTTTCTCCTCCCTCCCTCTGTGAAATCGATGGCCTGCTAAACCCAGTTTTGAGTTCTATCCTTGAGGCGGCCATTCAGTTTCTCGCAAAGCCACCCCCTTTGTTGATTTTAATTCCCTGTAAGCCAACCCTGTAAGCCATGTCATCAGTCGCCCCTCCCTCCGTCAGGGCAACAGCAGACAATCGTTCCGCGCCTTTTTTCTGTGCAGACGCCATACCACGCAAGCATGGAGCCTGCTCAGATCACTTTGGCAATGAGGAGCACATTAAACACCACACACATTATCCAGCAGGATATGCAGCACCAGAACCTGGCAAAGAGAAACTGGGCAAGCAGGCGACATCAGCGCGGTGACGAGAGTGATGAGTACATGGACACAGACTTCTCTCAAAGCACGGGCCCTGCCAAAGTGGGCATCATGGTGTTAATGGGGCAGGTTTATGCAGTGGAACGCTGATTCTGGGCTTGGGAAACAAGCACAGACTGGTGGGACCGCATAGTGTTGCAGGTCTGGGACGATTCCCAGTGGCTGCAAAACTTTCGCATGCGTAAGGGCACTTTCATGGAACTTTGTGACTTGCTTTCCCCTGCCCTGAGATGCAAGAATACCAAGATGAGAGCAGCCCTCACAGTTGAGAAGCGAGTGGCAATAGCCCTGTGGAAGCTTGCAACGCCAGACAGCTACCAGTCAGTTGGGAATCAATTTGGAATGGGCAAGTCTACTGTGGGGGCTGCTGTGATGCAAGTAGCCAACGCAATCAAAGATCTGCTGATATCAAGGGTAGTGACCCTGGGAAATGTGCAGGTCATAGTGGATGGCTTTGCTGCAGTGGGATTCCCTAACTGTGGTGGGGCCATAGATGGAACCCATATCCCTATCTTGGCACCGGAGCACACAAACCGCAAGGGGTGCTTTTCAATAGTGCTGCAAGGTCTGGTGGATCACAAGGGACGTTTCACCAACATCAACGTGGGATGGCCGAGAAAGGTACGTGACGCTCGCATCTTCAGGAATTCTCGTCTGTTTCAAGAGCTGCAGGATTGGACTTTCTTCCCAGACCAGAAAATAACTGTTGGGGATGTTGAAATGCCTATAGTTATCTTTGGGGACCCAGCCTACCCCTTAATGCCATGGCTCATGAAGCCATACAGAGGCAGCCTGGAGAGTAGTCAGGAGCTGTTCAACTACAGACTGAGCAAGTGCAGAATGGTGGTAGAATGTGCATTTGGACGTCTAAAAGTGCGCTGGCGCAGTTTACTGACTTGGTTAGACCTCAGCGAAACCAATATTCCCACTGTTATTACTGCTTGCTGTGCGCTCCACAATATCTGTGAGAGTAAGTGGGAGACATGTATGGCGGGGTGGGAGATTGAGGCAAATCGCCTGGCTGCTGGTTACGCACAGCCAAACACCAGGGCGGTTAGAAGAGCACAGGAGGGTGTGGGGTGCATCAGAGAAGCTTTGAAAACCAGTTTCATAACTGGCCAGGCTATGGTGTGAAAGTTCTGTTTGTTTCTCCTTGATGAAATCCCCCGCCCGTTGGTTCACTTTACTTCCTTGTAAGCTAACCACGCTCCCCACCTCCCTTCGATCACCACTTGCAGAGGCAGTAAAGTCATTGTTGCTTCACATTCATGCATTCTTTATTAATTCATCACACAAATAGGGGGATAATTACCAAGGTAGCCCAGGAGGGGTGGTGGAGGAGGGAAGGACAAAGCCACACACCACTTTAAAAGTTTAAAAATTATTGAATGCCAGCCTATCCTCTGGGGTGGAGTGGCTGGGTGGCCAGGGCCCCCCCCCCCACCGCGTTCTTGGGCATCTGGGTGAGGAGGCTATGGAACCTGGGGAGGAGGGCGGTTGGTTACACAGGGGCTGTAGGGGCGGTCTGTGCTCCTGCTGCCTTTCCTGCAGCTCAAGCATACGCTGGAGCATACTAGTTTAATCCTCCAGCAGCCTCAGCATTGCATCCTGCCTCCTCTCATCACGCTGCCGCCACCTTTCAGCTTCAGCCCTCTCTTCAGCCTGCCACTTACTCTCTTCAGCCCGCCACCTCTCCTCCCGGTTATTTTGTGCTTTCCTGCACTCTGACATTGTCTGCCTCCATGCATTCATCTGTGCTCTGTCAGTGTGGGAGGACAGCATGAGCTCAGAGAACATTTCATCGCAAGTGCGTTTTTTTCACCTTCTAATCTTCGCTAGCCTCTGGGAAGGAGAAGATCCTGTGATCCTTGAAACACATGCAGCTGGTGGAGAAAAAAAAGGGACAGTGGTATTTGAAAAGACACATTTTATAGAACAATGGGTACACTCTTTCGCAGTAAACCTTGCTGTTAACATTACATACATAGCACATGTGCTTTCGTTACAAGGTCGCATTTTGCCTCCCCCCACCACGTGGCTAACAGCAGGGAACATTTCTGTTCAGCCACAGGCAAACAGCCCAGCAGGAACGGGCACCTCTGAATGTCCCCTTAAGAAAAGCACCCTATTTCAACCAGGTGATATCACTCTCCTGAGGATAATACAGAGAGAGAAAGAACGGATGTTGTTTGAATGCCAGCAAACATACACTGCAATGCCTTATTCTACAGTGATTCCTGAGTACGTGCTACTGGCCTGGAGTGGTAAAGTGTCCTACCATGGTGGATGGAATAAGGCTTCCCTCCCCAGAAACCTTTTGCAAAGGCTTTGGGAGTATATCCAGGAGAGCCACGAATGCAAGGGCAAATTAATCATTAAACATGCTGGCTTTTAAACCTTGTATAGTATTTTAAAAGGTACACTCACCAGAGGTCCCTTCTCTGCCTGGTGGGTCCAGGAGGCAGCCTTGGGTGGGTTCGGGGGGGACTGGCTTCAGGTCCAGGGTGAGAAACAGTTCCTGGCTGTTGGGCAAACCGGTTTCTCCGTTTGTTTGCTGTGAGCTATCTACAGCCTCCTCATCATTGTCTTCTTCGTCCCCAGAACCTGCTTCCGTGTTGCCTCCATCTCCATTGAAGGAGTCAAACAACACGGCTGGAGTAGTGGTGGCTGAACCCCCTAAAATGGCATGCAGCTCATCATAGAAGTGGCATGTTTGGGGCTCTGACCTGGAGCGGCCGTTGGCCTCTCTGGTTTTCTGGTAGGCTTGCCTCAGCTCCTTAAGTTTCACGCGGCACTGCTTTGGGTCCCTGTTATGGCCTCTGTCCTTCATGCCCTGGGAGATTTTCACAAATGTTTTGGCATTTCGAAAACTGGAACGTATTTCTGATAGCACGGATTCCTCTCCCCATACAGTGATCAGATCCCATACCTCCCGTTCAGTCCGTGGGGAGCTCTTTTGCAATTCTTGGACTCCATCATGGTCACCTCTGCTGATGAGCTCTGCATGGTCACCTCTGCTGATGAGCTCTGCATGGTCACCTGCAGCTTGCAACACTGGCCAAACAGGAAATTGACATTCAGAAGTTTGCGGGCCTTTTCCTGTCTACCTGGTCAGTGCATCTGAGTTAAGAGTGCTGTCCAGAGCGGTCACAATGGAGCACTCTGCGATAGCTCCCGGAGGCCAATACCATCTAATTGCGTCCACAGTATCCCAAATTCGACCCAGCAAAACCGATTTCAGCGCTAATCCCCTTGTCAGGGGTGGAGTAAGGAAATCAATTTTAAGAGCCCTTTAAGTCGAAAAAAAGGGCTTCGTCATGTGGACGGGTGCAGGTTACATCGATTTAACGCTGCTAAATTTGACCTCAATGCCTAGTGTAGACCAGGGCTTAGAGACTAATAAATTTATTTGAGCATAAGCTTTCGTGAGCTACAGCTCACTTCACAGGATGCTCACGAAAGTTTATGCTCAAATAAATATGTTAGTCTCTAAGGTGCCACAAGTACTTCTTTTCTTTTTGCAAATAACTGTTCAGCATTTCCTAAATATGTGAAAGTTAAGCTACAAATAGTTGGTAACCAATACCCTGCATTCCAGTTATAATCCTGGATTTTCATTTAAATTACATTACTTTTATTTTGGTGTTTGGTGTTCTGTAAAGTAGAATGTCGCTTTAAATTGCTCAGACTTCACTCATGAAAGTCATACAGCCTTGCTAATCATTGTGCTGCATTTTTTTAAGATGGCTAAATAAAATAGATCCTGAGCTGTAATCTAACCCATTGTTCAGAGAGGGATAGCTCAGTGGTTTGAGCATTGGCCTGCTAAACCCAGGATTGTAAATTCAATCCTTGAGGGGGCCATTTAGGGATCTGGGGAGTTGGGGATTGGTCCTGCTTTGAGAAGGAGGTTGGACTAGATGATCTCCTGAGGTCCCTTCCAACCCTGATATTCTATGATTCTATGATTGTGCCTCTCTGGCACAGGAAAAAAAGCAAGAAAGCACATAGACTTTCCTAGCCGAGGATTCTGTTACTGTCATTTACAATAAGGCTCCTCTACACCAGTGCTACTCAAAGTGGTGGTCTGCGGACCGGTGCCGGTCTGCGAGCCATGGGCTGCCGGACTGCGCGCACATTGGGAAAAAAAATTGCCGGTCCCCCACATTAGATAGCTTGAGAAGCACTGCTCTACACCACTCTGGCAAGATAAAGGATCCTTAATTGACTAACAGTGGGAACATTAGCAGCCTGCCTGCTTAGTTGTTACTAAGTTGTTACTAACTAATTACTTAGTTGTTATTTCTGCTCTGTCTCGGGGACAGAGCCTGCTTCACACATCCCTACACCTCCAAGTCCGGGATGCAGCAACAGCAAGCAAGCGAGAGGGACAGAGTGAGTTTCTCTGACTCGTTCGCGTGCAAGCACGGGCCCAGCCCCACTCCCTTAAAATCTCTCAACGCATGCACATCTAGCTTTCCTCCTCCCCACCATGGTGATCTGCCCCCTGCTATTGGCTGCTCCCAGCATTTGTTCCCCACAGATTTTTTGCTCCCCCATTTTTCTGCGGGGGGAGCCAAGAAATCTGCAGAAGATATAAATTCTGCACCTCCACAGGGGCACAGAATTCCCACAGGAGTAGTGCTGTGTTTGCTGAAGCAATAAGATTCCAGTGGAATGTTGGTGATGTACCTGGTACATAGGGCTGCATCAGAGATGTGTTTTGCTACCATGCTAGATACATGAGGCATCAACAGTGTAGTAAATTTTATGGGATGTAGCCTCATACTTGTGTAATTTATGCAGAAAAGTGATACCTGCCTTTTTTCCATCTAACTGATACAAAGTCAGTATTCAGAGTAGCAGCCGTGTTAGTCTGTATTCGCAAAAAGAAAAGAAGTACTTGTGGCATCTTAGAAACTAGTACTCCTTTTCTTTTTGCAAAATCAGCATTTCCCCCCTAAGAATTTTACTCCACAAAAGGAAGACAAAGCGGCCAGAGCTTCAACTGGACTACTTTACTTGAGTAAAATTACTCACTTGAGTAAGTGGTTGCAGGCTTGAGCCTTTGGAGATTAACGTCAGCAGTCACCAGATATGGGAAGAATAAAGAGATATATTCATTTACAAGTCTAAGAAAATTGTCATCTAAATATCAATAGTCACAAAAACTAATGAATCAGACTTTCAAAGGTAAGTAATATACTGAAACAAAGAAACACTAATACTGTCTCAGTACGGAAAAGTAAAAGGAACTGTTTGCCAGTCATAAACGAATATTTATTTCCTCACATAGGTGCCTATGTTGTTATAAAGTTCTTACCACACTGTTTCTCCCCAAGAGTTATTAGACTGAATCTTTCCCCTTAGATCCAGGAACAAGATCCTTATTCCATGTGTCTGAGCAAACCATTTCTACCTATTTTGGATGCCAATCCCAGACTGGTTTTACAAGCTGAGAAACCCAGTCAAAAATGCACTCCTTGACTGCATCTCTAGCTGCCATTATGAGACCTTGCAGAAAACCCAACATTGCATGACACCTGAAGAAATGAACCCCACACTGCTCCATAAGCCTGACATGGGCAGGAGTTAACAATGTGATTAGTGAACTGATGGATGATGCACAGTTCCATGCTTCAATAACAACTTGTTCCCGGGGAGACTTTTCTGACCTGCTAAAATCATGTCCAGTCCTAAAACAGTTGAAGGTGTCTTTGCTATTTGCCATGGAAAATTTGAAACCAATCTGAGGTAGTGAGAAGATTTAACACTTTTCAGAATATTAGATATACTGATTTAAAAAAGCAAAATACTTTCAGCAAAAGAACATAGGGAGTATTATATCCTGTATCTTAAATTTCCACAATTTTGAAAAAAATATAGGGCTAAATTTTCAAAATTGGATATGTAAGGTTAGGGCATCCAGCTTTGCATTTGGATTCACAAATCAGCCTTTAGTTCCTTAAATTCACATTATACTGACTAAGTGCTGATTTGTGCATTGTATTTTGCCCTTTGTGCCTTTACGTCCGGTCGACACTCAAAAGCTTTGCCAGCATGTGAAAAACTCGTATCCTTAACCATCATAATTATGCCAACCGAAGTCCCAGTGTAGACATCAGTGGGGGCAACAGGAAGCATTGCTCAATGAAGCTCTCAGACACTCAGGGGAGTATGGCTGCTGCTAGATCCCTTAAAGGGAAATGGCATGCAGTCTCCCTGTGTGGCTAGCCAACTTTTCTGGTCAGTGTGGGGCTGGGGGGAAAGGAGGAAGAACTATGATCTTGCTTCCTCCTTGTTTTTTTTTTCAGGGTGTCTAGTGCACTGAAGAGGTTTCAGGGACTGAAATTATGGTCAGTCCCTGAAAATGAAAGGTATACACAAAGTTGGGAAGCTTCTTGTGCCCCGCTCCTCTCTTGTCCAGCTTTGTAGAGGCAGCCACAGTCTGTCTCAGAATGTTTAACAGCATAATTATCAAAAGCATCAGAAAATGAATTCAACCTCAATATTTCCTGGTGCAAATAAAAGAATGTTTGCAAAGAAGTGCTCTTAAAGCAAAGGTTTAACCAAAAGATAGAAGGAAGCTAAATAAATGAATCACCGGAGAGTTTTGTGGCACTATATGTTGAGAGAACTATTTAGAAGAGACTGTTTGGTCCTGCTCCCATTAAAACATTGTTGATTCCCAAGGGAGTAGAATTGGTCCATTATGTAAATTTTTAAAGATTAAGTGGAAAGAATAACATGCTTTTTTTAAAAGAGTATTCTTTAAATTGTGGGAATATATATATATATATATATATATATATATATATATACATGTATGTACAGATAGCATGTAGCTGACATCATATTCCATCTGGCGAATACATATTTTAGAATGGGCACTAGTTTAAAATGATATGCATTTCTGTTGAGTAAATATGTACTTCGGTAATTTTCTAAAATGTTTATTAGTTACCCTATTATAAGAATCATTGTGGCCTAAGCAATTATTTACATGTGATTTCTAACAAGAATGGTTGAGAAGGATTTTAGTATATTTATGTATAGGATGAGTTTATAACAATAAAAGAATTACAAGTCCTTCTTTTTACATAATTCTTTTGGCTCTTATAGAGTTTGCTGATTGAACGTAATTTCAACAGTAACGCCCGTTCTCTGAATTAGTAATAATTAATTTCTGCATCCCTTTAGCACTCAAGGACAATATCTTATTAAGAGCGACATTTTATTTCACAGATCCTAAAAAAAAAAGTCCCATTATCTTAAATTAATGTCCTTCATATCACTTCTATTAATATGGTTTGTTATAACTGGAGAAGCATAATTTGTTCTACATTTTAAATATATTAATAAGTATAACCATCTTCATCAAATAGCAAGGAGAGGAGAGGAATCTCTTTAAGGCAGGCTTTGATCTTACGAGACCTACAAGGCTGAATCATAGCTAAATGTACCTGTCATGTGATTGTTATCCACAAAACACCTGGGTTGGTACTAGTTTTCATATTCTAAGTTCTGTTTTGTTTTATTTTAAATCTAAAGCTCTTGTAGCTCATATCTGTGCAATTAAAGCTCCTCCTGCAAACCAGCCAGGAAAACATATGATACCATTTGCAATTGCAGAATGCAGCATGCTGTTCTTCTGTAATTATAATGGCCTGAGCAGTGTGGGGTTGGTTAGCCTTCCTTAACAATCATTAATCTATTGAGTCTTAGCTACTGTGGCCCATCTTGGAGAACAGCAGTCCTTGGCGTGAGGCACCTTGGGCTGTGAATTCGTTGTGAGCAAGGGATAGCCTTGTTTGTTACATTCTGCTGCTTGCTATTCCCCAAGGAGTCTGGCAAGAGATTTTTTCATCTTCGTGATTGCTGCTTGCCCTCTCCCTCGCTCTCCTGCTTGTCCCTTTATTTCTTATAAGAAAGTTTCTTTCTGTGTGACTGGGAGTCTGTTTAGCAGACCATATTGCGAGTGAAGGTGCATCGTTTGTTGCCTGATTTTGGCAACACTGGGCAGTCAGCTGGGATGTAATTAAGACTCTGAGAACAGGCTGTCTTCTCCACAGGAAGGGCATGTTAGATGTTGCTGGGATTTGGGGCTGTCAGTTTGGCCAAGGCTGGAGAGTGAAACCTAGGGACAGTGATCTTTCCTTTCATTTATAATCCCTTTATGTACAGTGTATGCACTTGGCAAAGTTTACATATAACCTAGTGACTGGAGCGTACAAGCCAATGCGGCTAAATTAGCATATGTTACATGTATATTTTAGTAATATTTTAAAGCAAGTGCAAATTTCCAAAGTGAATTATGCATGTATGACAGAAATGGGGTTGTGTTGCATTGGGGGTCAAATCCCACAACTTTTTGTCAAGACCATGGATTTTACATTAAAGAGGCAGATAGACTAAACGAAGTAAAACAGTTTTAATTTTTAACAATTTGGTCAAGCCCAAGGAGCCACTCTGACAGTTAACTGACATTTGAATAATTGGAATAATTTAGAGAGGGGCAAATCCTGTATTGATAGTTATGCTTGTTCTATATATTTTTTTATGTAGGGTTGGAGTTGAGTGGCTTAATTATTTAAAGTTCACTTAATGCAATACAAAATACTGCTGTTCTGAAACTTTAGACTGAATTGCAGGAGGAAAAAAAATCCTGCTTAAAATATTTCATTTTCTACAGAAGCAAGCTTAAGAAAGCATTATAAAACATTATTTTCCAACTTTTATGTTACATCAGTATAATGTAAAGAAAACTCAAAGAGATAAAAAGTGTCATTTGTGGCCTAAAGCACTAGTTTCAGAGATGCACATAGGTCAGTGGACCAGATTCTGATCATCTTTACACAAGTATAAATCCAGACTTTATTGACTAAATTCATTGACTTTAGCATTATCCCAGGTTTATGAGGAAACTGAAAACAGAAACTGTCCCAGTTTTTTTAAAGCAGTATCAAAATCCTTTGGATTCACATTACATTTCAAGTCTCTTTTCATAAGAAAATTAACATTAAAATGAATAACATCTATGAACTAATGAGCCTTTCCTGATAATTCTGTTAATGAACTTCTTTTACTAAATTGTGGCACAAAGCTAGGAGGCCTAACTATAGACATAAAGAGTCTAGAATACTATTTGCTCCTGGCTTTATCATTGTTTTACTCAGCGGGACATTAACAGATATTAACACTCACACAAGAAGTGTTGATCCACTGTTTATGATATTAACACCCAGTTAGACAAGTATAAAACATGCACATGGAATCCAACACAGAGACATGTACATATGCCTTCGAATAGGTAGAAATGTTCATTTAAAGGTTATAAATTTCACTTGAGCTTTGGTAGTTGTAAAACTATTGCACCACATTTAAAAACAAAACATAACAAGTAAACTATATCCTTACCATGCTATTGTACCTGCCATGTTGCACTTAAATGTTACACCGTCAGAAATTATGTTAATAAAATAATGTTGTGTAGGAAAGGACAATCAGTCTTGCATGATTCTTACAATGGAGATAAGGGAGCACATTGTTTAAACTAATTTTGTACATTTTAGTCTTGAAGAGCTTCTAAACATTATTGAAATGCTGTATCATTTGCTTTGCAAATGGGGTAGTCAGACTTCCTTGTAACCAGACTAGCAATCCTTGGGGGATTCTCAAAGCTTTTTAAAATTATGGTGGGGTTTTTTTTCTGGGTCAGTCTAAGTCAGTCCCAGGGGTGAAGTTGCCATCTGTCGTTAATATTAAAAGAATCTCCTATATTATATACCTGATGTTCTTGTCCCAGAGATAAATGTTGTTAATTAAAGGACAGCATTTGTCCTTTATGTAGAATAAAGATTCTCTCCAGCCTTAATAATTTCTGGGTTCTGGGCATGCCCTTAAATATTGCCTAACCTAAATGTGATTTCTTATTCATTCAAGATCGTTGGTACACGTGGGGGGTTTAGTGGATGGTTTAGTAACCTAAGCATTCATATATATTAGTCTAGACTAGGTGGTGGTCATTTCAGACACTGATGGTAGAGCAGAGGATATAGGTTTTTGATGTACAGTAGTTAATTTATTTGAGGCAAATCCCCATTTGGGAGTGTTGCCTAAGAAAGGACTTCAGGTTTCAACCCTTTGTAATACAATTTTCTCTAGCTCCACCTTCCTGACTACCTCCTCCCAGCATGCACTTGTTCTTGAGCAATGCTGCACCTTTTCATCTAACCCTATATCTTTCATGTCCATTATACCCCCAACACTCCTTCCATTTAGTGAGCATCTCAAGATTATACTTATTTGAGAGATCCCATTCCAAACACAAACTACACATGTTCTATAATAGCATATTTACACGAGCCAGGCAATAAAAAATTGTATTACTGTTCTTGTTCATGTGTCCGTAGGGGTTTTAGTAGAATCTTGTAAATGAGGATTTCTCATTAGCAGAGGGGCGTTAAGAAGAAGAGGGAGTGTGCCTTTGTGGTTGTAGTGGTACTTCTGGCCCATGGTCACACTTAGTAACTCAAACACCTTTAAATACCACTGGTTTTTATGCTGTTTTCTGTCAGGATGTCTCAGGATTTTCATTTTTTATATTGCATCCTTCTCTTGCCTGGCTGACTTGTAGCTTATAAGCTGTTCACTCGGGCAGTGGGCATTCTCTGTGTGCCTCCAGAAAGTTCCTAGAAAGTTGTGGGTCTCATCATAAACAATTTAATAATTTATTATTATTTTAATCTGTTATTAGATGTTTGTCATCTTCATACATCTTCTTTCCTCTCAGAATCTTGTGTGATATGAAAACAAAGTATGGAAGGTGAACCATATCAGAGTTCATCCATGTGCCATGAAGGAAAACTAACATGTATATTCTGATTGCTAGGCCGGATTCTGACGTCAGAGGAACTCCACAGATGTTTGGAGAATGGTGTCAGGTGTGGAAAACACTTGGAAACAATAAACTGGGATCTTAATTCCAGTATGCAGGAGGCTGGCAAATCCCTTCTGAATATCATGTTTATGGTCCATGGAAAGAGTATGCAGAATTCTCTCACAGTATTCAGGATACAAGAGTCATATAAGCATAGTGACAGGCATTTTATTTCAATCCCTTGGAGGTGATAGACTCATGATAGTTCACAAAGCTATGTCTCCTGTGCAGAAGATCAATTCACGGCTCCCACAGCCTCAGGTAAGCAGGTTATCCCTTTTTAAATATCTTTTTTAATTAATGGAGATTCCTTTGAGTGATTTAGTTTGCTTTTTTTAAAGTGAAAAAATCTGCAAATCTATTACATTCTTAGGTGTTTTTTGTTTGTTCTGTCTGAACTAATTGCAGTAAGTGAACAGTGTTCTCTGAAATTTCACATATTAAAGTAGATTGAGAAATTACTCCAGGGGTATTATAGAAAATGGGTTGTTGTAGCTCTGGTTCAGTCAAAGTTAAAGACTGGGCCAGATCCTACGGGATTCTCTGGTAGGGCAGAGTAGCCATAAATCCAGGAATCTGGCCAACTGAGGATTTCCTCTGCATGGTGGAGTGATCTGGTGATGCAAAGGTGACACAATGCCACCTGTGCCACTCTTCCTCTCACTCTGTCTTTATGCCCTTGGTGACTCCCAGCTGCTGTAAGAGCCACTTGGGCACAAAAGTAGAACATCTCTGAGGTCTGCCTAATGTTCCGGAGTAACATAAAGATGGGTTCATAGCTACTATTTCCCTTCTCTTTCAAGCTGCACCAAGCTCAGGAGGGACATGAGCCAGGATATGGTCCCTGCTGTTAAAACAGCTCATAAAAAATAAAAACTGTAGTTAGACAAAGAATGTAAGTTAAAAGACAGTGTAACAACCATTTGCCTAATTATGAGAGTGAGTAACCAGCAAATTCATTTCTTGGTTAGAACACAAGTGAACATGCAGAGAATTCATCTTTCAGCAAATAAAAAGGTGTATGTTGACAGATGAGGCTTGTTGTTTTAAATGACCATATTAAAAATTATGCAAAAATATGATTAACTCACATATAAAACACAGCTGAAGGATATAGCAACACTCAACTGATATTACACTACAGGTTCATTTTCAAAGACAATCACTACCTAGCAATTCTGAATGCTACGAGGTTGTCACTGACATTTTGTGTACAAGAGATAGTGATAAGTGGATTATTTTAAATGTCATTCTACAGCTTCTTAGAGTTGCAAGTTAGACTTCTAATATACAGTTGTTGGTTAATACTGAATATACTTCACCAATCCTTTGTGATGAAATAATCTTCCCAAGTTGCATGCAGAAATGTCAGTTCCTTTCTTCTTAAAATACACAGTATGTGTGGAGTCATGTGTAAGTGTTTATAGAAAACTTCCCTAAGAATTGCTACTCTCCAGTCGCTTTTCATATTGTATGTTTAACACTGGCCTTGTTACCTTGGTGTTTCCCCCCTGTTAATGTTGATTAAACTGTAGAAGGTTTCTTTGCAGTTAATGAGGGGCACACTTTAAAATTTAGATCATTAACATTTAAAAAGATTTTAATTGTTAATCATAACAAATTTATACAGGTAGATTCAATTAATTGACATTTACATGTTCAGAGATCTTTTGCTGGGGCTATTCTCATCAAACTTTAAAGGTCCCAGAAGGAGTTCTCTATGCCATTCTTTCCATTTTATGTCTTCTGTTCTCTCCATATTATTTCTTTGAAAGTGCTGGGCTCTTTCTAACTGCCAGTTACTAAAATCAAATTGCTTTTAGCCTGTAACACGGAAAGGTTGGCTTCTACGGATTTACATGAAAGACCCAAATAAAATTTTAAAATGTGCATATGTCATGCATAATTGGTAAAGTGGCTTTAAAAAACATTGCATAATGACAGGTTTCAGAGTCTCTAAGGTGCCACAAGTACTCCTTTTCTTTTTAAAAAACATTGTGTTTGATCATCCCCCTCCACTGGCACAAGTGGAGGAGAACTCAAGTGGGTGCATATATGATAGAAACATGCAAAGTAGGGAAAGCAACAATTCCAAGATACGTTGCTCCATTCCCAGAGTCTGCAGAAGCCCACAGCAGATACATCCTGAGTTTGGTATCTCTATCGACTCCTTCATGTGCACAGTGGGAGGAGAAATAAACTGGGTGCAAATGAGGTGGGAGTTTGCAAAGGGTGGTAAGTAACAGCTCCTTGGAATGGGTTGTGGCAGGATGGGGATGGATAGAGACAGGGATATGACAGCTCTTTGTGGCATTGTCTTTCATCAGCTTGTGGTGGGGGATCCTAGAGCAGTGGTTTTTAACCAAGGGTCCAGGGTCTCCTGGGGGGCCATGAGCAGGTTTCAGGGGGGCCGCCAAGCAAGGCCAGCATTAGACTCGCTGAGGCTCAGGGCAGAAAGTCCCACTGCATGGCGCTGAAGCCCAGGGCGCTGAGCCCTGTCACCTGGGGCTGAAGCCGAAGCCTGAGCATTGTAGCTTCACAGGGGATCCCTGTGGTGTGAGGCCCCAGGCAATTGCCCTGCTTGTTACCCCCTAATGCCAGTCCTGGCTTTCATATGCAGAAAAACAGTGGTTGTGACACAGGTGGCCCAAGGAGTTTTTATAGCATGTTGGGGGATCCTCAGAAAGAAAAAGGTTGAGAACCCCTGTCCTAGAGGACAGTGTTTGGACACTACACCAGTGTCTGCTGCCCCAAGATCCAGGGGATGTCCTTGCTGTTCTCAGGGCATCTTCAGGTTACGGGAAAGTAAGGTCCTTGCCTTTTCTGTTAGAAGCAAAACACATTTCCACATTCTCCAGTCTGAAGGAAACGCAGGGCTTGTCTACACTTATATTTTATAGCACTCTAACTTGTTAGCTCAGGGGTGTGAAAAATCACCCCCTGAGTACAGCAAGTCTGAGCGCTTTAAAGCGCTAGTGTAGACAGCCTTCGAGTGCTGGGAGTTAATCCCCTCGTGGAGGTGGATTACCAGGAGCGCTGGGAGAGCATGATACTGGAATCTGCTGAACAGTTACCACTAACAGGTTTTTTGAGGAAGACTAGCCTTGTCCTTGAAGTTGGAGGTAGGATCTGTCTTATGGAAGATAACAACCAAGATAAATGTCTTGTGTCAGGAGCTGGGGTGTTTTTCTTGGTAGCTAGTGATTTGCCCTGCTGGTTGGATTGATCCTAGCTATGTGGCAGATAATCTAGGAAAAATAGCAACCTCACTATGATGGCACAAATCTTTGACAAGCAGGCTTACATCCTGAGCCTCTGCCTTCAGTGGTGATAGCATCCATTTTGTGAAGGAAGGATACCCTCATCTGAAAAGGGAGCAAATATGGATGAAAAATGAAATGACTTCTTCACTAAATAAGTGTCTTTTTCCTGTAGTAATATTCCAGGTTGAGAAAAATTAGAATGGAATGACTAGAGATTAATATAAGAAAAGGCAGTACATTTTTTTACACATACACATGTACACTCTGTTTTATGCATCTGATTCTGAAGTTAGAAACTGGTAAGAAGACAGGACAGTTTCAAGTATGGAAAGTGTAAAATGTACTTTTGCATTGCAGCATCATGTTACTTTAGGGTTTCTACTAACATGAAAATAAGAATATTTACTCCAGAGGGACTGAGATCTACACATAGATATTTTATGAAGGAAATAAATATTCTAAAATGCAAACACCAGAGTATGTTGGTCCTTCAAAACAGGGTCAGAGACGTGTTCATTTTTTAGAAGTGTTGGTGTTTTTTAATGTATATCACTACAAACACTGAGCCTTTCATGATAAAATAACTACTGTGTTACTTTTGCCAGTTGAAAAGAAACATACAGAGCTCCTTTTTGTTTCTAAAGATCACAAGATTTCTATAAATAGTGTAATGAGGCTTTGCTATATTGGGGAAGATGGAAGTTTTTAAAAAGTTGATTTATTCTATCCGGACCGCACAGAGGAGACCACCAGAATAGCATCTGACTGACAAGTTAAGTCATGTTACTGTTAATGAAGATAATTTCCTCAAGATGAGCAAAGCCATAGCAATGCTTTTATTAAGGCAAATGCACCTTTTCTTCAGTTGGTCATTGTCTCTTTACCACCAAAATATATTTAACAAAACACTTGGGGGACCATATTGTGTCTGGCCTTAGCAGGGATGTGCAAAGGGATAGAGGTACAAAGTGCTGTTCACAAGAGCCAGGGACATTTGCAGACCCTGCACTCTTCTGACTACCATCAGCTAGAACCGCTGTGTGCTCTAGGCAGGCTAAAAAGGGAGCTGGAAAGATTCAGAGCCATTACCTTGCAGCTCTCTAGCACATATACGCACACACATTAGATAGTGGAGGTGTTGTATTATGCTCCTTTGTAATGAGTAGTGTAATGGGCTGCTTCTCTTTGTGCACCACAAACTCAGAGAGTCATTGTGCCTAACTGTGTTATAATGCATCCTGGAATTCCTTACGGCCCCCAAAGCAGGCCTGTGCCCTAACGGTTAAATCTGGTTTTGGTTGCCCAGCCATTAATTTTGATACACATTTGGGTTTTTTAGGCAAGAATCTAATTGTACTTCGTGCCTCCAAGTAAAAATTGTCAAGCTACATTTGCTCTTTGAGTGGTTTCTAGACTGATGTGAGGTAAAAGCAACAAAGAGCTAAACTGCAATAATGTACAAAAAAAGAATATAGACAATGGAGTCCCTAAAAGGAATTTTTTCTCCATTTGTTTGCAAATAATATGCTGTTCATTGTGGGCCTTATTCTGATTGCAATGAGGTATTGAGCATCCTCCATTGCTGTTGACTTAAGTGGGAGCTTAGATTGCTTAGAATCTCAGAGGATTGATCCGTATCAATTAGCAGCCACAAGGTTTCCAGTTTAAAGATTATATGTGTGCATGGCAACAGGAGGTTAGAACAATTTCTGTAGCTTCAATTCTTCATTCAGCTCCTCCTGTTGCAATCAGTACTGGTGATAGATACAGGTTCAACTCTGCCATTTCTTAGAATTTGCAGTGGTGTTGTTCAAGATTAAAATTCCAAGAAACATAAGAAAAGAACAAGGGGTGTAACTTATCAGGGAGGATTCTCCCAAACTGAAACCTGGAGACTTGTAGCTGTCATTCTGCTGCATTGCTGTAGTGTCAGCAAAGTGATTCCTTTGAAAAGTGAGATTTTTACAAAGTTGGGGTGGGACTGCTTTAAAAAAATATTTGTAAATATATAATAACTTTTTGCTCTGTGTGTGTGTGTGTGTGTGTGTGTGTGTGTGTGTGTGTGTGTGTGTGTGTGTGTGTGGTGACTTAAAAAGGAAAGCAAACAAATACCAGAGAAGAGTGAGCAAACACACACAAGTACTCCTTTTCTTTCTAGAAAAGTGTTTGGGCATAGTAAGCAGGAGGATTCACAGCAGATTGAAGTTATCTGTTACTCTTTTCTTAAAGCACTATTGTAACTAGGGCTGTCAAGTGATTAAAAAGATTAATCATGCAATTAAAAAAAATTGCGATTAATCACACAATTAATTGAACTGTTAAACAATAATAAGAATACCATTTATTTAAATATTTTGGATGTTTTCTACATTTTCAAATATATTGATTTTGGTTGCAACACAGAATACAAAGTGAATAGTGCTCACTTTATATTTATTTTTGATTACACGTATTTGCACAGAAACCCCCCACAAAAGAAATAGTATTTTTCAATTCACTTTATACAACTACTATAGTGCAATCTCTTTATCATGAAAATTGAACTTACAAATGTAGAAATAGGTATACAAAAAACTGCATTCAAAAATAAATCAAAAATAGTACACACTTTGATTTCAGTTACAACACAGAATAGAATATATATGAAAATGTAGAAAAAACATCCAAAATATTTAATAAATTTCAATTGGTATGTTGTTGTTTAACAGTGCAATTAAAACTGTGATAAACAGTGATTAATTTTTTTAACAGCGAATTTTTTTTAGTTAATTGCGTGAGTTAACTGCTATTAATCGACAGCCCTAATTGTAACCAATGTTAAAGTGACATTTGTGAAATATAAAATAATTAATGCAAAATTTTACTAAATGTCTTCATTTCCCTTGGAAAAGAATCATATATTTTTGTGATTGCAAAACCTTGAATCTGCGTGGGCCAACTTGTCATTGTGCTCTCAGGTTCCCAACTGCATGTGTAGTTATGCAGTCGGTGCATCCAAATGCACGGTTTTGGCCATGTCATGGATGTGTGCGTGTGTTTGTGACCATGTCCAGCCTTTGATATCTTAGCCCTGTGTGTTTAAATTTAATCTCAATGTTTGTTAGAGTTTTTTTGTTTGTTTGTTTTTGTTTTATTCTTCCAAACTAAGAGAATGGGACAAAGCCAAAAGAAGTCAATAGGGAGTCTTTCAATTGAGCTCAGTGGGTTTTGTATTAGGCCCATAAAATTTAGTTTTACTGGACATACAGCATTTTCATAGTGAAAGATGGAAATTAATATGGTACTCTTTTAAAGACTAGACTCCTCTGATAAAAAATAAAAAACGCCTGTGCTCTGATTTCACTCTTAGGACTTGAGGCCTGAGTCTAGCTCAGAGAGGCCTACCTAAAACTATATTCAAGCTGATTGTATTGCATTGCTATTCTAATTTCCAATTTGGGATTTTGCTACATAATCTCTATTACAGTGTATATAATCTTCATGAAACCCAAAGTCTTCATATAAACTTTATGGATTTCCCTCCATGTGTCTTTGCTAAACTGAGATGTGTCTTCTGGCTGAGCAGTAGAGACATTAAATTACTGAGTAAATCTATACAGCGTTGTAATGTCACTGTATCTTTTTCAAAGACCATCTCAAATTTTGTATGCTGTCGCTTTGATCCTTTTCATTTAATTCTAAGTACACTTGTTATTATAGTAACTGTTGTTTGTATGTTATTTTAGCTTTTTACTTAAGTAGCTATTTAGCAATTTAAATGAAAATGTAATTAGCTTACATCTGTTTTACATACATGTAATACCACGCAGATGTATACTTCTATTAAAGCCATATTTTCTTTCTGGCAAAAAGTCATGAAAACAAAATTGTACCAATCATATGATACATCTTTTTTTTTAACACAAAATTAGTATACACAAAATGTATGTTGTGATGGTAACAACATTCTATATTTATGGGGGGAGACAAAGTGAAAAGCTAAAATAAGAGGATTGGTATATCATTCAGTGACACTAGTGTAAATCCAGAGGCACTCCATTGAAGTTAGTTATGATTAATTACAAAACTCATCATCCTTAATAACCCTTCTCTTTATGAGCTAAATACTATTCTCTGGAATTCCACTGAAGTCTATAGAGTCCCTCTGGATTTATACAAATGTAAATGACAATAATATTTGGCTGTTAGTGAGATGAATTACTAAAAATGGTAAATTTTCTGTCTATTGTCCTGATCTTACAAGTTACAGACCACCCTCAACGAGCTTTAAAGGAGATGAGGAAGGATGTTCTTGTGTTTTATGTCATGGACAAGGACACAGAAGCTTTGTGTTCAGTTCCCCACTCTGCCACAGACTTCCTCTGTGACCTTGAGGAATCACTAAATCTCTGTGTGAATCAGTTCTTCCATCTGTACAACCAGGATAATAATACTTCCTTTCTTCCATCCTTCATCTGACTTTTCTATTTAGATTCTAAGCTCTTTAGGACTGTGTCTTACTATGTGTGAATACAATGCCTAGCACAATGGGGCTATGGTCACTCGGCAGCTCGCTGAAGGCACTCGGTATCTTGTAGGACAGGTCCCTTTATCTGTCTCTGGAATATCCAGTTTATCTGTTTGGAACAAACTAACAATGGCCTAAAAATGCTAACAGTTACAATGTTTATTCAATAATATATTACACTGCACTTCATACTGGTAAATAATATTCTGAAACCTGCATTAGTGAGATAAGGCAACTCTGATTTATTTGTTTATTTAATCTATTTTGAATGTATACTCACATAATTTCTCCTACTTGGAACAAGTGAATACTTTAATAACTTGCTATTGTTTCTGTACATGTCAGTATTCAACTCTCTGCCTATTCAGAGAATAATTTTAAAGGAAGCTTTTTCTTGTATTTCTTTCTTTTGTATATGTAAGGCGCCAGTCATGCAGCTGCATGTGTAAGTGAGGCTGCATACAGGCACGTGGTTGTGTCCATCTCATGGAGCTGCGGGGACAGAATCTAAATTTAGGTTTCCCCTCATTATTTCATTATTAAATAGTTTAGGGCCAACTCTTGCTGCCCTTCAGTGGGAGATTTGCCTGAGTGAGGACTACAAGGTTTGCCCCTGAAGATTGTTTAAACTCTCCACTTAATGCATGGGCAAGAGGAGGCCACAAAAGGTCAGTTTTATGGGATTGTTTCTCATTACAGTGGTTCCTGGTAGCTCTGCTATGCAAAGTTTGTATTTCAGGAGTTTATAATATGGTGTCTCCTTGAGAGCCGTTAAGACCTATTGAGGCAATTCCCATGTAATCCAATGAGACATTTTTCTTTTATCTTTTTTTTAAATAATCAACATTATAATGCACAGAGAATGAAATACAGAAAAGTTTATTAAAATAATGTAAGGAAGGGATTGAAAGCTGAGACACTGGGTTGTAGCCTGACCTTCCTGCGTAGAAATGCGTGACAGGGGAAAAACCCACACACACTTGCATGATCCAGTGCTTTTCCGTTTGTGGAGATCCATGGCATGCTCCCCTCATACAGGCAGAGGCAGACACATTGGCCTCTAGGTCTGGTATTAGACTAAGATTGGTGGCTATGTATTTTTAAAATATTTGGGTCTTAACTGTCTGTGTGTGGCACAAAGCCACATGCTTGGCACTGGGAGTATGACTCACTTTCTGTGCTACCACTGCTTATCAGTATGTGTTAGTTCTCTGTGACCTCTCTGATGGTAGTCACAGAATAGGTTGACAAATTATATTAAGGATAACTCTGTATTGTTACATTGCAACTGGCCATATGATTTACAGTGGCTTTAGGTAGGACCATGCTGTATATAGGGGCTTGCACAGAGTTGGTAAATAAAGCTACTGTTAGCTACATGGTGATGGCAAGCACAATTGTTACCTACTTTGCCTTCCAAACTGTTTCCCATTTCAACATAATTTTTCCAGTTACTGCTCAATTGCTCCCCTCTGCTCCTGACAACAGAATGGAACTTAGTGCACATTGTCCATAACTTGTCCTTTTTTGTGTGTAGGTATTACAACACTTGTGGTAAATAAAGTTACTCTGGTGCATTGAGGTGGGTTAAGGTTTCAGTCTTAACTTGGATTTTTGTGGCTTTTGATCAGTTAAGCCACACCCTTAACATTTTAACACATTTTTTGCCCTTTTAACAGATTTTTGCCATCCCCCCCCTTTTTTTTAACTTTTGTGGTATAAATAAAGCTGTTAGACATGTTTTCGGATGGTGTGGTAGGGCAAGGGGGGACAGAACCCAGCTACACGATTAATCACAGTTATTAAAATGGTTATGTAGCATGTAACATCTTTGCATTTGTGTTATGACAATTCTCTTTGTTGATGAGGTAAATGAGTATGAGTATCTGTTATAGCTGCCAAAGTCAGGAAAGAGCTGTGAAACCTGGACACAGTATCAGATCATGTTTCACCGACAGAACAAGATTGATTTATTGTGTTACATCAGGGTTAGATGGACCTAGTACTGCTTCACCACATGCTATTTCATTCCCTTGTCTATTAAGTATGCAAGTACAAACAGCTTTAACACAGTTCTTTACCTAGAAACAAGCCTGGGGCTTCATCCAAATACTTGTAACATATGAAAATTGAGCTGCTTTGAACTTGTATGTTTTTGATAACTGCTTGGTATGCTTCCTGGAGGATCACCTGTAGGCTTTTCTTTCCAAATTCTAATCCCTTTGATTAAGTGCCAGACAGATAGCTCTCATTGAATAACTCCAGTCTCATAATTCTTCCTTCATTCAGAGTTGAAAGGGAACTGCTCGAGCTTCAGTAGGTAACTCCTCAGATTTAGTTAAAGTAAGTCAAACACTTAGAACAAAACAATTTCAGTTTATAAAATAGGGTTCAGATGAGCTACTGAATGTTTACATACCACTTGCTGCCAGAAGCTGTAGGATGAAAAAACAAAACCATTTTTTTAGCAAGTAGGATTAGGAAAAGGAAAACTTTGAGAAGCAGAAGTTTAAAAGACAACTTGGCATGAAAATTTAAGCCTAAGTGTAGGAACATAGTTACTTTGCCTGACTGTTCTTGTTCTCTTTTCTACAAAATCAGGCTTTAATGCTGAGCTAAACATTCCATCCCCTCTCCAACCTCTTCCTCTCCCCCTTCTCCCCTCCCCAAATAACTACCACAATATGGAGGAAGGGAAAACATCCTTGTTCTTTTTATCTTTACAAATGTGCCTGCTGGGGACTAATGTAAACCAGCTCAAGATGTTTCTATTTAAAACAGTTTGCAGCACCAGAGGGTGATGGGGAATTAAAAATAAAGTGACATGCTGGCTGTTTGTCTCCTAAGAATACTGTTATATCTGATATTTGTATGGATTTCTAATATATATATGCATGCACACCATTTTGAAAGTTAGGCAAATTGCCCATTGTCACACATAATGAAATGTCTTCCTTTATATAGCATTCACTGTACATTCACCCACCAGATGAGAATGTTTCTGACGTGAAGAATATTGGTTCATCTTAATTCTGATGCAATAGCAAATAGAGCAGTCTAGTTAGATAACTCACAATAATCGCACAAAACTAATTCAGATGATGCACATTTTTTGTGGCTGCTTTCATCCTGAAGGATCTCAAAGCTCTATGAGTCCACATCCTGAAAAATAGTGCAAAGCCCAAGGATGCAGGCTCTGGTTGTAGGAAAATGCAAGCGGATGTCGCAGAACTGGAGAATAACATTTTTTAGTCTCGGCATGATGTATCTGGATAAGCTGTCTATGAACTGTGGACACTAAAGTGTGGCACAGAGGAACTAGCAGACATAGTCCACATACAAAGGGTTTTGGTTCTACTGGCCACAGCTGTTGTTGCTGGCCTGATCCAAAGCCCACTGAAGTAAATGGGAATCATTTGACTGATCAGGCACTTAATGGCCTTTGGTAGATCCATTCTGTAAGCATCCATGTGTATCTGATCTGAGGGCACGAAATGCAATTGCTGAGTTCTGTTCCCTCACTCTTCTAGCATTACAGCAGTAATGTGTCATTTCTGCAACTTTTTGGACCTACAGACTTGTGCTGGCTGGTTGGAGATAAGGCCCAACTGCTAATGTGAATGGAAATCTGACAGAAGTTTACAGCATACAAACAGTATTGTCAGCCCCAGATGTTCAAAAATCATGAGTGAGTTTACCCTTAAAATCATGAGATTTATTAAAAAAAAAATAGTGGTTCTTTTTATTTGACTTCTGGTTTTTGAGTCTTACACTTAGGTCACTTTCCCAAGCTTTTCTCGGCAGCTGTGTGGTTTTACTTTTAAAAAAATGTAGACTGAGATTTTCATATCATAACATGACTTCAGGAGCTGGGGACTTCAGAAAAAAAACCAAATATCAGAGACTTGCAATAAAATTGGCTTCTCTGATGCATTAACGCTGCACAACAGTTAAGGCGGGCAGTGAAAAAAAATAGTGTTCAACTTGAACTGCAGAGGGGACGTTTATAGGCAGAATGCAATAGAAAAGCTGGAACTTTGCAAGGATCCCAGGGCCAATACCCCTACTAATGCAAAAAGTGCTTCAAGTTATTAAATGCTACAAATTATCAGGATGTCAGTCTTACATCTCATCCAATATATGTTACCTCCAGCAGAACAACCCCCCATCACACTAAGGCTGATCTTCAATACTGGGAGATCGACACTGCTGCAATCGATGCAGCAAGGATAGATTTAGTGAGTATAGTGAATACCCGCTAAATCGACGGCAGAGCACTTTCCTGTCAACCCTGGTATTCAGTTCCCTGAGAAGATTAAGGTAAGTCGATGGAAAGCGTCTCCCATTGACACAGTGCAGTGAAGACACCCTAGTAAGTCAAGCTAGGCTACGTCAACTCCAGCTACATTATTCACATTGCTGGAGTAGCGTAACTTAGGTCGACTTACCCCCGTTGTGAAGACAAGCCCTTCATCAATGCCTCTCATTGAGTCACCAAACACCAGTCACTTCTTCCAGAAACCAAAGCCAAATGTCATCTGTCCATATACTAACTGGGTTTGAGTCGGCTAAGCTTGTGATATTGGACAAGATCTTAGTCCTGATTTATGATTGGAGTCCTTGACTAGCTTGATAAACGAACCCAGTAGATCTTCAGATTTCCATAGTTAATGACAACTTGAGGGTTCTTCCTGTAAATAAGGTAATAATAACAGTAGCTCTGGCCAAATAAACTTGGAGGCGGGAGGCTGAAGGCTGCATGTTATTACCTCATTAACAAGAAACTCCATTAAGTTATTATTACTGTATAATGTGTTCTTTGTCTTATCACCTCTGCGCTCTGATCAGCTAAGATATTTAATGAAATAGTAATAAATGTAAAAGAAATTACAGATAGCTAATCAAGACTATAAATAAAATAAAGAAAACAAAAGGGTTTTATATGTGAACATATACCGTTAAAATAGCATGAGATTCAGTATGTTTTTAACACAAAAGCTTTGGAATGAAAGCAAAAGTTTATGATTCATTTTATTATACCTGTAAATCTGAAACCATAGCTATAGTTTTTAATTTTTATTTTGCCACTGTAACTATTTTTATACTCTTTTTATTGCTGGCTGGACCAAGGTTTAAAATAACCTCTGCTGGGAGCCTATGCCCCATTAGTCTTCTGTAATAAAATGTTGAACCAGGCTAAACTAAAACACAAAGCCATAAAAGCAATTAAGAGTGATTTTTTGTAGATAACTGCTAATATGAAATACAATTGCTATTTTTATTAAAGGATTTAGGGAAAGCAGCACAACAATTTATAACAAAATAGGTTATTTTACATTTTTCATTTCTGTCTCTCACTCTGCCTCACTGTCGTACCAAAAAAAAAAAAAATCTTTCAAGGCCCCTGAAATAGTCAACTCCTACTTTTAAAATGTGCATCATGTTACCATAAACTTCCATCTCTGTTTTATGTGTGGAATGTTATGATGTCACATAAGAAAGTGTTTCTTCCCAAAAAGCATTATTTCTGAATGAAAATCTGGTTGATGTTTTATAAGAGTGATAAAAAGTAAAGCTGTGCTTTGTGCTTCAATAACAGCAGGATTTGTAGGACATAGACATAATCTACAGGGCAATTGTCTGAGCACAAAGCATAGCATCTCATTATCTCATAGTTCCTTAAAAACTATAAACACAGTTGACAGATGTTTCTCTAATAGTATAATAATAGCTTCTTTGTGATTATTAGATTAAGCTTGTAATAACTTAGGAGGAGTGCTTGAGCTTTGTATTTATTAAAGCTGGAAACAGAATCTGCTATGTTAAACTTGGACAGGCTGTAGTTATTTTTATGTTTGAAGCATTAAGGAAGACTTCTTTTAAAATTAACTTTTTATTATGATTTAAACAAAGCATAGCATGAACATGTTACCTCATACTCCTGTAACCTGCAAATGGAAAACGCACACTTGAGGTTATCATTTAATATGGGGGAAAGGAGTAAATGACCAAAATCATCTTTCACGCTTGAGAGTGTGAAGGTTGCCATGACTGTAATGTGTGGAGTTCGCTTTGCTTATCAAGACTCAAATTTTCTAAGAGGCCTGAAACTGCCTTCTAAATTTCTACAGAGACAAATCAGTTAGTTAGAGGCGATATCTTAAACAGGCCATTTGTACCTCAAAATGTGACTGCTGGGACCCTCAAAAGCTTGGGGCAGCAAAAGCTTGGCTATACAAATTTAGAAATGTTTTAGCTAAGCTTTGAGCTAATATATTTACATTTCTCAAATAAACTGTGATCTATAGTGTGCGAGTAAACATGAGGACATGTTTGAGAAAAGATGATGTAATATGTGGGATTGGGGACTGTGTCTTTAAGCCCTGAGCTTTACAGACAGACAGGGCAGGATGCCATGAAGCTCTTGTTACGCACACCCAGTTGGAACTGGACACAGAATAAATATTTCTTGCAAGCACATTAAGTACTGAGTGATCACTGGACACCATGTAATATACTTTGTCTTTAAGGGTATCACTAGACTAAGGACTGTATTGTAGCTTTAGAAACCACTGACACAAGGAGGGAGCATGGAGGGCCACAGCAGTGAACCAGCACTAGTGGCTGGAGGCATTCAGTGTGTGCAGGACAGAGGCAGACAGAATGTCTCCTTGAGCCCACGGGTAGCAAACGCTGGTCTTGTCAAGACTAGGAAAGGCTATAACTCAAAGTGCTAAAATTGACCTTAAATGGTTGTCCTGTAACTATACTACAAAAAGTGCGCAAGGTGGGTTTAGCTGATTTGTGTTACCTAATCCTGACTTAACTCAACCTTTTTCCTAGTGTGGAAGCCAAGAGAGCAGCAGCTGCATATGCCCGTTGGAAGGGTGCAGTGTATATTACCTCATTGATAGGCCTAGGTGCCAACATTTCTAGAATAGATATGGGGCATTACCCTGCCCATCCACACTCTGGCTGATGCTGCTGACAATGCTAACAATCCTTCTTGGTACATAATAACTCCAGAGCTCTGGGGAGGACCATACATTGTACAAAAGGACGTGCTCCCCTGCAGTAAAGCTCACCAGATGTTAGATGGTGTAGCGCAGGGCAGGAATCCTAGCACTTTTGAAGGATGCAATAATAGTGACAATGCTAGCAGCACTCATCCTTACATTCAGACAGCAAAAACCAACCTTATTATGGCTGCCTCTTGCATGTGCATGGGGTAGAAATAGGTGTCTTGTTTCCGTTTCTGCTCCTGCACAGTTTTGCAGGAGCAGCCATAATTTGGTCCAAATTCTCCATTTTATTTCCAAATGGTGTTGACTAGCAAGTAATATATTTCAGATTAAAAGCAAATCTGTTAAGCAAAAATAGGAAGTTAGAAAGGGCTAAAAGACTTGCAGAAATTCCAGTGATTCCATTAGAATCTTTCAAATGGTCTGTATGGTTGTCTGCATTTCTCTCTTGTAGAGCACCAGTAAGCCAGGGGAAAGTGCTCCAATATCTAGTTCCAAAATCTAGTTGCAAACTCAAACCAGTAACATCCATTTTAAAATGGAATTTCCACTAGGTGAGTATCACCTACAGCCTTAAGGGCCATGGTTTTTTAAAAAGCCTAGTTTTGCACGTACAATCAAATGTAGGTGCAAATGATAGAATGTCTGACAACAAAATACCTGATTTGCAGGCATATTTGTAAAGGTCATCGTGCCCATGCTCTAATTTTGTACCTGCAGTTTTGTTCCAGCAATGAATTCTGGGCTCAGATTGGCTGGCTCCCAAATGACTGAGTCCTCTTGAAAATCTGACCCTATATATATATATATGTAAACAGAAACAAATTATAACCCTGGTGCAGCAGATAAACACTGAGTCAGCAATATCCTCGATTTGTGTAACCATAGCCATCTCTAGCCAGTGTCACACCCCATGTTTGGAATGCGCTTAGTCACAATGTGAAGCGCAAGGTTGCAGTCACCTTGCACACTGCCAGTGGACATGCCCTCCCCAAGAGCCCTGCATTAAGATCTACACCTACCGTATAGTAAATTTTGCCTCTGGCATTTTGTAAGGCACTGGTAACATTTCAAGATAAGTTATGTAGCTATGAAATAAATCTTTCTCTGGAAACTTGTACAGTAGCTATTGGCATAAGAATCTAGCCTTCACTTAAAATCAGAAGCATATTACGATCACTACCCATGTCACTCAGAAATCATTATGTGGATTTATACAGTGATTCATATTTTAGAGAAAAGGAGTTCTGGGATTTTATTTCTTTTAGCTTAGCCCACTTCAGAAATGTAGCAAAAAAAAACAATAAAAGATTTTAAGTGTAAAATAATGTGTAGAACTCTGGTGCATAAATCCACTTCATAAATAATGGTGTTTGTGTTCATAACTCATCTGGCACAGCTTTGAATTGTACCCCTGAAATAACAAGTGTCCAGAAGGCTGAAATAGATGTAGTTTAATGATAGAAGAGATCCATTTTCAAAATGTTCCTAGACCAGTAAGTCTACACCAGATCAGCCTCCTGAAGAGACCCCTGAGGGGCAGAGTGGCTGGCTGACAGCCTCTGACCACTCAATAGACTGTCAGAGGCATCTGTCCAGTCTCCAGAATAGTGGTGGAGGAAAGGATGATTTTTAATAATAAATGGGGGTGTATGTACATAGAGTCCTGCAAGTGGTGTCACATTTGAATAACTACATGAAACAAAGCCTCCAAAGGAACCATGCTAGTGCCATCCACAGCATACTGAATCTTGATGCATTTAATTCATGTAATCCATACAAAGTGAGCACAACCATATAAAACTGAAGAAACAAATATTCATTCTGGCAGCATTATATGGGAGCATTAATTTACTGTGCTATGCAGAGCCGTCCCTTGGGTACAGAGAATCAGGGCAACTGCGGGAGGTGAGGGGGAGGCCGGCAGGCGAGAGGGGTGAGAAGGCAAACAGGCAGGCAACTGGCAGGCGGGTGGAGGGGGGGTGTAGGCAAGGAGAAGCCCCCCTACCAGAACCTCTCTCTCCCTCCAGTGCCTCCTCCCACCGGCAGGCCCCACCAATCAGCACCTCCCGCTCCCTTTCAGCTCCTACTGTAGATCAAATGTTTCGCAGTGTCCAGAGGTGCTGGGCGAGGAAGAGAGGGTGGGGGTGGGGCCTTTGTGGAAGGGGTAGAGTGGGGGTGGGGCCTGGGCAGAGACTGGGCGGAGACTGGGGGAGCACCCCCTGGCAGATTAAAAACTCAGTGCCTATGTCCCGGGCCCTTCCCCCACTGCCCCAGGGATGGCCCTATGCAATCTCCAAAATTATGTGTTGGGTATTTTAGCTGCTGCTTTATGCTTTGAGGAAGACGCTCATATAGGTGGCATAATGACCATATGATACAATTTTCTGTTTTCATTTTAAGAGTTACTTTAAAAATACCCAAACAAATCTGCTTTTCTAGAATAGTGAATGGGAATTATTTTGTACAATGACAGACAGTTTTGCTCAGCTCCTCCCTCTGAGACAGCTCTGGCCAGTTCTCAAGAATCTTCATATTGTTTGGGTTTTTTTTAATATGTTATCATTTGGCATGCCATTCAGACCAGTGAGAGGTTGTGTCACTGCTTGCCCTGTAGCTGCAGGTGCTTTAAATACTCTGCTGCTGTGGCTCACAGCCCAGACACCAACAGCCAGCAGACAAGCATTCAGTTCCCTCAGTGTCTGTGTGCTGTGCAGCCCTGGTTCAGCACTCTAACCCCAGCAACCTGCTGAAAACACAACAGCCCCATGTTGGTCTCCACCATCCCTACTTACTATTTGCAGGGTGACCCCAAAACAACCCCACTCCCAAATTTCTCCTGAAGTGTCCACCCCTCCTGGAACACTTAGAGAATTAATAAGGTTTGTTGCTCCTTAAAAGAGACAAAAGCACTGCTTTTTACTTTAACCGGGATTAAAATCACTTCAGTTCAAACTCAGAACTGGGTTGGTTTAGATTAAAAGTAAAACAAGTGTATTAACAAAAAGAGAAAGGTGTTATGTAAATTCAAGTGTAAGGGATAAAGACACAATGGTGACAAGCAAATAAGAGGAAAGTAAGTGGTGTAGTGGCTAAGACTTAACTCATTAAGGTACAGCCTTGGCTCAAGGTAGATTTCTTACCAATATTTTTCTTTCAAGACTTGGCTGACTTTTCCTAAATCAGGACCTTCCACAGAAATACAAGATGCTGGGTTCCCTTGTCTTCCTGGGTGAAAGATCATTGCCTAAGCAGATTTTTCACCTATATTCAGTTCCCAGAAACTTCAGCCTCCTTAGTTGAGGGATCCATCCTTCTTAGCTTGGCTCCCTGTGTCTTCCCAGTGATGGACTTCTTCTGTCTCCTTATAGCTTCCCAAGCTCACTGTTTTGTCCTCTGTCTCAGGATGATCACATGCTGTTCTTCCTTTTCTGTGACTTCTCATCCTCCTGCTTATTTGTACATACATCAGGTTTCCATTGTTTCGATTCCACAATGCTACCTTCCCTCCTGACTGGGAGAAAACCTATTTCTCCTTGTGTCTGGTGACAGGCTTGAAAGCATAATATTAGTCTGAATCGATATTGCCTCATATAATACTAATATATACATTTCACAATGATCTTAGTCACGAGTGTATCATTAGCTTTCAGAAAAGACCTTTCTTGATCCACTTTTAAAATACAATATTACATACAGTCAGTTGGTTCAATTATTTATCATTTGTGGTTCAGGCCCCCTTTTGTAGTCCCGTAAACCATTGAAATGTACTCTCAGATAAAATTCCTTTTCTCTTCCTGGGAAGAGACTCCATATGACCTGGTGGAGACTTCATGCTAGTTCCTCTCTCACTGATAATAGTTGACTCATTACCTCCTCCCCTTGATGGAACTTGATGGCTTTGTTTACCTTTTATATACCTGCATCTTTATTGTCTCTGCCTGGTGACCAGGCTGGTCAGCCAAGCAAATACACAATCCATTGTCTAGGGCAGACTGGGCTTATACATTGCTTGCCAAACACATTTCAAGAACATAATTCTAGCACATATTCATAATTCTTTGTACACACCCTGAACATACATCACACAAGAATATTACTGATCAGTAATTTATTAGTTTTCAAATGATATATTACATCACATTTTACATAAATATTGTGATACAGTTGTTAGATGTAGTGAGTAGTCACACTTGACAAGAGTTGCTGACAAAGAGTAGTAAACTACCAATGGGTTCTTTATCACAACATGGTATTTCTATTTTTTTGTGAAAACTTTCTGTATGGTTAGGAGATTATGTTGCATGAGATTTACTTATCACACATTTTTGACATTTCAAGTTTAAGCAACTTGTGGAAAAACTTAAATGGTAAATATGTTCATAGAAGTAAAAAGGTAAAAAGTAAAAAGAAGTAAAAATTCTGTGAGAGAATTTTTTTCATATTTCAGAGAAGTGAATGGCCATGATGATGGGGATATTGGAAAGAAAAAATGGTTATCATTCCATAGTGAAAACTCACTTTAGTTATGGATCTTTCTCTACTGTAGTTATTAAATCAGTTTAACAAATACATGTTTACTACTTAGTTAATTTTTAAGATTGCAAAGCACATTCAGACTTTCTTGAAGGATACTGTGCATTGGAAAGAGAGGTTGTGTTGATTAAAGGAGATGGAAGCTTTCAGGTAGCTTATTAAAAGTATTAATTTGAAGCCAATGATGCAGAGTTTAAGGTATACAAAAGTCACACATTTAGGGCTTTATATTAGGTGTGAAGACTTTCCATATTGCCCCACTCCTTCTTTATGACCTCTCCTACGAATCCCAGCATATGGTTGCCTTCCTTACATATTCCAAACAACAGGTGTGGATTTGGCAGTGGTGCTATATTTTAGTCTGCACTGGGAGCCAGCACCTTTCTATTTAAAATTCCACATACTTTTGATTTTCTCTGTGTGGAGAACTGCAGACTGGATTACACATAAGGGGTGAAATCCTGGCCTCATTAATATCAATAGGAGTTTTGCCATTGACTTCAGTGGGGCCAGGATTTCATCCAAGATATGCACAGAGATTGGGTCCATCATGGATACAGAGCTGCACATGCTGCTAGAGGCAATGCCTCACCATGGGATTGTCAGAAATGTAAGGCCATATCTACATTAAAAAGTTAGGTCAACCGAGTTGTGTCACTCAGGAGCATGAAAAATTCACACCCACTGAGCAACATAGTTCAGGCTCCCTCCCTGCCAGTGTAGACAGCACTAGGTTGACAGAAGAATTCTTCCATCAATCTAGCTACCACCTCTTGGAGAGGTTCATTAACGACGGTGACGGGAGAAGTCCTCCCATTGCCGATACTGAAGCACTACAGTGCTGCTGCTGCAGAATTTCTAGTGAAGACATAGCCTGAGTCAGAATTTGGAGGAAGTGAATTAACAACCTTATAGAAAGTGAGCTAAAGGCCAAAGACCCATCACTTGAGAGTGGACAGACACAAATATCACATAGATGTTGGTGCTATTCTGGTATTCGTTGTTTTTGTAATCATTCACATCACTAGCCAGCGCTAGACTATGACAAGTATTTATATCATGATTCACAAGGTGGTTGCTTACAAATTGACAACAAATGGTGGTACTGTTTTTGGCAGCTTCAGATATTATTGACTTAGCAATGACAAATGCAGTGGTGGGTTTATATTGCCCTAAAAAAACCAACCTTTTACCCATTTTACTTTGCATAAATAACAACATAAAGGTCATATGGGAAGAAACCATTGTCTCTGTTTAGAATGAAAGAAGTCGTCTGTGCTACTGAGCGTTTCTCAGTAAAAATGATCTTTTTAAAAAATTGTGAGACTGCAGGATGCTGGAGCTTGGATAAGCCAAGCTCAGTTTGACTTTATTTTGGTTTGCAATATTCTGCATTCACACTAGTCCTTCATGCACAATAACCCCCATTACACACCCTTTGGGCTCCCTATTTATGTCCAACAGCTACACAATTAACACATTGTTAAACTGCACACCTGTGGCAGCTTTATTGTCAGACCACTGCACTGCAGCTGTTAACTGCCCAACATTACACCAGCAGTCTGGATAGGAGATGGTGAAACATCCCATTTTAAAGCTATGTAAATATGAAACATTTTGTGTAACTATTAAACATTAAAGTTCTTTTTATCTTAAAGTAGTTTAAGGGTGACCTATGAACAGGTACAGAAAACTGAAAATGTACCTAAATTTGCTTAAAATCCTACTAACTAGATGGGGGGCAATCAGCACAAGAAAAAAAAATGTAGTTTAACTGACCTTGATTTTTTTCCCCTCTGGAATCTTTTTGCTGCTTCCTGGTTCACTGAAGTTACCCTAGTACCCATCATTCTATGACCTCACATATTCATAGGTAGTATTGAGCCTTCTAGTAGTTAGGATGTCTCATGCTGAAATTTCTTCAGTGAACCAAGTAGTATGCAGAGAAATTAAAGTGGGGGGGGGAATGTTTTTAAAAGGTTAGTTTAAACTATTTTTTTGTGCTGACTGCCCGCAACAGAGTGTTCAGTGAGATCATTCACCGCAGAGATTTGTGCAAACTGTAATTTACATTTTAATTGTTGCTTTTTGACTTACCTTTGAAAAGAGAATGGAAGCTGGTTGCATAGTAAAGAAGAAAGTTGGTCTTGTGGTGAAAGCACTGAACTGGGGGATGTGGTTCAATTCCTGGCTCTATCAGATTCCCTGTCTCCTTGGGCAGATGTGACTAGGCAGTTTATTAGCACGTATACTGTAAGGAGCCGTCCTGCAGTGGCAGAAGAATAGACAGGATTATTTAGTCAATCTTTTGTCTCTAATATATATGCATATGGCATATTTAATGTCAGATTTATTCAGTCTATGGATATTTGAAAGAAAAGTGTCTGGTAAATCTATTGCAGCTGGAGGCAGAAGTAGAAGTAGTGAGTACATAATGGGCCAATGGCTACCTTCAGGCAGAACTTGGACCAATATCTTAAAAAGGAAACTAGAAGATTACAGATTCTGAACCCATGAACCAGTATTTGGTGTTGCTGTTTTACAGACCCTGCAAAGATTCTGTAACAAAACACAATTGCATGCTATGTATTAGTGATTAGGATGTGGTAAGATAAGGTCATGGAACTGCTAATTAATATTTTAGAAGTTATTTTGTATGACAGTGTGGCTTAATTGACAACATTCTCCTGGTATTAGGAAAGAATACTTTAGAATCTTGCACAGGGCTGCGGGGCTTCTCTGTGGAGTCATCAACATATCAGGTGCTTGAATATAATTACTGCTAAATCATACGAACAGAGAGAACCTTGTTAGATCCAGCAGGATATAAGAGGAGTTGGGTTATCTCTCTGGGCACAGGGAGCTAAGGTCTGGAACCGAGAATTCCTTCAGGGGAAACCACAGGAAGACCCAAGTATGGGAAGAAAGCTTAGGCTGGGATTTATGTTTGGTAGTAGTTATTTGAGTTACCAATCCAACGGAACCATAGCAAAGGGCTAAATTTGGGCAACATATCATGTATTATGTTCAGAGTAGGCCAAGAACTACACTGTAGTTGAAAAGAATGTTATAAACAAACAATAATGTACAGACTCTTAGTCCAATATGTGTTACCACAATGAGTTGGACTTAAGATTGTTCTCTCTTGAATAGTCCTTCTGCATAAGAAACTGCTGTATATACCTGAACTTCATATACTCCTGACTCCAAGGATTTTGACAATGTGAGATCTTCTTTCAGTGGGTAGAATTCTTTCTCTACCTTTTCTAATGAGCACAGGGGAAATATGTGTAACAGCTAAAAACCAGTCCATTTTAACACACAAATTGGATGTTGTTTTTCAGAACTCATGATTCTTTTATCAAATGTTATTTCAAAGGCACAGAATCCATAGCTCAGACATGGCTGCTTCTTGTGTTTAGGGTTTAGGGAACATCCATAAAGTTCAGAAAATCCACTTAAGGATCACCATTACAGAGTGAAAAAGGTATAACGTTTTCACAGTGGCTGACAACCTGGCTTGGTCTCATGAATGAAAAAGCAGCATATTTCAACTGTACAATATATGGGAAGTGTTTATGACTTTCCATAGGAGAAATTCAGCCCAGTAGAAAGACCAGCAGAAAGCCTATGCATACTACAGTCTCACTTGAGGACTGTTTTGAAAGCCTTCTGCCCAGAGGTAAATTTATCTATGTATTTTCGTAGAACACTATGTGCCTGTACTTGTTTTGAAGACTGTTTCTCTTTTCTGAGGACAGAGCCTATTTGCTTCAAGCAAAGGAAATTAAGAATTAAATTACGTTGCTGATATATAGTACCTGGTAGCACTACATTATTCTAGTGTGTAAACTTTCAGTGTTCTGATTTTCTGTTGGAATAAACAAGAGTTGAAAGATGATCAGTTCCTCCTGATTATGTACAAGCTTTATCACTCAGCTGTTACCATCTGAAGATGTGTGTAAATATTGTATCACAGGGTACTTTTCTAAATTGCCAGGGTTTCTGGTTTGCTACTATAAAGGAATGACTTCTAATAAGGTTTTGTTAGCTAGTGTTTAAACAGCCAAAGTCCCTTTGTTAGGTCATGTATTAAAGAGGCATCTTTCTTCCAAATCAAATTAGGCTGGTTCTGTGCATCTGCTCCTAATCACAGAAATTGCTAGGCTGCTAGAATACCATGTTATCATGGACCTAGCAGTTCTTCTTACTGGAGCAATAAGTAACTTCTTATGGTTTGTATAGGCTTATGCATGAATTTGTTTATATGCATGTTGCATCTGTGTGAATTGGTGACAGAGAAAGTTATGAGTTCTGTTTTGGCTAATAATTTTATATTTATTGAAGATGAGTCTGAGTGACGATGTTTGGATCTGATCTTCCCCAAAATTTGGGGATGAAGAACTTTGGTACAGGTCCATCTGTCACATTTATAATAGCAACACCCACTGATGGTGGCAAGTAGAAATAGCCAGTCAGGGAGAAAAGGCAATAGTCAGAAGCTACCAAAAAATAGTTTCAGCTAGGCACTTGGGAAAAAATTCTTACAGAAGAGAAATTGCAAAGTGGAATAATCTTCTAAATCAGTTGACTGAGGATTAAACTTGCAAATAAAAGGGTGCAAACTGTACATCCTACTGTTCTGGACCTATTGCTGTATCTGTGATTCCACCCTCTGTTGAGTTTTATTAGGACTACATGTTCTGAATACCCTTTGTTCAAACATATTCCATACATTATAGTTTATATTCAGACTTAGTCTGTAGTTTTCACCTTTCTCTAGCAACCCCAAAGGGTTAATTCAGATCGGAGATGAACACTTTTAATTAAAAGTTCAATTTAGGTTTCTTTCATTTTGTCTCAACCCATTATGACAAAAAAGTAGTATGAACTAGGTTTAGTGTGGTCAGATGTTGATGTCATGCCGCCATTTTCTATAGCTCTGACAATGAATTTAATCATGACCTATAACATTCATATTATCTCGGTGTGCTATAACACTATAATCACTGCTACCCAGCTCCTTACAAACTGTCTCTGGTTTCTTCTTTTCATTATTCTACTCCTACTTATGTGATGACTCTCACTGTCCTTCTGATGACTCCTCTGTTCCAAGACTTCTCTTCTATGGTATAATAGAAGGTTAATTTCTCAGCTCTTAGGTATTCATATACTACAGTAATAGGGCCATGGAAACACCTAGAACTCTCTCCTTTTTTTTATCTACTCTCTCACGCTTAATCATCTTAGACCAGATTTCAGGCCCACTCATAGCCAAACCTGGCCCTCATTTTTGCCTCTGTCAAATTGCAATCTAATTATATGTGCAGGTATCAACCAGTAAATAGCCTCTAAATTATATCTGTAGTTCTGTGCCCACATACCATGTGTGTGCAAATGGAGGCAGGGCTGTTTGAAAAGTTCCAGACTGTATAAGTGCAAGTTGGAATTATCGTTATTTATTTTATTAGTTGTGCCATAGTTTGGTCATGTGGAATTGAGGCTCAGCTGAAACCATTAAATTCATTTTCCTCTATGAGCTCAGTTTGCCAGAATTTGAAGTTGGGTAAAAGACAAGCACAGTAACCCAAGCACCATGATTTATGATGTCTGCTACATCATCTCTTAAGTTTTGTATTGTGTCTAGGCCTAAAGATCAACATTTTAATTTAGGGAAGAAAAACATAGAAAAACATGTCTATGTTCTCTAACTAAATGTAATATCTAGATATTTAGATGCACTTTCTCACTTGCTGCACCTATCCAGGAAGTTTGGAGTGATGGTTTGTAGCAGATTAATAAGTAGGTTCAAAGGGTATTGTTGTTTACATTGGAAATATACTATACAGAATT
This sequence comes from Dermochelys coriacea, assembly GCF_009764565.3. NCBI lineage: Eukaryota > Metazoa > Chordata > Testudines > Dermochelyidae > Dermochelys > Dermochelys coriacea. Next base: position 13,391,605 of record NC_050079.1, on the reverse strand, counting down.
GAAGACATTTAGCTTTTCTTCACCTCTTGACACTAGAAGTCAGATATAAGTTAGGATTTCCTTATCCACAATCTGTTGCTGGCAGTAGACTTTCAAAGGGTTAAAGCAATGCTCACAAGTACATACGACTCAAAATTGGTTGAATATGATTTCAAAGGGATTTTTTAAAAAGAAAATTCCAATTACAGATAAGTAATTTCCCTTTGTAGCTTACTAAGCTCCATTTCATCCTTCTGCAATTTCAAGATCCATATCCCTTTCCCCTTATTTCCATAGATATTCTGAATATGAAAATCTTATGTCAAAACTTAGCTGAAGCCTTTATCAGGTTTTTCAAAACCTAAGTTAGAATTCTGTTTCTAAGATAAACAGATTTGGATCAGAAAGATGTTTCCACTAGATGGTATTCCTTTTTGAATGAGATTTCAAGCAGTGTCTTTAATCATATTTTTGTTGATTATTTATTAGTTTCTGTGGGAAATCAAAGGATGGACAACCTAAAATATGTCTTCCATAAAATACTTTCTGAATCCAAAGCTGTAGTAGAGAATTTATAGGAAGTGTCTTTCATGTGCCGATATGAACTGATTGAGAGAGAAAATATTTCAGCATGTGTATAACATGCAAATGAGGGTTGACCCAAAAATGGAAAATTGAATCTCTCATATCTGGCTGGGGTAGCTATTACTCTTGTACTACCAGACTAGATAAACCTATTGTGGTTAGCATAGTGGGATAGAAGAGTGTTTTTGTTCTGTTCCATGACATCTGAATATGGATAGTTAGAACTAATTCAGAATGTAAAAGAAAAATGCCCCGAGCCAGAAGCTTCAATAAGTGCATACTGAAAAGAAACAATTGCTAACTTGGGAAACTTCAGATAATATATACTTCCATAATTGGCCTCTACTTCTATGTGGTATTAATAAATTCCATAATCACCTAAATATAGCTGCCAACCCCCAGTCATCCTTTAGGAATAGCTGTACATTGTATGTATATTTTAGAACTGATAGACTAGGACTGGCTGCAGTGCTGACACTAATTGGGAGAAAATAATGTCTCACTGTAGGAAAGTAAAACATACTGTACTTCTTATTGCAAAAATCAGCAATGTAAAAACCCTTTGTCATTTAAAAAAGTAAGTGATTACATACAAGCAGCTTCTAGCCTTTGAATCTCCTCTGAGAAGTGCTATTCTAAACCTCTTTACATCTCCACACCATCAAATGACCCATTTTTCATATGGATAACCCACTAGCCCATGGGAAGCAGCCCCACCTTGCGTCAGTGAGTGAACAGCACTTGGTTAATGCCTCTGGAAGTAATTTCTGACAGATTATATGTTTGAGAGAGTAAATTTTTCTCTGGCTTCTTTAGCCTATAAAAGGGAACATCATCTACCTTCCCCAGTGGGTCCTGCTGAATGTCTATTTACGATACCTCCTGCCTCAGTAGTAACAGGGCACCTCTCAGCTCCATAGAAGGCTACCAGGAGAAGCACAATCTAACTACTACAGCTGCTTGATGGTAACTGAACAGACAAACTGACTGCTCCCAGAGGGTATGGCTCTATGTTCCTAGCTGCCTGAAGAAGGATGGGGGGACCTGGAGAGTCATTTATCTCCTGCAGGTATTGGAGTAGGGCTGGTCTAAAATGGCAGGTATTTTCAATATAAAAATTGAATTAAATGAAAATTTTAGTTTTGTTTGAAAACTTTCACAGAATTTTTCAATGTCAGGAATTAAAACAAAATTTTTCATTTTGTTTTATTTCTAATCAAAACTTTTCCTTTCATTTCAGTCTAAATAGAAAATATCCTTGTCAATTAGATTTTTTTTACAAGGACGTGTTCACCCTTTTCCATTCTTTTTCCAGAAAAAACGAAGAAAGAAAGAAAACAATTGAAATTAAATTAAAATTTTCTATTTGAAAACAAAACAAAAATTTTATTTGCATTTGTTTCCTCAAAAAATTGAACATTTTTGAGGGGAATTATTATTTTTTTCATTAAGATGTTTGCTTCCTACAAAAAATACATTGATGGTAGAAACAAAAATTAAATGATTTTTTTTTTATCAGTTCTGTGTTGGAGAGAGAGGAGGAAAAGGTCTGCCTTCAGAAAAGTGGTGGAGAAGAGAGGTCAGCTAGGAACAGAAGAGAGAGGTTCAGTCATGTATTTGAAACTGGCGGATATTTGAATTTGGCAATCTCAATCACAATGAAGCCAAATATATCAATCTATTTACCCACAACTAATAGTTTGTAGTTAACTGTGTCGGATTTTGTCCACAAAAATTGTGCAAAGCTCATTTTTAGAATGATGTTATCCTAAGGCAATAATGCAGAGTAAGGAAAATTGTGGCACTAGTTCTGTAGTGAGGCCACCCATCCTTAATATATCAGTGCTGTCTGTCAAGGCCATGGGCCCCAACATCAGATATAAATTTTTTTATTAAAGCTAATGTTAAAAAATTATATAATACACAGGTTAGGAAAAGTGTGTCTGTACATTCTGGGTATAATGGTTAGGTTACCCAAAAATACGAAGTTTGTTTTAAAAGACATGAGATACATATAATACATAATCAGCAATAACCCAAATGTAGATGAATAAATTTAACAATACAGTTTAGATATTAACATCCAAATATTTGGGTACATCACTCATGAAAAGTTATACAGAGAGTTGGTTGTCGAAAGCAAATATATCAATGAGGGAAGATTGTCCCTCAATAATTGAGAATTTAGGGTAGGTTGTCCGTATTTGAGTTACTTTCCTGACCGTGCTTCTCGTCGTCACTCCAGCACATCCCTCCTGGTATTGCCCACGTCCAGTCATGTTCTAAGTAGATGTCCCTCGACCACCTGATGGCATCTGACGCCATGAGTTGCTACGTCAGCTAAGCGTAGTGTTGACCGATTCTACGTTCTTTCAACACTCGCTCGTTACTGGGGTCCCATGTGCCCAGTGCTCCAACGATCAGTGCCTGAGTTTGAACCTTGTAGCCCATAGCTCTCCAGGTGTCAGCTAGAGGGGCGTATTCCTCCAGCTTTCAAGATTGGGCATTGCGGAAGGCCTGGGTCCTGTTTTCAAAGGGAACTCTGACATCCACCATGATGATCTTCTTCCTAACCTCATTGATGGTTACGATGTTCAGTCGCAGTTGGCTGTCCGTTCCAGGGATGACGGAGTTCATGGCAACCTTCCACATGAGTGGGGGGATGGCTCTGATCAGGCGATCTTGGATGGCATTGTGGTGCAGTTGCGAAGCTCTAGAATGGGGCTTGCAGCTACACAAAATGCAGGGTAGCGTCTCATTGGCATAGCTGCACTTCCTGAATTGCTTGTCCCAATTCCTGTGGTGGACCGCTCCACACAGTTGAGCCTAGCCCTGTGGATGAATTTCCAGTTGGCAAATTAGGTGAAGCTGCCCCCAGGGAGAAAGTAGTTGCTGGCATCCCACTTGCACGTCACCTCGAAGGCCTTGCCCTGGTCCAGCTTCCGTTTCAGGTTTTCCATGTAGTGGCAGCGGATGGCATCTTTCAGGGTCCTCTTCAGCATTGTTCTAGTTCTTGGAGTGATACTACATCTTTTCCAACTTGCCAAGCCTCCAACTGAAAAAATAAAGAGAGCTGCAGTCTTTTTTTTTTTTTTTTGGTATGCTAATTGGGTGCATTGTTCAGGACCTGGGAGGTTGCCAGGGAAGCCCTCAGTTTGGCAAGCTTGGGTGCTTCCAGTTTTGAAAGGCTGAGGTTACTACTGCACTTTTCCGCCACTGTCTTATCTGTGAATAAGGAGGTGATTTAGCTTGGTGTTTTGTTGTATTTTCTGCTAAACTTTTTAGAAAGCAAGGGGTGGGGGTGTAATGAAGTTGAGTGATTTAGTACATTGGGAGTTAGTCTTTTTAACAGGTCATTATTTAATTCCTAGGTGTGTGTGGTGAGGAAACAAAGATGACCTTGTTCGCAAGTGAATCAGTGCCTCAGGTTAATGTCCAGGTGTTCTTTCAACTGAGCTGTGAGACTAATTTCTTCCTGGCCCTCTGGTAACCAGCTGAAGCAGTAGACCAGCTGGTATATCTTCAATCTTGCATACCAACATCTTTCACTGATTCAAAGATTTCCTTATATCCTTTATACTTCCTCTGGGGCTTATACCCTTTGAATAACAGCAGTTTGAAGAGAAGTGCTGTTAAGCTCTGCAAGTCCCATTTCTAAGCCATAGAGAGAAAAATGGAGGCCTCAATGAAATACTCCCCAGAAGCCTCATTTTGACTCATCCCACCTCTCAAATTATATCAACTCTGAGAACTCAACTAATGATATCTAAGGAGGATGCTGGACACTGAATATTATCTATTATTGAACTGACTTTTTTCCTCTGAATTCTTCAGTGGCACATGAGGAAGGGGAGAAATTAATTCTTATGAATTTGCATAGTATTTCAATAGCTGATACTACAAAACAGAAATCTCTTAAACCTACAATAGATACCAGATTTGAGCCTACAGATATATTGTGCAGTAGAGGAAAACCTAAGTGGCTTGTGATATCACTGGACTTATATAGAGAATTCAGAGTTTTGTAATTTACCATTTATTTTATTTTTGTGTCAAGCATGATTAGGATTTACAGGCCTGATGTACTCACCCCAATCTTTGCTTGGGAAGGTGCAGTTCTGTGCACCGAAAGCTGGCCACACAGGTGAGAGAATGTTTACGTGCAAAACCTGTTTGGACGAGTGGAGAAAAGAGGGAGAGGAGCAAGGACAATGAGACAGCTACTAATTTTGGCCCTCTCTTGGGGAAGAGGATGCACCAGAGGGGGGAAACTCTCAGTCCTGGGGGGAATAGAGAGAGAGGTGAAAAAAAGGTAGAGACCCTGCTTAGGGTCTGCTTAGGGGAAGAGAAGACTGTATAAGGGGAAGACAAAGAAGAGATATTTGGAGGTGGTGGAGACAGAAAGGTAGCTGATGTACCAGACGGATGCTGGGGAAGACGCAGATTGGCTGTATACCTTGTTGAAGACACCAGAGGGAATACACAGCTTAACTAAAGATACTTAGCTACCCCCAATTGCCCCTGGTGGAGATAGTAGGCCATCTCTTCTGCCTTCTTTCCCACAAGAAGAATAATTAGGAGAAAGCAGAATTGTTGGTGAGAGGGATGGTGGTGAGGGTTGCAGTGATTAGCAGGAGGGCTGACAAAAGTCTGAATAAGTATTCAAACTTTAAGATGCTTATATGAATCGATGCAACATAATTGAGGTTTTTTCATCATTACTTCAAGTGTTTTTTTTTAATGTTTTAGGGATGTTTTTTAAAAATGAATTCACTAGGACTTGGTAAAAAATATAGGGAAGAATAAGATTTGGTGGCTGGCAGAGCAGATCTTTAAGATCAGCCTTTGAACTTCATTAGTTTTGAGGCTCTAACAATTAAGATACTCCTGTAAAAAAAAAAAAACTTGTAATGCACCAGAATACACACATAACCTAGCTAGAGCTCTAGGTCTAGCAGTTCACAGATAATCCTCTTGGTAAAAAAAAAAAAATATACATTTGAAACTATGAAAGGGGGGAAATGCAGGCCAGTTATAATGAATCACAAAAAAGGATCATATCTTTGAATGGTTCCTACCACAAAGTCATGTTGGTGAATCCCTTTGAATTGTTTGGAAAAACAAAGTTAAAAGTAGATGAACTCTGATAATTGGCTACTGTATACATGCAGTATCTTTGGGTTTTTTAACAGTTTCACAATGGCCTTTACAACACGATTAGATATTCTAATTATATGATTACATATATTTTATACCACTTATGTCATTAAGTGCAATTACACTTATTATGTGAACATGCCATGATAGTGCAAAAATTACTTTGAGAAAATTACACAACAAAACCATAATTAAAAAACCATTAAGTATAGGAGACACACCTACTGAAATAAGGTAATTCATACTCAAAGGAAAAAACTCTTTTATGCAGAAGCTATATGCACAGCAGCACTACCTTAATGCTAATTGTCTGTGTGCTGTTGTGTTTAACCATAAAGTTTATTCTTTCATTGTCAATGTCTTTAGTGTAGTTTTTGTGTGTATGGTGTCTTCGCTATGTAGGAAAGACTTTGGAAGTTTCAAATGCCGCCATAGCTGTTTGTGTATTGATCCTCCCTTGATGTCTCACCATCTAAGCATGGACAACCTGAGTCAGTAATTGGGTAGACAACTGCAATGGAACATCTTGGTTCTGCAGGAAGTAAGGTTGATTGTTCTGTAGGTGTTGCTCTTCTGTCTGTCACTGATCAATACATGCCCAGTTGTGCTAGGACACTGCTGGAACTGTCGTATTGCAGGTGATATATTTAAACAAAGTCCCAACGTCTAGTGGTCATGAGAAGTTCCAGGATATGTTTTATAAGTATGCTAGCTAACCTCAGGGCCCTTAAAATGTCAATGTAGTTATCTCCATTCTGTCTACTTAATTTTATAATTGAGGTGTATCAGAATTGTATCAATACATTGGAGCATTCTTTGGGGCAGTTTCAGGACATGAGATTTTCTTATAAGAATGGTTTGTTGTATAGGTTTCACCTCATATAATTTAAATATCAGTTTATTTAGCTTCTTAGATGCTATGAGATCCTTTTGGATTAAAGTTGAAGTTTACAGTTAGGATGTTATTGTAAAATGAAAGTAGAGACATGCTGCATTATCGTGATTATAAATCTGTATGTATAATAATGCTGCAAAGACATAATAAGTTTAAATAGCTCTGCCTACTCATTCCAGTGAGTACAGTCAATAAGACCTGGTTCTTCAACTATTCTATGCACAGTTCTTCTCATATTGTAAATAAGGATATTGGAGGATTTGAGCAAACCTTTCAGACGTGCACATTTTTCTTCTTTGTTAGCCATCAACTCATCTTTCAGATGTTATTAACATTAGCTTATGGTATCCATTGATGTTTCTTGTCCTCACAGCCGAAACAGCTATTTCATCAATTACCCGTCTATGAAGTTTCTGTTTGTTGTAAAAAATGTTTTCAAAATCACCTGTACCTTTATTATAAATCACTGGTGAGGGCAGAACCCTATTTTGAGAAGTCTCCTGAGGATGATGTCTGGTAGGTACCCCACTCATATTACATATGGGCTTAATTACTGAGCAAAGGAATTGAACCTCCACTGTTTCAGATTGGTTACGGTGGTAAAGAGCTGGCTCATGCTGCTCTGCAGAAGAAGGATGGATAAAATGCTCTTTGAACACTGAAGATTTTTTTTAAATGTCGGTGCAGAAGGGTTGCATTTATATTTGGCTTCTAGACCTGTCTCTTGACCTTCTAATTACTTTATTTGAAACAGCACTGAGGGTACAATAAAACTGGAGGTTGTCTCTCGTTTGCTTTATCATAAATTAAAGCTGTTAGTTTGGGTGAGGTGAAAGTAGAGGCAGAGTGTTCATTACTGCACAAGTGACGGCTTGTCAATAGCACTGCTTTTTAGTTTGTTCTAGTCAGCACTTGCTGTGCATTTTGTTGGACCACTGGGAAATAATACAACAAGATTATACATTTGAAATACCACAAGTGTTCATGGGGAAAAAAAAGATAAATTATACACTTGGTAAAAAGTGACATGCTATCTTGTGCTATTAACAACCAGAGATAATTGCAGTGAATTGTAATTGCAGTTTGCAACTTACAGTATAGTATGTCCAACATCAATCTTACTAGTGAACAAAGCAATTTATATTAAAACTTAATTCACTTGGTAACTTTCTGGTGTATACAATGGAGCTAACAGATGTAGCTTTTCAGAAAGTTCAAAGGCATTTAGAACATGGAATGAAATGCTAATGTAGTAAGCCTTAGAGAAAGATTGCATTACTACTTGTAATGAAAACAAATGTATGCCATTATATCCTATTTTGTGTTTATTTAATAAAATATTACAGTTTGCACATCGATGAATTTAGTGTTCCTGAATTAAAATGGAATGATATCCTATTTTTATTCACAGATCAGACAGGAACAGCAGTTATGCAAACGGTATAAATGGGATCTGGACTTCTACATGTTGTTTCTTTATTGCATTTTAATTTAAGAACGCTAGTCTTTTATGGGATACAGTGCTAAGTGGAGATTTTTTTTATTGGAATTCTTCAAATCTAGGGTTCTATTCTGAAATTATTTACCAATGCCAGGGTTGTCTGATAACCACTGAAGGTTTTGAGTGAAATCTCTAAACTGGGTAGTCAAAGTAACATTTTATTCTTCTCATTCATACATTTTATAATAAAGTTTGGCATCACTTTCTACTAGATGCAATAATCTTACCTTGTGTGGTAGTTCTCATGTTTATAAAAGATTCCATATACCACTCAGCAGAATTTCTGTTTTGTGGGCTAGAGCACATTTATTTTAACAAGTTGTCCCTTTCTTGCAGTATTCTGGTCAATCAGTGGTGTTTATCACAAATGACAGAGAATTCCCTGGATTACGCAGTCAAGATCAATCATCTTATTGTTTGACCATCTGGTTGATTTCCGACTTGTACGTGATTGTCAAAATACAGTTTGACGTACTATAGTGTATGTGCCTGCCATTTTGGATACTGCTCTGTATCAGTGTAAGAGTTTCTGAATCCAAATATGATTGGAATCACCTAATAAATAAATAACATCTTTGAACAGATAGGATTAAAAGTGAGCAGTGTGACTCTTCTGAGAGGAGCTCCCTGTTCTTTTACGTTTGGTTGGTTTTTGTCCCACTGGTACAGACCGCATTTCAAGGCCTATTACGGATAGAAGAGTACCCCTTCCTCTTAATGCCATAATTTGTTTTCCCATATGTTTCTCATCTTCGACTCAGGGAGAAATATTAGGGCTCGATAGGCAGATTCTCAGATTGTGTAAACTGTCATAGCTCTACCTATATGTACTCAGTGGAGGTATGGCAGTTTATATGAATTGCTGATTGAATTTGATGGGAGTTGTGGGTTTGCCAGAAAAGAAGAACAGGGCCTGACATTCTGCTTTTTAAATAATAGCTCTTCATGGGAGAGTGTGGGAGGAAAAGATGCTAAGACAGCAGTGCAGTTCATAACCAAATGGTTTCTTTTAATATATGGCATTGGTCTTTACCTGCCTGTGGTGCAGGAATTCCATGGTTGCTCCAAACCCCGAATTTCTTATCTAGCACTACCACATACTGCTGGCAACCTAGTGGGCTGGCCTTCAGAAATTCATAACATCCTTATTAAAAAAAATGTGCAATTTTAAATTATATTATTAAAAGTGAATGTTGTGTTACAATATGGAGGTAAAAGTGCAGTAATTATTGGCAGGCTTTTAAATTTGAAGGAAAATATTTGTAATGTCATTTTTAGAGAGAGATGTAGTGGAGAAAAATATTTCCCTTCCTGTTGATGAATTTTCTTCTTTATAGCAATATACTATGTGACATAACTTGGCAAAAGACGCAACTTGAGAATCTCAGTGCAGAAACCTTAGCAATACTTTTCCATTTGTTTTAGCGAAAGCTTTCTATAAATCTCAGTAATGTCTTTGACAGCCAGTCATTCTGGATGTAGAATAGACATTTAGCACTATATTTGTTGTGTTCACTTTTTAATAGATTAAAGTGGGATTTTTAAAAAAATATAAATCCAAGTTAGTTTTATTCAGGACAAACTTTTCTGAATATATGAATATCAGTGATCAGTGATATTCACTAAATTGAGTTTCCTTTATCTCCTGTAAAGCTCCATTTTAAACACAATGCATAAATAATTATCTGGCTCATTTCCATGCGATTCCTATGAACTTTATTGGGTGGAGTGTACACTATGCATTTTCAGAAAGAGGCCAAGTTCTGCTGTCAGATATACAGCTCTCATTGTAGAGTTTCGCACTCATATTTGAAGGCACAAATTAGCTAAAATGTGCTGCTTGAATTTCTTTATGAAAACACTTTTGCTGTTTGTACTATGTAATACTAATAACTGACCAGATTGTGCCATTGCAAGGGAGAAAGGGGGCATAAGGCCTCACTGCCCACTGTACTGTTACTTTCAGTCTCACAGGTGAATGGTGAGGGGCAGAGAGGGAATGGAGCCTTGAATCTGTCCCCCACCCTCCTCACCAGAACCAATTCAGTGACTATGCTGGTGCATCAGACACTATACTCTGCACTAAGTATTGACCTGTTGCAGTTTACTGTGTCCATGGAGCAATGGGGAGACATGGAGGGAGACTGTGACTCTCAGTCTCCCTTCCAAGTGCCCCAGAGACAGCGCAGCAGTGAACTACTCCTTGCTTAAGGCTGGAAAGCAGTGTCCCAATCTAGCCCTGCAGGAGGTGTGTGTAACTGCAAGATGGGCAGATGTAGACATAAAGGTTCCAGAGTTTCAAAAGAACTCAGTAGCCAGAACCTGCCATTTAAGCATCAAAATAAGGGGACAGGTTTTCAGAAGAGCTATTTATATATTTATCTACTTTCAATTTACACACACATTCCATAAAACAGACACACCCATGCTTTGCTCTAAGCACTCCTTGACATATGTTAAAAATGCGGTTATACAAACAGACTACTCCAGAAACCCTCTTTCACCCAATAATTAATATAAATCCTAACCCAGCAGCAAAAAGCTCATTTCCACTCTTTATCGTCTCCCACCAGATCACTTAAATGAAGTGGCCAGATAGTATAAAGGGTTCCGCACTTGGCAACTCCCAGATGTGGTCTCAAAAACCTAATCCAAGTTCTGGTTGATACCTCCCTGTATTTCCAAATTTTTGCATATATGTGACACTAACCAATGATGATGTTAGTAAGAACCCAGGTATTTTCATAAATAATATCACTGTGTCAGATATACCTCTACCCCGATATAATGCTGTCCTCGGGAGCCAAAAAATCTTACCGGGTTATAGGTGAAACCGCGTTATATCGAACTTGCTTTGATCCACCAGAGCGCGCAGCCCCGCCCCTGGAGAGCTGCTTTACCGCATTATATCCACATTCGTGTTATATCGGGTCGCATTATATCGGGATAGAGGTGTACTTGGTGTTTTCAGCACTGTACCGCATTCTGAGACATACAGTAGAAAGAATTAAGGGTGTGACATATGGCAATTTCCTGCAATATGCTTGGACAGTCTTCTTAAATTAAGTTTAAGTACCTTTGGAGTCCTTTGTATTAAACGCACAAGTTATGTATTAATGTTAGGGCTTTGTGTCTGTCATTGGGGGTCGCAGAAGTCACAGATTCCATGACTTTCCATGACCTCCATGACTTATCTAGTGGCTAGTGTGGCTAACCCCAGGGCCGCTCAAGCAACTGGCTGCAGGGACAGCTGCTCAGGTGGCCCCACAGCCAGCCGCACCAGCCTGTGCTGGAGCCACCCCAGGGCCAGCCACAGCTGCCGAGGTGGTTGGCCCCAGGGACTGCCTGAGCAGTGGTCCCAGGGGCCACCAGGGCAGCCACTGCTTGGCAGCCCCTGGCAGCAGTTCCAAGGTGGGCGGAGCAGCAGTGGGGTGATGACCCTCAGCAGCTGGTGTCACTTGTCTCAGGCCCCCCCCAGGGGCCTGCCAACCCCTCCACAGCAGCGGTCCCCTGGGGTACCACCATGAGCAGCAGGCCCCTTGGGGCACGTCCCCAAACAGTGGGCCCCCCTGCCCTTAGCAGTGCCCTCATGCTAAGATTTAGTCAGGGGTCTTTATGATATAATTCATGGACAGGTCACGGGCCGTGAATTTTTGTTTATTGCCAGTGACCTGTCCAAGACTTTTACTAAAAATAACTATAACTAAATTGTAGCCTTAATTATTATGTGCAGGAATGATCAAAGGACTATACTGAACAACATGTGAGACAAGGATTTTTTTTGGAACAATATGTATGAAGTGGATTTTCTGGGAACTATTTAGGGGGAGATGAATGCAAATTCCCCACAGCTGGTTATGCAAAATCCCAGCCTTTTGAAGCTACTCCCTGAGGAGTGGGTCTTTGTTTCCTGATCACCTACTACATGAGGCCACGATCCAAGGCCCAAACTCTATAATAGAAAGACTAAAGTACTCTTGGTTGTTCTGGTCCTGAGCTCAGGCTGCTATTAATTGTAACCACGGGAAAAACCCTTGGTGGGGTTTGAAGGACTGACTCCTACCAGAGCCCTTGTTGGTGTTGGGGGGTGATCTCTGATAAACTTATTATCATGCATGTAAATTCTTTTATTGTTTTCATATGTTATCTCTGTAATGCTTTCACCATAAGAATAAATGTGCTTGCTCATAAAGATTTGTAATGCTTAAAACTTAAAACTGCTGGCAGTTATGTTGTTTATAGCTGACCTGTTTAGGTGATCTGACCTGCTGGGGATATTACAGTATAGGCAGGGAAATGTGCAGCCTGGAAAAACCTCTTGTCAGGGCAAGAGACATGTAGACCTCAATGCACTTTATAAAGGAGATAAGAATTAATCCCATTTTACAGAAGGGAAAACTAAGTCACATAGAGGTTAAAGTGACTTGTCCAAGATTACTGAGCAGGCCAGTGGCAGAGCTAGTCTTCTACTTAAAAAGTTCCAGGAGCAATCCATTCAAGGAGCAATGCCATAATATGTAGATGACCAATCACACAACATGAATAATGAATACCAAATAACTGAAGCAAAGAGGTATATTTTCCTTCAAAGTATTTGGCCCTTTCTTACAAATCATGAATGCATTCAAAGAAAACCAGGAACAAGTTACAAATGATTTACTAACAAATTCTGGCCCTGATTCTCATGAATTCTAGTCTGCTTTGTGCTGCTCCAGTCAAAGCTGCTTTAATGTCGACAGATCCATCCATTTGAGCATTGCCCTTGCTAAGGGGCATCCTTAGATATCACAGAGTGACTGTACAGCTCCAATACCACCCACCTTCCAGACTCCAGTATGGGGAAGTGGCTGGCTTATTTGTGACTGCTAGATCAGCCCCTGGAAGAAATTGAGAGCCAGCATAAGTAAGAGCTGCGTGCAAAGTTTTATTTTTTATTTTTACAGTTTTTTTCCATTTCTGTTGAAGATTTCTTCCTGCGTCAGTTAGGCTGCCTGTATACAACAGGGGAAAAAGGGTCTAATCCAGCTGCTGCTGAAGTCAATAGGAGACCTTCCACTGATTTCCGTGGGAATAGGAGCAGGCACAGAGGCCCTGCTTCTGCATCACTGGAGCCAGTGGAACTTTTGCCATTGAATGCTGTGACAGTAGGATTGGAGTTTAAATGAACAATGGCTTATATTCTAGGAAGGAGTATGAACACTCTCAGTTAAAGGGCTGAAAACACAGAGTGCAATATTTATTTTTGGATACACGTAAAACTCTAATGCTGTTATTTATTAGAAACTATATCGTTACAGCAGTACAGTTGTTTCTCAAGACCTCAGTCTGATGTCAGGCATATAAAAAAGATGCCTTTAGGAATAAAACCATTTCAGAGTAAACATTTAAGTGACTGGATTGAAGGAAGAAAAGTTGGGGTTATTAAATAAAGTTCCAACACTTTTTGCTTGCCCAAAATATTTGCTGTAAGTTCTTTGAAGTAGAAAATGAAGGGAAATGTGCTGTGCAATTTTTCTTTAGTGTCTTTGCAATGCAACAGGACAATCGATACAAATCTTTGCAGTAATCATATATTGATTTTCCTAGAATATAACTCCATTTAAAGCATTTTTATCCCCAGGAGTGGAAGCATTGGAGGCTATCCAAGAAGAAAGTAGGTTTCCTTGACCCCCATCTGCAGTTCACAATTGATTAACAGAGGCTGGGTAAATAAATAAATATATAAATAAAAAAGAGAGAAAGAAAGAAAGAAAGAAAGAAAGAAAGAAAGAAAGAAAGAAAGAGGTTAATACAGGCTGGCCAAAAACATGATTATACTGTATTAGGCTTTTGTAAAGTTGTTAGGTCATGATAAGCTAATAAATGTCTTCTTATAGCCTTACAAATGACTTTGAGATGGTGGGTTCTACACTAAATCATAGCTAAATATTACAGTACCTATTTCTTATTGACACTGCTGTGAGTGGAAATAATTTTGTGCTGTCCAATGATCTGTATCTTTACAAGTATCCAGAAATCAGCTAAGGAAGTTAGGTAAAACTGAATAGAAAGAAATACATTTTAGCCTTATCCTTAAAAGGAAGTACCTTGTATTGAATTTTGGATTGGACAAAATGCATTAAAAATGTTCATGATAATCTCATGTCTATGTATTTTCTTAATCCAAGTTGTTTTCTGATTGAAAAGATCCAGTTCCCCTTGCTACTATATGAAGATACCATATAAAACTAAAATAATAAAAAATATCTCTGTTTTCAATTATAGTAGTTTATCATTTATATATTATAATAATTATAAATTATATATAACACCCAGAATCACTGAGACTTGCCTTCTAGTAGCAGCATATGAATGAAAATTCTCTAAAAAGTTTCCCCACATCTTAATGAGACTGTGCAAATTAGACAAAATCATCTAATATGAAGAAAATGTCACAATCTGTGCTGTTCTACTCCTGAATAATAAAACTAAAATAAACAATAAAACCAAGATGCTTCATTTTAAATAGAGATAAGGTCTAGCCACCCCCCCCCCAAAGGGTGCTTGGTTCTCTCATTGAGATAAAGGCCAGGTGCCAAGTTCAGTTTGGATCTGAACTTCTTCCATATTTGTGGATGTTCATTTTTGGAGTTTTGTTTCATCTACTTTTAAAATCCTAACTTTCTTCCCAGTCCTGCCCATGTGGCATACCAATAGTGAATTCCATTCAAGTCCACACAAGCGGATTCCTATTCAGTAATGAGATCTATACTCTCAGCCTTTCAGTTTTACCCTTAGTGTTGATACAGTGATTTCTCTCCCTCCTTGCACACACGTTGATGCTTTCCTTGCCCTGCTTCTCCATTTCCTGTAGTTTTTGTGTCTGAGGCCAGGTTCTCACAGATCAGCCCTTTATTAAATTAAAAGGTGCATGTAGCTTCATTATCCTTCTCAGTGTGTTGTAGTTGATACTGTTTATTTTACCAACTTCAGAGCTTTTTTGCTCCAGGCAAAGCAACTACTACACATTGTCAGATAAAGTACCTTATCTGTCAGCAGCACTCTTGTGAATTAATCATAATTCAATAGGTTTACTAATCAAGATTTGAGATGAATGTTTTGATAGAGAAATCAGATTTGTCTAATCTATCATTAGTTGACAGTTGCTTTAGGCAGAGTGCTAACTTGGCATTAGTACCTTTTTTTGATCAGTTTGGCATGGGCTCACCAGTCAGTAGCATCAGATATTACAGCAAAGGACCTTTGCACATATGTTAATTAAAGTTCTTTTCCAGTTTCAGGACAGAATGAGTGTACTGTAGCTGAGATCAAACTATTCCCGCCCATCTTGTAGTGCATTATCAACAAATTTTGGAACAAGGAGTTCACTCTGTAATTTTCTCAAATAACAGAGGTACGCAGGGCTTGTTGACAAATCAGAGACATGATTTATGGCAACATATGCAAGCACTGCTCAGAGCTGAAAGGGTCACTGGGATAGAAAGGAGATAAACTTAATATATTGTTAAGTGTTACTAATTATGAATCCAGTCACGTCTGATGCCGCTAAAATTTGTTCTCTATTTTGCCCAGTTATACATTCTTGGGGGTAATTTACAGCATAGCTTGCAGCAGTTTGTTCAATTTGAAAGCATAAATGAAAGCTTTCATTGTATATTGACATATTTTTCTTGTTAAGCAATGTTTAAAGTGCTGATACAAGATGCTGTAATAGTGGGTTAGACTGCAAATGCAAGTTTGGTACATTGTAGTCAATAATACATTAGAATGGGAAAATGAAGGGGAGAATTGATGTGTTGTAGGCGGAGTCTTGTCTCAGTGTAGAAGGAAAAAAAAACAACCTTGAAGCATTATGGCCCAATTCAGGCCCTTTTCCTTTTGAGCATATATCAGTGCTGCGGAAGAAATGCATATGTGCGCCCATATTCAAATACTGCCCCAATATATATTCCTTTTGCCATGGATTGGACAAATAATGTGTTTAATGCTTAGGTTGGATATTCAGGTCATGTAGCATCCATGTGTTAATCACACCCAGATGAAAAGTCCCACACTGGAATGCCCCCTTCTTCAGAGAACCTTTGAGATATGGGTGAAATTCACCCTTGTGCTGTGGGCCGGCCCAAGGAATATTCACCACTTAAGTCCCTCAACACAGGCTTTATGCTAGAGTGGTTCTCAAACTTCATTGCACCGCGACCCCCTTCTGACAACAAAAATTACTACATGACCCCGGAAGGGGGAACCCTGAGCCCTGCCTTCAGCCCCAGGCAGGGGGGGCTGAAGTCCGAGCCTCGGCTTCAGCCCCAGGCTGGGGGGGCTTCAGCTTCAGCCCCGGGTCCCAGCAAGTCTAATGCCCACCCTGGTAGCCCCATTAAAATGAGGTCATGACTCACTTTGGGTTCATGACCCACAGTTTGAGAACCGCTATAAACTGTAGGAGCAGGATGCAGAAGCTGTACACTTTGGATTCTCTCCTGGCCATCCTGAAAGCCTGAAATTAATTGGATACATAAGAAACTTAATAAAGTACCAGTTTGATAGAAGAGTTTTCCTAAATCAATTAGAGATATTGTTGAAAGGACAGCAGCTGTACATGAAAAATTGGGCATCAGCAGGATGGGATGGTGGCCATAATTTTAAGTAGAGTTGATCTTTATTTGTTTAAGTTTAAGACCAGTTGACTACGATGAATGATGTTTGTTGTTCATTTGGGGGGAAAGAAGAGGCTATAATGGTGAGCCCTTATGGACAGGCTCTGGTTGCTTTTGTGCAGGTGTGCAAGTTGGGGTGAGGACTCAGGAGGCTGCCAACCCCCTGGTTTACCTGCGCAAAGGGCCTCCAAAATCCTGGGGCAAACGCTTCCTGATTGAGAGGTACTGGGGAGTGATAACTCCAACACCAGTAGTAACGACCCCAATGTGGCTGTAGTTGGGCTGGGCAGAAGCATGGTGATGGTCCCACTCCTTTCTACACCAGCTGATGCTGAGAACAGTGCATGCTATAGCCCCTCTCTCCACATCATACCCCCACCCCGGCCCAAGAGCCATTTCCTGCCTCTCTGCACCACCAGCAGAATGCCTCCAGTAACAAGCACCAGTCAGGGGAACCTCTGCATCTCACCCAATAATGTAGCAGCATCAGGTAAAGTGACAGTCCGCCTATCAAGTGCTGAGAACAATATGCATCCTTATGGGTGCTGCTTTCTTAGCTGCGTTCTAGGTCTCCAAACAGCACTAAAAGAGCTGACGTCATTCTGACTTCTGCTTTTTTAGGAATTTTTGTGTTTTTCCCGCCACTGCTTTGTTAAAAGCCAAAGTGAATATTATTTATGCTTGCACTACCAATAGAATACCTCAGGCCTATTTCTTTGGTGGTGATGAGAATTACATTGAGTTTGCCACCACAATAATATCCTGTCAATAATCCCATGTCCTAGACATCTGCTGCTGTTCTCAATCCCATCTCTCCACGAACATTTAAAGGAACAATAAAAGGATATCCTTTTCAATATCCACCCACTCTGTTTCGTTGAACTGCTGTGCTGTTGATTTCTTTGCAAGTTCTCCACTATCCTGATGAAGTAAACTGGGAAATCCATATGAAATGCCTGTGCACATATTTACATGAGGAAAGCTTTCTGATCTCAAGGAAGTACAGTGTATGTAAAGTGGCTGATTAAATTTCCTGGCCTCCTCCATCAAATTTCTCAAGTTAAAAAAAATATCCTATTTTGAGGTTCTCTACTCATTCTGCATCCTGCTGTCTTGACAGCCACCTCTGTCATTTTCTTCTTGATAAGATCTAGAATGACATGCAACAGTACCTTGCTCATATGTGAGATGAATGATAGTTCTGCACACTCACTACAATAACATGAGATTACCATAGATCAAGGATTTACTGAGACTTTAAGAACAGGCAGCCTTGGCATACTTAACTCATTGTGTTTGGTTTTTTATCACTCTTGCTAGTTAACATATCAAACTATTAAATAGAAATTAGTCAATTCATTTTCCTTCATGCTGCTAAAAATGTATTTGATTTGACAGTTTTATAATGGTAAGGAGATAAAAAAAACTTCTTGGTACAAAGGTGTTCTATGTGATAACTTGTGCACATTTCTGTTCACATGGTCATGCCTATAACACCTGTGCAATCCCTGGGGCAATTCAGTCACTCACTTTTTGCCTGCCAATTTGCTTGCTTCATTTTGATCTATGTTTGCTATCATTTGTCAAATGACACCTAGAGCATGTTTTCACATCTAGTTTCAGAAACCATGTACATTGATAATTTTATCAGTCCTGCCCCCATGAAGGGGGGTTGACTAGACAATCATCTACAGTGCCTTTTGAACCCAAATGATTCTATGACTTTCATGTTTTTCCTACCCTGGTTTCTTATTGATAAGAAATGATCAGTTTCTTATTGATATTATCCCCTCATTATTATTGACATTATTGACATTAGTGTTCAGCTGCCTATTTCAGCATAAAGTTCTTTATGTCACTTTACTTCAAAGTAGCTGTCCCCTTAGCTGGTCCTCCATAACAATGTCATTGTGTAAAACTTTTTAATAAGATCTCCTGGCACCAGAAAGTTGGTCATATTTTGTATGGGATTATCAGGACACGTTTGTAATTTTGTGAGGATAACAAAAGACTCCTGAAGACCTAAATTAGGATCAGGGTCACTATAAGCAAAGTTTCAGAGTAGCAGCCATGTTAGTCTGTATTCGCAAAAAGAAAAGGAGTACTTGTGGCACTTAGAGACTAACAAATTTATTTGAGCATAAGCTTTCGTGAGCTACAGTTCACTTCATCGGATGCTTATGCTCAAATAAATTTGTTAGTCTCTAAGGTGCCACATGTACTCCTTTTCTTTTTATAAGCAAAATTGCAGACTTTGGGCCAGATTTTCTGCTGTGAATCATGTGTTCATTGCAGCTGAGAAAGGGGGCATGAAAAGGAGCCATTTACAGCTCCCCTATCTTTGTACTTGTTCTGCTGCATGGTGGTCTCTGAAGAGGAAATTTTCAGATGGATGGATCTGCTAGGCTTATGATCCTTTTGCACTAATGGATCCCAACAGAGGGGCCATAGCATATTCTGCATCCTGACCAACACCCAGCACCTAATTAGGAAGTTAGACAGCAATTTATAAGGTCAGAAGCTAATATGAATATATTCCTATCAATGAACATGACACATAAAATAAGGTCATATTCTGCAATTGGTTACATACGTACAACTCCCATTTACCTCAAGGTGCATGTAGTTAAGGATATGTCTATGCTACAGCCACTACAGCAGCACAACTGCGGTGTAGACATTTCCTACTTCGACAGCAGGGGTTTTTCCGTCGATGTAAATAAGACACCTCTCTGAGAGATGGCAAAAATTCTTCCATCAACCTAGCTGAGTCGATACTGGTGGTTAGATCGAACTAACCATGACTCTCAGGGCCTGAAATGTTTCACAGCTGTGCGCGACATAAGTAGGTTGATCTAATTTTAGGTGTAGACTAGGCCTGTGTGAAAATTCTGGCTTTCACTTACTCATTCTAGCATAGCATCACGTTTTAAAACTTTTTCTTGGAAAGAGTTTTCCTATATGTAATCAATAGGTAAAGTTCCACAGTATACGTTAGTCTTAAACTATTTCTCAAGTACACTAAACAATGCTACTACTTTTGAGGAGACTTACCTCAAAGCACTTATTACCAGAGTTTTCCAAGTCTTTAATTTATTATGTGTTCTATATTTCATTACCTTTTCCACATTTTAGCTTTTGAGTGCTGAAAAGTTAAAAGGTGTACTGCAAAGACTGCTGGCATAAAAGCACATCAAGGCTAGAAACAAAAGAATAAAATGTAAAGCTATTTATTTCCTAATGACATTAAACATTTTATATCATACATTTAAAATCCAACACACACTTTAATTTTTAAACAGATTTTATAATAAACATTTACCTTTCTCGATACATAACTTCCTATGCCCAGGAAGTATGGTAGCACTCAATAGTGGTCTGTCAGACTTTTTCCATTTTAAATACTTGGTTTAGAAGGTTTATGAATCTGACGTAAAAATTCCCTTGCCACATGGAGGCAAAGCGATAAGTTGTACAACAAAAATGCATCTCCCTGTGTAGCCTCTCACCCCACATGTGTAGGTGTACTCATGCCATAAAGGAGTCATGGTTTGGGTATTTTTTACAAAAATATCATTTTACATTTATATATCACTTTTTATCCCAAAGGATCCCAAAAGACTTTAGAAAAATCTCTAGATAGGTATGGATCACCTCCCATACCACTAAAATACTGACACCTTTGGTGTACAACACAGCAGCTTTTTAAAAGATAAGTAAAATGCTTTTAAAATAAATATCAAAAGAAAAAGTTAAAGGTCCAAACCAGCTACCACTAAAGTATTTCCATTGATTTTAATGGGAGGCCTCTAGATCTTAAGTTAACAGATTATAGAGTTTGATTTAAAAACCATAGGTAAGTACATTTTTTAAAAAAATGGAAACATCTTTCCTCATTTGTGGTATTTACTAGGATCTTACTTTGCGGTTGTATGTTTTCAGCTACATGAGCTGAAGGCATGCCTCATGCGTAACACAGTAAGGACTGCAGCTCCCAGCCTTGTTTAAGGTATTTGAAGTGCTTCAGTTGTTGTTGGAGGCACAGAGAAACCTGACCTTGGGTCTTGGTAGGTTTTTAAAAAAAGCAAGGGGACTTTGTTTGCTTTTCAAATGTAATTATTTGTAATTTTACAGCTACATGTATTCAGATAATGATTTCAGATTCTAAAAGAGCTTTTAGATCAATTTTTACAAGCATTTCAGTTCCCCTCCAACAACACATGGCTCAACTCCATAACTAGTTAGGACAGTAAATAGAGAATACTAATTCCAGTTGCAAATGCAAGGCGGGTGTAGTTAGTTAAGTAGCTGAAATGTGGCTAGGACTAGGGCCTGATACTCTGATTAGTATATTTTAAAGACCCAATCTCGTTTTCATTGAAGTGAATGGGAGTTTTGCCATTGATTTCAATGAGGAGTGGATTTGAGCCCTGAGTAACTGTTAAGAGCAGAGCAGGGTGAAATTTTTGGGACAAATGGTTTATATGCCAAAACATACAGTTTCAGGTCAACAAAATTAAGTATAAATTCAGGTCAAATTTGGAGAATAGCTTCAGCTGAAAAAAATAAAGAAAAAAAAAAGAAGTTAGTCTAAATGTTTCATTTTGACACTTCCAAAACAAAACATTTTGACTTTTTGTTTTTAAATGAAGTTTTATTTCAGAATTTAGTTTGCATTATTTTAAAGCACAACGTAGAATAAAATACACCAGAAAATTAAATTAAAAAAAAATTCACGTTGGTTAAATGAAATGTTTTGTTTGACCTAAAATGAATTTTTTTCAGTTTTTCATTTCAGCAAGAAAAAACAAAAAATGTCTGTTTTCGGTCACCACGGCATTAATTATATTTTAGATTTTTTTCGGCTTGGTGACTGTACCAAAAAATCAGTTAAGTGCTCAGCTCTAGTTAAGAGTACATATGAAAGACATCAGAAATGAGGGGAGATGTCTTTGGCCAAAGTTATTTAACCAGTTGCTTGCTTTATTCAGTCATGATGTTCGTTCTGTGATGTGCACAAATGAGGAACAACAAATTTATTTTCATTGGTAATTTTGACCAGATTTGCCCATCAGAGTTTCAAAATGAAACAGCATGCCACTAGCCTTGAAAGGTAAATAATTTGTCTGGATTTAAGAGGCTGAAAGAGTAACTTCAGTGGATAGTGATTGATTTTTTTTTAACTGAAATAAAGATGATCTTGATTAAAAAAGAATTACTCAGTAGGCAAACTACAGTCAAAAATGTCATGATATTTTCAAGCTTTCAGTCTCTGCCTGCATGACAATTGTTGAATTTAGATGGTAGATGTAATTTTGTGTGTGAATATTTTTTACAATCAGTTGCCCTGGCTGTAGTTTGGATTATATAGTTTCCACTGTCCCCAGTTGCATTTTCATCTTCAGACTGCAAAAAAAACCCCATTGATTGCTTTAAAAAATAAAGACTTCACCCAACAAAAACTACAGTAAAACAACAACGAAGAAACAAGAACTGAGTTTTTTAAAGACTGAGGACAGAGTTCCAGCCTTAACTCAGAATTTCTGTGCCTTTGTGGGTTTAGCATAGATCAGTGGGTGAAACTTGCGGCCCGGGAGCTGTAGGCGGCCGTTCCTGCAGATGGTCAATGTAAACAAACTGTCTTATGGCTTGCCAGTGGATTACACTGACACGCCACAGGTTGCCCACCACTGGTGTAGACTCTTAATGTTGCTTTTATGTAATAGTTTGTGATGTATAATATATACATTATTTGTAATTATATGCACAAGAGATAATCCAAGACTTTTAGTGGGAGGGGGAATGAATTAATGAATGACCATAGAAACTTTTCATTTGCCTTTTTATGCTGAGGGTATTACAGAAGCTTCATGGTATGTCTACACTGGCAGAGTTACAGCGCCGGCACTTCCAGCATCGCTCAGAGAGCGCTGAAGGGAAACCGCTGTTGTGCGTTCATACTGTCAGCTGCCTGCGCAATAGTGTGTTCACACGTGCGGTATTTGCAGCAGTATTCAGAGTGGTGCACTCTGGGCAGCTATCCCACAGAGCACCTCTTTCTCTTTGGCTGCTAAGAGTTGTGGGAAGGCAGAGGAGGTCGCGGGGCATCCTGGTTCCTGTCCCAATGCCCCGTGATGTATTGCTTCGCATCCCAGCAATCCCTGTACTTCTGTCCACATTTGGTGCCATCTTTCAACAGTTTGCGTACTGCGCACTCTGCTCTGTCTCTTCGGTCTGCAGGAATGGATCCCGCACTGTTGACCAAAATGCTGCTCTCTCTCACTAACATGCCACGAGTGGCAGTGGAGTTGTTCCTTAAACTAAAAGGCAATAGTAGTTCGACATTGATCTCCCCATGCGAAATGGCTACAACACGAGATTGCTTGTGGCATTCATGGAGGTGCTGACCACAGTGGAACACTGCTTCTGGGCTCGGGAAACAAGCACTGAGTGGTGAGATCACATCGTCATGCATGTCTGGGATGATGAGCAGTGACTGCAGAACTTTTGAATGAGGAAAGCCACATTCATGGGACTGTATGATGAGCTTGACCCAGCCCTGGGGCACAAGGACACAAGAATGAGAACCACCCTGCCATTGGAGAAGTGTGTGGCGATTGCGCTGTGGAAGCTGGCTACTCCAGACTGCTACTGATCAGTTGCTAACTAGTTCGGAGTGGGAAAGTCAACTGTTGAACTCGTGTTGATGGAAGTGTGCAGGGCCATTAAGTGCATCCTGCTCCAAAAGACCGTGACTCTAGGCAACATGCGTGACATTGTGGATGGTTTTGCACAAATGGGCTTCCCTAACTGTGGAGGGGCGATAGATGGCACGCATTTTCCAATTCTGGCACCAGACTGCCCAGCCACCAAGTACATTAATCACAAGGGGTATTTCTCAATGGTTCTCCAGGTGCTTGTGGATCACCAGGGGTGTTTCACGGACATTAATGCAGGGTGGTCCAGAAAGGTGCATGCCGCATGCATCTTTTGGAACACTGCCTTGTTCAGGAAGCTGCAAGCAGGGACTTTCTTCCCGGAGCACAAGATCACCATAGGGGAAGTCAAAATGCCCATTGTGATCCTGGGAGACCCTGCCTACCCCTTAATGCCGTGGCTTATGAAGCCATACACGGGGCACCTTGGCAGCAGCAAGGAGCGGTTCAACAACATTGTCTTCCTTCTGTTGCTATTTTCAAAAAGGCACAGGTGCTCAAGACCATGTCTAGAACGTATGTGAAACTACTGCAATACTGAGTCCGAATCTGGTATTCAGGAACACTGTGACAGTGGCTGCTTTGTGAATGTGGTTGTGAAAACTGGCATGCATAATTACTACAAATATTTCTATGAAGCCTTGGACTTCCGATCTTTTGAAAATCTGTCCATTAATGTTTTTATGTACATTTTGATATAGTCATATATTCTTGGATCTGGCTGACCTGCACTCACTGTAAGACTTGGGGTGGGAGCTGTGTAGTACCCTTTGCACTCTCCCAGTACTTGAGGCTGCCAGGGGCCAGTACAGTCCCTGCACCAAGTTAGGGGTGCTCTGACTTGCCCTGGCAGTACTGGACCCATAGGGCCTTCTCATCCCAGCATACATTGGAAGATGAGTGTGGCATAAAACCACTTACACTGGTTTTATACTGGAAGTGTTTTCTGTGCTTAGTGTAGGAGACTGAGTCAGGTTGTGCCACCCTGGGCAGTTGACTTGACTTCTTTACATTCTTGTAACATAGGTGTAAATACCTTCCTCGCGGAGATGTTGGTCATTTTAATTAATTAATGTTTGCAAACTACCTTGATATCCTAGTTCTATACAATTAGAAAGCACTATTACTATATGTACAATAACCCACAGTTCTGAGCCCCATGTAGTACTCAGATGTAGGGGGTTAGGGCTAGAAAATTGTCATTCTTAACTCTAAAGTTTTATACTTTGGGGGTTTATTGGCAAAATAGATTCTTAATGGTGTCTTTGGAGCTATTATGATTTACTGTATCTAAGCCTACCTGAGAACACTTTAATTTGCACATTATTGACACAATGGAGTACAACAGTTCCTTCAGAGCCATTAAGTTCTATCATGATAATATAGCTGCCATACACCATTTATTAGAAAAAACGCGCTAACGCCATCTTCTAGGAATACATGGAGATTTTGATGAAAAGTAGCTACTATTCATACACAGTGTTCTCTTAATGAATAACTCCTTTTTATTTTATTTTTCAAAATAGTAATCTATGGGAGGACGGGGGGGAGACCTTTAATTATTTATTAAATTTAAACCTTTTTAATCTCCTTGTATTTTGTTTTCAATTCTTTGTCTCTTTGAGTAACACAGTTATCACTTCCGTAGCCCACAGCCTCTTAATTTGAATATGTAACTTCTTCTGCTGAGGAGTGAAGGAAGTATCTGTAGTGCATGGTATAATATATCTGGTAGACTAATGAACTAAGGCATAAGATCAAAGAGTGAAATCTTGACTCTACTGAAGTCACTGTGAGTTTTCTTATTGAGGTCAGTGGGGCCAGAATTTCGCCCAAAAACTGATGTTCTCAAACGACTGTCCCAGTTTAAGGTATGTTCCATTTCTTGCCTCTCAATATTTAGACTTCACCCTATTTATCTCAATCTTATTTTTAGTGTCATTGAATGATTTAAACAATCTGATAATACACAGTTTCTAATTTCCAAACAGCGTTTCCTGTTACTATCTCCACATTTATAGAAAGCCATTCATCAGGAATGGATTAGGAGTAAATATGGCCTAGAGCCAACTACAATGCTGGGCATTTCAAACTGTGAGCCTGAAGCCTGGAAATTTGGGACAGCCATGCAATTGCAGGTCCCCTTGATCCAAGAATGTGACCCAGATGAACTAGTCCATTTGTCTGGCCATAATTCTCCAATGATTGTCATAAATTATGAAAACGATCTTTAAACAAGGGTTTTCAAAGTGTAATCATTCACTCTTGGAGTCAGAATCTTTGATGTCTTCAAGCCTTGATTTCATTAGAATTTTGAGGCCATTGTATGAAGAATTCTGGAAGAATGTGGTGATAAATGTTTATCAGGAACAGGACATAAAGCCACTGAGGTGAAGGAGGTGAATCACCACTGGTGACCCACCAGATACTCTCTTGGAAAGATCACTGTATAACAGTCACTTTAGAGGACCTGGATTGCAAAGCAATAATTGGCATCTAAGCACAACTGCAGCAATGGGGAAAGATTCTGCTCTGAGAGCCATTTGATTCCCAGTACAATCCCTTAGTTTAAAATATCAAATTTTTTCCAGGCAGCTGTATGAATGAATAAAGTTGCAATAATTAAGATGCTTTGATTAATTCATTTTTATTTAGTTAAAAATGTCACACATGAAAGTTTGAATAAATTCACAGACCCTCTTTTTATTTCTTTATGGACTCTTCTGTTGGTAGGTACTCATCAAGGCATATTGAAAGATAAAAAAACAAAATAACCCTAATTTCTCCCAGTGGTAATCTCACTAATATCCCCCTTCATTTAATATAATTAGTCACAGAGTATCCAAATACGTTAAGCCTGGAAAATCTTGTTTATGTTCTCATGAGATCTTTTGGCTTGGGAGTATTTTTCAGTCGCTCCACCCAACACCTTTCTCTCTTCCCTCCTCCCCGCAAAACCCCCCACCCCCATGAAAAGATATGTAATTGTGGGTTATTACTGTGTTATAATTTTCTGTGCAGAACCTTGAATGCCTTAGGAGGGTGGAGTGAAGGTAGAACATTTTATAAATACAATTATTGTTAAGAACTCAAAGTACCAGAATAGCAAAAATGGTAATTATTTTCTTTCTTCTAAATCCTAGCTCTTACCAAAGCAGCAGAAGACTAACTTTAGGAACAACTTGATATTATCTTTAATTACTGTACTGTTATTGTTTGGTATTTGCTGGAGGGAAAAATATCTCATCCAGCACTGTGGGAAGTAATCCTAGAAATACCAGTAACACTAATGACACCTTTCTGATCCCTCCCTGGCATTTCATGCAAACTAATGGCTTTAGTATATTTTTTTTAATAATGCCAAAACTTGGATTTTATGAAATGTTTAGCTTGTTAAATCATTTGAAACACAAGGTAATTAGATAATGCTTTACTTTTTCATTATATAAATAATAGTTAATGAATGAGCTGAGACAGCTACCCCTTGATTGGGATTGGAGATAGCTGAATGAATATTAACAACTTATTTGCTTGTACTCCGCATGTAGGTGAGCTACATTTCAAGTCAATGATAACATACTGTTAATCAGTGAATTGGTTCAGTGTAAACAGTCATATATTGATGCAACCAAAGCTTTAAATTTTAACATTGTCACTTCTGGGTGTGTCACGACCGAAAGCTACATTGCAAGCTATGAATTCCCCTGGCCTGATATAGTAATCAGAGAAGAGAATCTGTAAAGGAGATAACTACCCTCCAGAGAATGGAAAGGGTAAGGAGTTCTCTAATGAATATGATGCATCATGATCAAAGCAGATCATCGAAGTATAAGGTAGCTACTGTACCAGCCCTATCTCTACTAATGGCTTTCACTGTCTACCTGTCATTGCACTGTAGAAAAAAAGAGCAGTTCAAGGGACAAAATAACAAGATGGGGGGGCCATTTTCCCAGACACATTCATGATACTGGAGTCTTTGGATCATACCTGACACCATATGTTAAAGTATTTAGATGTAATTTTAGATGTATGAATTCTATTGAGCTAAAATTTTGTATTGTAGGAGAAACACAGTGGGTTTCGTCTCCTTTCTCCTCGAGGTACAACTTGGCACAGTGTTTGGTGCATTGCTGTTAGTGGTGCATCAGTTCACAGCTAACAGCTTTTCAGTCTAATTCTCAGTCAACATAAACAGCTGATCTTCCTCTTCAGTTTAGCAGTGAAGGGAAGTGCACCAAATAATCTTTTGTAGGCGAGAAATATACTTGAACCTAGTTGCCTTACCTAGTTTTAATTCCAAAGTAAAAGAAGTTATGTTGCTTTTTTTAAAAAAAAAAACAAAAAATGTGTGTCTCCAGTTCACTTGAATCCAGCTAGTAATACTCTAAAGTCTAAAAGGCCTTTGAATTGCCTCATGTGCATACATACACATGAGAGAGAAATGTACTTTTTTACTGGAATTTGCAAAATCCAAATGAAGAAATAAAATCAAATATGTGCATATGAATGATTTCCTTTTTGTATAAAGTTAACAAACTTAGGCTGTTACAAATTTAGGGATGAAGTACATTCCAAATGTCAGGACCGCAGTGGAGAATGCCTTGCCCTCTACCCATTCTCTTATACCAATGGAATTTCAGCTCCGGCACCTCTGCTGACTACAGCTTGTCATAATATTGGTGGTGGGGTATATCTATACTGCAATCAGCAGGTATGTAGGCATTGTGACATTCTGTACCTTGGGGGAGCACCCTGTAATCCCTATATTCCTCATTTATATATAATTGTGATCTTGCATATAAAGCATGTCTTGTAAGGTATCAAGGACAGGGTTATGATCTGCTGAAAGTCATTTCTCTATCCATATATGTGTATCATTTAATGCATATGAAGTTATAAGAATTATGTTGTATGGTGGTCACTAAAACATGCTGTAAATTGGGGAATCAGCTAGATATTAGCTCCCCAGAGGCAACAGCAAGGAAAGTAACCAATGCCCGGGTAAGGTGTCAAACAACCCATCAATGGCCATTGTCCAGCAAGGGAGCTACAATGCAGTCACTCACCTGCATGAGGCCACACTAGGGGAATTGCTCAACCTTACCTGGAGACTCAGCAGTGCCCCCAGACATGCCTGGACTTGTGCTCCCCAAGCACATGAGACTGAGGTTATAAAACAGAACACAGTGGCCACATGCTGGGCCTTTTTCCTTCACCCACCTACACTGCAAGCAACAAGGACACTCTGAAGACTCTAACTGAGGGCACTGGCCCAGATTTCAAGGGTGAAATCTGTGTACTGTGAACTGCAATATCCAATGGGGTGAGAAAAACTGCTTAAGCTAGATGTTGCCCAGTCTAATAGGGTTGAGAATTCTAATAGGGTTGAGAGTTTAGACTGTATGCTTATATTTTATTTCTTTTGGTAACTAACTCTGACATTTTGCCTATCACTTACAATCTACCTTTTGTAGTCAATAAACTTCTTTTACTGTTTATCTTTACCAGTGAGTTTTCCTGAAGTGTGCGGCAAAGGATTGCAAAGACTGGTGTATGTTCTCTTTCCATTGATGAAGTGGTGAACCAATTAATAAATCTGCATTGCTCATCTTAAGCAGTGCAAGACGGCATATTCCTGAGGTACAGTGCTGGGAGCTGGGGGGATTTGGCTCTGGTGCCTTCCTCTGTGTGATTCATGAGTGGCTCTGGGAGCATTCATGCAATCTAACCAGAGCTCCCCATGCTGCTGTGCTGAGGGATCACAGCACCTGGAGGGCTTTGCTGCTGGTCACTAGCATGGCACCGTGAGAGACAGCCCAAGCTGGAGAGAGTTAAGGGGGCACAGCGGTCCCACAGTGCCAGGCTGCACCCCATGGACCCTGTCACAGGCATACCTTAGCTGGCTTTGATCCAACTAGCTCACTAAAAATAGCAGTAAAGCTACAGCAGCACAGGGAACAGCATGGGTGCCACGTATGTACCCAGGGTATGTACCCGCCACGTATGTACCCGGGGTCTTGGATGGGTTTGTATTTGAGCAGCTAGCCTATGTCGCCACCCATGTTGCTGCTGCGGCTTCACTGCTATTTTTAGCTCAATAGTTCATTCAAAGCTAGCTCGGGTATGCTTGCATGTACTGCAATCATGCCTCCCAATTACAGTGCAGACATCCCTTAGACAGGTAAGTTCTGGGACAGATAGGGCTTTATAGGTCAAAACCTACATCTTAAAATCTACCCAGGAACCAACAGGCAGCCAGTGTAGATTGCAGAGCACAGATTTAATATGAGCACAGAAAGAAACGCCACTTAACAAGCAGATGGTGCACGACCTATAGTTTCCAAATAGATTTAGCGTAGTTATGAAACATTACAGAGCTACTGTCATGGTTTTTTGGTAAATGAGGTAATCATTCAGCAGAAAACAAAACCAAGCAAAAACCCAGGAGATTTATTTGGGGTGGGGTAGTGGGGGATTATTGCAATCCACTTACTGTTGTAGAGCAGGTCAAAGGTAAAGTAGCTTCAGCCACCTGGAACATTCAGTAATACTACTTTATTACCACCCCCACCACCGCCAGAAGTGTAGTGTATTTTATTATTATTTATATCCAGTAAAGTATGAACATTCCAAGATGGGGAATTTCACAAGTCTAGCTTTTAAAGATGTTTTTTATTAACATGCATGTTGCATGTTATAGTCCCAACCGAAGTTGGGGTTCCATTGTACCAGGACCGTACGGTGGCATAGTGTCAAAAGTTCCTATTATGAAGAACTCACAAAACAAACAATGATTGAAAGGTAGTCAAGAGGCAAAGAGAGGTGATGTGATTTGCCCACGGTCACACAGCAAGTCATTGGAGAGCCAGGAATAGAATTCAGGACTCCTGACTCCCAGTTCAGTGATCTGTTCGCTAGATCACACTGCCTCCCTAGCATAGGCAAAAGAAGTATTTTCCAGAAGTGCTGCTGTCTGAATTCTGAAGACAAACTGCAAGGCTTAGGTGTTGATGCAAATGCATGGATAACACTATGTGCATCTTTCCTATTACAGAATAGAAATTATTAAAAAACACAAATTAGACAAAACACCCATTGCATATATGGGATTGGTCATTACTGGCTTTATGGTCATAAAGAATAAAAATGAATGCCCAAATTACTTTGATCACCAATACGTGCAGTAATTCTCCTAAAACTACTTTCTTCAGAAAATTCTGGAAACGTGACAGAACACAAAGGGGAAAGTTTACACCTGCAGTTAGTAATTCTTTTCTAACATTGACAGACTATCAAAAAATCTCTATTTGAATTTAAGACAATGAAGGTTTATACCATTCCTTTGCAATGGAGTGTTTGAGAATTCAATTAAATGTATATGCTGAAACTGTCTTGGAGATGTAGGTTCCCATCAATTTCAATGGGTTTTGGTTGAGACTATGTGAGAACAGAAATTAGGCCTGTAGCTTTCGGGTGGACATTGTTCCCCAGGTCAGCGCCATCACTGACATGTGGAAGGACGTCCATTCACAGATGGGGGCAGTATATGGTCCTGACTCATTAGTTAATTAAATGCAGGAATAATTTCTATGCCTATACACACCAAAACAATACCATTAATGAAGCCCAAGACCAAGTGTATTGCAAATTTATTGAGCAAAAATCAATTTGCATACAGTTGACACTTCTGTTCTTATATGAATCAGAAGGAACAGTTGGACAGAGATCCTTTTAGGAAAAAGAAAAAAGCATATGTTATTGTATTCCATGGATGGTTTTATGAGAAAAAGGGGCGCTGCTTCATTAATGACTCTGACACGCCACACCAATTCTGGTAGGTCTGATAGATTGAACATGAACCTCTCGTTATTCAAGCAGACTAAATATACTGGCTGCTTTACCTACCTAATATTTATTCCTTGCACAGTCAAACTACAGAATTGACATCTTCTTTTAAAATTATATGGCTTTCATAAATTTAGAACTTTCACCACTGATGTAAAGGTGGTGAAGGCATTGCTAGCTGGCATCATTTCCTACCCCCTTTTAATTATTCTTGACACTATGAAGAAACATCTAATATAAATCTGTAATGTGCTCTGATGACAAACTACACGGTTGGAAGACCATGTAATCTCTCCACAATTAATTAAAGTGCACAGAGTTGTTCCCCCCTCCCCCCCAGCAACCAGATGCCACTGACTGGCTCAAATAACACTGCTGTCAACTGTAAAAAATTAAGATCCAAACCCTAAGAAAGGTACTTAGATAAAGAAACCAGATGCCAGGTTATTTTTTGATATTACAGTATACATCTTGATGAAGCCACTATTGTTCAACATCTGTAGCTCTACATATGTAATTACTCACATAACCTAACAAATCTCTCAGCAATTTAGTTCCAAAAGTATCACTCACTGCAGCAAATCCTTTATTAAAAGTTGAATGATGCTAGTCATTGTGAATGGTACAGCAGTATTTGAAGATCCAATAAATAAGTGAGGATTTGGTCACTGTTAGTTCTATGTGCATACGCTTGTGATTCTGTATGGGTGTGTGGTCACTTCAGAAGAGGTTTGGCATCATGCTAGAAACGGTGTCAGGCTGATATAACACCTGGAACTGATCAAAAACAAATTAATGTTTATTTTTAAGCAGGAATGCAATTAAAAGCAATAAGAATGTTGTTGTAACATTTACTGTAATAATGCTGCTAATAGATTCATAAATATCTTTGTTAAATATTTC
This sequence comes from Dermochelys coriacea, assembly GCF_009764565.3. Lineage (NCBI taxonomy): Eukaryota > Metazoa > Chordata > Testudines > Dermochelyidae > Dermochelys > Dermochelys coriacea. The sequence goes on along the minus strand of NC_050079.1, from coordinate 13,359,370 downwards.
TTGATTAACATTGAAATCCACCATATTTGTGTGTGTATATATGTGTATTTATAATATAAATTGTAATATTTAAATATATTACAATAATACATACCACAAAAGACACATACAGACTCACGCTCCTCATATATATGTCTTTATTTATATATGTGATAAGTCTGTATGTGTCTTTCATTGTATGTACATTTATGCTATATATTTAATTCTTATACTGTAAAGTCCCAGTCATGCAACTGACTGTACACAAGTATTTCCCTCCTACTTCACTGGGGTTCTTCATGGCCACAGGGATCTGCCCATGAAGATTCAATTGCAGGATCGGGCAAAAGATATTCATTATAAATAAAGTTATTTAAAATACAAAATAAAAATTTACGTCTATATAAAATAATTTTTCATGGACAGTATTGTATTAAAATATATTCTCAATGACATATCTAATATGGATATATGTACCTGAAAACTCCAAATCTATTAATTTCTTTGCTGCTGTTCTGTATAAAGATGAAGTAGAGCAGTATACTAGTGTGTATAGTTTTGTTACTAGTCTAAGATTGCATATTTAGACTGAACAATGGAGTAAAAAATTTAGAAAATTGTAGTTTTGAAAACCTCCATTATGTTTAATTGGTTATCAGTAATAATTCTTTAATGTTTGAAAATGAGGTTTACAAACATTATAACCATATTATGATTGTTGTTATTGTCAGTGGGGCCTTTTTCTGGTGGAATGTGTAACTGTTTTGACAAGAAAAGGAGTACGTGTGGCACCTTTTCTTTTTGCAGATACAGACTAACACGGCTGCTACTCTGAAACCTGTTTTGACAAGCAAAGAGCAAGTTTTCTGTATCTTTGACAAACCTATTACATAAATGTGGCTTTTCTCTGCTCTCTCTGTCACCATACCTGTATACCAACTGCAATGCAAATTTCATAACCATCAATCTTCTTGTGATTAGGAACACTGAGTGTTAAATATTTAGTTATAGAAATAACAATATAGTATTTAAATAACAGTTTGTATCTTTGCTGATTATGTTGTAGTGACAAATTAGGATGCAGAATAGGATTGGTTATTCTGTCATGCCTTGGAACAAAAGCTGCTTTTTATGGAATAATGCCAGTATCTATAAACTATTCTATAATCCATAGCTTTCCAGTTCAGAGTTTACTTTATGCCACTACTCACTCACTCTCCATCCCCCTTCCGCATCTAAATCTCGTGGTTTGCAATGCATTTCCTCCCTCCATGGTATTCTGCTTGAAAGGAAGATTTTGCTATTACTACTAACTACAGTGAATTTCCCCCCCCCCCATTAAAGTGTTGGCACAACCAGAGCTTAAAACCACACTGTCCTTGTTAACACTCCCAGATAGAAATCGTTTACTTTTTAGGAAAAACACTGACTCAGCAGAACAATAAGCCTTCTGATTTAGTATAGGTAGTCACATTTAAACATTTTTAACCTAGAGTGGTGGAGGCTAAGAAGCAGTTTATCAATCTGAAGGTGTGTGTTGAAGGGATGCCATGTGACAATCCTAATCCATATAAAAATGACACAAATACTTTATAAACTGTATGTCATGATCTAAAATTACCTGAGCTAGCAATGTTTTTTTCTATACACTTTCCTAAATGTTGCCAAGTATATTTTATTTCAGTGCATTTTTTCTTCTACAAATATCCAGTTATATTTTCCATTACTAAGCAATTTTTCATTGTTTTATTTAAGATTATTCATAGTATAATCTTATTATTACATTTACAGTACATTTGAAGGATCTCAAATTGTGTTACAAACTATGGTCCAAATTCCACCACCAAATGCAACCAAGAAATCCTGTTAGTTTTGCTCACTTCAGTGGGATTGCAGCTGCTGATATTTAGAGATATGTGTATACATATATAGAAATATGCAAAGGACTCACTTCCACCATCACTTAAAATGCAGCCACCTCTGAGGTGAAACATGGCAAGATTGCAACAGAGCACAACAACACTATATAATATTGGATAGGAAGTGAAGAATACCTTTTCTAACTGAAAAGTCATGGAAAATTTAGATACGCAGGATATTAATTATCCAATCTGGAATGGTCAGCACACTAGAGTTAACACCCTAACTTGTGCAGCAAGTGCCATGGAATTTTAATGACCACAAATGGTCAGGACCTTGATTTGACATCTCTTCTGACCGATAGTTTATGACACACTGTGGTTTTAGCTACTCCGTTACAACACATTTTTTGGACCATTTAAAGCCTTTGGCTAACAACACATTTGAGGTATGTGTGTTATTGTTAAATTACAGAGAACATACAATATTTTGTTTTATTTAATACAAATCATTTTATTTACTTAAAAGGAGCAAGCTGTCTTATTATATGTGCTTGGCTTAGAAACAAAGAAATTATATTCTTTTAAGAGGAGTTTTATATTTTATGATTGCTGAGAGAAAATGTAGCCTTTTAATAGGCATTGATATAAGTGGTTTCTATGTCTCCACTTTATTATATATTTTCAAATAATTAAAAGTGCTAAAGTAATGTCATACAGTGGCCTTACAAAAAAGGGGGAAAGCTATATGGGTTGGTGATGCCAGATAATCCCTCTTCCCCAGAAGATTTATTAGGGCAACTTAATTTCTACGGATGCAGCAAACATGCATCAGATGAGGATGTGGGAGTTCAAGTGTGGACTTTACTTATACTGTTCCCTATGGTAACCTGTTCTTCATTGAGACAGTCAATTGACACAGACGCCAGTGCACTTATTACTGAGTCTACTGTAAATGAGACTCTCTGTCTTGCCAGGGATGGATATTTTTCCTGTGTTCGCCACTATCACACATCACGATTGGGGGGAGAAAAAAGGAATTTTTAAAACAATAATATCAAACAACTTGGGAAAAAATGTTAAATATTACCATATGAAGAACTGATTAAATTTGTATGGTTTTCTTTTCAGTAAAAATTGATATGTGATGAAACACAATGCAGCTGGATAACTTGTTTTGGCTAACATTCCAGTGTTCTCTGATCTCTCTACCCGCTCTCTCTCTCTCACTCTATATGTGTGTGTGTGTGTTATATATATATATATATATATATATATATATATATATATATATATATAAACATCTGCATCAACATTTTTATTACTATGGTACAAATTCTGAAATATGTGCCTCTTTTTTTTTTACCTACACATGTCATCTGGACTTTAGATGGCTTAATATGCGCTCACTGGTTGTATAATCGAACTTCTGTGTCTTCCCTTTTTTCATTGTCTACTATTAAACATTGGTATTGTTCTGCACCTCTTCATAGCAACCAATTTACCTTTAATTTGAAATGCCACTTCACTTGGGTGTTTCCACTGGAGCCATAATATAGCAAAGCTACTGCCAATGAACAGGAAACCCAAATTTGGTGTACCCCAAATTTACTGTACCGTTCCGTTGTAGCCCAGCACCAGCAGGGACTGGCAGTGTTGTTGAGACATTAACCATAGAATAATGGGAGATTGAAGAGTGTATTTCACTTACACCTGTCCAGTCCTCCAGATCCCACAATATCACCACATTTATACAGCACTTCCTCTGTTTTCAGTGCAGCATCCCACCGTCTTCTCTCCCTTTGCGTATCCCACTCATTTTTGTCCATAGTACTTTCAGTATATCAGAGAAATGCAAGCTTAGTTCTATGAATAGGTAACATTTTCAAAAGTTCTTATATCCTCTTGAAAGTCAATTGACCTTAGGTTCCCAAGTGAGTTAGGAACTTTTGAAAATTTTACCCATTTTGAAATTTTTTCGAGCATTTTAAATACCAGATGTATGAGATTATCCTAGGTAATTCCTTTTAAACTCATCCCTTCAGCAAAATACTCTATGTAGCTCTTGGCTGGCATGTGAAGATAACACTCACTCCTCATCAATGTAGATAGAATTTTTTCTTTTGTTTTGAGGGTGGCAAGGGGTTTTTAGAAAGCTTGAGTTTCTATTTTCTTAACTAAGAACATATGCCAAGGGCCTTGGACTCTCTGAAGTTTGACTGACGTAGAATATAATAGCAATTCCACATAGACTGTGGTTGGAGATTCTTGGATTCTGTCCCATTGACACTAGATACTGAAAATTGCACATTTTTTAACTGGGGTGTGTAACCTGGATAATTTGCTTTCCACTTAGGAACTATCTGTTTAATTGCTATCACAGAAGAGTGGAACCATCTGCTAAAATGATCAAGGTTGGGGGTTTTGATTTATGAATATTACAGGAAGTCTGAGATTTACTACTTTCTTGTGGAGAATGCCATAGAGATATGCCCAGTTCCTGATGTATTACTGTTGTTATTTATTATTTGATAAGTGCCAACCACGTATTTCATAGCAGAGTTGACATTCTTCTTCCAGTCCTACAGCACTAAATGCTACTGTGTCATGCTAATCCTGCCTGCTGTATTGGTGTGTTTCATTGGCACCCCTAAAGTCTCTTGCATGTATATTGCACGGTTATTGAAACAAATTTCTGTTGGAAAATCAACATACGTATTATGCAGAAAACCAGGACAGCGAGCAGAGTGAGCACCCTGAGGAGCCTGGCTTTAGCCCACATGGGTCCCTGCCCCCATCTTCTTCTGCTATCGTCTCCACTGGGTTATGACAGAAGGGTGCCCAAGCTAAATTTGGAGAAGGACTGCATGTGCCAGGTCACAACACCATGTACTCAAATGATGTAGGGATGGCTGGGCTAAATTTGAGTGAGTGGGGTTACAACCTGGTGCACAGGGTCACAGCACCATTCAAATTTACAGCAACTATAAAAAGTTGTCATGAGTTAAAAGTTGCAGCTTCCACGCCAAATTTGTGCCCTGCAATTTTCTTACAGCCTCAGTCTTTGATCTATTAAGTGTCAGCAATTTTGTTCTAGAAATAAATATGACTAACTTGGTGGGCCAGATCCTGGACCAAATTACACTTATGAAATCCCATATGAAGCAAAATCAGGGCTGCACAGGGTGTGAATCAGAGCAGACTTCGGTCCCTTCATTACGTTTTATAACAACAATATGGGCTGTTGAATAAATAAGTAACCTCTATTTATTGTATCAAATGTCTATAGTGTATGTTCTTTCTCAAGAAGCATGTTGAGATGAAGTAGTTGTCTTGACTTTCAATAGAGTTTTGCTATTAATTCTTTTAACGTGTATCATAGGCACAGTACACTGTAAAATGTAACTGTTTCACTTTCAGAGGGAACGTAAATCATCGCTTACCTTGTGGTGTGTCCTTTACCATTGCTAACTAAATAATTGCCAAATACATGGCTTGCTTGCCCATAGAGTACCAGTATACATCCCCCTATCTTATACATCCTGGTATGGGTTTTTCCATGAACACTTTTTGCAGTTTAGTTATTTGTTGTAATTATCAAGTTCATTTTTGTCTAATAGATGTGATTAAGTATATTTAGCACTGTGTAATGAGTTTTCTGCCTGGTTGCATTCCAGCTAATAAGGAATTCCTCAGAGTCTCTTCTGACAGCTGCTGTGAATCCCAGGTTTGTGCCGCCACAAGAGACCTCTTCTATGAATTGCTAACATTACAGAAATTAACTCGGTTAGACTAACCATAAAATCCAGGCTGAAATTTGATTACTAATAGATCATGCATTAATTTGCAGCAGCAGAAATATTTTGGTACTTTTTTACTTCCAGAGATAGAGAGAGGAGAGTGAGACAAAAGTCTGTGTCTCTGTATATTTGCTTCCCCATCCCCACAAAACATCTACTGAAGGGATAGTATTTATGGGGCGAGTGCGAAGATGATGAGTCTATAGGTAAAGTATTTTGTAGACACCATACTAAAACAATCTTACTGACTGTCATGACTACTCATTATTATTATTATTATTTGATTGTCTTTCTTTGTTTTATTTTACCATCCCTCCACTAACTTTTTAATGTCTGGATCACTTTTGGTGTCCTGGCCACTTCCTATTGTCACAGTAGCTTCCGCATTTGCAAGGCTGAAAATGATGGGAACAGTTAGTAATTGGTGATGTACTGCTATGGCATAGTTGCTTAGCAACAGGAGCTGCAGCCTCTGCACTAAGTCTCCGGAAGGGGGATACAGAGACAGGAAGATAAAATAAATACAGTTTCAGTGAGATTGACTTTGTTAGTGAATGATTAAAGTTTTAAGTTATTTTTCTGTAAGTGCCAATGACGATAGGAAAAGCCTTCTATAAACAGATACTTTGATAGAGCAAAGTAGGAACTTGGGCACTTGGCTTCCTAAATTATGATAAGAATGGAATGCAAATGTAAGGATAAATATATTTTCTTGTCAACCATGAGCCTGTGTTAAATTATCAGATATTTTCCACTGTTGAAACTAATAGTTGCAAAAAAAAAAAAAAAAAAAAAAAAAAAAGAAGCAGCAAGCTCATAACAGTGTTTCTTCTATTTATCAGTGCAGTAGAGTACCTAATTCGTGGAGAATGAGTAGTGAAAATGAATGCAGGTATCTCTTAAATTCCCTGCTGGGGAGTTACTCACATAAAGACTGTTCATAATAGGGTTAGTGATTATGTAATAATTATGGATGTGTCTCTAATTTTAAATTCATTCAGATCTGAACAACTCTATGTCTGGGATCACAAAATATTAATTTCCAGATACTATGGCTTAACCTTATTCCATTTTATTTGGTGAAATGATTTACAAAGGTTGATGGGATTAATAAGACATCAAAGCATTATTTTCAATGCCATATATCCCAAATCCTGAAACCTTTGGAGTCAGCTTGGTTAGAATCCTCTCTTTGGAGCAAGGTATCACACTGTACTACATGATTTAGTGCAAAATCTCAGCCTCTGGAAAGCAGGACATGTAAAATGGAGTAGAAAGTAAGTTGATTCGGACCAGATATATTCAACTTTGTTAAGGGACTCTTATCTTCAGTAACCAGCAACATGCTGGCTTTTTCCAAAGTACAAAGGCTCATTACTGCTAGTCCCTGCTACTTTGCAATTAGTGTTGAAGCACCTGGATGAGGTGGGGATGCATAGGAATTAAAAACAGATAAGGTGAATGCTAACAAAGAGATTTAATCCTTTTGACTTTTTCCACTTGTTTACTTTTGATCTGAATTTAAAAAAGAGAGAGAGAGAAAGAGAGCACTGCATTTCAGCCAGGGTTCTTTCAGGGGAAGAAAGCAATTAGAAATTTGAAAGAGCAACCCAATTATATAGTTTTTTACATTCCTATTTTGACTTCCTTGCAATTTGTGCCACCTGCATCATGAGCTTTGTCAAAACACATAAATAATTATAAATAAGACTGCGTTTCTCATGAGAGCAAAGGTTTTTTTTTTATTTAAATGGTAGTCTTTTTGAAAGTCAGGTTGATAGACAGTCTAGATAATGACTCTATGAAACTAATTCTTAAACATACAATTGTACAGTGAATTATTCCTGTCCTGGAAGTTTGGTTATGACCTTTTTGTCCCAGGTATTATTGCTGAACATTGTCTAAGAATAGTTAGAATCAAGCTTTCTATTTCATTATTTTTTTTTTTACATCACAGGTTTTAAGCAAATATATTTTATAAACCAATTAGTGCATCAGAAATGGTAGGAAAAAACTGTTTCTCTTAGAATGTGATAATAAAGCACTCTTTCTTTTTCCTGCTAGAGGTCATTGTTTAAAATAAAAACTCAGATCATGCAGATGGATATTTGTGCATTTAATTTTCACATTGATTTCCCATAAAATGTATGCAATTGTTTTAAAAAAAATTATTCGTTTATTTTTGCAAAAATATCTTCATTTGTTTGTTTGCTTTTTTAAAACAAAATACTGGAAGATATCTTGAAATGAGACTGCATAAAAGATGGGCCTATTTTGTATATAGATTATTGCCTGTGCTTTAGATCTATGTGTTTTGCTTATGGAATAAACCAAAGTAGGAAAGAGAAACTAATATTTTCTATAAACTCAGCCAGACAATACACATGATAAAGATGTTTCATCTTCTTATGCATGCAGAAAATATGAAAAATTGTAGTTTACACATATTTTCTCAATTCAAGTGTAAAATTGGGCCCCCAGATTGCCCTGGGCCATGATGGTTGTGTTAAAGAAGCACTATTTACCTAGCAGCTGAGTGAAAAATGATCAGAATATTAGACTCATCTAGGCCACATTAAGACCCATTGCATTTCCTGACAATTTTTGCTATCTCAATATGAAAACAGAGCAATTTCAGCTCATATCAGGTTATGATCGGCAATTACAGTTGCATAATTCACCTAGTCTTCTCTTTTCAGGGCCTTTATTTTCCCTCTTGGTGACATTCCTGAGAAAGTGCCTGATAAAAATGTCATATATCATCCTGGCTTTAAAACTCGTAAGGGGGTAATCTGCTATGCCTTGCTGAGCCTATATTCATCACAGGATTTTTGACTTGGAGGGGTCATGACACTCATAATTTCCTTTTTGATATTGTCCTCACTAGATATGACAAGGGGCTGTAAAAGCTCAGTTATATGCTGTGGTTAAGAGCCATTCCGGTGGGGCTCATCACTAGCAATAACAGTGCATTACTGTGGATTGTGCAGTGGTTGGCCGTTTCAAAGATAATTAGATTTGATGTCAACATTTCTTTATCACCTGCATCCTTTTGTGCATCTGCGTGTCAAGTTGTTATTTCTGGATTTATTAGCATCCTCAGAGCTGCTATCTATCTGTCAGACTGTGTGATGTTTGTGCTGACAGTTGTAAAGTTAATTACTAGTACTAATGAGCATCGAGCTTTTGGTGGACATGGCATTTTGGGCATTTAAAACTATAATTAGATTTTTTTTCTTCATGTACAGCTACAGACCCCCGCCCCCAATCTTCCAACTCCATTTTGACATTCTATTTGCAATCATCTTATCTTTTATTCAAAGGCTCAAAAAGTCAGTTCTGTTTATTTTTAACTAGACTTTCCTCTCATTGCTTACTCCACAGTAATTTCTTTCAGTTACCTCACCCTCTCCAAATTTAGACGTTAAAAATTTTATAGTGTAGGATGATTTTTAAAAAAAAATTAGCGGTCACATATGTGTGTGCATCTTCTCCTCTTCCATAAAAGCAGTTTATTATTATGGATGACTTTTAAAATATATGGAGAATAAGAGCTATGCATAAAAGGGGAGAAAAATATGCAGGATGAAAAAATGTATACCATCTTATAGATTCCTCCCCTATGAATATGCTACTTATGTATTAAAATAGAATTAATATAGTGACAAATTCTTCTTATTTATAACTTCACTGTGTAGTATTAACACAGGTATAACTGAAAGCAGAATTTGACCCTTATTTGCCTTGAGCTCATGTATAGCTCCTTAAAACAATTATCCTACAAATCACATTACTAGATCATTTTTATAGTAGTCCCAGTTATATGCAACTGCTAGGGTTAGAATAATGGCACTTACATATGACATACTCTATGTAAGTATATTGTTTATTTTGTTGCTGCAACTAAGAACCACTCCCTTGCTGCTGTTTCTATTTACTACCTATTTATCATTATCAACCATTTTGCTAAACAACTACCCTTCCCAGACATAAATCATCTGTAGAAATACTCTGGCTCAGAGAAAATTTCACCCTGGCACTGAAATGATGAGATAACCATTTTCATCTCTTGTTGAAGCATTGAGATTTATTGGGCTTTGATGGGCTACAGACCAGACATCACTCTCTGCTAAACAGACTCCCACTTGCATTTATTCTTATTGCATTTAGCGATTCAAAATGGAGCTCCCCAGGTCCCTGGAGACCCCCTTTACAGCTTAGGTGGGGCATGGAACGTCAGTGTTATTACTTTATATTAGATAAGGAAAGGACACACAGGGAAGCATATGTGAGTCAGATGATTTTTTATTTCCGTTTAGCAGTGATGACAGAATGTCATAGTAAAATGACTTCAAAAGTCATTTTTCCCTATGCCCTTGTTCTGCAGCCTTGTCCTTCGAGGGCACTTCCATTGTACAGTTTTATTAATTCTGCTAACTTGAGACTTCATTGCTGACAATAGGCCTTTTGACTTTCTCAGAATATTACATTAAATTTCCTATCAAACCATGTCAACCTCTGAGGTCAGAGATTAGATATTTTGCTTTTTTACTTCATGGTCAGGTGTTTTCCAAATTGGTTTTAGGTTTGTTTTTCTAGTGTCAGAAATCTTATTGAACCTAGTTAAAAACCCAGACAATGAGTATTCATCAGGAAACGAACAGAGATGCATGTATACATATAGTTCTCTTCTCCATTACATGAGTATTAGTACAGATCAGGTACCCTGAAGCTATGCAACTTAAGTTTTTCACTCATATAAATAGGAGTAGAAGTTGGCCTTATTTTTTGTTGTTGCTGTGGCTGTACTTTAAATGGCTCGCCTTCCAAACAGAAAAAAAGCCTCCTATCTTCTGAGTGCTACCTTAATATATGCTTATAGACTCCAGTAGTAATAATATAATATTTACATCTTATACTTTGCATCTGTTGAACATTTCAGATTGCTTTATTGAGGAGGTTATGTATTATGTTAGCCATTTTACAGATAGGGGAAACTGAGGCACACAGTGGTGTTTTGCGCATGGTCACTGGCAGAGACAGGAAGAGAACCAAAGTCTCCTGACAACTTACTCAATGTCCTATCAGTTAGACTACACTGTCTGTATGCAGTGTAGTTGTAGCCGTATTGTTCCCAGGATATTAGAGAGACAAGCTGGGTAAGGTAATATTTTTTATTGGACCAACTTCTGTTGGTGAGAGAGACAAGCCTGAAGAAGAGCTCTATGTAAGCTTGAAAGTTTGTCTCTCTCACGAAACAGAAGTTTGTCCAATAAACGATACTATGTCACCCACTTTGTTTCTCTAATACACTGTCTAGAAGAGTTAATTAAACATCATTTTGGAGGAGTTTTGAAGTACTGAAGTACAGTATAGATAAAAGTACAGTAAGTTGTGCCCCATCAAACATGGCTGATACAGGGATCAGTGAAAGTCTTGGATTTTACTACATCATCATGTAATCATTTTCAGACCTCCAATAAAGGTTGGTTGGCAAGCACATATTTTAAATCAAGATTTGTAGTCTACTGGATGTGGCATTATAAATTAGGTGTTTAATTTGACACATTAATTTTTTTCTTTGAATGATGTAGCATTGTGAAAAAGACAAAAAATATGTAGACCCTCCCTTAGCTCATAAGATCTTCAATCACAGCAAATTTCTACCCCACCAATACATTGAAGAAAACATGTTATTTAAGGGAAATGTAGCTGAGTGCAAAACACAACTACATTTAAAATGCAATGAGAATGAAGGGAAATGCCAGCTTAACATAATAAAACCACATCAACAGTATAAGAGCTTGAGTGGCAAGTTCAATTTAGCAGAATTCACTAGCCACAGCTTTTCAGACATGTTAGGTACAATTTTACATTTCATAACAAGTTTTCTATATTCAGACACAGTAGTTCTGTTAGGTTTTCCCCCATTTCCCATCAAAACACTGTATACTTCAAAAATAAGACAAAGCGAATGGGCCTTCAGACTTTCTAAAAAAAATCTCAGCCATAAAACAAGCTCTGCTCATTTCTCATATTAATTTTAAGAGACTGAAAGTAGAACTGTTTTCATTTTTTACTGTTAACTATATATTTGTACCTGTGAAAAGGAATAATGGCCCAGCCATATGACTGGAGAAAGATGTGCTTAGAAAGGCAGTGCCGATGTGTTACTACCTGCTTGCAGCCATAAGGATAGGGAATCATTTGTGACACTCTGGGGACAATTTTGTCACCCTGACAGTAATGCTGTTATGCACCAACTTGACACACAGGATGAATCTATAAAGACAGATAAGTAACTGTGAAAGTGGCTAGGGATCAGCCTGAGTGCTACCACTCACCTGCAGTGACAAATAGATAGTCATGAAGGATTGAAAATCCTGCCCAACACAGAGATATGTCAGTCCAAAGCTAGAATACTGCATGGTTACACAAAGGCTGTGGTAAAAATACACACACATGCAAGAGCCCCAGGCATAAGTATGAGAAGGTTAACATCAAAGTATACTATTTTGTTCTTTGTAGTGATCTTTATTTTTATTTCTTTATGGTTTAAAAAGAAGAATCCTATCTGCCTTTAACACACTGGACTTGAAATGGAGTCACTCTGGATTAACGTTGGTATAATTAAGATCAGAATTTGGCCCAGTGTTATTTTAGTGGGAGACAGTGAGGCTATTTCCTTGTAAGTCTTCTTTCTGATAATTTTTTATACCAATAGAGGTCCCCATCTGCAAATCAAATCAAAACAACTTATGATTATTAGCAAAAAAAATATTCCTTTTGCTTTCTCTCTCTCTCTCTCTCTCTAACGACTTTAGCTGCTGCTGTCAACCACAGGAACTAAAATGAAACTGTCCCTTTCCTATTTATCATATCTGTTAGGGGGATGAATTCATTAATGGTGCATTTCTCATCATAAGATGAAATGTTGTGTTGCTGACTTTAAAAAAAACACTTTTTTTTTCAAGAACAGTTGTTAAAAAATATTCCTGAAACTAAATCTTACCCTGAAGATCATTGTGAAATCTAATTACTCAGTCTGTCTTTTTCATTATTTCTATTTGTGAATATGAACATTCGGTAGCTTATCTGTTAGGGAGGAAGTGAGTTTTAGGTGAGAACAGGAGAATTATTTATTTATTTATAAATAAATTGATTGCTTTATTGATTATAATTTGCCCCTTTCATCTTAGCCTGGCTACTTCCAGCTGAATTATGCCTTTAAGGCACTGTACGTTACTGGGGTAGTCAGTGGAGTCATTTTAACCCAAAATTTAGAGAGCAGCAAAGAACTGGCTGCCATTCTTATTCCCTGCATCCCTCACATCAAGGACTTCTTCGTTTCTGTCTTGGTCTCCCCAACCTGGGGCTCTTTGTTGTTCTCATAGTTCCCTCCCAAGCCAAGTACTCATTTTACACATCCTCCTGGTCACCCCAGTGGAGGGGGTTTGTCTCCCCCACTTACAGAAGTACTTTTTCCTGAATTCTGAATGCACTGTTATCAGCCCAAAGTGTTCCAAAAGTATGAGTCAGGCCCCCCAAAACCATGAAACTTGTAATAAAAATCACAAGAGTTGGCAACATTCTTCTCCTCCTCCCACATCATTATGTAGGCTTGTGGGGATGGCAGCATTAGAGTTAGAGAATTCCAAGTCTAAATAATTTTTCTGTGGAAACTGTAATTCTTGCAAAAGTGAAATTTTCTATGGGAATATTTTCAGTTTTGACAAAAAAAATCAGTTTTATTGAAACAAAATATTTTGTTTAGGGTCAGTTTCACTTGAATTGGAATATTTTGGTTTGTTGGACCGACCCAAAACTTTCTGGGTTAATTGGCATTTCTCTAGTGAGGTTCATTGCCTCATGGGAGTTGTAGTTTGGGTCCCCGTTCTCTCCCTGTGGTTGAGGTCCTTGACTGGACTACATCTCCTGTGATGCAATATGGACGTCCCTTTTGCCAAGTTGTGTGGTGCTTCATGGGAGATGTAGCACACCAAGAAAGTGGGCTATGGGGAGATTAAGGGCATCAGGCTCACAAATAATAACTCTCATGAGGCAATGTGGCACCCTAAGGAAATGCAGTTTAATGTTAAACTGACTGGAAATGAAGTGTTTTGGGTCAGTTCAACAAACCAAATTGAAACATTTCAATTCAGGAAGATCTCATGTTTCATTCCATGAAAAATTATGATATTTCATGAGCAGGTGTTGAAATATCAGAATTGTCCACAGGATACAAATTCTGATTTCCCCCCAGCATGCCAGAAAGAAAGCATTTCTCCTCTGCCTTCTGCTCCTCTTGTTGGTTGAGCCGGGTGCTGCTGGGCTGAGCTATTATCTCACTCAACAGCTGTTAGGCAAATCTCAGTCGGAGGAAAGAAGGTGCATAGAGCTGCTGTACTGACTCCTGGCTAGAGAGCTCACCTCTTCCCCATCCCTTCCAAAGGAGATTGAACGTTTTGGAGATCAAAAACGCTCCTGTTCCCTCCGCACCTGTGAAAGTTGGGGAGAATATGTCTGTTTCTTCTTCCCCCAAAAATTACATCCGAAGGGCAGTGTAGAGATGCACTGTATGATGGGGAGCTCCTTGTGGAATTCCTCTGTTAGTTCCTAGCAAGTAGGGGAGCACACTTGCTGCGACATACTGTCAGGGTATGCAACATGGTCTCTCCTGCATACCCAGGAGGCTCTCCATGCTACCTTCCAGGGGTCTTGCCCCCAGGAGATGCTTGACAGGAGCAGTCCTTGTGCTCTGGGGAGTGCAAGGGCTGCAACTGACCGTGCTGCTGCACAGGGTTGCAAAAGGGGTGAGGAGCTCCTTACATTTCCCTCCTCACAGCTCCATACGCCCATGAAACAGCAGAGCATGATCTATTCCTATATTAGCTAAAGAAATACACAGTATCTGACAAGTAACATTTTATAGGATTTAGTTTAGAGCACTGATAATGCGATATCTGTATTTCCAATGTTCACATTTCTTCAGATGCTATGGTTTTGCCTAGGAAAACCTTTGCCTAGGAAATGTTCTCTATTTAAACATCCATTATCTGTTCCGCTGAAAGATTATAAAGCCATGTCCAGCCCTTTCTATCTCCCTGCCTTGATGTACCATGCATGATATAAGTATCGTTAGCTGTTAATATTGCTCAGACTATTTTTTCTGAAGGTGTTTTGGGGGATTTTTTTGGCACAGCAGTATAATGGAAATCTTTAAATGCTCAGGGAATGGTGTTCTTGAATTGACATAAGCTGACCCTACTGTTTAGCAGTGATTTAAAATCTGAAATTTCAGAAGCTTTGGTACAGATGTCAGTTTGTGCACCCAAATGGTAAATGTTACAGTGAACTTTGACTCTGAAAGGAAACTATTTTTAAAAATGTTTTGCTGATAAATATGGTCTTCATTCAAAACTAATACTTTCAGCCTTAATGTTTGATGAGGCAAAGCTAAGGTCACAGTCTGACCTAACTTGTTCCTAAATTCTGAGGTCCAGCTCTGTTTTATAGCCTACAGCTTTAGTATTTTTTTTCACCAAGATTTTTATTAATGAGATTTAAATCTCAAGGTAAACACCTGATCAGATAGGACAGCAAATGAGTGGCATGGTATAACCATTTGCCATCACTGAGTTATAGGTGACAGCTTTAGATAGTCTAAGTTCAATGTACATATGAAAAATATGATAGCTGTTTTTATTAAATAAGATGCTTGTGCATCTCCTAAAGGTGATCATAACCACAGTACTTCCAGTTTTGTTATGCTTTTTTAAAAAAAAATCAAATAACATGAAATCTGCATTTAAAATAGGGCCCTGGATAAAATTCTGTAGCTCCAGTGCATTGGCTGGTGCAAATTCCCCAGTCATAAAGTAGATAGGGCAGATGGAAAAACTGGGCATTGTCCATCCCCCAGAGCCACTGCTCCATTCACTGGAACAGATCCTTAGCTGGTGTAAACTGATGTATTTCCATTGACTTCAATGGCACCTGGCCAGTTCACACAAGCTGACTGTGTGACCCATTGTTCCTACAAAAATTGAAGTGGAGCAGATGTAGTGGCCCCCCAAAGAGCAAAAATGTAAATATCAAGAACTCTGCAGTAGCAGACCCGCTACCCAGTTCCTCCAGTACTTTCCAGATGTTTGTCTATAGATTACAGGTTGTTCTAGACATTGGGAAGGAGGAACTCTATCCTACACTTTTGCTATGTGGTCTGTGTCCCTTGGCCACTTGCTGTGGGGCTAGATTTCCCAGTTTTTTACTGAACATTTCCATATATGGCTCTTCCAGGAAGAACAGGGGAAGTACCACCATCATTATGGTTGGAGTGAAGGAAGATGGTTTGGGTGATGCGCAAGACTGGGACTCAAGAGATCTGGGTTTTATTCCCAGCTCTGCCACAGACTTGTGTGGCCTCATGAAAAATTTCAAGCAGTTCTGGCTCTGAAGGGTGCTGTTTTGTGTCCATGGCAGCTCATCCCCGTGCCTTAGACAATGCGTGTGGACACCTCACATCATCCTCCCTCAGTTGCGTATGCGTCTTTCATGTGACAAGTGGATAGTCCATAGCTGGTGGTGGTTACGAGTGGTAAATGTGGAGGGTGATTTTAGAGGACCAGCTCATTTGACATGTCAGCCATGATAAGCCTTTCTGATAGAACCACATGGTGATGAGGTGACTCTTTGAAGCAATGTTTAGCTCTCTAGCTTAGAAGAATGTCCCAGGTGGGTGAGAAAGTGTAGTTGTAAAATAGTGGTCTTTCCACCCCTTCATGGGCACTGTGTTATTAGATCCCAGCATTTCTGCATCTAAATAGCAACAGAATAGCAACTTGAGTGCTTGTAAGTGGCAATTTATTGGTGGTTAGTGTTTAACTGCACAAAGCCCTGTCTTCCTCTCCCTGCCCCCCAGTTCCCATTTCCAAACCTCTACCAGTTGCTACTGAACAAATAACTCTTTTGCTGGATGCCTCTTCTCCTTTCACATATGCAGGCAGATGTACCATGTATTAGGGTCATTACTTGACATGGAGCACCTTGTCAGATGAAAACATATGGAAACTTTTTTTCTCATGATGAATTGCATGTACAGCTTTATTGGCCAACTGAAGCAAGGCCTGCCACTCAACTTGAAGGCATTGCTTTGATTTTTTTAAATGGGGATATTGCTGTCAGGGGCATGGAGGGTCCACGCTTTCATCTCCCTAACAAGAACAGCGACCCTCTACTATGGCAGGGTCCCTCTCTTCATCGCAGCTGAGTTGTAGCAAGGAGTAACTTTGGTTTGTGTGGCCCTTTTAGATCAGTGTTTCTCAACCTTTTTAATACCAGGGACCAGCTTGCTACCTTCCTAAACAGTGTCGGGGAGATCTCAAGGGCTGGTTGTTGAGAAACACTGTTTTAGATCAGTGGTTTTCAATCTGTGGTCCGGACCCCTGGGGGTCCACAGACTTTGCCTAAGATTTCCATTCAAAAAATTTTAGGGGCCCATATGTGAAAAAAGGTTGAAAACCACTGTTTTAGATGAATGTCAGCCAAGTTAAGAACTCACTCTTACACATTAGGCAATTGGTGCCATGTTCTGTGTCCCCTTGACATCCTCTCTAAGATACAGTTGGCTTGTTTAGCAACTGGATACGGCAAAATTCCACTCTGCTCCTGGGGAGGGACAATCATAAGTAGCCATGTAATGCCTAAACCAAGATTATACAGTCCCTTTCAAAGGGGAAGGAAAAGAAAAGTAAAAGGCCTTTGTGGCTATATAGTTAGGAAGGCCCAGAGAGTTTCTGTCCAGTTAGAACCCACAGTGGCTGAAAATCTAGAAAGGAAGGATCCTTTTATATGAACTATTAATAGGCATTAAAGTGACAACATATAGTACGTAGAAAATTGGGGAGGTTGAAGAAAGTTACAAAGTTATAGTATAGCTAGAAATACTCATAAAGGTCAAACCTTCAATCACACAAAGGTCACAGTCATATTTCTTTTCCACTTAATTAATTATGTAGCTCCATCATTATATCTCATGCCAAATCTGTGAAAGCATAATATCTTCAGTATAACTGGACTATTTCTTAGTGTTCTACCTGAAAAAAAGGCAGCTTTTTAGTAGAGTTTCAAAACTTCCAGCGTGCATTTCTCGCTAATTTATTTCAAGCACACTGCATTTTATAGGCTTATCTACTAATTCTTTTGATTAAAACACAAGCAAAAACCACCCAACGTGAACAGGTTGAATGCCACATCTGTGCAGAAGATAGCAGCGACACTTATTTATGGCTCAAAGAAATGGAGCCTAAATTAAGCCAGCTATTGCTGTAGAGTGGATAAGCGGCCATTATGAATTATCCTTAATTATAGCGATTTCCTAAACTAATAAACCTGCTAAATCTTTATTGCAAAGGTTAGTTTACGCAGCGCATATAAATTCCGCATGTGCTACGCATCAACCACCAGCTGTCTGACAGTGTGTTGCTATTGCAGTGAGTGTTCACATAAATTTTATGTTGGTTATATTAACAGTCAGTCCATATCACTACCCACAGATGCCAGTAGACATAAAAATTGCTCTCCAGTGAGCCTAAATATCCCTAGAAGCTAGTTGTGTCTAATGTTCCATGTAGTATTTGTACGTGAAAGCAGCAGATTGAAGAGTTATTTACAGATGAATATTTCAATCCAGTTAGTTCATATTGGCCTACTTAGCCTTCTTTGCTGGTTTATTTGTATGCTAAATAATTCACCAAAGGTTCTTGTTTACTTTCAATAGTAGTTTCTATGAAATGCAAACAAGGAAGCTAACTTTAGGTGTTCAAAAGGCTAAGCAGCCCTGTGTGTAAATGCAGGTCAGAGCTACAAACAGAATCTTGAAGATGGGCTGTCATTCACAATTTTACCCACTTTGCATTTTAAACAAATTACTGGGACTTGCTGTTTTCATATGAATTTTTGGCAGGAGTGGAATAGTCTTAATTTATCTTTTTCACAGACAAATATGAAGTCCTTCAGTGTCTACCCAGTGTCTACCCATTAACCCAGGAGTGTTGGCAGCATACTGCCCAGTGTGGGCTATTAGAAGGTTTCTTTACAATGTACTGGGCTAGCAGGTGCACTAGAAATGTGGTCCTTTTCTGCTGTAGATCATAAATACTTTTTTGGAATGAATTTCTGTGGTGCAATATTTTCATGCTATTTGTCCCATACTGTATTCTCCTTTAATCAGTGCACTGCGCAAATTCAGCCATTCTGTGTTAGCCTCTCTGCACTCAGGGCCCATAGACTTAAAAGCCTGGGAATAACAGCTTCCAGTTCAAACCACAGTACTATTAGTTCACAGAGAGTTCAACCATGGAGCTAATTTTTTATTTTATAATATTGATTCTATCATTTTTACTGGTAATAATAGGAATTGCTTTATTGATATTTACTCAATATCTTGTTGTGCAAAAGCTGTAGAATACTTTATTGCAGCTATTGACGTACATCTCTGGTTCACCATCTCCACCATCAGCCTATTTCACGCATATGGTATTCAGATGCAGCAATTGTTTCTTGCTATTGATTTTAGATTGTTTTCGTAACATACGTACTTCTAAAGACCTTAGCATATATGCAGCGTTTGGCTACAGTGTCATTTCGATCCTAGTAGTAAGAATCATGCATATTAAAATCAGGACTTTTTAGTATTTACAAGGACTAGTTTTGCTTCAGTATTGCTTGCAACCAGCCCTCTCAAGTTAAGAAAGATGGGGCCAATTCAGTTCTTGGATGGGGGACATTCAAGGAATAACATAGAGCTTTCCTAAAAGCAGCTGAAGGAGTTGGATATTTGTAGGTGGCATTCATCCCTTGGAGTCATTAATTAATGAATATGCCGGCATGGTTCTAGAACACGCTATATTGTCAGAGATGCACCTGCCCCTCCCCCTTTTTTTTGTATGAGATGTGAAACTGAGGGATTAGCCATTATGGTCATTAAAGGTCCCATCACACTGTTTGAAAAATAAGGTATGCTGGGTAAATTCCAACTTAAGTGATTGCTAGAGCTGGGTAAATACTGAAAAACATTTTCTACAACTATTTATTTGAATGTTTCAAAGATTTCACTTTGCCTATCTTCAAACCCCTTTTGTGTTTTCTTACCACAAATATTCCTATGAACAAGATTATTGGCACTCGTGTTCATGGAAGCAGCTTACTTTAAATGAACATTGTGAATATTCATGGCATGCACATTTTGAATGTATAAATGCAAGTATTTGCACCAGAAACTATCCAATCAGGGAACAGAAACATACCATAACATCCTTCAGAATTAACCAGCAGAGCTCTTATGTTACATATTGAAAACTCTTAATGATCTTCTGTGTACAATCTGCAGACCAAGAATTATTCACAGACTCTAGTTGGTGAATAATTTCAAATAGTGAACAAATTCGAGAACCTCCCCGTTCACTTTCAACTGAATATATTATTCTGCACTTATTTTAATCTATTGTGTACTACTGTTGAGCACTGTTAAGATAAGCAGTAGTTTTTAAAATAGCGGTTTATATTTCTGTGTGTGTGTGCGTGTGTGCGCGTGCATGTGTGTGTTTTTATATTATATGTGTGTAGGTCCTGACCTTACATCCTTAGCACAGTCAAAACTATAATTAAAAATTAGCACCTTGCCTGTATGAGGAGGACTGAGCCAACAAGGCAGGATTGTTCTCATAGATGGTTAGATCCTCAGCTGGTGTAAATCAACCTAGCTCTGCTGATGTCAATTTAGTTATGCCAATTTACAGCAGCCTAGGATCTGGCTAGAGTGTTTATCAATTTAAGTTTGCGAAGTGATTTTAGGATCCTTTGGGATGAAAGGCACTATATAAATATAGCACCTTTTATCAGTTAGACACATTTTTCTTACCCACTGGCAGCAGCGCTTATGCGTTGAACTCAGCTTACATATTAAGCTTAGGAAAAAAGAATTTCCCGCAACTAATGAGACCATTCGTCAACCATCTATATACAATGATTCAAGAGGAAGCAAATTAAATACACCTCACCATAAAGCGTCACTGAGTCAAACGCTGTGGCTAGAGTTTTTGAAAGGGTGGATAATTTTAATATGCTAAATTAAAAGTAATCAAGTCTCAGGCTGCCAAGTGTAAACTGATTGCTGCAGGGGATAAGAAAGACTTGAAAATATTGCATGGCTGCTAAGGTTTTATTTCTTCCTTTGTATTAACCACTGCTAGAATTAACAGACCACTGGTGTAATCTTGTCTAGCAAATGCTATATTACCATGGCCAGTTATGGAATTAGATATCCATGGAAGATACACCAGAAGCTGCTCTCTGAAGAATCAGATAATAGCTATCAAACTTACGATGAAGAAACTCTTCTTTATTGTTCTCTGTGCTTTTTATGCAAAGTCTAAGTCAATGTTTAAAGTCATCTTAAGGGGAAAACAATATGTAAGCCAAATACATAGTGCCAGTGAAAGCCAATGGGACTTTATTCTCCTAAGTCACTTAGGTTCTTTTGAAAATCCCACCTTATATTAAGAAAACTGGAAAACTTCAGAAAGTTTTGTAAACATGCAAAGATCGTACACTCAGCTGTAGAGACCATTTAGTTCTATGGGTCAAGAATTAGGATAGTTAAATAAAGAGAACAGCTAGATTTGCCTAAATGTCATGAGACAAATTTAGCCCTGGTGTGACTGTTCTGGGTTCAGTGAAGTTGGACCCAGGGGACTGGACTTAGCCCCACAGTGCTACCTGTGGATAAAAAACAGAACAGTAGTAACTTTCACACTAACGCAGTGGAACACACACAAAAATAATCCTTACAGAATATTAGACCTTATGTATGTTATGAGATCTTAGTGTTCCTCAAAAACTATACTGATTTGTAAATAAACACAGTCACACACTCTCTCTCTAACTATATATATATTGCTGCTGCCAATGAGTAAGAAAAACGTGTCTAACTGATAAAAGATGCTACATTTATATAGTGCCTTTCATCCCAAAGGATCCTAAAAGCTCGTCACACTTTTAAATTTATATATACATAAAAAAATGTATGAAGTACAAAAAATGGATGCCCTGAAAATCAATTCAGATATGCCACCCTGTTTCTGTGGAATACCAAATATATATTTATAAATATTTTCTATGTATAAAAAATCTTCACTCCATCCAATCATCTGTGGATCTGAGAGACAAGACGTTCATAAAAAAAGTTAAATTACAGATTTTAGGCAATGAACAGAAGTAGCTTTATAAGTGTACATTTTGCAGACAACTGAATATCTGAAATCTGACATTCTAGAAAGGTGAAATTAGATATATTCAGACCTGATTCTGCACACCCAGCTCAGTCAAAACTCCCATTGACTTCAGTGGAAATTTTGTGTGAGTAAAGAGCACAGGATCAGGCCCTTTATTCATAATTTAATTGGACAGAAGTCTAGCAATTGGAATGCTTGAAAGTAGCATACAAGTGGAAGCAGACAAGCATCCTGCAACAACTAATTCAACCGCATAACACATCTTTTAACTGTCTAAGGCATGCCTAACTACTACATGCTACCAACAAGAGTAAATACTCCAAAGAGAAGGAAGAGATGGAGTTGCTGTGAATAAAGAAAAAGATTACAAGACAGCCCATCTGCTAAAGCTGTGAACAGTGTACCTGTCACCTCTAGTTATAAACTAGAGGCAGCCCTACCACATAGCAACCATACAGGCCAGTTTATTACAAACATGAGAAAGGAAAGAAGCAAACTTAGACCTTCACTTTCCATCTGACATTGTGTCAAAATATTAGCTTCAAGGAATCTCATGGATGGAAGAGTGAAGATGAGCTGAGGATAAATGCTAACAAGAAAAGAACTGAAAGCATCCACCAGTTCAGTGAAACTACATGGCTATTTCTGCTGAATCACTATGAAAGGAATAGAAAAAAAACTGGCTGGTGGGTGTAGAGTGAAGCACTGTCAGAAAACAAACACTGACTAGCAATGGCGACAGGAGAAATATACATTAAATAAGGGCATCTTGATACCCTAACGATATTAATCTTCCATTTCTCATTATATCAATTTAAATAAACAGTAATCTACTTATGTTGTTTTGGTGTAGCATGCCTTAAGAAGGCACTTTAAAAATGCTTTAAACTGAGCCACCTCATTCTCCTTGAATTGTCTCTGTTCCCTTGGAAGCCATTCACTCCCACCCCATTATCCGCCTCTCTCATTTACACACACAATCTGGAATCACTGTCATTCCTTCTTTCTCTTTAGTTATCGTCCTCAAAGTCAGGAAAATGGTCACAGTCAGTGTTTACTGCTATTATGATGTTTTAGTTTTATCTAGGATCCAGCGGAGAATGGACAAATTGGGTGCATATGGGAAGCGGACCGCCTTGGACATTGATTTTTGAAGGACTGTTAGATAAATGCTGACATCACAGATTGATGTCTCTTTAAAACAGTGTCTAGTGCAGAACCATTGGGGAAATAAAAAAATATTGACTTAACATGTTTGTGCAGAGGGTCCACTGGAGAATTCCTCTGCATTAATGGGATCCATCAATTTAGGTGTTCTTTAATTATTCTAATTCTTCACTTCACAGCTGGAAACAGGTTTTGTCAGCTCATCCGTTCCTTGTATCCAGGTATTCGTCACTTTCTTCAGAGAGGAGGTAACACTGGGTGAAGACACTTTCATCTATTTTTCATCATCACATCTTGACCTCTTGTTCAGTAATTAAAATTTTTGATTATAGACTAATTTCCCTGTGCAGCGTGGTGGTGAAATTGAACAGGGACTCAATTAATGGACCAACTCAGAGGCCAAGAAGCTATTTGGCTGTTTAGTGAAATACATGCCGGCAAAATAAAGTTGATAGTTTTGTTCGTGTTTAACCCCTCACCTTGGTACCATCAATAGACTGAAGACATCATTTGTATCTGCAAGTGTTTGTTTAATTAAGACCTCCTAAAAATCTTTGCTATTGATTCATTCCATTATCTTATTGATTAACTGCACTGGATCATGTACTTGCTCTTTAGTGGAAGGCAACAGTTTCAGCCAGCTGTCATTATCCACAGATGTGAACAGTAAGCAATGTTCATCATCCATGTCTGCCAAAGTGTCTCGTGTTTTAATGAAGTACTGGCTGCAGTTCCCTGTATTACATGAGAAAAGCCAGTTGTCTCCTGCTGGTGGTGTGACCAAGCATAAAGGTTTTCTTCCAGTTATTCATAAAGCAGCTGCTTACTAGGGAACGTTAGAAAGTTGTGCTTTGCATTTGTATGTTAAAATCTAGAGGTTTCAAGTCAGATCAGCAAATTATTGCAGATGACCTGCATATGTAATTTCCATACTACTGTGTTTTATTTTTCCATAGTGAAGAATTATGCAGAGCATAATATTTGTAACTTGATTTTGCATGTTTGTATCTTGCATTCTCACCTTTATGAGACTGCTGCATAAACTAGAATTAATATAGACGTATACCTGACAAAAGCTGTACATTATTTAGTTCTTTTAAGCTGGCAGGAAATGAATCCAGTCAGCAGCATTTGGACCACTGTGAAGATGGGCTCTCCAGTTCACATTTGCAAGGCTGAATGGACTTCACTTCTGCTTGTCAGCTTTTGTTTTTCATAGGACGAAAGCCCTTTTTCACAACATGATGATGCTTGACAATGCCTTGCTTTGCTGTTTAGGTTCAATGGTGGAATCAGGAATCTTACTCCTAGAACCAATGGAGGCTGTCTGCCTTGCAGAAGGATTGAGACTACACAATCACATTGTACCCATTTGCTGGCCCACCCATAATGAATTTGAGTACTGGTCTTAGAGCAAGCTGCTCATGCATTCTCTCAGATTCTTTGGGGCAGGCACAAAAAAGAAGCAGGAGGACAGGCAATAAAGTTGTGGGTGGAGGAAGAAAGAGGAGAGTTTGGTAAAATGTAGGCAAGAAGCATAACCCTGCAATTTCTCCTTCTGCTCTGATATTTGAGTGACAATCCAGATTAGTCCAATATATGCATTCCTTATTGGAGTATTTCATAGGAAATAAGGCATATATTCATTACTTTCACATGCAGAGCTTCACTGAGATTTCCAGTACACTGTACATATTGTGGGTGGTCTCTTAGTAAGTGCCAGTGGGTACTTTGTTGCCATTGTGAAGGGGAGGCCTTAGAAACTCCCGATGCGACAAAAGTGCAATTTTCTTCTTCCCAGTTGTATTTAAAATGAAAACTTCACCAGTTGAACTGTTGTAGAGTTATAGCTCAATCTAGACTTCAGTGTTTAGTTAAGTTTGTATTTCTGCTGGCATGCATTGTTAATTTCAGCCAAACACTCATCTTCACCTTGGCAGAGAAACTGATTTTGTTGGGTTCCCTACATCCTGTTAAATGAGTTAGTACCAAAACAATATCCAAAGGATAAATGACTGCTTTCAGAATACTTCTCAGGCTTTTGATGACAGCTTTAAGTACTGATTCAGTCTGTATGGTGTTTTAACATGGTAATTTTGAGTTCCTCAGGTTATTTGTAACTTCACAAATGCCCAAGTTATGTCATAAAGAGAAAAACACCTGTATAGAGCTTCTTAGAATATGTTCCTAAATCCAGCTGCTGGAGAATGTTACAGAATAATTTTATTTTCTGCAAGATAAAATTATGCTGCTATACTTAATATTTTTCTTTTACAATATAGGAAGTGCTTTGATCATTTGTTGATAAATGTGTAATTTTACTAATACGTGCACATACAATACAAGGTAAGATTTTGAGCTACGTTGTGGAATTGTGTAAGAGGGAGTGTGGAGAGACTGCTTTGCTGCTGGAATCCCCATCTGGTGAATTCTTTCTGTCTAATAGGAGTCGAACTGTCTATAATATTTGAGCATCTCCCATGTGTATAGAAATAGAAATAATCTCTCCTTCCCAGGAGAAATAGCTTGATTGGTTGGAATGTGTTTTGTTTATGCTAGTGGGTGTGTTGTGTGTCAGTGAAGAAAGCTGATGGACCACTATATCAAAGAGCTGGATTTTGCAGTTAGTTATTTCAGTGAGTAGTTCCACAGTCATTCTTATCTCTTGAGGAAGTCAGTCTCATAGTCTAGGTCCAGTTCCTGTAAAAGTTCTGCCTCCGGCGCTCACAAGCCTCCTCCTGTTAGTTGAGTTTCTTTGCTCCTCATTCTGTATCTGACTAGCTTGGTTGTCTACCCTCACCCTGATCCTTCTCTCAGGATTAGCAGATAGAGCGGGTACTGCACTGTAAAAAGATTTTGGACAGCACCTGAACAGTGGCTGGAATGGTGGGAGGAGAGCTCCTTGTGCTCCTCCTCACTTGTTCATTCACATAGGGTATGGCTGCACTGAGTAATAAGTGCTTATATAAGTTGGGAAGAGAGATATATTTAAAGAATGGCGCTGGAAATCAAGAATTCCCAACTCCAGGTCCTGGTTTGGATGTGGACTTCCTCTGTGGCCTTGAATGAGTCATTTAATCTCCCTGGGAATCAGTTTCCACACCTGTAAAATGTGGATAATGATCATGATGATGAAATAAAAATAAGACTGAGTGAAGATTAGAGCTGGGCAGGAAATGGTTTTCCTGTCCTGGGAAAAAAATTGAGATTTTGAAAAAAAATTCCATCCGAAGTCAGGCCAAAAAGTTAAAATCTCAAAAATTTTCACAAACTAACAATCCAAACAAAATTTCAGTTCAGGTCCATCAAAACATTTTGTTTCAATAATTTAGAAAATTTGGTTTGATTTTGACCTTTTTACATTTTATTGTTGTAATACAATTAACTTAAATTTTTAAACAAAAAGTTGTTTCAGATAGAAAAAACTTTTTTTGTTTTTGTTTTGAAAATGTCAAAATGGGACCTTTCAAAATTTCAAGAAAAAAATTCTCAGGTTTTTTTCAACGGGAGAAATTTACACAATGTACCCTTTCCTACAAATAGTTTCAGTTTTGATGAATCAGCATTATCCAACAAAAAGAAGTTTTTGTTGAAAAATTCCCAACCTGCTTTAGTGAAGAATATTATTTATAATAGACCAAATCCTCCTTTCCCTATTGACGTGAATAGTCAAAAGGAATGCTTCTAAGCATAAAACAAATAGCATTTGATACAGTGTAGGTAAAGTGCTTTGAACGTAGAAGAATGCTGTGCACATTCTAAGTATTGCTATTCTTGTTTCACAGCACTAAGAACTGTTAATTGTCTAAAATTAAAAACAAAGTATGAAAAAAATCCTGCCAGTGTCAGTCCTAAAGAGTTAACTTTCCCCAACCACTACCAGCATTTTATTACAATTGTCAAAAAAAGAACCCAACTCAGTGTTATTGTTTTGATTATTGAGATTCAGCCACAGATCAACTGAGCAATTAAAATCTCTAAATAAAATTCCCTGAATTGTCAAACAAAGGATGAGTTCCCAATGGGAAGGGTTTATTTTTAAAGTTGAAATTTCTCTTTGTAACATCTCTGCCAGTAAATGGTTTCATTAATTGGAATATACAGAAATATTTTACCAGTTTAACAATGCATGACACCCTACTAAGATTATGATGACAAGCTTTTCCTTTTATGCAAGTAAAGTTACTGCATTCATATAATAAATATGTGGGCTCAGTTACAAATAGATTTTTAGAAGGAATTAAATAATGCATTTATTGTTGAAACTCAACAAAAGTGTCTGAAATATTTAGAAATCTGAATAGAAAGGAAATAATTCACCTTGTTATTTCTAGAACTGATTAAAAAAAATTCAGAATTTGAAGAAAGTATAAAGGAATACTGATTTACATATTAATAATAGTTTTCTCTAAAATCTGACCTCTGAACTTTTGGGGATAATTGACCCTGATAATGCTTCCTATAAATTATCTCACCCTTGAATAATTTTGAGCAAAGTAAATGGGAGAACTGTGTGAGTAAATACTGCAGAATAGTGTGCTATAATATATTTAAGAAGACTATCTAGAACAGGGCATGTAAAAATGGGACACTGACAACTTAAATTTGACCCATAATTTAAATTTGAAAACAAAAAAAAACCCATGAAACTAATTGAAGAATTTCCATTAAAAATCCAATAAAAACAGATAAACTAGAATAAAAATTCATAGCAACATTAAGAATGGTTTCTCTGAAATGGAAATTGAATCAACAGTAAGTTGCCAAAACAGTTTTTTGTGCTCAAAGGAAAGCATTGGGCCAGAATGTATAGGAACATTAATTGCACTGTTGAACATTTGATGGTAGACAGTATTTGTATTTTTAATAGAGCATTTTGAGTATTTAATAGACGATTTGCTATCTTGATGTTTTTAACTGTGCAGTGTATTTATGTATTTAGAGATGTCCTATGAAATTCAGTGCAATAGCCTCTACTCATCTGATTGAGTGATTACATGAATCCCACTGCAAATTTGGCATTGTAGTAATAATATCTTAATGAACCAAGTTCATAATGTTAGAGTAGACTTCACTAATGCTTCTAAATTAGAGCCAGTTAATGTTTTCCAAGTGCTGTAATTCAGAGGCAAAGCTGATATGCCATCCTTTAAGTCTCCTTGGTATTTTAGCTCACAAGATGATGCACAATAGTGGGAGTTCAGATATTATGGTAATTGGTAGAGTGTGGAAATCAAGATCATTAATCAGCATTAGCAACCCCAAGTGTTAAAAAAAGTATGAGTTGGGCCTCAAAAAATATCATAATCAGATGGACTTTAAAATCATGAGATTAAAAAAATAATAAATGTAAAGTTCTTTTTATTCGCCACCTTGTTTCTGCACCTTTAGGGTGCAATATGATCACATTTTCAAGCATTTATCTATAACTTATAAGGGCTACAAACTTACTTATAAGGGCTACAAAGTGGGGTGAGGGACTCTCTGTGGAGCTTGGCTCATAAAGATTTTTTCTTATTTGTTCTGTCGAGGGAGGTTGCCCCACAGCAGAGCATACTTTCAAATCTTGCAGGATCCCTATATGCTGTAGGAGGCCAAGACCATCAGTTAAGACCATCTGCTGCTGCAGAGGTTCTGTGCCCCTGGTATCACCCACCCCTGCAGCATGAGTTCTTTAGAGCCTTATGGCCAGGACTATCCCAGCTGTCTTTAAAGAAGGATCTGCACCCTGGAGGGCCCAGTGGAACATTAATACAGCCTCTGTACTTAACAACTTTCTTTGGAGAACTCAATTCTCCTGCCCTGCCCAACTACAGATCCCTGGAGCCACAGTGTATCCTTTCTGGGGCCCAGGGTAAGAGTGAGGCCACTGATTTTCATCTCCCTTTCACAAGGGAATACTCACTGTACTATTGCTGAAGCACAGTGAATTATTTCCTTACTCCTCTATCCCCATCCTTTGTCCTGTTGGTTTCTCTAATCTAGCCCCTGAATTTCACTGTGAGATGTTATGGTACAACAGAATCTCACTGGGCCAAAAAAAGCTGCAAGCAGCATGGGAATGTACGTTAACATTTACTCTTGGGACTTGGCTTAAACCAAAGAAAACTACTAGCTGTGTTTTTTCCCCTGCAGTTATTCCATCTCACTAGAGAAAAGCAGCTGGCATCTTACCTGGCAACGTAACGATGTCTGAATCGCCATTGTTCCCTGGTCAGTAATTGTTTAAACAATGAAGTTTATGGTCAATGTTGTCTTATGGTGAATATGCTTTAATAGAGCTTTTGCGGAAAAGGAACTGATTTATGTGCAGTTTGGCTCACAGCACTTGCATCATCACTTTGGTCCTGGAAGAATATTCTTTGACTTGTGTATTGCTTGCTTAATAGTCCACAAAAGTCAACATCCTTTGGAAGAACAACTTGTGCTTAAAGTAGTCACAAGTTCCAAGAGATTCCGTTAAGGCAGGATGTTGTAAGAGACCCATAACTGAAGCAAAAACGCATGATTCCTAATTATAGTGTTAATAGTTGGGAAACGTTAAGCCACTATGTCCTGGTTTATATCAATAAAGTTTTGGTTTCTCCTCTTCCTCGTCCACCCCAGTCCTGCTTTGGGAAGTTGGATGCAAGTCAACATTTTTATTTTCAATATAAGAATGTTCCTATTGTCCATTATTATGTAAGTACTATATTGTGAGTAGCTCCCAGCGTGGTTGGAGGTTAACAAGCTGCTTTCAAAATATCCATAACCATGCTATTTTTACATAAATTGAGGTGTATTGTCATTAATCAAAAACTTTCCTGCCTGTTTCTCTTTTTACAATATTCTGTAAGAGCTTAGTGTAGAAATTACATCAAATGTCTGACTTACTTTGCACAAAGGGTATAGAAAGGGTGCTCAGTGGTGGCTGAGGGAACACTATGGGTATCCCCAGTATGTAGCACAACAGAGGCAATGCCTTCATTTGACCCAACCCTAAACAGGATTCACTTCTAGGACAATCTTTTTTTTCCTGCAGTGTTTGATTCTATGGGCCTCTATTAGAAAGATAGGCACTGTGCAAACTCCCACTTCTTACAAACAGTATGTCACACAATTGCAGCGGGCCTGATTCTTCACTGTGTGACTCCACTTTTATATGGGTGAAATTCCACTGATGTCAATGACTGCACCGCATCTGAAGCAGGGGCGGGGAGGAGAGGGTGGACGTTGTCCTGGCTTGCCGGAGGAGGGGTAGCAGTGTTTTATTGGCAGACGGAGGAAGGCAGTCAGAAGCTGCTGCAAAAAGGTGGGTGGGGGTCAGCATGGTAAAGTCAGTGCGGAGGCTTTAAAAGGGTCAAGCCCTGGCATTAGAAGTCCTTTCTCTATTCAGCAGGCAAGGCAGCACCCACCCTCCCTCACCTCAAGGTGGTGAATATTAGGACTTGCTGTGGGTATTGTGCTAGTTGCTCCTTTATAGTAGGGCTGTGAAGGAATTTTTTTCTTCATATTGGCTTAGGTGGACTGAGTTGTGTTGTTGTTGTTGCTATTTTGCTTGGTTTGTGTGTTGTTGTTTTTTTTGCCTTTCCCCCTTCGGGTTTTCAGGGAGGGCTTATTATGGTGAGGAAAACAAGGGATTAGGTTATATGTTGCAACTCATTATGTAAATGTGGGGCAGATGTCCAGTGCTGATACTCCATAGGGAAGGCAGCTAGTGGCCAGATAAATGGCCTGGTGAAGGACTTAAAAAGGAGGTGGTGGTTAAAGGAACGGAACGGGTGGATTTCTTCTTATAGTCAGTAATATATCCAGCTGATTTGTAGAATAACACTGTAACATGCCATCCATCCACACAGAGTGGCAGATAACCGACTATCTTCAATTGAATATTACTAGGTCATATTACTATGATTTCATTTTACTTCAGGAAAATTAGATATGAAATAACTTATGCATATTCTTTCCCATTTTCCTTATGATGAACTGTTTTTGTTGATTCGTAGTATTTCTGGTAATTTACTAGGCTTTTCCAGATAGAGACGAAGTCTTGATCCTTGATATGCAGTTATAGGCCAGAATCCCGCAAAGCACTGAGAGTCTAGGCCCGATCACGCAAATCACATGAACATGGTTTAATTTTGAGAGCATGAGTAATCCCGCTGAAGAGAACACGCTTGAAATTGCTTATGTGTTTTGCTGGAACTCGGTCAGAGGACTCAACACTTTGCAGTATTGAGCCTATATGGCTTGTAAATTGTGCAGCTGACACAAACATATTCAAGTATTATAAAGTTTAACTTTTCTAATCTCACTTTAACTTTAAACATTATATCTGTTGAGTTGTCCATCAAAATGTTTTGTGTTTTGTCATATACTTACTGCATTTTTGAGGAGGGATACCGGGTTTTTAACAAATATTAGCATTCCAAAATGTTTGTCTTTTAAATTTGTAGTGACATGGTAATTTCTATAGCTATGGACTAGATTTTTATTATAAGTGTTATTTAATAACTGTTGTTTCATCAACAGTTAATTAAATCTACTATCTAAATTGAACAGAAAATTACAGTGGGTTAAAGACCATAAAAGACTGTTGCAGAAAAGACTTATTGGTTGTAAGAATTTGACATCAAATCTATAAGCAGTATCCTGCTCATATTTCTCTTTTAGGCTGCTGTATTCTAGCTCTTTGAAAGTGGCTTATTATTTCCTACCCATTTATTACAGTGTCCTGTTTGTTGCCAACATGCCCACTGTTTAAAGTTACTTTCATTAATTAACTATAAGTTAATTTCTTTGCAAGTAGAGTCTCTGATCTCATTATGTTGTTCTTAAAGCTGAACACTTCAGCTTTTCTATTCTACTTCAATGGCAAAATAAAAAGCAAATTCTTTAACTTGAAGAGCTATGTCTCCAGGGGGTTAATTTGATAGTCTTTGAAAGAGTGATAGTTTGGGCAATTATAAAATAATACTCACACTTTTTTTAGAAGAGAGTAAATTCAGTGGCTGATTCAGCTATGGACTGTGGAACATGTCCTTAAAATAACCTGTCTCCCATTGATTACTTCACAATGCTACATGGAAGAATTATTCTCGCAGGCTGCCTAGCCTCGTTGCTAAACACACAATCAAGTCACTGATAAGTTTGACAAAAACATTTCACCTGCTCTGCCTCAGCCTGGATTCTTTTTTGTATGGGATGCGTGCCTATTTTAGGGAACAGCTTCTACATTTGTTATGACTGTCCTTGTTGTGTTACGTTGTGATTCTTTAGAGACGCTCCATGTTTAAAAGTTTACTTGCTGATCCATGACTCTGGTGTAGTAACTAGAGTTGTGCTGAGGAATGTTTCTTTGGAGAATAGATTGATCTAGTCATTTTTCTGATGATAGATGCCCATTACCACTACATAGGAACAATGGTCAAATTTGATATGTTGCATATACTATGAATTTAATGGGTTTTTTTCCATTGCACTTCATCTCCCTAATGCTATCTGAGGTATTTTGAGACATATGCAGCCCTGTCTTTCTGTCTTTTAGAGTTAACTTCAACTTGAGCAATAAAATCTGGGTGCTTTTTAGAGCGTTAAATCCGGCGAGTTGAAATTTGTCAGGATGTCTTTGAGGACTACAAGGTGTATGTCAGCTCGTGGGAAAGTTCTCCACAGGTAACTCAAATCTCTGTGAGCAAGCCTAGTACATGAAGAAGCCATTTGTATCCCTCTGAGTCCCTTAACATTGAGCGCGCTGCTGAGATTTACACAAGGCTGATCTATGCAGCTGATGAGATGGCTGCAGCAGGGTAGCAATGGTCTGATCTGAATCATAGTTTCTTATGCCTCAAAGACCATGACCATGGCTTTAAATTTTTTTTCCCCCTGAGTTACAGTTTACTACAAAGGGTGCATTTTATTCAACAAGGAAGTTGGAAATCAGTTAGATGGAAGAGCTCAGGAAGGAAAACCAGGTGGCAGTAGAAGCAATGGGTCAAAGGTAATATATTGGTAAAGGTCCTCAGTGTCTGGTTTTGTATCTTACTTATGGCTAGTTCCAGTGCTTTTAGACAGAAGTATTGTCAATGGTATTAATTAGTTGATCTGATAACCCAGCAGACTCCTTAATGTGTTAAATTTCCTTCTTTCACATGGCTATAAGTGTGGAAGAAGTGTGTGTGACTGCAGAAGCAACTCTCAATGGACACCACAAAAGTATGACTGCCTGTGATCAAATTGTGCCAGGCATGCCAATGCCAATTAGTTATTTGCCAGTCACTTTTAACCCTTTCCAGTAATTCATCAGCATCTGCATTTCATATAAACCTTTTCAGTCCACTATAGGTTTTTAGGATTTTACACTTATGCATTTCTTGGAATGGGTCATGCATGTGTATTTTTTAAAATGAATTGTATATGGAATAAAATTTCACCACATCCACTGTGTATCCATGGTATCCCTGAAAACATTAAGTTCAGCTTATAGTTATTTTCAAAAGCATGTTACAAAATGCAGAGTCCTGGCAATAGTAAATTTTTTTAAATAAGTACTTCCTCTAGATTTAAAAAAAAACCAGAAAATATAAATGTCATATTTGTTGTACAAATATTGCTAATATATAATAAACTTCTAAAACTTTATTATTGTTATATAAAACGATAACCTCTGTGAAAGTATTGTTAACCAGCAGAGAATGCCACATATGCGCCTACATATTGCAACACATGTTGCCATGCCTACTTTTCAAAGGCTCTCATAATAACTACACTGAGTTTGAGGGCAATGGCAAAATTGTCCCCATGTTCACCTGCATGTCTACATAGATAAAGAAGTCTGGATCCACAGAAGTAGGGAATTTTGATTCAGCATTTGATTCACCCCCACCCTGAGGAAATCCCTTCATGGGACCTTTGCCCTGTTCCCGTCCCCATTCTCCTTTCCCCCATGGATGAATTCCTAGGAAGTGCTGTGAGTTAAAACTGGTGAGGTTTCTTATCCTTTAGGCAGGCTACTATTGCCTGGGAGAGAACTGGGCTCTGTGTCAGTTCCCTGCTTCTTTGCATAGGGTGTCTCATCAGTGGTTGTAATATAACGTAACTCATACTGCAGAAAGTATTATTGAATTTTAAATCCATTTTATTTTGCACTCTAGCACAAATAGTAGCATATGCCTGGAAGCACTACTCACATGACTTGTCCCACTTAAGTCAGTTATAACCTGTATACATGTATAAATATAAATCCCTAACAGGTCAGTGTGTAGAAATAGAGGCTCAAATGAAATGTTTTTTTCATGCATAGAGAGGAAACCCTGGAATCACCAAGACAACTCGCATAATAAGTACGGCTTATGTGTATGCATTTGTATAAGGTCTGCAAGATAGGGCCCAGTTAAGCCCTTTTTGAAAAAACATATCTAGCCAGGCTGACAACATATGCACCAAGTTTTAAGATCACTTCAGATTAAAAAAAAAAGATTTGTAACATAAATTGCCTGAAGAGCAAATTCAGCCCTTATGACACGGTTACGTACATTTCACACTTGACTGAACCTTTCTGTTTGGTGAGAGGGGAAAGCATCTTACACTCTGAGACTGCTGAAATGAAAGGCCTGATCCTGTAGACCTTACTCTGTGGCTGCATCTGAACTTGCAAATTTCATTGGTGTTTCTTCACCAGCAGTAGTAATGATAGAAACTGTACTGTAGACCAGATGTCACCGCTGTATTGTCTAACCCTTCAAGTTATATGTTTCCTGTCAAGACAACAGTTTCCCAATTGTTATAACTGATGGAACTGCAGTACTGGCAAATCATGGGGCCTGTAGTCACAGCTTGTAAGGGTCCAAATATCAATTCAATGATATTAAAGACATTACAGCAACACGTGGGTTAATGGCTGTATCCATCCCTCAGCAAATGCCCAATTAAGAGCTAGATTAGTAGAGATGAAAAATTTATTGCAAAACTGCTGCAGTATTATGGAAAACAAAATGATTTCATTGAGTAGTAGTTCTGTTGCCATAATCCTAATGATAAACTCTGTTACACTAATAATAGAAGAAAAACTAATTGCAGTGAGGACAGGATAAGTCTTTTTTAATCCTCGTTGTCATCTCAACTAAATCCAAACCCATTTGTATTAACCTTTGCTGACAGAGTCACATGATGGACATAATTTCTTGTAATTTACCAGCAGTAGATCTAACCTTTCTTCATCAAATATTCATAAAGGCGGGATTCTCAATGATTTTCTGTCTCTTTTCATATTTACATCTTGTTGTCTTCTTCCCTTTTACTGCAATTTGAACACAGTTGAAGTCAGATGGAATTAAAGTTAAAGTGCTTTAGCAGCTAAGGTACCTGAAAGCAAAGAATAACTAATTAAAATTCCTTACCAGTACAGATCATGCTATATACTGATGTGGCAGCACTATACAGACCAGAGGTCCCTCCTTCCAGGGGAAAAAAATGAACTCTAGATTTAAGTGCTATGAATTCTTGTCACTAGTATAAAATTGTTTATATATAAACAATAACAGAGCAAGGTGTACAGTTTTACTGGATTCCTGCATATCTTCTGTGAATATGAGGAATGAAATGAAAGGCTGTGGGCCTGATTCTCCATTTGCTTTAGATGGGTGTAAATCAGGAGTAACTACAGTGAAGCCAGTTAAGTTATTCCAGTGTAAAGCTGATGTGAGAGAATGGATAATCAAGCTTTATGTCTTTAACTATTCAAGAAGTGTGGCTATCAAGTGTAACCACACTCTCCAATATATCTCATGGCTTTGACAATGCTTTAAAAATATATTTTAAATAAGGAAATTTGATACATTTCCCATAAAAAATGTAAGTATAACGCCAAATATTAAACAGCATTTAATAGTTTTAAGAAGTATTTTAACATGAAAACTATTTCCCTGTAAAATACTTTGTAGACTGAGGGCTTGTCTATAGTATGGGTGCTATCGTGGCGCAGCAGCACTGTAACTGTAGTGCTGTAGCAAAGATGCTTCCTACAGCAACGGAAGCAGGTTTTCCATTGCTCTAGGTAATCCACCACTCTGAGCAGTGGAGCTAGGTCAATGGATGCATTCTTCTGTCAACCTTGTTGCATCTACACTAAGGGGAGATAGGCTGGCATAGCTATGGTGCTCAGGATGTGAAGTGTAGTTCCGGGCTGAGTTGTTAGAACCTCACTTAAAAATATCAACTGTGGCTGTCATTCATTCATTTAATCCAATGAGATGCTGAGAGACCTCAGCTCCTGTTTATATCCATGAGAATGAAGTACTCAGCACCTTGCAGAATCTGGTCTCTAAAGAACTGAGGATTCCATCAAGTTCCCAAGCAGTGTGATGCTTTCACTAAAAATAACATCTGAAAACTAGTGACCCTCGCAACCTATTGCTCCCTCTTATATCATGCGATTTAGGGTGGGCAAAATTGACTGTCCATCCTGGGCAGGTATGCCAATTTCCTGCACATTGATTCGGCAACCTGGGAGTTGTAGACTGAGTTCTCACACTTCTAAGTAATTTGCATGTTTGAAAATGTATAAGTGACAGTGCAACCTATGTTAGGAATTTTAAATGAATTACTTCTAGTTAGTTTAGCATCTCTACTATATTGCATTCACTGAGCTTTTGGGAGGTACTATATGCGTCATCTTGTTCCTAACAATATCTCCCAAATGATAACCAATCAGTCAATTAATAAAAGCTCACAGCTGATTTTTTACACCCAAGGGATCTGTAGAGATTAAAATGAAACTTTGGCATTTCAAAGTTCATACTTCAATCCCCGTGACAGTAGGTCAGATGTTCTAGGGCGGGGTGTCCAATACGTTCACCACTAGCCACATAGGCTATTTAATTGTGGCTAATGCATGTGGCTTTTTTATAATGTGGCTTAATGTGGCTTTTTTATAATGTGGCTAATAAGAAAAATTCAAAATCACAAGTGTGGCTAGCAGTGTGGCTAGCATCGAATTTCTATTGGACACCTCTGTTCTAGGAGATAAAGCACTGGAATGGGACTTTTTTCTTATGTGTTTGCCTTTACTGCCTCCTCTTGCTCCCATTTCCCTTGCAGCCATTACTAGTGGTGTTCGATGATGATTTGTCAGTAGGTGGTCTGTTATTTCCCCAATAGCACAGAAAGGAAGGTTAGTGGAAAGGGGAGGAAGAATGGTCCAGAAGATGGTACTCTGCTAGGAGTCAGAAGACCTAGTTCAGTTCTTGGCTTAGCCACTATCATCATATGTGGCTCTGGGCTAGTTATGTAATTTATCAGGGGAATGATGCTGCTCTGACTTACATGGGTGTTGTGAGGATAAAATCCGTTAATTATTGTAAAGTGTTCAGATACTACAGTGACGAGGGCCATTTAAAATACCTAGATAAATAACACTGTTGCACTAGAAGCAGATCGACTTGCATATAAATCATGTAAATCCAGAAAAATCAATCTGTACTGCACCATCCAATGTTTCATTGGAAGATATCTTTTTGACATCTAAAATCTTGAATCTGGGTTTGATGCATCTGAAGGAATCTTTAAACATTCTCATTTGAAAATAAGTGACAGGTGATAGAAAAAATGCACGATCACGTTGTCTTAGAAACATAGTAAAAAATTATTAAAGTAATCATGGGTGTTCTCATTAAAGACAATTGGTTATGTTACCTTACTTCCATATTGTACATATTTAGAATAAAGATCAAAACACTGAATCATCATAGCCAGAAAATAAGTAAGGCACTTTTTCCTATCGAGATTAGTAATAGATGTGTACTTCAAGATATTCAATAGGACAACTCATAGTGCATGAAGTTAAGCATATATATAAGTCTTTGAAGGATCAAAGTCTAATTACTAATTTGGATATGCAAAAGGAAAAATGGATCTAACTATGTATCATTATCCAAATCCTTACCTAACTTTGGATAATGCTGACTTAAAAGCCTATGTAATTAGAACTATATTATACCCAGGGGCGGCCCTAGACTAGCTTCCAGCAACTTGCGCCCTAGGCGAACTATGCAATCGGCGCCCCCACCCCCAAACCCCAAGGGCAGATCTAGGCTGAGGTTTTTGGTAAACTGGGAAACATTTTACCCCTTTTTTCCTTTTAATGGTTTTAAGGATTTTTTTTTTAAACAGAGGTTTAATTATTCGGTTTGTCCCTCCATCTGTCCAATTAACGTTTCTGAGGTCAGATAAAATAGACACAAGAAATTTTCAGAATAGATTTGTACACAACAGCTAGATTATATTTCAGTCCAATTTCAAATAAAAAAACATTAAAAATGTTAATTATAATTTTTATTATTACAAATCCAGAATCATCCATTATGCTATCCTGCTTTAACGACCTTTTTTGACTTTATAACCTGACACCCGTTCTTTGGAAAGTAATCCCCTTCCTCATGGTTACCCGCTTGGAGTGTGATGTCATCACTTTCATAGTCTATTAAGCATTAACGCTGTTTCTTTTCTTTTATGGAACTTATTTATTACATGGGAACCAGTTATAACAAAGAAAAGTTCATAATTATACAGCCCGATAATAATGCTAAGGTTTAATAATGCTTAAAGATACTCACATTTTGGATTTATAATGCTGAAAGACGTTGTTCTTTATTCTTTGGCACCAAGAAACACAATTTTCCACAGTATTCACTAGATTCTTAACCATCTACCTGCGACGTGTGTTAAAATGACCATTTGACATGTATCAACTCGCGATATCTCCGCTCTACATGAATTTCCAGCTATGCGACCTTGATGTATATTTGAGTTAGATGTCACAAGCATTGCAGCTCTTGCTGCTTGCGGATGTGTTTAATTGTGGCTAGGTTATTGCTTATCAAAATTGCTGAGTGGGTCATCTTGACCCCATGTCTCAAATTAAAAAAAAATCGCTAAAATATTATTTATTTTTGCAGTAAATAAAAGATTTGACATATTAATAAATTCACAGAAATGTAGAGAAATGAATTATAATTCATATTCCCTCTGTACGTGCATGGGAATTGAAATAATGACATCTTCATTATTTTATTTGTATTTTTTTCATCTTTTTCATTTTTTTTCATTTTATTTATTTTAAAATTGATTTTCCCTCAAATTTGGCTTTTAACTTGGCACCCCATTTAATTTGGCACCCCAGGCAACCGCCGAGGACGCCCATATGGACAGGCTGCCCCGATTATACCATAAAATGCAATATTTATAACTAATGAATAGGACCTAATTCTTCTCTTAATTTAATCAGTTTATTCCTGGTTTACACTAGACTCAGAAAGGAGAAGTAAACCCAATATTCTTAGGTTAAATTTTAACTTTAATTATACTAATTCTTTTCTTACATTATTTGCTGTATTTGCCCACAAGATGACTAGAGATCTTTGTATTCTTATAAGATTGATAACTATTGTTATAATTCTACTAAAATTAAAAAAGCCTTTTTTATTTTTCCCTCAATATTTTCTTGATATATTTTTTCTAGAATTATTAATAAAATGATTTTATAATAAATTATTTGTAATATTGTACACTACCATAGCTTCTTTCAAAGTGTTTTACAAACTTCAAAGATCTGCACTAATTTTGGGTGTTTTGAGGTGTGGGTACCCAAATGAGAGATCTCTCAGAGGTGCTGCGTGCCTGTAGCCCGTTGGGTGTACAAAAAATGGAGGCAACTAAAATTAGCAGACACTTTTGAAAAGTTAAGCCTAATTAATTTTCCCTCTCAACATCTCTCTAATGTAGGATTGTGGTTTCCACTTTATAGGTGGGGGAAATGAGAAGGTTCAGTGGGTCTGTTCATGGTCACACAGCAGGTCAGTGGTGGAGCCAGGAGTAGAAACCAAAACTCCTGAATTGGCCATTGTACTCGGACCACTGCACAATGCTGCACTTCTTTTATACTGCCAGTTTTAAAATTATAAATTGCTCAGTATAATGCACCATTGTACTTAATGTGTACATCTTTATACCATTCTACTGAAAAGACTGTAGTATTTTGATAACATCATCAACATAGGATATAATTATTAAAAGGAAATGGTTATTGTCATAGCTTCTTTAAGGACTGACAAAATCTCTGTAGAGGGACTATGACAGATGCAAAAAAACAAACCCAATATTCAACAAATATTCAGAATAATTTAGATATAACAAATATAATGTGATAGCAAATATTTCTATGCTAAAAAAAAGTGTGGCTACTTTGTGGGGAGAATTTTCCTTCCCTACATAATATCTCTCTATATTATATATTTATTTATTTTATTATGAAATCTCCCCAAATAGCAGGTTAGTACAATATTATGTGTGACTAGAGCATAAATGGTTGTCTAATTTTATGGAACTGATCATTTAAAATTCACAAAGGTATAAGATAATGTCACAGATCTTTCCCCATGTTTGATTTAAAAAAGTAAAATATCTGCATGTATGGGGGTGGGTTCCGTGTACATTATAGAAGGTCAAACAAGAGGCACATTAGGGTGGATAACATGATTGATTGATTCAATTCAGAGTACACTAAGGGACCATGATCTCTTTATGTACTGAAAGCCTGTTTTTTAGTTTGTGTATATTCCAAAGAGAAAGGTTAAATATGTCTGACATTATGATTATAAGTTATTTCCAAACTGTACTTTACCTACTAATGTCATATTCCTGTCCCTTGATTGTATAAATAAATGGAGCAATATGATCAAAAGTTTACAGTTCCAAAGTTTCATTCTCCATTAATTGTTGTGGGTCTTTATAGAACTTTGGATTTATAGAAATATTCATTTTTTTTAGAGAGGCATGTTTTAGTATACAAATTATGAGTCTGGTCATCCTATCGATAACCTAATAATGAGCATTGCAGAGAAGCATTAATAGACCTTAAATATTTCAGTTAATTCCCAGGCACTTTTGCCTACAGAACTGTTCATCTAAAAAGTGTGAACGCCACCTTAGCAATCTGCTCAGAAACCTGGCTTTCCATCAGTCTCTTTGCAAGGACGGAAGTTATTGCAGCTAATCAAGTTGGGTAAGCAGTGAGGCCAAGTGGTTCCCAGTTGACCTTGGTCCTTTAATGCACTGCAAGGAGCTGACTCTCTCCATTAATAGTTTTGTTTCTGAAAGCTGAAAAGGTGACTTGTAATACAGCTCCTTTTTCCTGACTCCTCCATATTGACTTTTTGAACAGGCAGATGATGGCCTTTGATTCAATATGACCTTCTTTGTTTTAGTGAAAAGAACGAGGAGTACTTGTGGCACCTTAGACACTAACAAATTTATTTGGTCATAAGCTTTTGTGGGCTAAAACCTGCTTCATCAGATGCATGTGCTGGAAAATACAGTAGGAAGATACATATATATACAGAGAACATGAAAAAATGGGGGTTGCCATACCAAATCTAATGAGTGTAATCAACTAAGGTAGGCTATTAGCAGCAGGAGAAAAAAAACTTTAGCAGGGATAATCAGGATGGCCCATTTCAAACAATTGACAAGAAGGTGTGAGTAACAGTAGGTGAAGAATTAGGATGGGGAAATAGTTTTTAGTTTGTGTAATGACCCATCCACTCCCAGTCTTTATTCAAGTCTAATTTAATAGTGGACAGTTTGCAAATTAATTCCAATTCAGCAGTTTCTCCATTGGAATCTGTTTTTGAAGTTTTTTTGTTGAAGAATTGCGATTTTTAGGTCTGTAATTGAGTGTCCAGGGAGGTTGAAGTGTTCTCTGACTGGTTTTGAATGTTATAATTCTTAACATCTGATTTGTGTCCATTTATTCTTTTGTGTAGAGACTGTCTGGTTTGGCCAGTGTACATGAAAGAGGGGCATTGCTGGCACATGATGGCATATATCACATTGGTAGATGTGAGGGGGAACGAGCCCCTGATGTTGTGGCTGATGTGATTAGGTCCTATGATGGTGTCCCCTGAATAGATATGTGGACAGAGTTGGCCCTGGGCTTTGTTGCAAGGATAGGTTCCTGGGTTAGTGTTTTTGGTGTGTGGTGCGTGGTTTCCGGTGAGTATTTGCTTCAGGTTGGGGGGCCGTCTGTAAGAGAGGACTGGCCTGTCTCCCAAGATCTGTGAGAGTGAGGGATCGTCCCTCAGGATAGGTTGTAGATCCTTGATGATGCGCTGGAGAGGTTTTAGTTGGGGGCTGAAGGTGATGGCTAGTGGCATTTTGTTACTTTCTTTGTTGGGCCTGTCCTGGTAGTTGGTGACTTCTGTGTACTCTTCTGGCTCTGTCAGTCTGTTTCTTCACTTCAGCAGGTGGGTACTGTAGTTTTAAGATCTCTTGATAGAGATCTTTTAGATGTTTGTTTCTGTCTGAGGGATTGGAGCAAATGCGGTTGTATCTTAGAGCTTGGCTGTAGACAATGGATCGTGTGATGTGGTCTGGATCAAAGCTGGAGGCATGAACAGTGTAAATGAGAAGATAAGTACATTCCATACCTAAGCTTTCCCCTGGAAAGCATCTTTGTAAACTTACATAGAAAATCAAGGGTAATTTTTATATATTTTATATTTTTTCTTTAACTTTATTATTGCTTGATTATCAGCTAAACTCTTCTGGCCTGATTCCCCTGACCTGTGAAGTCAGTTGAATTACGCCAGTATGTAAGATGTATAAGAGAAAGAAGAATCTTGCCTGTATGTAGCCACTATCAGAAAGTTTTACAGATAAAACAGAACAGGAGACATACAATTCTCCCCCAAGGAGTTCAGTCACAAATTTAATTAATGCGTTGTTTTTTTTAATGAGCATCATCAGCATGGAAGCATGTCCTCTGGAATGGTGGCCAAAGCATGAAGGGGCATATGAATGTTTAGTATATCTGGCACATAAATACCTTGCAACTCCAGCTACAAAAGTGCCATGCGAACGCCTGTTCTCAATTTCAGGTGATATTGTAAATCAGAAGCAGGCAGCAATCTCTCCCGTAAATGTAACCAAACTTGTTTGTCTTAGCGATTGGCTGAACAAGAAGTAGGAGTGGACTGGTAGGCTCTAAAGTTTTATAGTTTTGTTTTTGAGTTATGTACCAAAAAAATCTATATTTCTAAGTTACACTTTCATAATAAAGAGATTGCACTACAGTACTTTTGTATGAAGTGAATTGAAAAATACTGTTTCTTTTATCATTTTTACAGTGCAAATATTTTTAATCAAAAATAATAATATAAAGTGATCACTGTACACTTTGTATCCTGTGTTGTAATAGAAATCAATATATTTAAAAATGAAGAAAAACATCCAAAAATATTTAATAAATTTCAATTGGTATTCTATTGTTTACAGTGCAATTAATTGCTATAAATGTTTTTAATAGTGATACTTTTTTTGAGTTAATTGCTTGAATTAACTGCCATTAATCGACAGCCCTAGTATTTATGCATGGTAGTTAAATCATCTCTCAGTCTTCTTTTTGATAAGCTAACCATATTGAGCTCTTTATGTCTCACATTGTAGGGCATCTTCTTCAGCTCTTGAATCATTTTTGAATGAATTCTTTTCTGCACCCACTCCAATTTTTCAATATCCTTTTAAAAATGGGGACAACAGAACTGTGTGCAGAATTCCAGTACTGGTCTTGCCAATGCCATGTACAGAGGTAAAATTCCTTCCTTTCTCCTCTGTTTATACATCCAAGAATCACATTAGTTCTTTTTGCCACGATAGTACACTAGTGGCTCATATTCAGTTACCAGTCCACTATGACCCCAAGATTATTTCAGAATTCTTTCAGTGCTCCAGGATACAGTGCCCCATTTTGTAGGTCTGACTTGCATTT
The DNA here is from genome assembly GCF_009764565.3 of Dermochelys coriacea. Taxonomy (NCBI): domain Eukaryota; kingdom Metazoa; phylum Chordata; order Testudines; family Dermochelyidae; genus Dermochelys; species Dermochelys coriacea. The sequence goes on along the minus strand of NC_050079.1, from coordinate 13,315,473 downwards.
CTTGCTCATACATGTATAACTCTGTATTTGGCTGTATTAAAACACATTTTGATACCTATTGTATGTAGCCACTATCAGAAAGCAAAATTTGTATGAATTTCCTGGAATTAAGAACAGCTGGATTAGCATTAATTTTGTTTAAACAAAGACTGAGATGAACTGTCATTGTTCAGGACAATATTATAGAAATGTCCATTAGAAAGAGAAATGGGAAGAATTAGATCTGTTGGCCTTCACAAAGAAATAATGATTCTTGTGGAATGGGAAAAAGAAAATATGCATCAGCAATTCATGCAAAGAGGTCACTAATGTGGCTCAGGTGGCAAACAAGAAACCAGGAAAATTGGAGTTTGACAAATAACATTCAAATAAACAAAACAAAATATTTGGAAGGCCAAGACTACCCTGTTTTCATCGGGCTCCAACAACTGTTCTTTTGCAGGCACAGAAGCAAGGGAGTCACATCAGAAGACCCATTGTCAAAGAGATGGCAAAAATACTTTATTGTATCTGTTCCCTCTAGTCCCATTAATCCACAGAACCTCTGGAAGGATGGACTCACTTATTGATCAAACAGGTCTTGGTATTTATACCTTTTAGTTAGCCATACTCATCTGGCTTCGTCTGTCTGACAGGAAAGGCTTTTTTTTAAGCGTCTAATGTTACACAGAGATCCATACAGTTTATACCTGACACAATGATTACTGGGAAAGTCACTATGCACGGCTTCTCAAAGTGTCATTGGTAGATTCTAGAAAAGTCCACCCAGGCATTATTTTGAGCAACATGTGACAAATGTTCGTCACATCACTTAATGCACTACGGGCAGGTGTTCAGATCCTATAATGATGTGCACAGTATAAGAATTTATATATCGAATAGAATTGAAAATACTGCTATCATAAGAAAAGTCTCAGCTAACCCAGGTATACATGTATGGCTAGGGTTCAAACTCTGGTATAATTAGATCAGCCATAAAGCCCCAATTCAGCAAATTGTTTAAGCACTTATGTAAGTCCATCCTACTCAGCAAAGTACATGTGCACGTTCTTAACTTTAATCACATTCTGATGTATTGTTGAAGTTAGTGGAACTTAAGCACGTGGCTAAGAGCTTTGCTGAATTCTGATGGACTACTGAATCAGATCCTAAATTAGCTAATGGAAGTAGGATGTTAAAATTCCTACATGATGGTCTAAAAGGATATGACATACTAATGTCACAATGGCATTGCAAGTGAGTATGCTCAGCAAATGCCTGTGTTTTCAGCATTGAAAAATTTGGTTTCTTAAGTGAGCCATAGTGAATGATTAATCCACAGAAAATTCACAAGTGTTTGCTGGTTAATTTGAATTGTGCGTTGAAAAATGCCCACAAAATACCCATTTGAACTACTTCTTAAGGTAGCGTAACTACCTCCTTTATTATCATTAAAATATTCCTCTGTGGCAATAACTTTATCCAGAAGGAATTTCGAGACTAGGCGCATTATCTATTGAAAAGCAATTTAGTAGTTTCCATTCAGGCAAGGTAGTTTTAAGAAAAACACTGAAGTTTACTCCGAAGGCAATTGCAATCTTCCATAGATCTCAGGATATTATATTACCTTCATTCTTTTCGAATCCACAGCATAAGAAAGAGAAAGACTGACATAAATTGGATGTTCGAAGAGCTCTGAAGATAGACATCAGAAGGACTCAAGAGTAAGGAAAGATCTCAGAATTATTTGTTCTTTTCTATCTTAAAGTAAAAGAGAACAAAGCATCAAAGGCATCAGTAGTGAGATAGTTCAAAGCCAGTACTGTATATCATATTGTATAAAGCAAATGGTTTGGCAACACCAAAAATCTAAAGTCACATTCTGTGGGAGAAGTACTGACATTGTGGTTAGAAAGATCCTTTGCTCTATAGAAAATAAATATGGAAAGTTTACTATACTAGGCGCTATACGTTTTATCTTTTGGAAGCATTTGGCAGGTGAGTTCTGCAGTCCATGGTGGCTAAGTCGTGGATGGTGGACAAAATTAATGACTTTGACTTGTGCATTCTAGAGCTGGATTCTGCATTCCTTATTGGCTTCAATAGGAGTTCTGTCTGTGCAAGGAGTGCATGATTAGATAGATGCATGTAATTCATCTTATCAGTTTTATTCTTTCAATAAGATGAATGTGATCAGGATCTAGACAAGAACATTTGTTCTTATCTGAAAATCTCTTATTCATTCTCTAGTCCACGCTGGAGTTTTAATGGGATTAAAATAAAATATTTAAGAATGTTTTAAACTGTAATCTTTTGGGATCTGATTCTGTTCCCAAACTACTTTTACACTGGAGTTACTCCTGGTCTGTACCAGTGTAACAGAGTTCAGAATGTGATCCTTTGACTCTGTATATGGATTGGGATAGTCTTTTATTACACTGGAGTAGAAGTGGTTATTAGATATTGCTTTGGAAGATTTCATACTGGAATGCAAAAAGATAATTACCGAAAACCCAGGGGTAGACAATTTGATACCTACCACAGTTACTGATGGGGAGGAAAACCCTATTGTTAGAATTGGTGAACACAGTAAGGAGCAGAAATTCTAAGTTATGGCTGCACCATTTATAAAACACTAAACCAAACCTATATTCATTATATATACAATTCATAACACTAGTTCATTGGAACCTCACCTGGACAAATCATCTTAGCTGTTTCTGCTATATTGACATAAAGTTCTTCAGCAAAAACAGGAATATGTATATGCTCACACACACACTCCTTGAATGTCTTAGGATATATTGCAGCTAGGAATAGGAAAAGATACATATAACCCCCTCCTTTGTCTGAGAGCTGAACATTTTGACATTTCTCTCAATACAAATAGAACTGCTCAGCAAGTCATCGTTGTGGGTGTGACTGGGAGATGGCAATTGAAAGATGTTCTTCTGCTTCCCATTTCTCTCATTGATTATTTTATGACAAATGAGCAATTGCTTTTCATCTCCTGCATGACCACTGATAATCAGGAACACTTGTTGATAGTGATTGCAATGGTAAAGTTATATTTCCAGGATTTAGAATCCCTAGTAGATTGTTTTCCAGCATTTCATTGGTGTTATGCAATTTTTATTTGTACCAGCATGAACATTTAATCTGAGATGTTAGAGGAAAAGACCTCGTAGGTAGTCTAGCCCATCCCCCTCCTGCCAGTGCACGAGTGTTCCTTACAGTACATTTCTAAGTGCTTTATCCATAAAATATGGATGGATAGAGAAATAGACATGTAAAGGTTCAGGGATTATTAAAATACCTGTTTGGATATTGTAGGAGTGTATTTGACTAAAAAAAAACCTTCTCTCTCTCTCCTTTTGTGGCTCTTTGTCCTTTTGTTTCCCACTTTCCCCAGAGTCTGCCCCTTCCTGCTTCACTCTCACCTTGCTATGACCAATGGGAAAAGATTATTTTTTAAAAACACTGCTTTCCGATCTTAGCATTGTGTTTCACTTGTGGGACACAGGCCCAATCTCTGTTATAAATTTTTCCCCTTACTGTGGGATTCATTGTTTAAAACAGCATAGTCTTGTAGTGTAGCTAGGACCGAACCATGTTTTAATTGTGCTCCCCAAGGTATGGATTCCAAGGCTCAAGCATGCTTCAGAAATATTTTGGAAAATGTGACTTAGTTCCTTCTACACTGCAAGATTAAACCATTTTTTCAAATTTCAGGCAATAGGTTGTGCCTCAATACATTAGATTTTCACACGGCAGACAGGGCTTTAGTCGGCCTGCCACCATTTCTTTTCTGCACTGAGCTCACTCTTTGACTAACCTAGTTTTGTTTCAGTCATAGAATCATAGAATCATAGAATATCAGGGTTGGAAGGGACCCCAGAAGGTCATCTAGTCCAACCCCCTGCTCAAAGCAGGACCAAGTCCCAGTTAAATCATCCCAGCTAGGGCTTTGTCAAGCCTGACCTTAAAAACCTCTAAGGAAGGAGATTCTACCACCTCCCTAGGTAACGCATTCCAGTGTTTCACCACCCTCTTAGTGAAAAAGTTTTTCCTAATATCCAATCTAAACCTCCCCCATTGCAACTTGAGACCATTACTCCTCGTTCTGTCATCTGCTACCATTGAGAACAGTCTAGAGCCATCCTCTTTGAAACCCCCTTTCAGGTAGTTGAAAGCAGCTATCAAATCCCCCCTCATTCTTCTCTTCTGCAGACTAAACAATCCCAGCTCCCTCAGCCTCTCCTCATAAGTCATGTGCTCTAGACCCCTAATCATTTTCGTTGCCCTTCGTTGTACTCTTTCCAATTTATCCACATCCTTCCTGTAGTGTGGGGCCCAAAACTGGACACAGTACTCCAGATGAGGCCTCACCAGTGTCGAATAGAGGGGAACGATCACGTCCCTCGATCTGCTCGCTATGCCCCTACTTATACAACCCAAAATGCCATTGGCCTTCTTGGCAACAAGGGCACACTGCTGACTCATATCCAGCTTCTCGTCCACTGTCACCCCTAGGTCCTTTTCCGCAGAACTGCTGCCGAGCCATTCGGTCCCTAGTCTGTAGCGGTGCATTGGATTCTTCCATCCTAAGTGCAGGACCCTGCATTTATCCTTATTGAACCTCATTAGATTTCTTTTGGCCCAATCCTCCAATTTGTCTAGGTCCTTCTGTATCCTATCCCTCCCCTCCAGCGTATCTACCACTCCTCCCAGTTTAGTATCATCCGCAAATTTGCTGAGAGTGCAATCCACACCATCCTCCAGATCATTTATGAAGATATTGAACAAAACGGGCCCCAGGACCGACCCCTGGGGCACTCCACTTGACACCGGCTGCCAACTAGACATGGAGCCATTGATCACTACCCGTTGAGCCCGACAATCTAGCCAGCTTTCTACCCACCTTATAGTGCATTCATCCAGCCCATACTTCCTTAACTTGCTGACAAGAATGCTGTGGGAGACCGTGTCAAAAGCTTTGCTAAAGTCAAGAAACAATACATCCACTGCTTTCCCTTCATCCACAGAACCAGTAATCTCATCATAAAAGGCGATTAGATTAGTCAGGCATGACCTTCCCTTGGTGAATCCATGCTGACTGTTCCTGATCACTTTCCTCTCCTCTAAGTGCTTCAGGATTGATTCTTTGAGGACCTGCTCCATGATTTTTCCAGGGACTGAGGTGAGGCTGACCGGCCTGTAGTTCCCAGGATCCTCCTTCTTCCCTTTTTTAAAGATGGGCACTACATTAGCCTTTTTCCAGTCATCCGGGACTTCCCCCGTTCGCCACGAGTTTTCAAAGATAATGGCTAAGGGCTCTGCAATCACAGCCGCCAATTCCTTCAGCACTCTCGGATGCAATTCGTCCGGCCCCATGGACTTGTGCACGTCCAGCTTTTCTAAATAGTCCCTAACCACCTCTATCTCTACAGAGGGCTGGCCATCTCTTCCCCATTTTGTGTTGCCCAGCACAGCAGTCTGGGAGCTGACCTTGTTAGTGAAAACAGAGGCAAAAAAAGCATTGAGTACATTAGCTTTTTCCACATCCTCTGTCACTAGCTTGCCTCCCTCATTCAGTAAGGGGCCCACACTTTCCTTGGCTTTCTTCTTGTTGCCAACATACCTGAAGAAACCCTTCTTGTTACTCTTGACATCTCTTGCTAGCTGCAGCTCCAGGTGCGATTTGGCCCTCCTGATATCTTTCCTACATGCCCGAGCAATATTTTTATACTCTTCCCTGGTCATATGTCCAAGCTTCCACTTCTTGTAAGCTTCTTTTTTATGTTTAAGATCCGCTAGGATTTCACCATTAAGCCAAGCTGGTCGCCTGCCATATTTACTATTCTTTCGACTCATCGGGATGGTTTGTCCCTGTAACCTCAACAGGGATTCCTTGAAATACAGCCAGCTCTCCTGGACTCCCTTCCCTTTCATGTTAGTCCCCCAGGGGATCCTGGCCATCTGTTCCCTGAGGGAGTCAAAGTCTGCTTTCCTGAAGTCCAGGGTCCGTATCCTGCTGCTTACCTTTCTTCCCTGCGTCAGGATCCTGAACTCAACCAACTCATGGTCACTGCCTCCCAGATTCCCATCCACTTTTGCTTCCCCCACTAATTCTACCCGGTTTGTGAGCAGCAGGTCAAGAAAAGCGCTCCCCCTAGTTGGCTCCCCTAGCACTTGCACCAGGAAATTGTCCCCTACGCTTTCCAAAAACTTCCTGGATTGTCTATGCACCGCTGTATTGCTCTCCCAGCAGATATCAGGAAAATTAAAGTCACCCATGAGAATCAGGGCATGCGATCTAGTAGCTTCCGTGAGTTGCCGGAAGAAAGCCTCATCCACCTCATCCCCCTGGTCCGGTGGTCTATAGCAGACTCCCACCATGACATCACTCTTGTTGCACACACTTCTAAACTTAATCCAGAGACACTCAGGTTTTTCCACAGTTTCGTACCGGAGCTCTGAGCAGTCATACTGCTCCCTTACATACAGTGCTATTCCCCCACCTTTTCTGCCCTGCCTGTCCTTCCTGAACAGTTTATAACCATCCATGACTGTACTCCAGTCATGTGAGTTATCCCACCAAGTCTCTGTTATTCCAATCACGTCATAATTCCTTGACATCACCAGGACCTCCAGTTCTCCCTGCTTGTTTCCAAGGCTTTGTGCATTTGTATATAAGCACTTGAGATAACCTGTTGATCGCCCCTCATTCCCAGTATGAGGCAGGAGCCCTCTCCTCACAGACCTTCCTGCCTGTGCTTCCTCCCGGTATCCCGCTTTCCCACTTACCTCAGGGCTTTGGTCTCCTTCCCCCGGTGAACCTAGTTTAAAGCCCTCCTCACTAGGTTAGCCAGCCTGCTGGCAAAGATGTTCTTCCCTCTCTTCGTAAGATGGAGCCCGTCTCTGCCCAGCACTCCTCCTTCATGGAACACCATCCCATGGTCAAAGAATCCAAAGCCTTCTCTCCGACACCACCTGCGTAGCCATTCGTTGACCTCCACGATTCGACGGTCCCTACCCAGGCCTTTTCCTTCCACGGGGAGGATGGACGAGAACACCACTTGCGCCTCCAACTCCTTTATCCTTCTTCCCAGAGCCACGTAGTCCGCAGTGATCCGCTCAAGGTCATTCTTGGCAGTATCATTGGTGCCCACGTGGAGAAGCAGGAAGGGGTAGCGATCCGAGGGCTTGATGAGTCTCGGCAGTCTCTCCGTCACATCACGAATCTTAGCCCCTGGCAAGCAGCAGACTTCTCGGTTTTCCCGGTCAGGGCGGCAGATAGATGACTCAGTCCCCCGGAGGAGAGAGTCCCCGACCACCACCACCCGCCTTCTCCTCTTGGGAGTGGTGGTCGTGGAACCTCCAACCTCAGGACATCGCATCTCATGCCTCCCAACCAGCGGAGTCTCCTTCCGCTTTCTCCCCCCAGACATATCATCTGGTCCACTCTCCGCATTGGTACCTGTGGAGAGAACATGAAAGCGGTTAGTTACCTGTGTCTGTGTTACTGGAACCCGGACATTCCGCTTACCTCTTCTGGAGGTCACATGTTGCCAAGCTTCTTCACTGGCCTCTTGGCTCCTCTGTGCAACCTGCTCTACATCTTTAGAGCTTTGTGCCCCTAGAAGGCTATCCTGAGTTTGGTCCAGAAAATCCTCAGTCTCTCGTATACAACGCAGGGTCGTTACCTGTTGCTCCAGACCTTCAATCTTCTCTTCCAATATGGAGACCAGCTTGCACTTTGTACAGACAAAGTCGCTTCTGTCCTGTGGAAGAAAGACAAACATGGCACATCCAGTGCAGGTCACAACAGCTGAATTCCCCCCTTCCATATCACCTACCTACTACGGAGCTTCCTCAGAGACGTTGGCAAGATGTAAGCCTCACTGGGCTCACTCCAGGCGAACTCCCAGGCAAACTCCTGCTGTGAGCTGCTCTGCTGTCCCCGCTGCTCCGCTGGTTCGCTGCCGCTCAGCTGGTTCGCGAGGCTCCGGCTATTTTTAAACAGCCAGGCTTCCCTGACGCAAACACACAGACACCCTAATGCCCGCCCCCTGCAGGCTAGCAGCCAATCAGACAATTATCAGTCAATAAAGTTCACTCACCAAAAGTTGGCTGGACCAAAGTTGGATGGACCAAAGTTGGCGGGGGCAGCACAGTGGTAGGAGTTAATGGTGGTGGTAGTGCGGGGAAAGTGATTTGAGTGTTGGCTTTTGGGTGGGGAGGGATTGAGAGGTGGGTTGCAGGCGAGAATTGATGCTAGCGAAATGGGACATTTGGAGGTCCTACTAACAGGTGGTGGGGCAGGTCAGGGATTGTTTCAGGAACCTGGGAGGGCAGCAGTGGAGTGTTTGGGTCTGAAAGAATCTTGGCGGTTGAAGAGTCAGAGCACATTTTTCTACTGTTTTGAGCAGTCTAGGTTAAATGTGTGAAACAGTGGGGTTTCTATCAGTTCCCTTGGGGGAAACTTTCACAGTCTAAAAAATCTTCCCTTGATCTCACTCCCATGTACACCAAATCAGGATTGTCCATTCAACAATGGGTTTCTATTTGCCATTCCCGCAAATGTGTAGGGTTGTAGCCCCTAATAACGAAGCTGCAAGTGCTAAATGCTCCTTTCCCATGGAAAAACACATCATCAAAAATCTGTGCAACATGTGTGCAGCTTCCTGGAAGAGACAAAGGGCACAGTCTTCAAACACTAAGGATTCTTGGGAAAATCGGGCTCCCTCCTTGTAAATCCTGGGGCATCCTATGGAAAGCCCACCCTGCTGCAATACTTCCCCAGAAACTATGCTACCAGTTCATTTTGTCTGCTTTTTAAGCCTTATATGTTCTCCACCTACCAAGATAGCTAAAAGGCATGGATGGGGAGATTAAATGCTACTTTCATCATTAACTCTTGTGTGGGTTTCAGCCAGAAGAGAAGAACATGCCATGTAGTGCGTAGATCAGCCCCCAAATCTCCCACCAGCCTACTGTTCATAGAGGAGAGTATCTGTAGTCTCCTGGGAAGCATGCTACTGATATTTCCTTTTCTGTTGGTTATATTACCACTCCTCTTTCCTCTCTTTTATTTATTGCCACACTGCACAACAGAGGAGAGCATATGGCCCCAAGCAAACACCCTAGTTAAATAAATGGGGGAAGTTCACAGCTCCCTGGATGCTATTGCGTCAGTCTGTCTATGGACTCAACAGGATAACCATGCATCAGTTTACATTGTCCAGGCTATCTTCTCAACCAGAAGAGCTAGAAACTTTATGTTAATAGAAGCGTAGATTCTGGATAATACAGTACAATCTCTCCAAAGACTCTAAATCAACAATTACGTCTGCATTTTGGTGAACATGGAGGAACAATGTCTCAGTTGATAATGCAAACAGGATGAAAATAGTTATTTTAAAACTGCATAAAATCAATAATTTGGGGAAAACAAGTCAGCTGTGTTTATACTCTCTGTGCATAGCAGACATTTTGTTTCTTTGAGAAATCATAGGAGAGCACGGATTGTGTGTGAGGTAAAACAGCAGATTGTACATTGTATGAGACAGAAATGGAGCATTTTAGGTTCCTGTTGAGGGAATATAAATTATAATGAGGTTGAGATATTTTTATGTTGTCTGGAGTCAAATCAGTATTCGCAGTCAAGAATTGCTGCACAGCCGTCATTTGTAATGAGAACAGTAAGCCTAAATCCACGCTGTTGGTGTTGAAAATTCTCCTCTAAATGATGAACCCTTCAGAGTGGTGGGATTATTTGTAAGTGTCCATATGGAGGGGTGTGTGCATAAATATGCATACCCATTATTCTCATGCATTCAGGGTACAGTGCATCTGCACATGTTGTTTTAAAAAATGGGGAACAGAAGTCTTTGGGAAACAGGTAGTTGTTGCACATATACAATATGAAAACTGTAGGTTAGATTGGATTAAACTTCGTGTTTCTGCAAATGCTGTGCTGTTTATTAAGTGTTGCTCTGGGGGATTTGTAATCCCCTGTAGTATAGTGGTCATATTTGTTGATGAAATAACTGGACAAACACACTACCCCTATGAAGGCATTCCTATATGGGAAACAGGGACCATGGGGAGTTTCACAGTGCTTGTTCCTAGTCCTCTCAGGGGGACTAATTTGTTCCCAAACTGAACTGGCAGGAGACTTGTCCACTAACCACACAGACTTCGTAAGATCCATTCAGATCTCAGGACAGAGAGAGGAGGCTGGACTGCCTCTGTGGAAGCCAAGTGTCTCAGCACTGCTCCATTGGTTATCTGGTCTCCTATGGGTAGCATGGCTCCATGAAGTCTCCAGTGTTATTATACCAGGAACCTCCACCCTCCCCCCATTTGGGACTATGGGCTTTGCAGACGTGATCTAATTTGATCAGAGGTAGTACCTCTTTGATGGATTTCTGCTTGGAAGTTCATGTAGTGGAGCCAACCATACTGTTTCTTTGTCTTCTTTCTTCCGCCAGCCCATCCACCTAAAGCTGCAAAGCCCATACACCAGAAAGGGACTTTCAACTTGGCTGGGGTTGAGAGAAGGATTTGGGATGGGGAAAAGGGGCTTTTCAGTCTCATTGTACACCCTCCACTTCAGAGGTTAGCTTGCAGTCCACTCTTCACTCTTTTCTGAAGTTACAGCCAGCTAAATATGTTAGCAAGTGAGAAAAGCAGTGAAGTATGTTTGCACAGGTTTATTTAACATTGCTATTGAAAAACCTTGGATGTTAGTTCTGTTTTCACTGCAATAATTACAAATGTGATATTTTTAAAAAATTACAATTTTCCATAATTTTTTGTAAATGTTTGAGCCTAATTCTTGATGCCCATGGTTAAACTCTATATCTTTGTTGTGTGAATTCATCAATATAAGATTTTGAATGTATAATTTAATCTCTTTGGTTGTTATATATTTGGAGGAGATTAACTTCTTATTTGTCTAATTTTTCTCTGCATGATATTTCAGAACAAAGAGGGGGAGAAATGAATTTTGAATTTAATTTTCTATATTAAAATGTAAGAAACCTTGAAAGATGTGTTACATTACCTGGCCCTTGATTAGTACAGTACTGCTCCACAGTAAGGTTATTAAATATGAGTGGTGATGACAATAGCAGATTTACGGACATTAAAGCCCATATAAGCTTTCTCCAAAAGGTTACATAAAAACTAATCTAAAAATTCTAATCTTAACAGTATTAAAAATTACTATTATTGCTCCTATATCCCATAGCCTCTGAATTTCTTTTATTTGATTAATGTCCGTCCTATGTGAGTGCCTGTGTGTATACATATATGAATTCCCTTTAACATACATTGATATATATATATACATGAAAATATTGATTCTACTTAGTTCCACCAAGTGGATATTGTTTTAGGGCCTTGGACTTTCATTATGTGAAGAGGAAAGACAGGTACTGCTTTTGTACACTGTATTGACTTGTGTGCGCCTTGCTATTTCCATCAGTGTGACATTCTGTAAAACCCAGTAGTTGTACTCAAGCTTACCATCCAGTTCTCAGGTGAGCAGATGGAGGGTGGGGCGGGGGGGGGAATATTAAGCTTGCAATTTGGGTAATAATAGAAACACTGGCATTTTAAAGCTCATGCAGCTGTCACTTAAACCTCTTTATTGTCAAATTCATTTGTCTCACCCCTGCATCTATGTAGAACAGCACAATATTCTCTGCAGGACAATGTTAAAAGCTAGATTCTGATACAGATTTACTTTGCAAAACCACATACAGCGGTAATACTGGTTGATTTCAGGTCATCATGCTTGTGTCACAAGTGATTCCCCAGGATGCTGCATCGGAGCCCTCATTACCAATAGAAAGAATGCCTGCAGGAACCTCAGGCTTTTCTGTGAGCAGGACAACAAGCTTCTGTAACGTATTAAGAGTCAAATTCACCACTGACACATTTGGTTACAGCTTTTTGGAGTCAGAGTTTGGGGTGGATTTTATTTGTGGAAGGATCATATATAGCCTTTCATTTTTTCTTGAATTATAAACTCTAAACTGGTACTCCCTCAGTCCAACCCTGAATCTGGCATTCCTTCTCCCAATTCCTCATCTGGGAGCAAATTCATTTCCTCAGTTATCTCTTCCCTCTATAAATGAAGAGCAATTGCTCCTGCTCTTAACTATTATTGACTGTTGGGCACACTGTAGCTACAGCATATAAAAGAGCATCCACAGAGGCTGAATGTAAGTGGGCTAGACCATGGAACACATTAGGACCAGATTTTCAGAAGAGGTAAGAACCCTTCAGTTTCCATCTGGCCACTTCAGTTTAGGACCTAACTGGGAGCTGAGTGCTTTTGAAAATCTGACCCTTAAAGTCAATCAGACTAAATTTTGCATTTTGTTTGGGGGTTGTTGTTTTTTTTGTTTTTGTTTTTTTGAAAGTTTTAGTTTGCACTGTCAGGTAAGAGCCAACCTGGAAGAATTAAAAAGAAAATGTCTCCACCACGGATTGTTCACCTTTCTCTTCTCTAGAAAGCATGGTGTGAGATTCAGAGTAGCAGCCGTGTTAGTCTGTATTCGCAAAAAGAAAAGGAGTACTTGTGGCACCTTAGAGACTAACAAATTTATTAGAGCATAAGCTTTCGTGAGCTACAGCTCACTTCATCGGATGCATTTGGTGGAAAAAACAGAGGAGAGAATTTCTGCACTAGTAAAATGCTAAGAAAATTGGTAATGTGGATTCAGAATGAACCTCAAAATTCCAGTTCTTAAAAAAAAATGGAATTTGATTGTATCATCCCAGGACATCCTATTGTTATTTCTGAAGGAAAAATAGCATCCAGCCATATGAAGTAAACTGTTATGATTTTTTTCCTGATTACATTTCTGTAAACTCCTTCTAACTCAACATATTTCCATTATCTCTCTGTTTTTCAGCAAGCAGCAGTTTGATAGGGCACTCAGTGTGAGTCTCTTACTCAGAATCTTGTAACCAATGTGTAGAGGGTTGGCCTGCCAGTATTTTACAGAGATAACTATAGTGATCAGAAAGTAATTCTGTCCTCCTTGAAAGCACACGCAGCATCAAGGGAGATGAACTCATACCCGAATTCCAAGCACCCTGAACTTTGCTGAAGTTCTGATTTATATCTAGACATTGTGCCTGCTCCTTTCTCTAAAACATGCTGAACAAGACACCTAGAACTGAACCTTAACCCTGAACCGTAGGGAAGTTCAGCTCCAGTTCCAAATGTAAGCTTTGCTGCTAAGGCTAGTCTCCAGCTAAAAGGTCTTTCTGACCGAGCATAATAGTAATTGCACTCTGATACAGGGGTCCCAGATGGAAACTCTCTGAGAGAAAATGCATAGTTAATGCAATGGCTAGAGCACATTTTTCTTCCGATGGTAGAGTCACAGCTTCTTCAAAAGTGTTTATTTTCATTGTTGTTCCCAGAGGACAGTAAGTCCATTCTACTGAACAGCAAGGAAAGTTACTTTAGACCTCTGAAATGGTATACCTTTTGTCTCACAGATTTCTGCAGAGTTCTACAGCTCTATGCTGCAGAGCTATGGAATTCAACACTGCGTTCCCTAAAGCTATAATTGGGCTGCCTCAGACATTATACATATAATCTCCAAGCCATTTGACCCCTATATTGTTATATGCAGTCAGGTAGGAGCAATGCAAGTTTCAGGTGACCCTATCATGTGACTGAGATCAGAGGTCAGCAACTCCTAACTGTTCAGCTGTCAGGGTAGCCCATTCATCACCATTGTTATGTAACTGACATGCTAACAAATAGACCTGGGTATAAAATTGTTCTCAGCATTCTACCTGATGGCCTTAAACCTTAATTGGTGGCAGTAAATTTTCACATGTTAACAGCTACTGTGACCAGACAAGTGCCTGGAGCGAAGGGAAGGATAAAATTAGGCCTATCATAATTTGTTAAATTGTTAATGTCATAATGGACACCCACCTGGTTAAGTGGATAAATGCTTTCTCTTTACAAAGCTTCCCCTAACCCCACTGTATCATGTCAGGCACTTTTATCCTCACACCTTTCGATTTACCATGAAAATATAGTACAAGATCATTTATTTTAATGGCAGATGTTACAGTTTTGATACTTTCTAAGGAATTTATCCCACTCCCCATCCATGACCAAAGATGAAGGACATTGTCCACCATCAAACTAAGTCTTTACTTAAAAGCAGTGCTTTTCATGTTCTTTACCAAGCAAATCGGTCTGTTTAGCAAATCAGATTTAGTTTTCTTTCTAGACATTTTAAAATAAAAATGATAAAAGATTGTATGTTGTGATTGCAAGTTACATCAGCTGATTTACTCAGATGAGATGCAAGGCCAAAGAACTGATTGCTGTCAGACATTAAGAAAGTCTGGATTTTTTTTAAAAGGCATGTAAATTTCAGTGTCCTGGCCAAATTTCAGCTTGGGTAATTGCATCTAGTTTATAATAGTCTCTCTGCAGTTTCTGTTGGATATGATATTTTTTATTGTTACGTGGGGCCATTGTCAGGATTGCTGTTTGCTGGTAAACATTTAGGGTGAAATCATGAGCCTGTTGAAGTCAATGGAAGTTTTGCCATTGACTTCAGTAGGGCCAGGATTTTAACCCTGATGCCTACTACCCCAGAAGTAGCTGCATTATACTGGCAAGAGAGGCATTTTGTGTGTGTGTAATTACTGAGATTTACTCACCTGTGTAATCTGTACTCACGTAAATAGTCTCATATTTTTCTATAGGTTTGAGCACATAAATATATATAACTCAAGAGAGAAATGCATTCTCTGGTAAGAGACATGCTAAGACAGCTAATAATGTGGGTTCAGAATGAACTGGAATAATCGTAAAAGTCTGTGGAACTATTCATCTGTCATAATCACTCAGGAGAAGAAAGATTTGAAGGCTCAGGACCTAGGCCACAATCCTGCAAGGGGAACTGTGTATATAGATGCCTATGCTTGTGCAGAGCCCTGTTGAACTCAGATGGACTCTGTGCTGGATCAATGGTTCAACCATGCAGACCTCTTTGCATGGGCAGGACCCAACTTGGTAAGATCTCTGTGAATCTTCGTGCTGTCTAAAGAGAACATTATTATTCAGAACAATGTACATGTTACAAATGTTAAATCATTTTAATCAAGGTTGATGCATGCACATGTCTTATTGGGGGATTATTCAATATAACAACCCATTTCTTTGAAAATCTCTAATGATTCTACTGACATACAAGTATTGCATATGAATGCTAGTTTGCCCATATTTTTATCTGGGCATCTACCCAGCCTCCACTTGTGCATGTGAAAAATTTCCTAAGGATGTACATTCACTTCTGCTTTACAAATTCTAACACCTTTGTGTTACAGTGTTAAAATTTGCATCCTGAAAACTCAATAGAATACTTGGACTTTGAGTGTTCAAATTCAATTACTTTAAAAATTCTAAAACCTGCTCTTGTGAAAGTGCATCTGCAGCTGTGGATACCTGCAGACTACGGCCAAATGTACTTGTCTATGCAGTTTGGCATGTGCACAAGTGAATACCATGAGCTGAAAAATCAGCCCTATAGAGATTACATCAGCTGGCTTTATTCAACTAGTATAGCACTTAAGCAAGTGACTCCTGCTCATAGAGTCTGACGTTCAAAGGTGCTGAGCACCTGGAGCTCCTATTCAATTCAAAAACAGACCCTTGCTGTTTGGTATCCTTTTGCTTGGAAACTGTCTTATTGACCTTTTACCTTTGTCGCTGTTTTATAAGCACATATTAGACAATATCTTTAGCCCAGTGCATCACTGACAGAGCACACTGTGGTGCCCAATATTTTCCATTTCTATGTGTGGTAAAGGGGTGGCTTTAGTGTTTCTAGAGAGAGCAATAGAGATAACAACTAATAATAGGGCTTTCAATCTGTGAATCTTAAAGCATTTTTCAACATTAAGGATCAAGGTGTAGCTCTACATTTCTCTGGAGTGTTTAAGTGAATACCTACTGCTCCAGCAATGATGGATGGGGGCTTTTAGCTCCTTTATAAAGCATAATGCCTCCAGGGATCCTGGAGTCAGCACCTATAAAAAGATGTAGTACGTTCACCATGCCCTCCGTTTTGCCTCACAACCCCTATCTGGTCCCCACCACTGTTTTCACTCCTGAGCAAAGCTAACCAAATTAGAACTACCTTCTATGGGCTGGGAGGCAGGGAATGGACTCCCTGTGCCCTCTCCCCATTCTAGTTACCCTGTGCAGGGTGAACCACTCTAAGTGCCTATCTTCTGTAGGGTAGATAAACATGTTACTAGAAGCCAGGAGTCATATCTCACAATTTCTTACTCTGATTACTAGACAACACTTCACAGTTGCATTAATCACATACTTCCACACCACCCACATTTTTCTGCCTGTGTAGCATGGGGTCCTAGTCTTCATACTTGAACAGAAAAGTATTTGTCTGAAATAAGAGTATGTAAGAATATTGATACTTATTCCTTATTAGTTGCAAAACTTAGGGGAAAGAAAGAATACTGTTTTTAAAATCAATGGCTAGAACATTACTGTAAAATCTATTGATTAAAAACACAAAGTATAATGTTAGTCATTTAGTCTGTGGAATGATGCAATACTGAAATAAATTTATCCTTTGACTTTTGCATTAACCTTTTATTGACTGCTTGCATACCCATAATTAACACACACTTTAGCTAAAGTGGTTAATTTTAGCATCATGATCAGTGTCCTCTAATGTAGCTGACACCCTGATCATCAAAATGTAAGTACAACCCTAGAGATGATAACCAGGGAAATATCTGTTTTAGTGAATTAATATTTGCCTATAGTGAAATAGCCACCATCTCGGTGAAAAAAACAACTCTTATAAAAATTGTATATTATTGTTTAATTGAATTGTTATGAAAGGAAAATTAGTTGGTAATATTAATACGCAAAAGAGATTTCCTATTGTATGCCCATAGCCAGGATAAAAACCAGTTGAATATGGTGGGAAAGAGATAATGAGAATGTAGATCAGTGCACAGTGAATTGTAATCAACTGCTACTTCCAAATGGACATTGTAATTGAAACTGGGATGGTTTTGGTTGTGTTGGTGAGGGGCTCGAAAGGTGAGGCTTTGGAAAGGTGGACACCATCCACGCATTTATAGGTACTAGTCATTTATATTTTAATATGTCCCTCTTCCTGTTTGGTGGGTTTATATTACCATGGGGCTGGAGGGCCACTTTGGCGCTAAGCTGATATGCTGGAAATATACTGCAGCTGTTGGTCAGTCAGCCTCCTGTGAGCAGGATATGAAAGAATCCAAGATTCAGTAAATCTGCCTTGTCTAGGTAAAAGAGGGCTTTTAATTTTTAAAGTGACACTGATGCCCAAAATTAAAATGTGAGGAAAAAGTTGGTAGGAAATAAATTATATAGGGAGGTGCTGAAGGTTAGGAATATACACTACAACTGGCATTGAAAGGTGATGCATGTTCCCTCCCAAAGAATTTAAAGTGATTGTTTATAACAAATTGACTTTTGCTAAAGCACATAGTATGCCTGGCAGTCTTTACTAACAGAGCCTCTTGATGTGTTAACTGTAATAATCTCTACACGGTTTAATTTATCCACTTTTTTAGATTGAAATGCTAACACTGGAATATTTTATACTACCCAGCAAATTGAGCATGTTATTTTGTGCTGAGACCAAAAATAAAGCAAGATTTTAAAAACCTTACAGAGTTATGCTGTAATTAGTTTCAGCTTCTCTTGCATATTAATTTTCTCCTGTTCCTTTATATAATTTCGAAAATGTCTTTAAAACATGATGGCACAATCAGTTAAGTACCTCTCAGAACTCAAACACTAAACTGCATTTTCTCTAACAACTGTTATAAAGCAGCCTGCAAAACAAATCCTTTGTTATTCTGTACAGTGCAGCTTATCAATGCAAACAGTTTAATATTTATGCTAAGAGGATTGTCACAAGAAGCTTCTGTTCCTTTAATTCTTGTTTTAAATAAATAATGAGAACATTTAAACACATTACTCTTCTCGGGGCCCTGAGGTCGACTAATCTTATTATTTATGAAGTGATGTGCTACATAATAGTACTTAGTGCATGTTAACAGATGCTATTATCAGGGGCTGATGTGGAGAGCTGAAGATATATTGGAATGTTATGTGTTAATACTGTCCTTGTAGTTTAATGTACGATGGATTGAGTGCACAGGATGCTGGTGCCACAATTAACCACACACCAACGTGGTTCTAAAGTTGAAGTATGTTTTCTCATGGGTATTACACTGCCATTAATAATTCCCAAGAGAAGAAGACATCTTTCATTTGGGAGCATTCTCTTCCAGAAGGCCTTGAGAGGGGACCAGGAAGTTATTTGTGTTGATCTAGTTCATTTTACAGAGCTGAAAGACACCTGAGTAGTATAAAGCCACTTGAAAAATAAATTTCATTTTATATTTTTTAAATAATGAAAGACTTCTATTTATTTTTGCATACAAAATATAGTTTTGCCTATTTCTTACCTGGGATAAAACAGTTAATTTCTATCTATGTGATCTGATTTTTCTTGTAATTAAATGAATTCATCTACTGTACATATGAAGTAATTGTAATAGTATTTGGCACTTTTCATTATCATAGTGCCTTACAGACATTAGCTAATTAATCAGCAAATGGTAAATAAAAAAAGTCACTGAATTGTTACAAATTTTCTAATGCAGTGCAAATAAGTGACAGCCTGTATTACAAACTAATCTTAAGAGATGTGACTGTTGCTACTCATAAAACTTTCCTGTGCTGGGCTGCAATTTAGGTGCATATTATAATTAGACTTCACTAGTATTGATGAATAATCCATTTAATAAAAAACACTGTAATTTAAAAGTTTTCTCTGGGGACTAACATACACTAACATCTTAATTTAATTTTATTGAAGTTTTGCCTACCTATTCATCAGTGGAAATTGTTTTTAGCTTTCATTTGCATATATCTTTATACACTTTTTCCTTTTTATGTTGCCTTTTTCAGAGCAAAGGAAGCTTATACACTTGTAAATCTCTAGAATCTACAAAGCCAATCCTGCTTCTGTAATATTATTTAATCTATTCCCCGACCTTAATGCAGTAAATTCAGTTTAATCTTTCTCAGTAGTAATACACTGAAAACCCACAACCATTTAAATCTGATAATAGTTTAACCATGTACTTTAAATAACAGCTGAGATAATGAAAAAATAATTCACCATAAAAAGGTATGCAAACTGAATTTTCTTTCTGATTGGCTTTCTAAGAAATCCCTCTAGATAACACAAGGCTTACAACAGAAAACATGGCTGCTTCTCTATAAGTGAACAACCTATTTTGTCCACAGATTTGTTATCTCTCTCACTATTTGTTTATCTTAATGGACAAATATACCTTCCTTAGAGTTTGGTTTCTTGACATTCCTTCTCTTAAAAGTAATTCTTTGTTCATCTTTTTTTTTTCAGATGCCAATGCCAACTTGCAATGAGTTTGCCAGAAGAGCAAAAGCCAAAGTGCCATCCCCTCTGGAAGGATGATGATCCCAGTATGCCTCTGCCATATGATCTTGAAGAAGTAATTGCTAACCTGCAAACTCTGCTTGAGTAGATGGAGCAGTAGAAGATGTGCTCTAGTTTAAAATTACCAGTGCTCTACTTTTCATCCTTTTGAAAGAAATGTAGTCAAAATGGAATAAATCTCTTAAATTCTCTTATCCTTACATCATATGAGTTATTTTATGTCTTCTCTGAATGCAAATGTATGCTTTTTTACCCTTTTTATGCCCTTTGTAACTGGATTATGGTTCTTGGCTACTGTTTTAGTGATTGCTGCAAAAAAAGAGGACTAAGCATAAAAATACAGTATGAGATCTTAAAAGTAAGGTTGTTTGTGATCTGTTTTGAAATAATATTCCAGAAAAGCCAGCAATTCCATGCTGGACCATACAGGACTATCCTGAATAAAAGAGTGTTAATTTTCTTTAATTTAAGTTGTATTCTAAATTAAACTGGTTTACTTCCTGAAGTCATATAACCAAACTAAAACAAAATTATATAGACATCCAGTACATCCGTACCACGATTAAAAAGTGTAACATTCATTGCTTGACATTGCTAATAAGATGGGGATTATTCTATTTAAAATCATATTGAAGCCAAAGGTGCACTTTGCCAGGATAGCTATAGCAGTTATACTGTATTGGGAAAGCACTCCTACTTAGACACAGCTCATAGCAGTTGTGTCCTTGCCTGTATAGCTTATTCCAAGTCAAAATAATTATACCAACAGAAGTGCAGCTTTGCAGTATAACTGCATCTACATTAGGAACTTTTGCCAGCACAGGTATGTCAGTCAGGGATCACACCTCTTCACATTCCTGACCAGTATAGCTATGCTGGCAAAAGTTTGTAGTGTAGACCTGGCCTGAGTATATGGTATCACTGCATTGCTGGGGCTGTTGCTCTGGCCATCAGCCACCTTTAAAAAAAGGTAAGACACCTTTAAAGAAGTAGCTTTTGTACTTAAATTAGATTTAATTGGCTTAGGATCTTGATCCCGGTACACACCATTTAAGTGATATCCTCTGTGTCAGTTTTCTTAGGACTTGAAAAGAATGCTATTTCATGAGCACAGCTTTTTTTCTGCTCTAGTTAAGGCTTGGCTGTACCATTGGGCAAACTGCATACATTTGGATTAGTGCCACACTAAATGCTGTTTACTTTGGAAATCACTTAAAAATGAACTAGTTGAAGTTGTGGGGATTCTGCTTCAGAAAAGGTAGTTTCTCATGCAGACAGATATTCCTTTGGAAAGGAGTTAACAAAATACATTTAACACAAGTTTTATTTGGGAGGGGGAGGGGAGTTGTTTGTTTTTGCTGTTGCTACTTTGATTAATTTTTGTTTAATTAACCACTGGTAGAAACCATGGGAATTGAAGTGGTGAAATGAATTTGACTGCCATAATTAGAGAAGAAACTTCAATGTTGTAGACAGCTGCTCAAGTGAAAGCATAACTATTAAAAAATATTGGCAAACAATAATTTATTGTGGTATTCAAAGGCCACTAATGTCTTTTCTTTTTTAGAAGAGTGGTGGTAGCTTTTAATAGAATTTTTAAAAATATGTAAGTCTTAGGCCTTGCTTATGCTGGGGATTGAAGCCAAAGTACTAGCTGCACCAGTCCAAGCCTCTACTGCTCTGTGCCACAGTTTGCAATGGTGGAGATATAAATCCGTGAAAATCTAGGAGTCTGCACTGGTACAGCTACACTGGTGCCTGTAATTCGGGGACATACCCAGTATAGACAAGGCCTAAGGTTCACTAGCAAGATATCAAGACTCAGACACCTAATGGTGGCTCAGATAGGATTAAATGCTGTTTCTGCTTCCAATTTCACTTATACCACAGTAAATTCGAGTAATTCCATTGAACTCATTGGAGTTACACCATTGTAAAATACGAATACAGCCCTCCATTTTCCCAGTGTTCATGATAGGCAGCCATGAATTAGCAAAGCTGATTGGAACTGTCCAGAGCAGATGGTAGCACTCAGAAGAACACAGCAAAGAGTCCTGTGGCACCTTATAGACTAACGGACGTATTGGAGCATAAGCTTTCATCCAATACATGCATCTGAAGAAGTGGGTATTCACCCACGAAAGCTTATGCTCCAATATGTCTGTTAGTCTATAAGGTGCCACAGGACTCTTTGCCGCTTTCACAGATCCAGACTTATACGGCTACCGCTCTGATACTCAGAAGAACACAGTTACAGGTAAATAATCATACAAGAAAAAGGAGCACTCAGTATACTTGTTGCCTTGTTCAAGATACTACTAGAAACAGACATTAATAAGAAAATGGTTTAGAAAATTGCTTTATTTCA
Source organism: Dermochelys coriacea (assembly GCF_009764565.3). Taxonomy (NCBI): domain Eukaryota; kingdom Metazoa; phylum Chordata; order Testudines; family Dermochelyidae; genus Dermochelys; species Dermochelys coriacea. The sequence goes on along the minus strand of NC_050079.1, from coordinate 13,293,552 downwards.
TTTGAATAATTATGACTGAGGTCCTCTTGAAATGATCCTCTAGCTCATCCATTAACATTGCAGCATTAGGTAACTCATTACCATTTTGGATGCACTATGAAACATTCTTAACATAGGCCTCTAATGGATGTTCTATGTACCAGAATTGTTTATTGACTCTAGATACTCTACATACATGAGGACCGAGGTCAGTCTGTTTCAGGGGAAAAACATAAATTAGCTTCTAATATTGGATTCATTGAATCTTTGCAAATGGTGAAGTTCATGACTTTGCTTACATTTACTTTTCATCAGCCCTGAAAGAATTGAGGTAAAATAGTTCCCTTGCATGTGTGTATGTCAGGCTAAATGGATTACGGAAGATACAGATCCGTTTGCCTGTCTGCACTTGCCTTTAGACAATATTCATCAATTTTACAAAAGCTACGGACTAAACATGGAACCAATACAAATGAAATGCTCAAGGCATGGGCTTTTTATTTTAAAAAATTGATACGCAGTTAGTTTTATACTGATAGAAGGAAAATTTTGGCAGAAGATAGAGAGCCAATACATACATGTTAGGCATAGTATACACCACTGTAACAGGCATTGTGCACATGACATAAAAGTGTTGCGAAGTTATATTAACTGAATGTATTATTCTCTGCCCACAGTTTTGTTCACTCAGGTCAATTGTCCCACAACACTTTGCAAAGCTGAAGTCAGCTTTGGCATCAGGCTGTCAAAGGCCAGATAGATTTATTCTGTGTCTTAGTATAGGTACCTTCATGGGCAAGTAGTTTAGAACGTAACATCGAAAACAGAGATTAGGGAAGGTACAGAACAACAAGGTAACAAACTGGTGGGTTGGAGCTCATGTGATGTATAAAGTGCTTTCTACCTTGAAAGCAATCATTCTGTGAGTCCAGGTGGTTTGGGGGGTGTATTTTGGGGAGCACATCTTCAGTGTCAGGTGATCTGAATATGCTGTGGAACCTGCTTCCCAGAAGGATTGGCAATGTACTAACTCTTTCTTCTCTGCACCATGATGTTTGGTCTATAGTCCATAACTTGAATGAGCATGGTTACTTGATCTCTTCAACATTTTGCATAAGGAACAAGTGTAGTGAAAATTAATTGGCTATGCATTTTAATCAACATTGCATCACTAGTTAGGGGATGAAAGGTGACGGCCAACTTTAAGGTGGTCAGTAGAAAACTACAGTTTTCTGGCCATGTAGATCAGAAATTATTTCATAATGCTTTATTCACATCACTGCATATGAAACTATTTCATCCTGCAGGTTCTTCCCCTTGTTAAAAGGTTAAGTAAATGCAAAACATTAACACCAACAGAGTAGATTTTAAGGTCACCATTCTTATGCTCTGAGCTTTACAAGAGAGTGAGAATGTCTAAAATGTAAATAAGAATGCTATGAATAATTACCAACTGGAAAATCTCAAGGATGTGTAGCATGCCACATTATAAATATCCAGATCATTTCTCTTTATTATCATAATGAAATAGTGGATATTTTAATTGGTAATTAAATGGATTTACTTAGCAAGATGTCCTTTCAAATCATGCATGATCTCTGTAATGCTGTGGGACAGATTTGGGGTTTCAAGAGCCATAATAAAAAAAAAAAAGGCAAGAAAAGAATAAAAAAATCCATCACAAACAATGCAAATGGATGAGGCTATGAGACTAATAATGGGTATAATTCTCCTCTCAGATATGCTGGTGTCATGTCATTGACCTGGTGCAATGCAATGGAAACTGTGCCACTGAAACTGAGATGAAAATTTAATTTCATTCTTCTTCTCAGAATAAGCCAGCATATTTCAGGCCATTCATTAAATAAGAGAAAATAATGCATAAATTTGCAGAGGCTGCATTTGTTAAGGCTACAGAAATACCTGATTAGCTTGTTACATTAAAGTGCCAGCTGTTTGATATGGAGAAGACCAGTTCACATGTGACCTGAAGACCTACCAAATATCAATTGCATCATCTAAGATTTCTCTCTCATTGGCATGGAGACACCACTCATCTTTCATGTCACATAAAAGACCAAATTTTGTCCTGACTTATGGCTCTTGAGACCCCATTGATTTCATTATGATTGTACACAGCACAAATCAGAATTTTGCCATCAGATTAGCTCTTTTTCTCATATCGCCAAATACTTGCCTCCATGCCAACAATCTTGGTCTGATTAGTCCTCTTAATTACAGACTGAAAGAATAAAGTCAGGTGTATAGTATTCCAATTATCCTTTATTTCACTGGTTCTGTGAACCAGTCAGATAGAGTTATTCCAATGAAAATGTGAACAATTTACGTTTGTTTATCGTTAACATTCAGTTTTCTTAAAATCAAACCAGAGTTCGGTAGGCAATGCTTTTCATACATCCCTTGATCAATGGAACAATCTGTCAGAAGCCATTAAAGCCTCCATTAGCTCGAATGGATTCAAAGCTAAACTATCTGATCATTTAAAGGGCTGCAATGATTGTTTTTAATATACTATACATTGATTTCTCTCTGTGAGTAGTAACATAACTTTGAAACTAAATGTGTATGACTAAGGCTCCATTTGCTATCTCCAGTGTGCCCTAAGAAACTTGGTTTCACTTTGAGAATAAATGTCTATGTAAATTTTTTTAATGAGATGCAGACCCTTGTACATTCCCAAAGGTTTTTCCTCAAATTTATCTTATTTCATTGTACCCATTAAGCTTATGTGGAATGGGAAGAAATAGTTTTGTCAAGGACCTCTGCTCAAGAGTTTCAGTGAAAATGTGAATAACTAATAATACTAGCACATTAAGCATTTTTTTCATCTTCAGAACTCAGAATGCTTTAAATGGAGAAACTCAGACACACAAGTTAAAAGTGCCATTTTGATTTCAAATGTAACTCTGAGAAATGGCATGTCTATAGTTCTGTGGCTGTTGTCTCTACTATTTCCATGTTAAATGAGTTTAAAAGATGTTTGATTGGACTGCCATCCCTACAAAAATCACACTGGGATCTGAAAGTGAAGCTGGGTGCTTTCCTTCTGATGCATCCTCACCTGTGATAGAGATTCTGCAGGTCACTTTAACCCTGAGTTAAACCTTTGTCTTCAGATAAAGCCCTCTGTGACATGCATGCAGTCCCAATGCCTTCAGTGGGTTGTGCCTGTACAACTCATTGGAACCAGTAAGCTGTTCCACAGATAATATACAAGGAGGAATTTAGTCCAGCTCTCTCTCTCTCTCTTTCTTATCTGTGTTGACCCTTCTCCATTTTACTGTACAACTGTACGATATGGATACAATTGCCAGTAACTTGTCAGAAAAGATCCAGGTATGGTCAGTATGGGTGTCGTTTGTCAAAATATACACGTATTGGCCTGAACCATGTTGGAATGCTTGCTACGAACCTGTTAGCACTTTTGGTCTGGCTCCTATTTTATAGTCTGTACTGCAGCACTTGTATTGAGGGCACTACTTTTTTACTTCTTAATAACTTATTACTTACACATTTATCAAAGTTCTTTCCTCCCCACCTGTGCCCCTTCCTGCACACTTGTTTCATTATTAAGTCTAGTAACATTACTCCATAAATCAAGATTTCAAAACATGAAAAACCTAAAATTTTGTATCAAAAAGCATTATCTTAATGAAAAGATCATACAGTGGTTGTCTTTAAAAAAGTCAGTACTTGCCAATATTTACTGCATTGTATTAGATACTGGATGCTGCAACGTTTTTGTGTACTTATGACAGGAATTCATTGTAGTTATCTAAGACATCACTAAGGTAAAATGACCCATTTTAATGGCAACCCCTGTATTTGCTGTGTCATCCCCCCCTGCCCCCACAGGCATAAGTGAAAAACCTTTATATGTTAAATCTTCAGTTGTGGAACAACTCCGTTATGGATCTCCATTTTTTGTTTTGGTCCAGTATTTAGATATTGTTTGGGGTTTTTTAGCCTGGTCTAATAACATTTGTTTTCTAGCCAGTTCAATGAGACTTTTGCTTTTTAGATTTTAGTGTTCTTTTTAAGGACTGTTTATAAATCACCATGAGATGTATTGTGGTATATCAATGTACATACTGTGTCTTTGTTCATATTAATGACATTGACAAAGAAACACTGTGTGTCTATTGTTTGTACTCTAGAAAGTACTAACTTTTATCGCTGGAACGTGGATATGGTGAGTTTGTTTGTGCTGACAAATGGTGTTAGGAAGGAGTTAAAGCAGGTAACCTAACACTAAAGGTATTTTAAAGGTTTGCTTTGCTGCAGATACTGAATTTTCATTACATTGCACATAACATAGCAAGGTAAATTCTTAAGTTGCTCTAGTGTTATAGTAGTCTTACCGTTAATGGTTCTCACTAGCTTTCCCTGGGTAACTGTGCTTCCTTCAGGAGAAGGTTATGGCCTTACCTCTCATTTCTAGGTTTGAAAGAGATAATTATCTTTCCTGGACACACAATCTCAGAGTTCCTCCCTAGATTGTAAGAGCAGGTACACTGTTTCGGTAATGTTTCAGAGTAGCAACTGTGTTAGTCTGTATTCGCAAAAAGAAAAAGAGTACTTGTGGCACCTTAGAGACTAACAAATTTATTTGAGCATAAGCTTTCGTGAGCTACAGCTCACTTCATCGGATTGAGCTCACGAAAGCTTATGCTCAAATAAATTTGTTAGTCTCTAAGATGCCACAAGTACTCCTTTTCTTTTTGTTTCTGTACTGTGGCACTATTTTTAGGCCTCCAAAAATGGTTGCTCCATATACAGTTTTTCTGGACCCTCTGTATATTGGGTCAATTCCTGTCCACCAATTTTACAGAGACTGGCTTAGGGATCATCTTGAAAGAGTGAAGTCTTTCAAGGGTTGTATGTGCACTGGTGTTTTTCTTGCTGTTTGAAATCCTGAATGGTTTTTTGGGTCATCTTTACCTCTTTTTTCAGAAGCGCATGGAGATTGCTGACTTTCTGCCCAAAAGAGTTATTATAGAATATAAATAAATAAATTGAAATCTAGGAAACAAAAGAATTAGGCAGTTGTTCGGGGAAACTCCAAACAACTCTGACTGCTTGGCATGTAACATTTTCTTCCAGTTCTAGGTTTTAGAAGAGGATTAACCAACTTCCTCATTTTTAAAAAAAAAAAATTTAGTGCACAAGCAACTTGATGAAGGTCCATTAAGAAATAAGGATTGCCCTGAAATGTATTTCTTTCCTCTAACTGTAACACACTTTATACCACTATCTCCCCAGGAATATGAAGACAAATTTGCTTGGGGTCTAGATACCCTCAGTCTGTTCCAAGTTTTCTTTCTCAAAACCAAGAACCCCAAACCTTTTCTGCCCTGTGGTCTGACCTACCAATGGTGAAACACATCACATTACTGACTTCTTCATACAGGAGGTCATGTGAACTGTGAACAAGGGGAAAGGATTGGGATACAAGGAGCTTGTTCCTTGCCAGCCCCCAGCTCAAGTGCCAAGGACAAAAACAGTCCATGCACCCAGAAGAATGCAGGGACTGCTCCCCCTGTGTGCCTCAAGGGGAGTACATTGCCCTGAGTGGGGCTGGGAAAAGTCTAGGGCCCTTCTGCCTCAGTCTACGGAGGAGGCCTAGTATACTGGATAGAACAACCTGTGGATCTCCTTCTTTGACAGTGTTCTGATCTGCCCAGGAAAGGATTGTGCTTTCTTTGAGGCATGCTCTCTGAGCTACCTCCTGGCATGTAGTAGCTCCACACAGCCCCCATGCAGACCAGTCCCAAAAGGCATAATTTGGCCCCAGGTATTTACAGCCAAGAAGTCACTTCTCTAGGTCTTAGATGTGCAGTGTTAATCCCAGAATCTCGTGACACCCGGTAAAGGACTTCCCCAGCTTCTGTTCATTCAACAAAATGGGAAAAACAGAGAAGACATGTCACTCATTCTTTACTGAGATTGCAGACTCCTGCTATGAATGCCACTGTGCACTGTATGTGTTATTAGTGACTGGTTAAGTATCTCCTGTTGCATTTAGATTTCAATTTGTCTCTATCCTCTGTAGAGAAAGTTTGCCCTGCGATAACCAAAATCATCCAAGAAGGAGAGACTAATGCTCCTCCTTTCATAATAAGGAGGAGCATTATCACCCATCACTATAGCTCAACTGAGCAATTGTTACCCTGGGGCAGCAGGCCCACAAAGGCTACAAGCTCCACGACAGCTAGTAGAAGTTCTCCTTTACCTAATGTGACGAGGTTTGTGTTCCTGAAGCAGAGGATCTAAAGCTATATTCCTGTTGCTGAGTAGGTGTGTTATGTCCAGTGGTGAGTTGGAGCTAGTTCGCACCAGTTCGCTAGAACAGATTATTAAATTTAGAAGCCCTTTTAGAACCGGTTGTTCCACAAGGGACAACTGGTTCTAAAAGGCTTCTAAATTTAACCGGCCAAAAGTGGCATCTTTTAGGCCAAGGGGAGGGCCGGAGAAGCAGAGCGGGATGGTGTGTTCAGGGGCGGAGGTGGAGCGGAGGTGAGGTGAGCTGGGGCCGGGGGCGGGGTGGGGAGCTGCCGGTGGGGACTCTGCATCCACCAATTTTCCCCGTGAGGGCTCCAGCCCCGGAGCACCCAGGGAGTCAGTGCCTAAGGTGCCACTTTTGATGTGATCAGTGGGGGAGCAGCCGCTCCCCCTGCTCCCCCCTTAGCTTCGCTCCCCTGCCCCTAGGAGCCAGAGGGACCTGCCGGATGTTTCCTGGGAGCTGCCCCAGGTAAGCACTGCCGGGACTCCCCACCTCACCCCCTGGCAGGTGCCTCTGGCTCTTAGGGGCGGGGTGGGCACCCACTACGGTGGCCCACGAGACCCTCCTGCCCGGTCCTGGGGGCAGTCAGGGGACAGGGCAGAGGGGTGGATGGGGCAGGGGTCCTGGGTGGGGGCGTCAAGGAACATGGGGGGGGGGGTTGGATGGGGCAAGAGTCCCAGGGGGCGGGGGTGGGCAATGACCCCATTGTTAAGATTTTGGCAGCTCATCACTGGTTATGTCTATCCACCACAATGTCTGCATTTTGCTGTCACAGGTGCATGACAGCACATTTTTATTAACTATTTTTATTAGATTGCTGCTTTTCTGTAAAGATCATTTGGATTAAAGAAACAGCAGCACAAAGCCAAAGAAATACATGGGCTTGTCATACAGATGCAAAGAAACAGGAAAAGCATATGAAAATTTGGACTTACTATAGCAGTCAGAATAGTTGCCTTTTCAGCGAGTGGTGAATTTGATTTAAGAGTTTGTATCCAATAGAAAATATATCCTGTGAGAGGTAATATCTATGCAGTGCTTCACTCTGAACTCTATCACATCCTTTGTATAATGTATTTATATTTCTATATAGTGCTATGGTTAATCACTGTGGTTCAGTAGGCATTGTATTCAATTCACTGTATAATACATACTCCTGAGATTTTGGATCTAATGGCATCTCATAAATTAGGGCTCTGTTATTAGCCTGTTCCTAGCTGCATCTTAATTATTAGGCTGAAAATAGAGAGCACATTTTATAAGCCTTCATATTTTCTGTTTACAAGGATTTTAGTAACATCTAATAAATTTAATGACCTCTAATAAGAAGGGGAAATGAAATCCTACTTAGCAAATTCATAGCTTTTAAATGCATCTTGTAGCTTTATAAGCATTTTAAACCCTAGCAAGGTTAAAGCTGTTTAAGGAGCTGTTGCTGGGTTCAACTAGCTGCAAAAACTGTTAAGTTATTTTTGTTTCTCTTTTATTGCTTAACCTCCGGGGCTTAACTCTGGACTATCAGATAAAGCAGTCATTCAAAAACTTTAAACCTTACATGCTTTGACTTGCTAAACATAAACAGGAACTGGTATTAAACATACATTTTAAAAACATAATTTTAAATCTGGAAATTGATTGTGGCTTGACCTTCTTATTTTCAAGAGCTCATTCTTTCTTGGTTTCTTTGCTTTGCTAATATTATTAAATCTATTGTTCTTTCAGCAGAGCTCCCAGCTGGTAGGAGAAAAAAAAATCAATGTTGTGAAAGTTTGTTGTGCAATAGCCCTATTGTTAGAATGAAGACCACAATTAACTAACTAACTAGAGTTATATGCAGTGTAGCTGTAGCTATGTCAATCCCAGGATACTAGCGAGACAAGATGGGTGAAGATGGTCCAATAAAAGATTGAACTCTCTCTCTTGTCTGTCTAACTAAAGTTGTGACATTTCCACTCTTAAAGGTTACTTATGCAGCTTCCAGTACACTCAGAGGGATGAAATCAAATATGCATGAACAAAGATAGGAATAGAGCTGTTTATATACTAAAACATATACTATCGTGTATGTCTATATATTTACACACTAATCTTAGAGTGCATGGTGATGTGTAGGGCATAAACCATGCAGAGCCTCTTCCCAATACTGATTTCTTTAACGAGGTACATTTCCAAAGTGACATTTTTTCAGAAATTTTTATTCCTCTGTGTACCCTAATATTCACTCTTCTTTCAGACTCCTTTGTCACATATTACTCTCCCAGTTGTCTTACATAGTGAGCATTCAGCAATTGCCCACATGGCGCACAATGCAGATCTTGGGAACGTCAGACATTGCACCCCTTCCGTATGGTTGCCCTGGCTTGTCTTGAATTGAGAATGGTTTGCCTTTGCTTAGAGGTCTGTAGTTCAAATACGCATCTGCCCAGCTAATGGGGTCAAAACAGTTTCCTCCATAATAGATTGGTTTTCTCTTGGGAAAAGTGCCTCTAAGAGACATTGTGAGAGGATCTACCCTTAAATAACGTTTGTTGCTATGGAAGAGAACAGCAATTATACCCTTTACCAACACTATTCCTACGACAGTCATATTCCATAGGAAACATAGGCTAATACTGTATTCAGAGAACTTGTTAGCACGGAAATGTCAAGGAGATTTGTTCATGCTATTGGAAAGCTTTGTTACAGAGATAATTATAGATATTCTAAAGCTTATACACATTAGATCAAATTCTGGCCTGAGTTCCCCTTCTCTCTGAAATTATAGGAGTTGCATGAAGGTTAGGCCAGCCCAGAATTTGGTCTATTTAGTCTTAAAGTCACAGCCCAACTTCTCTTTCAATGAGTTGGAGCCTGCACAAATGACTCCCAGTGAATGGGTGAGAATGTGGCTGCCTCTGATCCTTTATTCTCAACTTTGTATTTCCACAGTTCTATTGGTTCCCTGTTTCCCTCGAAGACTTACCCACAGTAGGTTTCACTCCTGTCCAACTGCCAGTATTGGCTTAATTAAAATACATCATCCATCTTGCATATCCAAGTTCAGAAGACAGGCAAGGGGAGGTGCTCATCATCCCAGGAGACCGACATATGAATGGGCCAGACACCTACCACTAGCACTTCCTGAACACAAGAAGGAGGCTGGTCAACTTGCCAAGAGGCACCACATGGCCCTCAGAGGACGTGGTTAAGATCCCATCCTTCCTACATGCCTGCTACCACCCAGAGTAGAGAGTTGGGAGAGTGCAGGCTACCTATTTCTGCAGCAGGTCTAAAGAGCCCTGCTTTCAGCCCCATTTACAACTCCCTCCCCCCCACACACATGTACAGCCTCCTTCATGATGCTTTGGCCATGGGTGTCTGAGCATCACTCCTTGGGCACTATAATGCTGCATCCCCTGTCCCTGTTCCTTGAAGGAGCAAAGACATGATTTGACTCTGAGTGTTTAGTGTTTACAAAGACAGTTGTTTCACAAGGCTGCTGGGCTACACTGATGCACCAGCCCCTATCCTCTATTTTGGCTGGTCCCAAAACATATTCTCTGGAAAAATTCTTGATTTTTATGAAAGTGTTCTCATCTATTTCCCACCATCGCCGAAGATTTCCTCAAAAGTAAGGCATTCAAAATATACTTGGGGATCCAACAATGTACAACACAACACGTTCCAGAATTGGGAACAGGGCTGTCAGTAAGAGTGCAGATCTATGCATGGTCACTTTTGCCTTGTGGTGGTACTGTTCCATTTACACTGATCCATCACTAGACCTGGAATATGTATGAAAAGACATTTCAACGTCAAGTGAGTCTGTGCAGGGTGATTTGATGAAATATGATGTATTGAGCTGCGCTTAATATTTTGGGCCTTATTTCCCCCTCAAAGCAAGCATACAGCTCAGCAGTCATGACTAAAGAACATAAAGAGGAGAACAGAGTTCCTGAGGCCTCCATTTGTACAGCTAAAACTTTGTCCATGAACAAGGGGATAGTTGAAAGTACAGTGATCTAATTTATGCCTAAAGATGTAAGTGGCTACAAAGAGATGCACTAGCAAATCTTGCAGATGTATTGTGAGAGACTGGATAAATATGGCCCTTTTGCAAAAAGCAAGGTGTTTATTTAAAAGCCAGTCATGCATTGTGGTTTTCACATTATTTTGCAATGGCCCCCTCCCCCTTAAGAACTTTCCAGTCACGTTCAATAGTTAAATGGGATACTGCAGGTCCTGAGGTAACCTTATCTGTTTATCTAAAGCAAAATCCAGAAGCTTTTAAAGGCAGGCACTAGAGCCATATATTTATAATTACTAAAACTGCTATGTAATTACTATTTAGTTCTTATTTACTGAATATACCTTTCATAGATTCATAGATACTAAGGTCAGAAGGGACCATTCTTTCAAAACCTCAAGGGATTAAAAAAATCCAGCAGCCTATAAAATAAATATGGTTCAGTATTAAGAAGTAATGAAAATATATCTCCTGAAATGCAATGCTGCCTTTTTTTTAAATTTAGAAGCACATCATTATTTTACAGAGAAGTACAATATGTAAAACAACAGTTTCTGTGGGGTCAACAAACAACCACAAAACCCCAACACTTGGAACATTTTTATTTTGTAGCAACCGCTTCCTAACGTCTGACACTTAGTAGCAATGTTGTAAGATAATTTTTGCCGCTCTGCCAGCAGTTGGCTTCGCTGTGAATCTCTAAAGACAAATCCATCTACAGTGAATCTAGCAAAATTCAGCTCCATGTATGTCTCAGGGTTGAGGACTACTTGTCAGATGTGACACTGTCAGATTTTATCTTTAAATATGACAGGCAATTTGTTCAGGGAGCAGTTCTGAATGACAAGATAGAGTGGTGTTGTAAAACACGGCACCTGTGTGGTGAGCCCTGCCTTTGTGGACATCAGAGGCTATTGTTTCCTTTTGCTCTTAGACAGTCACAATCCACACAATAAGGCTTGTAAAATGTTCACAGAAACCTTTTAAATAGAAGGAAAGTAGATACCCCTTGGTCATTTAAGTCAGGCCATTTATCATTTTATCATATAAAACACAGCATTCCCTAATATATGTTTGAACCTTTAAACAGGGCCAAATACTCCTCTGAGGAACATTGGTGCAACCCCAGGATTTGACCTGTACTGTTCTAAAATATGTGATTTTTCTAGTGCTGTGCAAGAAAAAGATTAAGGTTTTGATTTCTTAAAAAGCAAACTGTGGTTCGAGTGAGCCAGAGGACTCTAAATACCCAGCTCAAATGCAGCTCTGCTGAAATACCCATTGATTAACATAGTTGGGCTTAAGATAGAGGGATCTCTAAGAATGGATCGCAATACAGTAAAACAAAAAATGTCTGGATTTTGTTTTTAAAAGGTGTGCGTTTTGGGGCTTATTTCCTTACCATAAACAACATGTATAGCTATGAAAACTAATGATATACGGGTAATCAAATCTTATGCTTCAAGGCACACAGCTGTGGGAGTCGAGAAGGGATTTTCCCACAGAAGTGCAGTTTTGGTGGTGGTGGAGGGGAGCGTCGTCTTCAGGAGCTGGAAGATACTAGATTAAAGAGATCACTATAAATTATAAAATAATCGATGATAACTAGATTAATAGTCTGATCCTGTAAGGACATTATATGCAAGCATATCCCTGAATATGTTGCTCTGAAAGACATCAGCTATTGCTGAGCTCATAGCAAACACCATCAGTAACAATCCTCCTGAAGTTTTTAAAAAATTCTTTTAAAGAAGAAATGTCTTTAAACGCCTTTGCTTTGGTTAGGTTCCCCTTTTCGCTAAGAAGTCCCCGAATTTCCTCGTTGTTTGCTGATCAGGTATTATATGCTTTATGTCTCTCCTTAACAGTATGGTGGCAGTTTCTGCCTCTCTGCCCCCCCGCCATGTATGTACAAACCCTATTCCGTTGCCATCCTCCGGCTCTCCACCACTGTCAGTCTTCCAGCACAGATTGTCCTCTCATTCCAAACAGGCAGGGACTTTGCTGGATTCCTTATCCTTTGCTGCTGAGCTCCTTGTGCAAAGCCACTTCCAGCCCGGCTGCACATGTGAACAGCCTTTCCCAGGCCCAACTCCATCCCTCTGTTCTGCTTCAGTACAGGTGCCCTACCACCACCCTCACATGGCTACAGACAAGTAGCACTATTCCAAAGAGACGCAGCCAGGCTGTTAGAGGTGAGGGGTAGAGATCTATTGTTATTATTTGTACTGCGGTAGTGCCTAGGAGATCCAATCATAGATGAGGGCACCATTGTCCTAGGTGCTGTACAAACTGTGGGCCTGCAGCACTAGGATGGGCCAAGATCCAAATAGGTCTATGTAGATTTCCTGGTAGTTCCACGGGATGTATTAGTTTCCTGGCCTTGTTCTTTTTTCCCACCACACTGGCCCAAATTTTTGATCCTTGAAGGGGAAGATCTGACTGAACATTCTGACTTGGGGAGAACTCCCTCTCATTCTGGATTAGTATGTGGCCCAAAATCAGGGTTTTAATATAAAGTAATAGGGAGGTATTTGTCACATCATTTATGTTGTCTACTCTCAGTTCCAGGTCTCACTTAAAGCCACAGCTCCTGGAGACAAGTGATTATGTGAGAAGATTCTTTCAGCTTTCAGGGACAGGAAGTATCTAGGGCTCAAGATTGCAATAAAAAGCTTGGAAATGCCACCAAAGTGCATCTAAAAAGTTCAAATGCTAGCAGGAAATAAAAAGATCACATAAAAAAACCTCATGATTTTTGCAGGCCTGGCTTATTTGTGAACCTGGATATACCTATGGCTTTATATTTAGTTTTAAACAGAAGTAATATAGTTCAAATTAATGTGTGGTGGGATGGAGCTGAGGTTGAGATATAGCATAAGTGCAACAGAATCCTTCATGGGAGTATTTTGCATGGTTCAAATATAGTTCTGTATTCTTGTAAATAGAAGTTAAATAATCTCTTTATCTATTTGAAATGAATTGAAAGTAAATTTTAAGGATGAAAGAAAAGAGAGAACCCACACTAGTTACATCCTGAAGACATAATTATTTCAATCATGTTCAGCCTTAGTGCAACTCCATTAACTACACTGGATGAATCTGATACATTTGATTTTTAACAGTTGTGCTCAGATATGTTCTTTTGCTCACTAATCTGTATCTCCCTCCTGCCTATATCTGCCCCCATTTTCCTTCAGCATGCAAGGTTGTCATCATTTTAGGAGCCTCTTAGTGGGTCAAGGGTCCAACCTTGGGAAAATATTCAAGTTTCTCAGTGACTTAGGAACTTAAATCCCATTAACTTTCATTGATGACTGTCAATGAGATTTAGGAGCCTAAATTACAAAGGTGCTTCAGAAAAAGTTGCCCTCTGTCTATTCCAATTCCAAGATTAGAAAATCACTCCTGCATTGAATAAGCACATGACCATCTGTGATGTGTGAACTTCATAATGGAATCTAACGCAAAGGGCTTTTAAAAAAAGGAGAGAGATTTTATTGTAACTAATAGTGATGGATGATTGGTATGGTCACATGGAGCAACATAAATCTTTGTGCCATGCACAGTGCTAAAAAGCAACCCAACTCAATAGCTCAGGAAACTCATGTACTTAAGCATGGGAAAGTCATACGGGGAAAGGGTTTTAGACCTTTTCTGCATTAGGAGGGCAGATAACCACCCAGTGAAGTCATTTTGCCTGCCTACCAGTGAGTAATGTTCTCTGAAATTAAGTACTGCACTGCAGTCCCACTTTGCTCACACAAGTGGCCCTGCATCCAGTTTTAGAAAGAATGTGATCAGCAACAGAGGAGAAGAATCCCTCAAACATTATAGAGAACGGCAGGGGCCAAAATTCACTGCCCCTCATAACAGAAGAATTTATGCCAACTTGTGAGTGGTGTGGGCCTAATTATTTTCACCATTAATTAGCAATAATTATTTCAGTGTACATGTACCTGGTAAATATCCTTATACGTTGTTTATTAAACTAGTGGCTATTGCAAGTGGTTGGATTTGTAATACATTTTGGGGTAAAAGTTTTCGGAAGATGTAATGATGTCGCTTCTTAGACACCTGTGCCCAAGAACCATTTAAAGTATGGTTAAACTATGCTGTGACTAAGGTGCTGTTTTCTTCCTTAATGAGAAGTGCCTCACAAACATCTCTAGGCCTTCTCCTCTCCTGCAATGCCTTCCCAGAACCAATCTGTCAACCCCTGCCCTTGTCTCCATCCTAAACAAACCCACTTCTGCCATGGTGTCTACAAGAAGTGAACTGATCAGCCCTGTAAAAACAACCATTCCTATCCAACAATATGTGCTTAAGCTCCCTGTGTGACCTGATTTATGTTAGCCATTTTCTCCCCTTGTCCATTACTACTATTACTTGAATATCTATATTGCAGTGGAACCCAGAGGCTCCAATTAAGATCAGGACTCTGTTGTGCTGAACACATCTGAAAACAGGATAACTGCCACAAACTGCTCCTTCCCTTGTTTGTTTATTGTGTCAAGTCCAACCGATCAACTCTTTGAGGCAGGGCCATGTCCTTCTAACTGTTTTTGTGGGGTGCAGACATACATTTGGTGTGATACAAATAATCAACACTTAGCTGTCTGTCTCAATCAGTGGTTCACGAGAGAGTCAAATGCAGGCAGCATGACTGGAAATTCTGAAGCATGACAGAAGCTGGAGACAAGCTGGTGAATTATTCTTGTTCATTCACGAGTCTCCTCTGCCGTAGCTGGGAAGGTTAGCCACAGTGTCCTCCATCTACTGTGGCTGGAGCTGAATTTGTTGGCTCACACTTATTTACTGCAATATGTGCTCCTGGAGATCCACAGTCTTTGTTAAAGAATGAAACCTTTTTGGATGGGGGGAGGACGGAAGGAGAGACACCTGCTACAGGAACAAGGGAGACCATGTTGCCTACTGGATAGAACACTGCAATGGGAGTCAGGAGACCTGGGTTCTGCTATTGGCCTGCTGAGTTACCTTAGGAAAGTCACTTTGCTTCCCTGGGGTTCCTTTTTCCCCACCTGTAAAAGGGAGGTAATGATACTGTAAAGTGCTTTGAGATCTATGGATGACAAGTTATACAACGCCTATGTAAGTATTACAGTTTCTGAGACTTACCCTCAATAGACGCACAATATTAAGGTAATTTTGCTTACAATGGTCAGTCCAACATTTTGTGCATCATTGTGCCAGTTGCTGAGTACTTTGATCTGACCCAGAAAAACGCCTGGGCACACACTTTAAGTGGATGAGCCATCCAATTGACTTCAATGCATGTATTTAAGTGCTGTGCAGAACTGGGGCCAGAGTGTTCTGCTCCTTACAGCATTGAGCCCTTCAGAGGCTAATCTTCTGAGGAAGGGTTAGGGCTAGCAAAAAAAAAAAATTGACACAATACACTCTAAAGGAAAATATTGGTTTAAATAATAATTTGTCTTTTTAAACACACACAATATGATGATTAAAGAAAGTTAGCTTAGGTGTATAATCTTGTACCAAGAAGAACTAATGGCTTGTCAATTATAGTATTATGCAAATTAATATTCCTGGTATTTGTACAAAGATTTAGTAGTTAAATTGCTACTTCATTTTATTTTAAAAATCAGCTGACTATCAATGAATATCAATGTACTATTTATATCCATATCTATATATGTGTAAGGTGCCAATAGACAGTTCTATCTTGAAATGTGCTTCATGGATCTGCTGCTGCTAATTTACACAAAGTCAATGAGACACATTTCAAAAGTGGATTTTTCCTCCAAAAGGCAAAACTGCTCTAATTTATAGCTGGATATGAACTGACAAACTACACCTATCTGAAGTAAGTGTAATTTATAATATACAAGGAATATTGTTGAAAGATTAGATTTGATCAACTCTCTATGCAAGTAATCTGTGGATATTTATATTATGATAACTGGAGAGCACAAATTGCTTCTGTTTTTCCTTTCAAGTATCTTTTGTTTCTTTGTTTGGTGAAAACCTGCAGAGGAAACTAGAACAACTATAATTACAGTCACAGTAACATGTTGTGGGGTCTATGGGTAATAAGCTACAAGGCATTTTTTATTGTGGTTTTTTTTTATTTAGTTAAAGAGCGCTTTCTCCCAAGACAGTCCATCCATATTTTGTAGCATGAAAAATCAAAGCAATAGCTGTCAAATATCAGCAAGATAGCAGATTTACAAATTAATCCCATTGCTTGATATTTCAACAAAGGTGAAAATATTTAATTGGTGCTAGAAAGTATAATTAACTTATTAGGAGCGCTCAGGCAGTTAGGTGTGCAAAATGGCAGCAGGTGTGTAATATCATTAGAAATACTCCATATAAAATGCACCTCTGAGTTTTATCTCTTCAGTTTCACGCTGCCAGCTGCCAATTTGATTGGTAAGTAGTTTTGGACCATGCAATACTCTTTCTTTTGGATTGATGTGTTTATTACTTTTTGTGACAGTGGATCCCAAGGCAGATGTTCAATAAAGAAACAAGCTGCTACAGACCTGAGTAAAGAGATAGGTGGTGTAGATGCAGGAAATTGGGAAAGTTATCATAAGTGCTAAGTTGTTATTGAAGATTTTGCTCCCAGCATTTGTAGCAGTTGTGTTATATACTCTTCCACAGACAGTAATCTAACAGGGAATTATTGAAAGCCAAATGCCAAGATTTTAAATTGCACTGTATGGTCAGAAGCTGCTACTCAAACGGGTGAGCTGAAGCTTTGAAAATGTAAAGCTGTGGCTACGCCATTTTCAAAAGGAATATGTATCAATGTGCATCAGTGATAGTTTGGAATTGCCCATCCTGTTTTCAATTAAAAATACATGGGCGCAGATTCTTCATTGTCCTGCATCTTGTGTAGTCAATTACACTAGTGCAGAGTGAGTGAAAGTCATTACTAGAAAGAAAGGCACTGTAAAATTTGGACATAGGGAGAACAAACAATAGACTTGCAGGGTTTTGAATCATGGAACGCTGAGGGCCAAATTCTGTTCTCATGTTCACTGGTGTAAATCAGGGGTCATTACACTAAAGATAATGGTGCTACATGGGTGACAACTAGGATAAATTAGAAGAGAATCAGGCCATATATTAAAGATTAACTACAACAGAGCTTGATTTTCTCAAGCTACCTTTTGTGGAATGTTAATATGAAGAGAAACAAGAAGTTTCTTTCATGGCTTTCAGAAACTTTAAACACTGCTTGACTGAAGAAGCTAACATGTACTAGAGGGAATTGTTAGCAGGTTTATCAACATTCCTTTTCAGGGTTTTTTTTATGGTGATGGAAGCAATAGAATGTAATTGGCATAAGCCCCTCTTTTTCAGTTGATTTGGTAGGTTTCTTATTCGTGGGATGGGAATTTATTCTGCATACTACAATGGTGTATGAAAAGGGCTAATAATCCATGATAAATGAAGGTGCCTTTTTAAAATTTTTGTTGAGAGTCAAATTCTGGCCTTCAAAAGTGCATTTTGGAGAAAATGGGAACTCCTTATGCACTTGAGAGCAGGATTTGGCCAACAGGTTTGAATGAAACTGCTAGGAAGTTGTCCCACTACATCTAAATACTTTAGCCTATCTCCATTATCTGCCATTGTTGCCACTGTCTCCTCTCCTCTTGCTTCATCTATTGCAAGATTTATCCTCACAACACCACTGTAAACCTTTATGGCTCCCAAATTTACAAAGCTCCCAAATCCCAGCAGTTCAAACTGTAAAGTATACAGAATGCTGCTACCCACCTTCTTGCATAAACACCAAAGTGGAACCACATCATCCACAGGCTGCTATCACCCTCCGCCCCCCCCCCCGCATTTAAATCATAATCCATATTAAAACTGCCCTCCTTTGTTTTACAACTTGCCATGGACATGTTCTCACCTTTCTCCTAAATAGTGTCTTTCCTTTCCTCCTTCTTCTCCCAGAGCATTAGCCTAGCTTATTTTTAAATTGTGATAAACTGCAAAATTAAAAATAGCCTTATAATGGCCCTTAGTTATCTCTGGGGCAGTTACTGCCCCCAGATCCTAGTAGATACCTGAGCCCAATGAAGTTCCACTACCTGAGATGATAGGATGCCACATAGATGGGGCCGGTAGACTAGCAGGAGTGGGGCCAATTGATCTGCAACTATTCCAATCCATTGATCAGTTCTTTCTCTCTCCTGCAGCCTTCAGGAAGAGTTATCATTTAGCCCCTGAACTGTGCAGAGCTTACCAGTGTGTAGGCTAGTTATTTAGGTTATGTGCTAGGCTTGGAATTTGGCCCTTAATTATTGTTTAACTATCAGTGGGCACTGAGATGAGCTCTAAGAAGGTAATCCTGTGTAACAATTGAAGACCATACACTAGGAGAGATTAAGAAAAGAGAGAGAATGATGGGAGAGATGACTTGGAGTGAGGGATGAAGATAAAACTGTAAATAATGCACCATCTTTCATCTGAGGATCTCAAAGCATTAACCAAAGATAGGTAAGAGAAGATCAGATAGCACCTCACAAACAACTGAGGAGCTGAGATGCAATGAAGGTGATGAGGATCATGCTAGGAAGTTATCTAGGCAGCTGTGCAAAGTGACATTTTAAAAAACAAACCACCCATGATTGTCTGCATTGTATAAATCTAATAAGATGTTGTGAAAAATATTGGATTTATTTTTACAAGTTAAAAGTGACCTTGTTGGCCTCATGAATGGATTCACGTCTCACAGTATCTCTTAAGGGCTTTAGGGTTATGACTAACTCATAAAAATAAATCCAATATTTTCCCCTTGGCCATGTCATATCCAATGCTGGAATTCAGCTGTGTGAACTAGTTGGGCTCCTACTTTCATTTAGTTTGACCTCCCATAATGAGAAGTACCCAGAGCTTAATCGTGGTGGGCCATAGCATAATTCTAATAATGGTGATATGTTGTATACAGCGGAGGAAAAACAGAAGGTCTAGAAAATAAAAAGCCATTCAACCCTGTACATTGCTGTAATGAGGTACAGTATCCAAGACAGAGAATAAGTATAGATACTGAGAGGTTGAAAGAAAAACAGGGAGGGAAAAGACATGTGGGCTTTTTTCTGTAATAGATAAAATCAGAAAAGCAGGAATGGTGGTTTGGTCACACACACACACACACACACGGTATATAAGAAAAAATATATACATCTAATGACTTCATGCATCTAGACACTCCATCACATGGGAGTTAGAGGCTCCTAAGAAAATGACCGGAGAAGAGATGGGGTAAATGCCTATTTAAGGGCATTAAGGATGCTAGACAAATGAGACTGGCATAGGTGACAGCACAAGAACCCTGATGACAAGTGACCTAATCCAAGTTAGTTAAAAACAATGGTCAAAGGCCAATTTTTTTCCTACCAAACATGAGTGTCTAAAGTTGTGTATCTAAATCTATATTCAGACACCTAAATAAGAGTGACTTGATTTTCAGAGGTGCTGCAGATCTCTGCAAATGTATGTAGATGGCTAAATTTAGGCATCCTGGTTTGAACATTTCAGCCACAGTTTTAGACTAGATGTAGCAGGTTAACTCAATTTAAATAATCAAAGAACTAATGTGTCAGTGAGTAAAAGTGGCATTAGTCTCTGACCCAGAAGGCTGTTTTCTGCCAGGAGATTTCTGCAGTATACAAGATTAGTGGAGAAACAGCTAGTGATGGGGAAGGTGGTGATATTGCAGGACTAGCCAGAGGCTGAATCGGAGCCAACTGCTATTAACTGGGTCAAAGGATAATAAAAGAGGCATAGAATCAAGACTTCTCTCACTTGGATGACCTTGTCCCATAACATCCTGTTAACATGTTTACTTAGGGCCCAATTCTGCCCTCAATTAAATGCTGCATGTTCCATTTAACAGCTGTTTGAGGGCTGAGTTGGGTCCCAGCATCTGCTGCTACAAGACTTATTTTGCCTCAGTTCAATATAGTCTTCTTTCTCTTCACAATTTTTTCCAGATAAACTTGAATAAGATACAGAATTAGAATCTGTGGGATCACTAATGACATGCAAGTGCTGAAGACCCTAGATATCAATGCATTTTCAGAGGGCTGTGGCATGGGCTATCAGAGTAAATATTCACACATAGAATATTGGATATTGGGGTCTATAGGCCATACTCATGTTAATCTCATTTTCCTCTTTATTAAATGAACACCTTTTTGTACTGACTATTCGAGTTCTGGGTAGGTACCATCCACAAGTTGATCAGCTGCTCAAGCTGCATTTCTTTATGTTCCCTGAACATATATGTGTTGTTGTGCTGTCTGAAGCATTTCTCAAGCCAAATCCTTCATGGGATTTGAGGGAAAATGCTATATTCGCATGAGACGGGCTAAGTACAGGATTATACTCCACAAGCTGAATGAGAACCCCACCAGGTCTGCACAATGCTGATCAGTTGTACTAGAATTATACCAGGACTGCTGCCCTTCCCACATAACTGCCAATGCACCTTAATACTGACTTAACATCCCAGTCATGCAACACTGAGACTTTGAATATCATAGCTAATTGTGTAATAGTTCTGGGATGCATACATGTGGCCACTGGGGATTAGACTGAAGTTACTGATTCAGTTTTCTTTTGTGATGTACCTTAGTTAGGATTTAAGGGACTCTCTACAAATACAACATATTAACCTTCCATACCAGCTACTCTGGAAACTAGGCCTGTAGAAGGGAGTTCTAGCAACCCTTATGTATATAAAAGCATCTCTGTCACTATATAGGCTATAATTCACAGGTTTATTCTGCACTAAATAATTAAATTTTAATCAGTGCAGATTTTAGTTATATTTTCCATAAATATACATTGTGAATACATTATGAAATAACCCCAAAACTTGGCAAGAGTTAACAGGAGAGGGTTTGCAAAGAAAAATCAATATTGCCTAGGGTATCCTAAGGGAGCATACTGCTAGTGAAGTTTAAATTAGCTATGCCCTAAAAATCCAAGACATTTCTGCAGCACAGGGTTTCAAAGCATCCTTAATTCTGAAGGAGTTAAGCTAATTACTGTCCTATATGAAGAGAAGAAATCTGTAAAATAATGGACTAAAATCTGCAATCCTTTGTTGAGCAAAACTCCCGCTGAAGACTATGAGTTTGCTTACTCAATGACCACAGTTTCCGCAGAGTGCTATTAAATACATAAATACTTTTTGTGATTTCTGGTTACAAAGGTTCACTGGCCTGAGAAATCAAGCAATTAAAGCCCCTATAAGCCCTTTTCCTTCTCTTTTCAAAAATGGAAAATGTCCCCCACACATGCCAGTGTGCAGGATGCCACAGCTAGAAGACATCATAAAATTTTTCCTTTGGAGGCAGTGAATGTGTCAAGGGATTGCATTAGGAGATGATCCCCTCAGCTCTCAGCAATAATTAGAGGTTAATATTCAAAAGAGCATAGCCAGAGGAAGATGTTTTCCTCTGACGTTCGTGCCGTGTTCATTCTGGAGTCAGTCTCATCATCTCTTTGGCCCAGTGACTATTAGGTATTTTATAATAAGTGGAACAGATTTAATAGGAGATATTGATAGAGCATCACCACCAATACCCTGTACCCCAGTGGTTCAGGGATTGACTTGCAAGAAGGGAAACCTGCATTCAAATCCTTGCTCCATATGGGGCAGAGTGGGGATATGAACCTGCCCATGGTGTTCTGACCATCTGGGAGGTATGCTCAGAGGCTACTTAAGAGGGTGTCTATCCGATCAGGGCCCCCTGACAAAAACACAGCTGAAGGAGGAGGTGGCGGCAGCAGTGGCGCCACTACCCTCCCTCCACCCCCTTAATACGCAATAGCTTGAGCACTCACCCAGCACTTGGGAGACTGGGTTCAAATTCTCACTTGGCCTGATGTACCTCAGGATTTTGAACCCTGATCTCCCAGTTCCCTGAAGAGTGCGCAAACTACTGGATTAGGGGGCACGAGCAAGGGGTGTTGTGGTGGCCTCACCTTCTCCACTTCTGCAGGCTCTTAGTTGGCCTCTGAGCATGCCTACTGGATCAGGCCCTACAGCAGAGGAATGCCTAGTTTGTGAATCCCACTGGGGTTTAGGCCTGAGTTAGGTGCTGAGCTGCTTGGTGGTGTCAGGACTTAGGTGGCTGTGGATGTGTTCCCCCAGCAGAAATAATGTAGGTTCCAGGCAGGGCCAGCTCCAGCGTTTTTGGCGCCCCAAGTGGCAAAAAAACCAACAACTTGCCGCTGAATGGGGAGGCGAATCCTGCCCGCTGAACATGGATGCGGAGTGATGGTGCAGCTGCCAAATTGCTGCCAGCGACCGAAGAAGAGTCACGTCCCCACCACCGAATTGCCAGCGAGCACGAAATGCATTGTGACAGAGTGGCTGCTGAATTCCCGCAGTTGCCGGAGGCGGATTGCCGCCCCAGAGCCCGACATCCTGCCACCCCTTTACATTTGCCGCCCTAGGCCCCTGCTTGGTTCACTGGTGCCTGGAGCTGGCCCTGGTTCCAGGGGAATTTACCAGTGGAAACGTAGATGTCACAAGGCTTTAGGCAGTAGCTGAGTGGTGATTTTGTAATTGCCAGTGGTGACTGAGGGCCTTAGGCACCTGAAGTTGCAGTTAGGAGCCTATGCCTCCCTTATGAATCTAGTCCCAGATGCCTGTCTGCATCTTCTGGCACTCAAATACCTTTAAAAATCTGACCCAAAGTGGGTAAGGAGCCATTCATTCTGCATGCTGCCCTCCTATAGCCTATGGGTAACATTTTCAAAAGCACGTCAGTGATGTGGGATTCTGGGCCCCTCCCGCCTCGCCGTCCAAGCCCCCAGTTAAATAGCCCATTAGCCTGAGTCAGCTGGCATGGACCAGCCACAGGTGTCTAATTGCAGTGTAGATATACCCTTAGATGCTTTTGAAACATTTTCTCTATCACTCCCTGCCACACCTCACATTGAGTTAATTGCTCCCCACCTCGCCTCACTCGGAAATCGGTATTGAAAAAACTGGACAAACTAATAAACCAGAAAATGAGTTTCTATCATTCTAAAAGTTAATCACTATCCTTTCATTTCCTTTAACGTAATCTACTGTTTGCAACTACATTTTTCCCCATAACCACGAAAATACATGCAAAATCTTACCTCTAGACAATGCCCATTCTTTCCTATGGCTCAATTGTGACTTTGTCTTTAGTTTGTGTAAACAGTTCTTAGGAAAGTATCAGGCATCAAATGCTTTGCACTCACAGTATACATAGCACTGATCATCTGCAAAGAACGTTGCAAAATGTTACAGCCTCGATTCTGGCATCTTTACTTGCGTTGGCCCAGATCATCCACTCCCATGGTAAAACCCATGGGAAGGGGATGGGAAGTTGATATGAAGCCCCCTCATGGAGATCCTCTTGTATTGTTCCACTGGGGTGGGTTTAACCCTCTAGCAGAACAGGTTGTTGAACATGCCCCTGAAATTCAGTGGGCCACAGGACACCAGAGACGTCTGCATAGCTCTTCGCCTCTGCAGTAGTGATGATTCTCAGCAGTCCATGGGCAATATGGCACCTCCAGCAATAGCAGCCCCAGACCCCTCATGGGACTGCAGTAAAGGGAATCCAGTTCCAGGCTATATTACCTTTCCCTGGGAATCTCTGCAGGGTGGGTGATGTTCGGGTTCTGCACAGAGGTGAGAATCCACTGCAGGGTATGTAGAAAGGAGCCCTGCTACAAAGAAAACTGTCAATTTCCCTTCTGCAAAGGAAGTAGAAAGAGCTATGGGACTACTTGTGGAAGCACTCAGTGTGAATAAGGGTGGCCAATGCACTTGGAAGATATGAAGCCCTAAGTATAGTTTCTGCTTACAGCTACTTTGCTCCTTCCCAATGTTTTAGTTCCACTTCTTTGTAAGGTGTCTACGGACTAAGCAGGACTTTGGTTAATACTTTAATCTGTAAAGTATTTGCAGAATTACCCCCTCTGTTAAAGTATATATAGAGAACAGTGCTTGCCCACTGTGATTCATTGTGGTGGTTCACAGTATTAACTCTGAAACCAAATTGAAAGTAAGTTGTTCTATAGTCAGACTGATCTCAATCTATTTCTCCACTGAACCAAGTAAAATTGGTATAGCTGATGTCTGAGTCAAGGAGAAGACCTTAACAACTTGGGTTCCTTTTATAATTACATGTAGGCTTGTTCCTCCAGGAGATGTTTCTTCAACATCTGGTTTTTAACTAATGATTTTACAGGACATTTACAAACATGAAAAAAATTGGTGCTTTTCGTGAACATTTGCCCGGCTGCTTTTTGCCAGGCTTTTTTTTTGGCTAAGGAAGCTGCTGGCTAGAAGAGGATTGGTATAATTTTAACAGACTTCTTGGTTCTCACTGGTTGACTGAGAGATTTCAGATTTTTCTGACCTTAAAAAAAAAAAAGGGGGGGGTGCCTTCATTTTGGTTTTCTGAGAAGTAAAACTCAATAAATTGAAATTAAAGGGTGACTGGTTTTTTGGTAGTCTTGAGATTTTATAACTCTAAAATGATGAGGCATATGTTTCACATTTCCATCAAAATATAATTACTTGACTTGACCAGAAAGGAAAGGAAATGGTGCATCAGGGACAATTTAAGGGGAAAAAAAATTAGGCCCATGTTCTACCCTTGATCTTAATGGAGAAATATTGCTCTTCCACTGAGATGTATATTTTCAGATGAATTTTCTGGCCTTTTTCCAGTTCAAAAATGTAGCAAACAGGTGAAGTGTGGTGTTGGTTGCTGGTAAGGATGATACGAAGATTCTTCAGACCCACAAGGAAAGCTTCAACCAACCAACTTTCCAAATGAGTTCAGGTTCAGCTGGACCAGGAGATGTTAGAATTTATTACATTTGTAGCTGGAATATTAAGGAGATCAAATGCATTTTTAATGAAACTCTTTCTAAAGTGATCTCTAGCTTTTTGTAATACTCTTCTGACCTCCCAAGATACAGGCCTGTAGATTATCACAAGATCTGCACTAGAAATATTTATGCTATATCTATCCAAGTATGTATGCACTTGTGTTCATGTGTAGGAAGGAGGTGAGTGTATGTGTGTGTGTGTGTATATATATATAAAAAAGAAAAGGAGTACTTGTGGCACCTTAGAGACTAACAAATTTATTAGAGCATAAGCTTTCGTGAGCTACAGCTCACTTGCAAATGCATCCGATGAAGTGAGCTGTAGCTCACGAAAGCTTATGCTCTAATAAATTTGTTAGTCTCTAAGGTGCCACAAGTACTCCTTTTCTTTTTGAGAATACAGACTAACACGGCTGCTACTCTGAAACCTATATATATATATATACACATATAACATTTGTGAATGTGTTATTAATCCAAATTTGTTTGTTGCGATCACAGTTGCTGAATTGCTTCAAATTCCTTTAACATATCTCTAGGCAGCTGTATTCTGTGTTTATTTTACATTTTCTTTTTAATTCAGTGGCTCAATATGCCAACCCATTGGTAATAGAGAAGGCCCATTGTAGAATTCTCCAGACATTTTCCTTTCAGTGCTTTTCTGTAAATTAGCAATATAAACTAGGACTACCAGAATTCTGGCACACAGCAAGTTTGTTCCTTCCACTGTACCCACAGAAGCTGTTTTTTTAGAACAGACTGCAGTTCTCACACCGTCTCCTTGACGGTTTCCAGAACATCCTTTCAGCAGTGTTTCTTCCCCAGGGCTATCCAAGAGAACATGCCTCAGATGACCGCATTCTAGCAAATATCGCTCTTACATTTCACTTTAACCAATTTAAATCTCACACATTGCACTGCAGCAAAAGCCATTAGCCCACATTATCCTTCACTGTAATACAGATCTGGTCCTATCTCATTACAAGGCGCTTAGTTCTGGTACCATGTTTGATACATACACCAAGCTATACAGAGTTATTAAGGGTCTGATTTAAGACTTGGGAAGTTCTGAAGTTCCACCCTTAGTGTGCCCTGTAATGTTTAGATTTTGAAGAGGCCTCAGACAGTGGTGGTTTTAATGATCTTTGTGCTGCAGAAGTATAGCACAATTGGGCAAATTGAAGGGATGTTATAGGGCTATTATAATTTTATGGATTGAGAGTAGTGTGTGTGTGTGTGGGTGTGTGTGTTCTGATTTTGGACCACTCTGCTCTTTTGCATCTTGGCTTTTAACAAATATTAGCAACCTGTTTTCCTTACTTATGTAAACTATGTAATTTGTAAATCTTCCTCATCAGATGAAAGCCCAGGCCTTTCATATTAAAATTTTGTACGTGCTTGATAGCAGGAAATATCATTCTGAATGCTCAACTTTGCCTTTGTAGGTCAGAGCTGATGTTCTTTTTATACAGATCTTTAATATAAGCAATATTCTCTCTGGCCCCTGACTCATAATACAGCAGTTTTCCTTCAAAACGTAAATTAAAGTGATGCCACAAAAGGGTCATTAATGGACTTACTAGAGTCAATACTGAGGGCATCATATACTGCCTCCTTAATATTAAAAATGAAGTCAATGGACCATGCCCCTAATATACGAGGGATTTGTGAATACCAAAGAGAGTGTATGGAGATTTATGCTTAGAAGCACACAGGAGATGAAACAGAGCTTGCAAACAGGCATGATGCTGGGGTTCATCCTTGAAAGCCCAGGAAACTACATGTCTGTAGTTAAAGGTCAAAAACGATTACCAAGAATTAGGACGGTCTAATCCACCATATTTCATACTTCAGATTTTTTAAAAATTCTAACGGAAGGAAGAGGTTTGTAATTCCAGAGCCAGCATTTAAACAGTAATATCCAAATTGCTGGTTAATCTTATTCTTTAAAATAATGAAGCAAAGGACCAGAACACAAAGACAAAATCTTCTGCAGAGCATGCTTCACAAAAGGGTGGTAGCTAATAAGACAGCCACACAATATAACTTTATTCAATTTACATTATGGGAAATTTTTAGGTGACCAATTAGAGAAGGCTTAAAATGCAATTAAAATGGAAATCACCTGGCAACAAGACATTAGCGATCTCTCCAGCCAGCAATGCATTAACAAGCCTTTCTCAAGAGATTCACTAGTGGATAAGATCTTTGTGATGCATGAGAATGAGGCTGAGTCCAGACAGCAGAGATATCCCTAGGTTAATAGGTTTCAGAGTAGCAGCCGTGTTAGTATGTATTCGCAAAAAGAAAAGGAGTACTTGTGGCACCTTAGAGACTCACTTATGCATCTGATGAAGTGAGCTGTAGCTCACGAAAGCTTATGCTCAAATAAATTTGTTAGTCTCTAAGGTGCCACAAGTACTCCTAGGTTAATAGCGGTCCATTCATCTGAACCAGAGACTGCACCAATACACATCTGCTGGGCTTGGCAGTTCAACATTGAAGGGTTACCTGACAGGGAAAATGGGGGCTGTGCCCTTTTTCTTTGCCTCCTTTAAGCTGTATAAAGAAAGCCTGAAGGGTCTGGGGGGTGTTTTAAAAGTTTTTCTGCTTGTTTACCACCTTAGCAGTATCAAGTCGTGTCTTCCCTGTTTATGATGGTCACCATTCCATGATCCAGAGAAGCAGACTGGAAAAGTCCAATGGAGTGGGAGGGAAGGGTGCACAACTGGAAAGTAGGAGTTCAAAATGCGGCAGCACTGGCTGAGGATGGAGCGTGATCAGGGCCATGGTGATTCATCAGATCCTCCTCAACGGCCTCCCCTGATGAGATTCCTGGGGAGCATCTAACTGCCCTTTGCTTGTGGAAACTGTGGGGGAAGGCAGCGCTGTGTTGGCATCCGCTGATCTTGCTTGGGATGGTTCCCCCGCTAAGATGCAGAAGTCCAGATTTGTGCAGGAAGAGGTCATTTACCTTGGTCCTTGTGTCAGCTTGAGTGAATTGAGTCTGTGGACTGTAACTTTGTATTATTCTGAATGGACATTTCAGCTATTATTTACAGCTCTGTATATGGAATGTACATATACAGAGTGGGCCAGGAAAATAGGAAATTCTGCTAAAAAATAGTAAAGATATTTGCAAAGGGAAAAGGCATCTGAGGAATGCTTTCTAGAGCCAAAATAGTAATTAGCCTTAAAAGAGCATTGGGGTGTCTATGTATGAATTCTGAAAAACAGATAAAGTGAAACATTTGGTTTATACGATGAAATGTTTTAACTATAAATAGACTTAAGATCCACTCCTAGATTCCTTATTCAAACACTATTAATTGATTGTAGGATAGACTGTGTGATTGGGGCCCTAAAATCAAATTCTATCTTATGTGAGCATTCACATATTATGGTAATAAGGGCCAAAGAGATACCTAAAGGCTGGACTAATGCTGTCATTTAAGATGTGTCTATAGTACCCGTCAGTCTGGTATTTAAGTAAATGAGCTTTGTGCATAGCAGATGATGTCATCTCTTATACCTCTGGAATATGAGAGACAATACATAATATGACTGTGGGCACCAGTCACAAACTATGGACCGCACTATAAATCAGTCCACTTCGATCGCTTGACTTAAACCAAACCACTTCCACAGCTACCCATTGGTTCACTATTGCCTTCCCATACAAAAAAAGCCACAGTAGCAGCTTTCGGCAGCAGATCAACTTGTAGGGGTGCCTAACACTTCCCTCAACCTAGCAATAATTTGTGGTGCACAGATCCAGCTGTTTATGGTCACTCCCACTAACCTGGGAAGTGAAGCCAAGTCTGCATCCCCGTCCCTCTGGCTTTGTCCAGTGAGTCACATATTGAATCAATATAAATGCTGAAAAACTGGCCAGTGTCACTTACAAAGGAAAACATGAACAGCAAACCAGGAGATGAATAGAATGCTCCTTTTCCCCTGACAAGTAGCTGTTAACTACATGTTACCACTAACAATTTGCAGATTCGAGCATTAATTTAGTTTTCCTTCTGCTGATTAATTTTTAGAAACAATTTGTGCATATCCTAACAAATGGCTCCCGATTTCCATAATTACAATGCTGACATCTTTTCAGATTAGAACAAAGGATAATTAGCATTGTTCTTTTATCTGCAGGGAAATACCTTAAGAGAGGAAAAGCAAAAGCTTGGCTATTTTATTTTAAGCCCCATTTCATGGACAATCAAGGATAATTAATTCATCCACATCTTCTATAAAATGAATAAAAGAATGTTTATTATTGCCTGGCCCTCAGTGCAACAGAATCCTGAAAGGTCACTTGTTTAACCAAGCCAACATGAGCATAGAACTTTGATGCCTCATCATGGAGTCCGGGCCTGACATTCTAATTTAAAAGCATCACTTAAAATCTTAATTAGTGCAACCAAATTAGCAGAGGGGAGCTTTTACACCATGTTCATTGTTTACGGTTATCATTTTTAATAAACTTTAAAATGCCTTTACAGGTGTGGAAATAGGCATATTACCAAGATAATTTTCTTAATCATAGTCATCTTATATTGAGACATGACATTCACCAGTTCCCTTTTACTATCTCACACTTTCCTGAAAGCTATCTAGGTTCTTGACATCATCTCTGTGGTACAAGTGATCTCCTGATTGACATATCCCAAATAAGCCTTTGAATAGCTTTTCATATTAGCCCTGAAATAATTCAGATGTCAAATTACATCTTGCCAGACTTCCTGACTCCACCAGGGTCCTAGAATACATTTTTTTAAAGTATTTGGGGAAAAATATTAAATTTTCGGAGCTGGGTCAGGGTTCGTAGAATTTGCTAATAAAAGGCAGGCAAGGAGGATATTTTCTTAGGGGAAGGCCTTAAATTTATATTGTGCAACAGCTGCAGGTCGGGACGACCTTTGATGAGTGTTTCTGAGTTTGCATGTCTACCGCTTTTAGCATCTTTGCATTTTGCTCCTGTTTTCCTATGAAGCGAAACAAGAAAATGATTAAACTCTTTTTACACCAGGCTTTTAGCAGGCACCGCATATTCAAACTCCAAATATAACTGCTTCTCACTTTGACAAGGGAGATGTTCTTTGGGGTTCTCAGTTTCTTCATTTGATTTAAATGTACTCACAGCTGGAATTGCATCGAAAAGCCAGAGCATTTTCTCTCATAATAAACAATGGTAGATTTTAGTCAAGCTTGGCAAGTGGAGTACTGCATATCAACCCAGATAACAGTTGCTTTTCATAATGTTTGCATGATGGAGCTAATCGTGTTTCATGAGAGAGATTCCCTATTAATGGCCCATGTGTACAGATGCAGCTATATGCCCCAAATGCTCCTGGATACGGTTTTGTTTCAATTGTGCTAACTGTAGGTGGTTCGGTCTGTTGTTAAATATTTGCTGTTATTGGCTCTTCTATATTTGTTAATCTGATTTTTTTTAAAGTACATGTTGCCATGCTCCTGCCAAGTATCTGCAATACCCAAGGGCCAAATCTTGGTCCACAGCAGAAACCATGGGTAAGAGAGCTTTGTGTAGGGGACCTCTGCCCTGGGCCGAAGAGCATATGTGCAGCAGCTCCGAAGAGCATATGTGCTTTGCATAATCCCCTCTATCAGGGGCCGGGGAGAAGTGTTGAATTAGTAGACCAATGTAGGGGAGGACCCCACTGGCTTTGCCCCTGCCACTTTCTAAAACTGCCTCCATACCACTACGCTGCAAAACAAAAACAAACCCGTGCGGTGGAAAGTCTCAGAGGCCTGGTCAATGACTCAGGCTCACAGGGCTAAAAATAGCGGTGGAGATGTTTCCGGGCTCTGAGACCCTCCTCCTTTGCCGGGGTTCAGCGAAATCTGACTTGGAGCAAAGTTTTGCAGCAAGGAGTCTCCTGTGTGGCCTCTCTGCAGTCTGTTCCCTTTCTCACCTCAAGCGCAGTAGACTGTTGGAGTCCCAATGGGTTTATGGCCTTCTGTGCCTGTGGACTGAGTGGCAGGACTTGACCTTGAAGTGGCTTTAAAAAATTTTCATCCTTTTATTTGTTATCATATTGACATAGGACAGTGAAACAGCCAAGTTGTACCCAGACTTGGTACCCCAACCCAGCCTGCCAGAGGAACACACAAGCAAGAGGACTGCAACACTATACACAATGCAATCCTGAAATTCCATCTATTTAAATATTAAGTTGATGGTACTCCAGATGCTGGTAAATAATCTTTATCTGCAGTTTGATGATCTAAAACTAATCATTTCCAGGAAAAAAGTCAAATCTGTAGGAGTTGAATAAAATGTAATACTTTTAGTTTAATTTTCTTACAGAATTAAAAAAATTAATTAACACATTTTCCAAATACTAACATCTTTAGCAAATTATTACTCTCAGAAGCAAGGGACTTTACAGTGACACTGCCATCTTAAAACTGGCCTAATATTTAAGTTTTGTAAAAAATAAGCTTGTATGGAACCTAGAACAGCTAGGAATGTTTCCATACATTCCATAAAATGCTCCAAATATTGCAGCACTGAGAACTTAAAAGTAAAATGTACTATAAACATAAGTATGCAATGAAATCAGTTTCAAAGGTAAATAGTGGAAAAAAATGGATTTTTAAAATTTAATAAACCCTGGTGTAATTATAAATGCGGAAGGAATAAATATGCTTAAATTGAGTGTCTCTTCAGACCAGACACTTCTGTCTAGTATCTGTTCACCATTTTATATATTGGCTTTACTGACATTTTCATCGGCTGGGACCTCTTGAAAATCTCTGGCTAGTTGTAGCTTATCACTATTAAGAACATATTTGCTGCCAGCAGGTGGTATTCCTCAAGAGGTACAGGGCAAGTTGCAAAATCATCAACCTAAAATGCCCACAACTATTGTTTCCTTTAAAATAATTTCTTAGTTGGAGCCTTACCTTACAGTGTAGACTGAAATAATCTTAAAGGTAAATAGTCAAGGAGAAATCATTAACCAAGACTATTTACAGTGCTATTAAACTCAAATCTTTATATAGTGTTCAAGTGCTGTAGTTAATTTTAGAAACAAAGAATGTGACAATAGTAAACACTATCTAAAAATGTTAAAACTCAATGATTATAATCAAAAAGTAATTATACAGTGCAGTCAAAAGAGACAGTTCAATGCATCTCAGAGATCAGTTACAACCAAAATCTGTGAATAGCAGCAGTAGGCTTGTATGATTGTCACGCAAAGCACTACTGAATTACTATTCACTTCGATTAACTTTCAGTGATCGTGTCTATAGGCTGCTTGGTTAATGGTTTTCTGTCAATACTGTAAAAATGCTAACCTGTCTTTACATCTAATCAATTTTGCAGGGCTCTTTACATAAATGGTCTATTCCTTTTCTTCATTAAAAAAAGCAATCAAATAGGATTGAACTGAACAAGCAGTTGTAAGAAAAAAACAAACAACCCCCCCCCCACTAATTAATTTTGAGACTGTGCAGTTTGAGGTAGTTGTCCTTGAGTATTTTCTTCATCACCATGTTTTAAAGGGCATTGAAAATCAATGTTTTACTTTACTATCATCCATCTTTATACAGTAATAAATTAAGTGGAAAGTATTGATATTTTTGACTGAGCTTTTAAAATTTACATACTAATGACAATTGTACCCTTGTGACTTTTGATGTCTGTTGCTGTTTACTGCTAGAGACTAGAAGGAAATTTCAGTCATCTGGGGACCATTCTTTTCTCTAAAGGAAAATTGTGTCATTTCTCTGCTAAATACTATGCTTGAAATCTTAGCCAAACAATCTCCTCCTGGATTTCTGTCTTAAAAGTGACTTACGAAGGGAAAAGTTTGAAATGCTTGCCATCTTGCTCTATCTATAAATTCAGGCTAGAATGACGTACATTGCAAACACAGCTAATGGAAGTATGAGAAAGTAAATGTATATGGTGGATAGCAGCAAATAAAAATGCTGTTGACATATTAGTCTCATGCCTTAGCGTGTCCAGAGTAATGCAGCTCGCCTTAGAATGAACAAAATATCATTCTGTTGTATATTTGGGGGCAGAAATGAATATTGAGCTGTGACAGTCAATCCAATCTTATCCTTTCTGGCTATTTTTCTGGGTATGCTAGTCTCAGAAGCAACGTCTGGGTTGTATGATAGCTAAAAAAAACCTTAAATCCATTGCATAAAGGAAGGAAGGTTTCATGGATTTTATTATCCTTTTAAACTTTATTATTTAGCATATAGCATGCTATTGTAGCAGAAAGTGATAGGTTATTTTTAGAGATGAAAAAATTATCCATGAATATTAGTTGAAAGGAAAGGTCACAAGGTTACTTTGATAGTATTTACAATGTCTTTATTCACTTTCTGCAAACCATAGTATGAGTAACTTTCTGTGCACAAGAAAACTTGTTGTGAGTCCTCTTGTGATTGTGTATTTTCCATATGTATGTGTGCCAAAAATATATGGTCATCTTAACAGTTTTTGTTGGTTTGGGAGTCAGCCAGGCAGAGACTAGAGATAGAGCGTGAGAATACCATGTGACTTAGATGACCAATTATACAGCACAAATAGCTAACCACACACACAGTGGATACTCAAAGTAATAATTATGGCAAATAATTTGCCAGGAACCCACAAACTGCAATATGCTGACATAAGCCATTTGTTGAGTAATTCTAAATAGCAAATAGATTCATAAGATCAATGTCGGCAGCTAATTTGCAAACAGTAAAAGGGGTTACATTAGTTGAATAAATTGTTCACTTGAAATAGATCAGCCAGCTCTGATGATTTTACATGGTTTGTCCTTTACAAAATGATTCCTATAACATTTCTTCCCCTACTGTATGCTTTGTTTAGGAAAGCAAGTTCTATTTGGCTTATCTTCCTGCTGTCTCTTTAGTAATGCATTGAGTGTCTGTGCTTTGGTTTACTAATGTCCATCCTGAGGTTAGCCATTCCATTTAAAAGTGTACAGGCAGAAGATGGACTACGCTGGACTGTGTGCTATGGAGCAAAGTTGTGTGCTTTTTTGCATAGCAACAGTATGTGGGCATGTGTGTTTTATGTGGGATCTTTAAATACCATAATATAGATTTATCAGGGCAGATAAATGTAAAACAATTTAAAGGGCCAGATTCACAGACTCTTGTTTCAGTGAAGAATAGTACCTTCTGCACAAATAGTCTCACTGAAATCAGAGATTGCTCCTGTGAGTCAATGCTCAGTGAATACGGAACTCATAATATTGCTTTAAGGATTAATGGCCCCATCCAAAACCCATTGGAATCAATGGAAAGAGTCCTACTTACTTTAACAGGAGCTGGATCACACCCTAGATCCTGCGTCGAATTTCACAACCACCAAACCAGCAGATATCCTGCTTATCGCAAGGCCCAACTCTCTAGGGATTCCCTGTCCTGGGCAGCTGAGGGGGCATTGGTGGGACAGAGGAAGAGTGAGGAGGATAAGGACAGCTGGATCTGCTTTTTCACTGATCCACCAGACATTGAACCCTCCACAGCGCTGCAGTCTCCAGGCATCAGAGCAGATCCACGGCATCCCAGCAGCCTGTGATGGAGGATTCCTCTCTCCCCGGTCCACACTCCCTCTCTGCACAGGGTCCAGCTACCCCGGCTTGGAGGAGAGGATTAGTCCCAAGTATATGAGCCTAAAAAACAATTCTGCAACCCTCATGCACATTGAGTAGCACACTGACTACCGTGGGACTGGTCGAGTAAGTGCTATTCTCTGTGAAAAAGGTCTGCAGAATCAGGCCCATTGTAAATAGCACTGTGGTCATTCCAGCTTTTTAAAAAAAAATTTCCTCTGAGCAACCAGTGCTACAGTCAGGCTAATTTGCAGGATAATATTGATTGCAACATGTTCAATTCTAGTTTAGATTCCACCCGATAAAGACACAGCAGCACTGATGTACTTTCCCCTCTGGAACTTGAAGGGTGCTGGAGAAGACAAATACAATAGAAATTGAGCATCAAGGTATAGGCAAACCGTATGTTAGCTGCAGCTCTCCCCAGGGCAAGGTGCTAAATTTTGTTTACATTTTGCCAAAGACAGCAATAAATTGCTTGTTTACAGATGACAGAAAGCAGTGGGGGTGCAGGCTATGCACACAGATGCAAACAATGAACAGACAAACGTACACCCAGAGCTAAGTAAAATTAGTTGTTTTGTTCTGTTTTTTTGCTAACCAATCCTAGGTATTATTATGCAAGATTATAAAAATGTAGGGCTGATGAAAGTTTGCCGTCTTCAATTTCAAGTTGAATGGTGATTGCTCTATTAGATCAAACTGACCAGGATGTGCCTTGCAGCTCTGTCTCTGTGGAAAGGACAGAAAATATGAGAGGTGTGGAGAAGGACTCACTTTCATCAAAGTATCAGTTTCCAGGATAGTTTGGGAGCCCACAGCATTATTGTATTACACATTGCACAGAAGC
The DNA here is from genome assembly GCF_009764565.3 of Dermochelys coriacea. Taxonomy (NCBI): domain Eukaryota; kingdom Metazoa; phylum Chordata; order Testudines; family Dermochelyidae; genus Dermochelys; species Dermochelys coriacea. The sequence continues at coordinate 13,257,898 of NC_050079.1, read as the reverse complement.
GTGCCTTGTTCATTTTTTTTTTTAGTGTTTTAGAAATAAAAGACTTTTTTTCTTCCAAATTGCGCTGGGAGGCAAATTCTTCAACGGTGTAATAGAAAATGTTAGACAATATTCCTTACTGGAGCTATTGACATTTTTGATAGTCGTGACACTTTGATTTTTCTCAAAACATATGGATCAAGCCTCAGTGTATTATTGGACAGGAAGACCTGATGAAAGGCTTTCCTTTATCTTCCTTTGTATTTTTCCCCCTCCTGTTTGTTCATGGCTTTCTCTCTGAATATAAGTGTGGTTTTCTTATGCTGCCCAGGGAGTCATTATTGCCTTACTAAATATTTTATAGTGCACTGTGCGCCATACCTGCCAACTGGTTATTATTTGTTATTAAAAAAAAAAAGTAGTGGGCTAGCTCATGAAAAGGGTTATTTTTAAAAATTACAAAACTAAGCACTGAATAATTTTAAACACTTACATGAGACATGAGGCTGCTTTTTCATGTGGTTGGAATGGGTCTGTTTAGGGTTTATTTTTCCCCTCTCTTTTTGGTATGTGTTCCTCTCTATGATTTCAAGCACTTGTTTCCTCACAGTTTCGTTTCCTATTTGTTCAAAGAGGAAAAGTTCAAAGCCACTCTGGCAGCCAAGGGAAAAGCAGGCTGAATGCTAACCCTCAAGTGTCTGTCTTGTCCTGACCTTGAGAAAGTAGCTGTAAACTGTTCTATTGCAAACACTGCATGTGTGTTTTGTTAGACCTGGTTAGGAGGGGGTCAGAGCTCACCTGAGGCTTGGACTGCAGATTTAGACTTCTTTTCAGCAGCATAATGCATTTTTAAAAGGGACATTCTCGCCTTTGTATGGCCTAATATAGACTCTGTTTAAAAACCTGTCAAAATCTCAAGCACACTCCATAAAATATAAATAAGTACTTACTGTTTGCAGATGTTGCTTGTTTTTCATAATGTTTGTATTTGAAGTCCCGAATCCCCGCTTCCTGTCAGAGCCAGCCCGGTTGCTTTAGTCCATTTATTTCTGAAGGAATGGAGGAACTTCAAAATGCAGTTTCTCAATGAAGACACTTTCTGTCAAATCTGTCAACAATCTCAGCACAATTACCTTCTTTCAGAATAAGGCCTTCCTTTATGGCTTTGACTGCATGCACAAGCCCCCCTTCCTCCCAGCTCAAGGATTTTTTTAGAGAGTCCTAGTTACAGTAAATTGTGACTTTTAATGCTTCCCAAGCTTCTGCATCATTTAATAGCCCTCTCTATTATTTGCATGTTTGAATATATTTAAAGATAGCTAGCAAATATACCACAGGGAGCAATCTTGTATCTGGAAGGGAGATAGATGAGATTCCCCCGCGCCCCCCACCCAGATTATTTGTTAGATACCTACATATATAAGGTGGCTTTATCAAGATATTCTTGAAAAGAGGAAGGAGACTAGAGAGAAAAAGAAAATGGGTTATTTAAAATCTGGAGTCATGGGGCCTTCTTCCTTCCTCAAAAGGAGCACTAATGAATTCTGTACGTTAGTGGGTACATAAACCGACATAACAGGAAAAAAAACATTACAGTAGGGATGTTCACTTAGGGCTTGGTCCATCTTGTATTGAAACTAAAGGGAGTCTTTCCATTTGCTTTACTGGGAATTGGATCTGGCTCTTGTTGCGGCCCAGTTCTGCAAAACTTCCACGGATGTCAGTGGTGCTGAATCACAGCCTTTGTCCACTGTAGTTTAGTTGTAGTAACTTAAGATCATATTTCATACTGTCCTGGTTGTGTTAAAAGAATGAAATCTTCTGGATGTGAGATCTCACTACAACCTCTGCTCTCAAGCCTTTGCTGAGAAGTACAATCCAATCACTGCTTACTTGTGTGTATTATGCAGAGTATGGGTTGGCAGAAAGCTAAGCTCCACAAATGTGACCGTTTCCAAGACAAAGGAAGATATGTTCAGACAATTCACTTTAAAGACTGAAACAATGCACAGGGCAGTCATCTTCTCTGTAACTTGGAATCATTATAGACATCTCTTATACATAATATGCATCTCCTCCATTATGCTGATAGATTTTGTCTGTAAGTTCCAGTTTTGGTTTCAGTCATTAGCGTAAGCATCTTTCCTCCACCTCCCTCCTCTAACAGTTTAACCTTTCCACTAACTGTGCAATCTCTTTAGTGTGTAGTGCCACCCCACTGCTGGCAAGGGGAGAGGGAGGAAAAAAACCCTTTCCTTTGTATTCCAAATTCAAAGGGTCATTATTCCATAGTTCCCTATGGACAAATGTGTGAAGATTATTGTGGGAAGTTGGTATTTATTCTGAAGTCCTAATACAATCCTCTTGAACATTTTAATAATGTACTCTCTAGAGTCCGTGCTGCAAGGGTTTAAAGGGAAGCAATGTGCTTTAGCACTGGGTGACTGGTGCTTTGCTGAAATGGTCTAAGTTATGGTTTTGCTTTTGATCAGCTTCTGTTTTTTTTTTAAAAACAAACAAAACCCTTCTCCGCCAATTATTCCTCATTCCTCCAGATTTTGTTTATCAGTTTATCTAGAAGCAAGGACAAGGCCACAGTATTGTATGTCCACATTTTGATCCTCTTATTTATGAGTTTCTTACTTCTAAAAAAAACTTAGCTTATCAATGGCCTCAGGAAGTCTTAAATCTCTGGTATTAAGCAGCAAAGGAAGATATTCTAATCAAAGAGGGGGTGATTTTGTTTGCTGGAGACAAATTTGTGATAAATAACATTCACTTGCAATTTTGCTTCATTCTATATAATTTTTAAAGCCTTTCCTAAACATATGTTGTTTCTGTAGGATCTGATTATAAACATATGCCCGGGACAATGTGGATATATGCTTGAATCAGATCAGCGGAGTTTTGCTTCATCTTTAAAGCTCAAAAACCATAAATCAAGATGAAAATACTCCAGCCAAGAGCTTTACCAATTGATACAATTTTAAAAAAGGCCGCTGCTAAGGCTTGAGGGAAAGCTGACATGATGACTTTTATAATAGCAGAACGTTTAAGGTTATAGAAATAAAAGGAAGAGGATGAAATCAGTCGCGTTGATCTTAGCCTGCAGGCTCTCTCAGCTAACTCGAAGCTCCAGCAATTATTTCTGCTCTGGCTTTTCCCCTCTTTTTTCCAGCAGTCTGTTTGAAATGAAGCAGAACCAGGCATAGCAAGCTTATCAGTGTCGTTAGCTGACAGGGAGCACATCACACCTGCTTTTACTTGCTAGTTTTTCAGGCACTTTATGCCACAGAAGAATGTTGATTTTGTTCTTATAATGTGTAAAGATTCATTTATTTCACCTTTTGAACTTGGCAGAGCCACTCAGATTTGATGGGAGTTTGTTTTTATCCTGGCACTGGAAAGCCTTGGCAATTACTGGACTATGGCCCACGGCTGCCTTGATGACACATAGGGATGATCAGACTGAAGAGTCTCCAGAAGCAGGCCAGGCTAGGTCTGCCAAAACCCTGTAAAAACTAATGCGGGTTTGTGGGGAGCAGAGTCTCAGGGATACAAAAAGAAAAGGAGTACTTGTGGCACCTTAGAGACTAACAGATTTATTAGAGCATAAGCTTTCGTGAGCTACAGCTCACTTCATCCTTATGCTCTAATAAATTTGTTACTCTCTAAGGTGCCACAAGTACTCCTTTTCTTTTTGCGAATACAGACTAACACGGCTGCTACTCTGAAATCAGGGATACAAATATCTCTCTTCTCATCTGTACAGGTGTTTGCAGTGAACGATGTGTCTGATATCGTCACTAGAACTCCAGACAACTGACCAGTTTCTGCCCTGATTTTCATCTGTGCAGCTCCACTGAACCTGCTGAAGATGCAATGGGTACAAGTCAGGGCAGAGTTTAACCAAATAAATGCCCTTCCAACATAGCTTGCTCAACACATCATCATTAGTCATATTTGATTTTTATATGACTATTTTGAGAACAATCCGAGGAGTATTATTGTTTATTGTTTATTAACGGGTTGAAATATATTTTAACAGCTCCTGTCCATAGTTCTATGTCTTTGTATATACAAGACTAAGAGTATGGAAAACTAAGGCTCATGGTCCGTTACAAGAGGACTAAGCCATCTTTTCCAAGACCTGTCCTTGACTACAGCAAGAGATCAGTCACTCATTCTATGGACTCAACATAAAATGCCAGCAGCCCCCATCAAGTCATCCATATTCCTCAAAGTTCAAAGGAATTCATTCAAGTTCAGGCCCCACTGATAGATGCCTGGCCACTCCTTCTTAACCCCAGAGAATCCTGAGCACCACTACTAATTGTGACAGTGGCAGACATGCCTAAGGAGAGAGCTCTCAAGTTACTAGGATCTGAACTGTGTAACTCTTCATCTACAGAGCTACTTTTATTTTTCTCATAGACAAGGCTTGCTCCTACACCACTGAAACCAATGGGAGTTTTGCCACTGATTTGAATGAGAGCAGCCCTGGCCCTTCATAAAGCAGCCACCCACCTGAAATATTACAGTTTGTTGATTAAAATACATGCTTGTGACTATTTTGTAGCTACAAAAATTCTCAAGATTCTTGGCCTGGGAGAAAAATATTTGACATCTGGGCCCTGGATTGAAGGGAGAGTCTGCCCTCCTCAAAAGTAGATATCATAGCTTTTAATCCTGTCCTAAACAATCAACTAGTTTTCAGCGTATTGAACTGACTCATTTTAATTTGTTTTACAAAACTGGATATTTTCTTTACTCATTTTTTATGAAAAAAGAAGGGCTTTTTTATTTGAGTAACGCTTAACAGCAAATGAAGTACTTCATCAGAACTGATTGGATAGGCCTTTTGTATTGAAATATGTTTGGTATCGATATGATATGATACTTAGTTGATATCCAAGTACCTAAAGATATTCAGATTTTTATTGCAACTTACAAATCAAAAGAAACTAAATCACAGCTGAAGAGGGTTTTACAAGGAAAATATGCTTAGAGATCAAACTGAACAGTTTACACACTCTCAGGGTCATATTTTATACATCTTATTAGAGCCAAAAGCCCACAGAAGAGATGGAGAATACACACATACTTTTGAAACAGAAAATTAGTTAAAGAGAATTCATTATAAAAGTGCCAGCCAAATTACCAAATGCTGATCTATTCAATGAGACGAAAATTACTACTACATTACTATTCATAGTAATGGAGTATTTCATTTAATAACCCATACATATGATTCTCTACACAATTTACATATGTTTGAATGGATCACTATAACCTAAGAAGAACTCTGTTTAGCTCAAAAGCTTGTCTCTATTGGAACAACTTCTGTTGGTAAGAAAAGATATTACCTCACCCACCTTGGCTCTCTCATAACATTAATAGACATACTCCAAGACTAAATTATATGGCAATTCCTGCTCATCTTATAGTTCTTATAGTTCTTATAATCAAGGGCTAGACTGTAACATTACAACCTACCTCATAGCAAAGGACAGCATATTCTTGTGCTGCCCCAGGAGCGGGACAGGCTGCTAGAGTCACCAGTTCCTTCCTGGTCTCCTAGTGAGGAAGTATGGTGTGATAGGTCTGTACCTGACATAGTTTATGCTGTCCAATGCCCTGGCGCAGCTCCTGCTGCTTGTGTTGGAGAGGCTTTGCCCCTTCACAGCAAAATCCAAGATGAGGTTGGACATAGTGGCTCTCTGGAGTCTGCCATGTCACACACATTCCCATCTTTCCCCTGCCCCCATCCCCTGCTGCACAGGAAGAGATGGTATGACTTAAGGGAGTAAGGGGATGCCTTATACTCCAAGCAATTATTTTGGGGAGGTTCTATGGCTTGTGTTATACAGGAGGTCAGACTAGATGATCACAATGGTCCCTTGTGGCCTCGGAATCTATGAATCTATGAAACCTCTGTATTCACTTGTTCCGGTGTCAAGATAGACCATGATGTATCTCCACATGGGCAGAATTTGGCCCCATGTATTCATTTTGGAGAAATAGCCTTACCTGTGCTATCAATTACATGGGGTGTAAGTCTGATGCAATTTAAAGCACAATTTGTGTGCATGTGGCTGCGACTACACACACTCTGCAGCAACCCACAGCTACTTTCTGCAAGCCAGTAGAAAAAGCTCTCAAAACTGTACAATACAGTCTCAAATGGGAGAAAGAATTTAGCGTACTGTTTATTGTCATGCCCTTTATAGATTCTTTATAGGTCTGTTCCTTTATTAGGTGTTCATTTGAAACATGTTCTGGTTTTTACAATGTTCTGAAAGTGTTTATTTAATAGATATTTACCTTTACTGTGGAATTTTCAATTTTAGTTTAATATTTGTCACACTCAAAGTTATCTTTTTTTTACCAAATACTAATTTTAACAGGTATACATTTCTAAAGAGCTTGAGCATATGTTTTATAAATGTATCCTTTATTGTTACATTAAGTGAATATAAAGCTACCGAAACATTCAATTCAAGTAATAGAGCTATATAAAATTTCAGATTTAAGGTAATTGATTATTCTTTAGACAAGATGTTTCATAAAAAAATGGTTTCTGAGTTGAATACTTCTAATACTTTTTTAGCTTTGTCTGCCCTCATTGAAGAACAACTTTCAAAAGAAAAGACTGATTTTAAAACAGTGTGCACACAAAAACACACAATATTTACCTGTTCAGATTTTCCAGCTTGTCTAGGAGGTGAACGAATTGTAATGTGCAGTAAACCTTTGTGAGCCCCTGCTATTATTCAGTGATTAGCTGTAACTGTCCAGTATAATATGTTATACACAGGCATAAAATATGCTCCTATGTGCCTATATGGATTATATGTTGTTGAATACTTATCATACCTCATTATTATGAAATGTTCATGCCACAGCATCTGATTGACAATTATGTTATTGCTGTTTTTATTTGTTGTTTTTGTTTTGGCAGTGATTTAAAACTGACCTGCATTTCTCTGTTTAGATTTGGCTTTGGAAAGCTACCATAAGAGACAGAAACTGGCTGAAAACGTATACATTGAAAAAATTGCCAAAAGCAAAGTAATCAGTGTGTTTGATTTCAGGTTCTGTTTAGTGGTACCGTAATATTACTTCCATTATTCTTTTTGGCCTTTAGTTTACACTAATAGCTCAGTATTGTTCTAGGCCACTTTAATGAGGGTATCTTTTGCTTAGTAGGTAGCTTTTTTGCTTTCAGGCAAATATGACATGCTGTACAGTAGGGACTTAATTCCTGCTTAGGGAAAATCTGAATACATCTCAGTTGCCAGCTGAATAGTGAGCAAGCACACTTAAAAAAAAAAGGAGGGGGGTGGGGTATTTTTCCTAGATAGAAAACAGCCATAAACCCATTAATTTAAATGGGGGTTACACGTGTGTATATCACTGGGGAAATATATCATTACGAGATGCCAGCATTTCAGATGAGCTAGAAGTGGCAGATAGCATTTTGACTGAATGGCAATCCCAAAAATTCTTGCAGAGGAAATGCTGTGCCACCATGAAGACATAAGATCTGGCTATGTTTTCTGCCCTATTCCAATTACCTTGTTAGGACTTTAAGAAAAGGATTTCAAGAGACTGCACTGGTATATTAACCCTCGGTTTGGTTCATTTGTTGCTAGCCTTTTTAGTCTTTTCAGACTCAATTCCAGAATTGCAGTCAATGATTTTAATGAAAGGCAAGGTATTAGAAGATATGGTGAGTGGGGCTATATATTTCAACAGCTATTTTGCTGAAATGTTGCAGTCTCTAGGACACATTAGACAATGCAATATCAATGTTGGTGACATATCTGTGAAAACAACCAAAAGATAAAGAAGGTGCTCCATCATTTGTTCAGTTCCATCAAATTAAGAATACATACATTAAGTTCATATAGTACAAAATGTGGCAATTATTTATTAATTTGAATATACAAAAAAAGCTACAAGAACAGTATTTAGGAGAGGTTTCAGAGTAGCAGCCGTGTTAGTCTGTATTCGCAAAAAGAAAAGGAGTACTTGTGGCACCTTAGAGACTAACAAATTTATTAGAGCATAAGCTATCGTGAGCTACAGCTCACTTCATTGGATGCATTTGGTGGAAATGCATCCGATGAAGTGAGCTGTAGCTCACGAAAGCTTATGCTCTAATAAATTTGTTAGTCTCTGAGGTGCCACAAGTACTCCTTTTCTTTTTGCGAGTATTTAGGAGGAAATCTTGTTGTCAGAAAATGAAACTACAAATTTAGGAGATACCTGATAATTGTTTTTTAAAAAGACTTTGATTAAATTGTTCTGTTCCACTTGGAGGTACTGTCAAAGTATTTTTGTTGATGCTGCGCTCAATAGGACAGGTCAAGAATTAAGACTGAGATCTTTGCTTTTACCCCTTCAGCGTATATCTTTGAAAAGAATACAACTATAGAGTCCCTATTCTGAATATTTGTATGAAAGGAATCAAATTGGAACAATTTAATAAAATCGAACACTGATTTGTATTTAAGTTACAGTAAAACATTAAGATTGGAAAACTCAGATGAAAAGAAGAACACTGTAAATGTAATGAAGTTATTGATTTTAATTTTCTGGCTTTCTCATCAAAGAATGAAGCACCTATAACTACCTGATACAGGAGCAAAGTGGATAAGTGGGAAATCTGGAGCAGATCCAACATTGAAGATTTTTTCAATAACTAAGATGAGTAAGGTCCTTTTTTTCATATTAAATTTCCCCATTGGAAAACCCCCCTAGGTAACACTAGTCTTTTTTGTGTGTGTTCCCATGAATACAGGCTTATATGTGTGAATCTAGTTCTACTGAGTTTTCATACTAAGCATACATACATTTTATCCTGTTTAAATTGTGATAGCTCCAAGATATCAGTGTAAGATAGCTCTTCTGAAAATCCAGACACCCCTCCCCGTAAGGGAAAAAAGCCAAAAACAAGCCAACAAACAAACAAAACCCACCAAAACAATCTCTTTAGATGATTTAGAATGGCTAAATTGGATTGTCCTAGACTCAGGCATGACCTCTCCACGGTCAGTTTTACTTTGTATTTCAGTGTTGGCAGATTGAGCGCTTTCCTGACTATTGAAGGCCAAACTTTGTTGCTAGTTTTTTAATTTTTTAAACTATTGTTTTAAAAAGAAAATATTCACCAAAAGTATGATTTGCTTTGCTATGGCAGCATAACTAAAGCATGTCAAAAACATTCCATTGAAAGTTTTGACTGAAAATGGCTTTTTCATTTAAAAAAAAAATCAATGGAAGTGTCAGTTTTCAAAAATATTCACCACATTTCCTGAGCAGTTTTAGTTGTAATAGAAAGCCTGAGGCTGTCCAGTAATGGTAGTCTGGACAGTCTAGGTTCTCTTTTTAGGCGTGTCCCTGCCTGTGTGGCCCTAGGTATTTTTCTTTATCTCTCTGTGCCTTTGTTTCCCCATCTGCAAAATGGCATTGTGAGGGTTAATACATTAGTGTTTGTAAAATGTTTTGCATTCCTCAGCTCTATCTCTGCTAAGGTGGCTCTCATCCCTGAAGTATGGGAGTTCCTGGGAGATGTTACAGAAATGTAAATGCTTAGTATTATCTGTATCTATCTATTACAGGCCTTGGCATTATATGCCCTGAATCTGTGCACATGAGAAATCTGTGCACATGGAAAGACAGTGGCCACCATGTCAGGAGTCTTGTGAAGTAGACCCCGTGGAAGCTATAAGTGAGAGAGGATTGCTTGCTGAGAGTGGTCAGTGTAAATATAAATACTAGCAATCCCAATTCGCTACAATAGGGACGTCACTGACAGCTTTTACTGATATTTAAAATACGGTGAATTACCAGTAAAAGAACCTGATTGGACTAAGTCAGAACTGCAGTGTGAATAGTGGGTGTGTTTACATATGTAGGCATATACATTGTTTTGAAGAATAATATTCTAAACCTGGATCTGCCAGGATATGTATAAGTAGCAAAGGAATATGCTAAAATAATATTGGTTAGCTTTGCTGTCCACAAAAATTGCAACTACCTGTAGTAATTATGGCAAAGGGCACCACAAGTTATTATTATTTATTTGTATTATTGTTGCATGTAGGAGCCCAAGGGACATAATCCCATGCTCTGGGTGTCCCTAAACCTCTGACTTCCAGAAGCAGGGGCTGGATGACAAACACAGAACAAAAAGAAGGTTCCAGCTACAAAGAGCTTAAAATCAAAGTATAAGGGCAAGGAACAACACATGGAGAGATGAGGGAGAACAAGAAAATAATGGGACAGTACTGGTCACCATGAGAGGCTATGGAATCAGCCCAACAGCAGACTAACTGTTACGGTTTTTTTATGGGCATCACAGAAAAGGAGAGTTTTAAGGAGGGATCTGAAAAATCGTGTTGTGACTTTGCTAGATTAGATTTATGGGAATCAAATTTCATGCTTCAGAGGACACTGCATGGGTCAGGAAGGAATTTTTCATGCATGCGCACCATTACGTTGTTGCTGAGGTACACTGGAGGGGGTTTTCTGCATCAGGTGCTAGTCACATAGTACAGAATCCACAACTGGTGAGGAAAGAAGGGCAAGTTACGCTAATACTTAAAAACAACCCCAAGGGCAAAATCCTTCATTGCCTTATGGTTTGCCCCAGTGGAAATTTCTCCCAGTTTAAGCATCTCTACACTCTTCCTCTGCCCTCAACATAGGCATGACATTTCCAGGGTAAGTAGTGACAGTCCTATGCTCCAACTGCTGGAGAATAAATTAGGGTAGGGTCGTGGCTGCCATTGCCTGTGCTGGGGGCCCAAGGGACCCTGCAAACCCTGGCCTTGGAAGTGTGCATTGTGTCCCTATATCAGGCTCAGTGCTAGCACCACTCTGCCCCCAGGTGTTCATGAGGAGTAGAGTCTCAAAGGTGCTGGCTGGCCCTGTTAGCTTGCAGTAACTTATTTTTAAGGTAACTTGTAGACACTTTAACAAGAGTAATTAACAGTTCATTCCAAGTACAATTACAGGATCCTGTAAACTCGATTCACACAAATAATCCCTACTCATTTCAATGGCACTATAGCTGTGAACAAACATTACAGTATCAGGCCATTGCTAGTTTGTGGCTCCCAGAGGCCCAGATCCACAAGTGTGCCAACTAAGCCTATTTTTTTTTTCCACCAAATGCATCCGATGAAGTGAGCTGTAGCTCACGAAAGCTTATGCTCTAATAAATTTGTTAGTCTCTAAGGTGCCACAAGTACTCCTTTTCTTTTAACTAAGCCTATAGGTGCTTAAATGCTCTTGGTGCCTAAAATAAGGGTTCCCTAGGTGCCTAAATTCCTTCCTCTGAGCATGCCCACTGCTGCCTTAGACTGGCGCCCGAAGGCTTAGCTCATGCCTAAGTCCCAGAATGATCCTCATACTAGGTTGGGGCACTCACCTGGGATGTGGGAGACCCCTCCTCCCATCACACCTAGCTGTTTTGAATGGAGTTAGAAATGCAAGAAACAGCATAGGCAGCTAAGCCAGCTGACTCCAAGAGAGGGGTTCCAGGCTGTGGACCACAAGCAGAGACTGAAGCCTCCCTGCAACTTGGGCGGAGGTGCCTAACTCCATGAGAGGAGTGGGGTTTATGACTCATTTCTCTCGCCAGCATCTCTCATAGGCTCTTTTCCATGGCTTCCCACCTAGCAGTGCTGGCTTTTGTTGATTCCACTCTTGGGTGCCTACCCCTCCCCGTGCGTTGTATAAGGAGCCTAGGTGCCTAATTCAGGCTTTGTGGATTATTTTCTAGGTGCCTAAAAGATAGGGGTTGCGACACTCAGCATCGCAATGCCTAAGTCCCATTGCGGGCCTGAGTACTTTTCTAAACATTCCTGTGTGAAACAGTACGCTCACAGAGTTGTTCCTGAAATTTATACGGTACAGAAGGGAAGATATAGGAGTGCTGAATCTGCCCATCTTGTTCAAAACTACAAATCTTAGCCATGGGTCATTTTTAAGGGTGTATTTAGAAAGTTGTGGTGGCAGTTTGGATAGATGAGGAGCATGCAAGTCACCAGTTCATGTGTATAGTTGGCTAGTGTAGTATTTTATGGATGTCATTGCAGTTTGTGTTAGAAAAGCAACCTTTTGGGATGCGGTAGCAAAGCTGCTCTATTCTAAACTACCTTGCTGTGCTAAGTGTTGCCATGTAAAATACACTCAGAAGCCGGGCACCACACTAATCATCATTAATGAAATAATAATTCAGTGATGTCTGCAATTCCAGTGAGGTTCTTCTGGAATCAATGAGTCCAGTTCTTCATTTTAATTCCATTAACTTCACTGGAGTTTTACCAATATAACATCAGTGTGATACAGAGGAGAATCAGGCCCTATATCTTACTCAGTTGTGCCTTCCTTGGAATAAAACATATTTAGAGTCTGATTCTCCATTCACTCACCCTAGTTTTATGTCAGTTTCTCTCCACTGACTTCAGCGGGTTACTCCTGATTTCCATTGGTCTAAAAGTAGACTCAGGCTTGGAGTGTGTGTTGCAAAATATTTGTATCCATTTTTAAAGATATACTTTAGTTTAACTTTCAGATGTCTCATTGTATAAATAAGATTGTAAGAAGTTCTCAGATTCCTAGCTCTTACACTTTTTTAAAAGATAAAACAGGACTTTTCATGAGCATTGCCTCTAAAAAAGGGACACATAAAAATGTTATCACCTCTTTTAAATGATAAATATTTGGGTGCAGCTTAAAGAATCATTTCCTGATATAAGGTAATTGGGGAAAATATTCCTTATTTTAAAACATTAGTTATGACTTTGGTTTCTAGAGATTTCTTTTTTTTTTTCTCTGCTGCTTGATGTTTAACATAGATTATTGGGACTTGTGACTTCTTACCATGCCAATCGATCCCCATCCCCACCCCCACTAGACACAATGAAATTCGCCAGTCACCACTATGAACATGCAGCTAACTGAAACATACCCTTCAGCCCTTGGGAGCAGACCTCAAACACACACCAGGGCAAATCTGTCCCACACAAGAATATGTGATCAATGTCATTCCATGAAGACTCTCTCTAGTAAGACCTTTTTCATATAGGTTATTAGCGATAATTCACCCCACATAAGCCCGATTTTAATTCTACACCATTCATCAAACCCTTTCCCTCACAAAATATATTTTAGTATGTATAAATTGCCAAATTTAGCAATATAACATGAACTTTCCAAGCTGTTGATAATAAAATCTAATTAGAAGCCAGCAAATGCAGAATAAAGTCTTCAGGCTAACACACTGCCAACTCCATACATTCAAAAAATCACGAATGAAGCCCCAAAAGTCATGAGACTGGTTAAAATAATTATGAGGTTTTTTAAAAGAATAATAAATTGTGTGTTCTTTTTATTTGCCTGCTGCTTTTTGAGCCTTTGGGGTGCACTGAGGTCACATTTGCTAGCTTTTCTCCACAGCTGTGTGGACTAGTGGGTCCAATCCTCAGCTAGTGATCTGACATCTGGTTTAAGAATGTTTTTTAAAGGAAGGCCGGGATTCTCACACAATCACTTGGCTCCAGAAACTGGGGGCTATAAGAAAAACAAATATTGCACGATTTGTGATAAAATTACAAAAGTTGGAAACACTCTGCTGTAGCATCAAAACTTGATACAACTTAGTTGAGCAAGTACAGTGCACATGTGATCTAAATCCTGAGCTCATTTGAAAATTAAAAACCCAATAAACATTCACTGTTGCTGATAATTAATTCTTAGTTGTCTGAGGCAAGTACCATGATGGATTTCATAAAGACCACCTGCCCCACTTCAATAGAGAGAGAAAAGCACTGCTCTAATCAGAATACTTTAAATAAATGATGACTCAGTAAGGTCATAACTATGTATGTGCTTTGTTGTTCCCAAAGCACAGGCTAATGTACTTAGCTACAGAATACATTAACTGCAGAAACAGCGATTTTGGGTTTCTCATTTAGGAAGGTGTCTCTTAAAACTTTTTCAGTCCCTAATACCAAAACAAATGTTGAGTGGATCTCTTCAATCCACACCAAATAGGACTTTCTGTAATACCACGAAATTGCCTCTGAGTGTCTCTATAGTTCATCTCCTCCCAGAAACCAGCCAAACAGGAATAGCGCAAAAGAAATGAGTCACTGAAATTTATTGGTGTCAGCTTTGGTTTTGTATTCATAATATCTTTTACTATTATTTTTAAGGATATTGCAGATTGAAAACAAGGGAGGATCAAGTGTCCCAGTTGTATTTAAAGGAAGTAAATCTTTAAGAAATGATTGTGGAACAGATGATAAATAAATGATTTTGAGTTAAGACTTATGACAGAGTGTTGTACCTAGGGAGACTCTTTAATAGTAAAAATCCTACTGCGATACAGAAAGACCTAAAGCTGAATCTAAAGGGAAAGCAAGCCTTTTTTTACGTGTTATACCTGCATAATTTAATAGTTTAACACTAGAGGAGAATGAACTGTGGAGTCTCCAATAATACTGTGTTTTTTTTTTAGCCAACAATCACTTATTCAAAGAGTTTACCCCAACATCAAGTGTATTAAGTTCATCCACTAAACTAGTAAATTGAGAAGTTAGGGCCAGTGTCAGTGACTTTCAACCACACAAAGCAATATTGTGGCTACATCAATTAGTGTGCATAGAACTGGTAACTGCATGCACAACTGCATAGTGACATGCACAATATTTGCACACACTGGGCTGGATTCTCCTTTCACTTAATTTGTTTTGCACTAGTGTGACTCCATTGATTTCAAGAGCTACCTCTGATTTACACTTGTGTAAGTGGAAGGAGAATAAAGCCCACTCGTTTAGTGTGATCAGGTACCAGCTGTATCTTGCACCAATGCTCTGGGTGTAAAGGAAAAGGCCCAGTGATAATCTGGCATTAAAAGTTCATTAAAAAATGCAAAGACCCAAGTCTTTCTTTTCTCTGTGTCTGATTTAACTTTCTCCCATTTCCAATTTTACTACTGAGCCTGACCAGTTAACTATTTCCCTGAATGGAAAATAGACTTTGAGAACAACTATACCATTTATTTGTCATCTGCCCATATACAAGGCTTTAATACATACAGCATGTATGAAAGAGAGAATATAATGTACATACATATGTGGATTTAAGAGCTAGCCACACATGTGGCTAAATGGAGCACCATATAATTGAGATAACTAACCTAACCAATAATCAAGCTCTTTTTTACAAAAAAAAAAAAAAAAAAAAAATCTGAACCAGGCAAAATTTACTAGATCTTTTTTCAAAGTTTCACTAGGAGTTGCTAGTTCCATTCCCAAATAAACATTTCCAGACACACATAAGAGTTCACGGCTTTGAAACTGAAGCAATGCTATTTCCCAGCCTCAATTAGAGAAGTTTATCAGCATGTTTCAGCATCAGATGTTTCATGATCAGCCTGTTTCAATGTAATTCAATGCAGGGGCATAACTTACTTTGTGAGTAGCAGATCTTAGAAACTGAAATGGCCCCTCATGAACAGAGCACTGGCTCTTTTGTTTCAATACACAGCTGAATTATAGACACAAGTAACAGGTAAATTAAATTGCAGTTTATTTCCAGCTGAAATGTTTTGTTGAGGCTGTACTATATCCACTTGCTATGGGGACTGTGAACACCTTTGCTGCATGCAAAAATCACTGTGGAGAAAAGCAAAAGCTAAACATATAATCCCTGATCTGGTATTTACAGTAGAAATATTTCTCAACCTCAAGAGTGGTTGATCTCATGAATTCAAAGACCAATTAATGCATTCATCCAAAACCTGATATTGTAAATACTTTTGTTGTTAAAGCTAAATGAATAGTGTTATGGCATAAAGGGAAACAAATCAAAAACAGTTTATCTTTTATATTGCCACTATTGTGGCTATGGTATACACAAAAAGAGCGGGGAGAGATGCAGACATCTTCAAGATGATTATGAAGGTTCAAAACTATTGGATTATTTGATATGAATGCAAATCATTTTAAAATTAAAAAATGGTTGCTATTCGTTGCCTTTGGACAGACTTATGAGCCCATCATTTAGTGAAATAATTCAGTCTATGTGTGAAAGGTGTTTTGTACTGTTCTCTTGGAAAGGAGTCTTGTCTGTGCTGCCCACTTGAGGAAGGGATATGTTCCTTTAATTGCTAAGGGATAGTGTAGAAAGAGGTTTATATTAGGAACTTTACATGCAAGTCATAGCAAAAAATGGCTAGAGAGGTACAAATGGGGAGGACTCAGCCAAGGTGAAGTTTTCAGTGTGGAAGTAGAATATGACTATAGAAAACCCAGCTTTTTACAGAGACAGGAGCCTAGGAAACTTGATACATTTCCCCCCCCCCCAATCCTGCAATCTGATCCACACAGGTGTATCCACAGACACACACAGAGCCTCACAAGGATCTGCCTGTGGGGATCAGAATGCAAGACTGGGGCACATCAGAGCTTGCTTATGAACCGTTCATACTGGAAACCATTTGCAAGTCTCCGTTTACTGAATTACAAACTTGAAGCCAAATTCTGGAAGATGCTAGCCATAGTCACCTCCCAGAAAACCCACCACAGGTAGCAGGGCAGAAGTTGTCATTCGCCTTTCTACCTTCTCTCAAACATCCCATAAACAGGCTGCTTCTTAGACTCTCCGTATCAGGAGCCAAAGCTGGAGCTGGGACTTGAGCATATGACATTTACCTGTATAAAGCCACCTTCCCTGGCAATGGCCTGTGCATCAATCACCATTGCAGCTTATTTCTGCTTGGAGTAGGAATACTCTGAGAGCAAGAGAAATGGCTCTGCACGGACTGCTTAGAGCCAGAATACACGAGCATATACATCTTGCTTGTGAAGTGTATTTGCATGCGTTTTCTAGGGTTGGTTAAGCCACTTTATACATGCTGGCCAGAAAGTAGCTTCATATGGTAATGAGACCTCACTTAAATTCACCCACTGCTGAAGTAGCCATTGCCAGGGTGGAACATTGCCGCTTTTATGCAACGCCAGCAATGTTACATGATCGTTTAAGGTAAGAAAGGGAAGAAGAATGCATCCAATTAAAGCTACAGAAGGTTTTAGGGAGGCAGAATGATACCCACACTGGAATGTGCATATTTCAGACTGAAGAAAGCAACAAGTGCTGTGTTACAGTCAAACATTAGCAATAACTGTTAAAACACACAGGGAACTTCAGTGACGTTTCCCCCTGAAAATATTGTACAGTGGAATGACCAAAACTTAGTGCTATAATTTAATGTATTAATGTTTTTCATACTTTACCATTTTTCATTGAAACATCAGTCCCAGTGCATCATTGGAAAGCTCCCCTTCTTGGTTGATGGGGACCTACTGCTCCAAACATAGTCATTTGCATTGTGAAATGAGGGAGAAGAATTGCATGTATTTTTAGACTGTATAGTCCAGCAACAAAATATCCTGAATCTGGACAATGTGGTGAGGATTTGAAAAAGGTGTTAAGTCTATTAATGAGCCAGAATTTGGGCCATGTGACTACTGTATGTACATGTTTATTTGAGGACACCATATAATAGTCATTTGGGGCCACGTTTTCAGAAGCCGTATTCTGGTCACCAGGCTTGCTTAAAATTATTCTGACTGTTTACGCTGCTGATCAGCTGCAATTCCCATTGACTTCCATTGGAGTTGCAGTTGCTCAGCATCTCTGAAAAATTGAGGGAGTTCTAAAAAATGTATTTTTTTCACATGTGCAATAACTGGGATGTAGGTGCACAAACTATATTTGAGAGAGCAAAATGACTACTTAGGTGTCCAACTACCCAATCTGCACATACAACTCCACCGTACAGAGAACCTTTTACTCCCAATGACTTTCATGGGAGTTGAAGATAACAAGCAATATGACACCTTCCATAGAATCAGGCCTACACAATGCTAGGCACCCCAAAAGTTGGACCTCCCCCAGGCGTGCAATTTTTGATGTGCAAATTATGGGGATTGGAAAATTTTGTTCCCAGAGTTCTTACAGTGTATTCTACAAACAAACAACTGTTTAGGGATAGAATCCATAAAGGTGCCCTTATAAAGTAATTTTCCATTCAGATACATTATAATGTAATCTCTTTTATAAGATACCAGAAGAAAGGGAGAGAGAGAGTGATTAATCGTAGTGAAAACTAAACACTTGCCAATTTTCAGTTTTTAACACAAGTTATCTGATTGCAAAAAAAAGGCACTGGAAGTTGCAGATCAATTTTATTAACTTTGCCTTTGTATCATCTAAGAACCCAATTGACATTTCTTAATTTGATATTCTAAAAGAGTCCCTTCAGGGCCAAACACTTGTATTCCAGATTTCCACTAAGAAGAAGTTCTTCTATAGCCAAGTTATAAGCCCTCGACACAACTTTTACAATAGTGATGTGATTGTACCACTGTAAGAGTACCATTCTCTTTAATTATTTTCTTTCATCACATAGCAAATACAGACATAGAAAACATGACCCTCTCTATGTGGAATTTTAAAGAGGCAAAGATGGAGCAATGTCAGAAAAGTTTCTGATGAGAATTCCAGACAACTGCAAAATCTTCAACAGATTGTGTTCCAGAGCCATTGGGAGCTGATGCATTAGGCTTATATATTCCAAATTCATCTCTTTTATGCAGATCTTTTGGTTTTATATGTGCTTTCTCAGAATTCCACTTTAGATCTGTGAGTAAGTTGACTCTGTCGAAGCTGATGACTTGTGATAGCTGTGAAAATGCAGTGTGGATCTCTGTGTTTTACCTCCGAGTTGTTTGATGCAGGCTGGTGTCAGATGAAGTGCATACGTAGATTCTACAGTTGTGCTGCTTGCTGATCACAGGTAATACTAGGGCTTAGTTATAGATATGTAGAGAATTGTTGATTGGATGCCTTGATACAGCTCTCATTACTGTATAGACTATTTTTATTTATTAGCTATACCAATAGAGGCTTAGAGGCAATGAATGGGCTGGATTCACTCCCATTGCACAGTCAACGCAAACTGTGCTCACTACAAGGAAAACTGGAGTGAGCATTCTTTCAGTCCAACTGGCTCTGAACTTACTTTCAAGTATAATATTTCTATCCAGTCCTATCCAAATCTTTTGTCAAGCGAGTTGTCAAATACCATCAGGTAGTCTCATGCTGGTAGCACTAAACCATCATGGATATAACACAACATATTTAGAGTTATGACTTGGTAATGGCGTAAAGATCAGTCTGAATAATACTAATATTAACATGTGGCTCTCAATAAGATATGTCTAAATATCTGTCTGCCCAAAATATCAGTGACACATTAGCACAGTAAAGAGATTATAGAGGGGACTAAATCCCACTCGTATGAGTAGCTCTTTTGATTGTAATGCAACTATTAGGACTCATGAGGAGAGCATGAGGCAGCATGCCATCTGCTGTTTCCCGTGGTGTGCTCTGACTGCCCATATGGAAGGTATACATACACTGGCTCAGTGATCCACATCCTTCCAGGGTCTGTTTCCTTGCTGATTCATCACAATAGACAAAGGCTGAAATTTTAAAAGCACCATTTTCAAAAGTGACTTAGGTGCTTTTGAACATTTTTATCCATGGTCTAAAGTCAGCCCAGCCCTCTGTATAACAGTAGTTATACACTCCTGGCAGGCCTGGGTCAGCAGGCTTGGGCTGTGGAGCTGTCAAATTCCTGTGTAGATGTTCAGGCTGGGGCTGGAGACCTGCAAGGGGGGAAGGCTCCAGCCCAAGTCCAAATGGCTACACAACAAGTTTTAGCCCTGCAGCCCGAGCCCAGAGAGCCCAAGTCAGCTGACCCGGGCCAGCTGCATCCATGGTGGGGGCCTTTTATTCCAGTGCTGGCGAACACTCAGGGCCACAATGTGGCTAACCTCAGCCAGTTTCCCAGGGGAGAAAAAAGAAGTAGACACCATTCAAAACTTCAGGCTGATGCTGGTGTCAGTCTCTGGGCATGTTCAAATGTGTGAATGGCTTCTTTCAATCCAGTTTGGTCCCTGGGTTCTCCCAACTCTGAAGACAGAAGGTTCATATCTCTACGCTGCTTCCTAGTTTCAGCCTGAGGATTTGCTTATATCTGTTCTTACCATTCACACATGTCCCTCCTCCTCCCCAAACTTTTGTGTAGAAGGGAAGGATGAGACAGCCTTCCCTTCTCCATAGCTGTCTCTGCAAAAGGGGTAGAAAGCTGTGACCCTTCCTGACAAAGGGGGTGAACAATTCCCTGCCAGGTTTGGGGTCTGCATACCCCATCCCACTTGGCAATACTTTGTGCCGATTTACTTGAAGATATTGGTTGTGTTTCCTTGCTGAGTCATTAGGCTCGGTTCTGTTTCAATGAGTGCATTAACACTTTGTGCAGCTTGTGATGGGTGCTTATAGGAAGCAATAAATAGAACAGCTAGTCAGATAGGATGTGTAGTTCAAGAACTAGATTGTCCCCTTGTTCAACATGGTTGCGCAGGGGAATAACGATTACCTCTTTCCCTCCTCATAAACAAGACACAGCCTGCTTTTCGTCTGGGGCTATGATTCCACCAAACAAAGAGGTCTTGACAAGCAGGATATAGATGTACTGTATCCCATAAAAGGATGTTACACACCAGGCTCCTCCAGCACAACCAGGGAGCCCAACAGCCCACTGGTTAGGGCACCCAGGTTCAAGTCCTTTCTCTGCATTGTTAATAATGAATAATGCCTATTTCTTATGCAGCATTTTTCATCAGTAGATCTCAAAGTGCTTCACAATCTTGTTATTATTCTCAAAAAAACATTGTGAGGTAGGAAAGCATTATTATCCCGTTTTACAGAAGGGGACTGGGGCATAAAGAGGCTAAGTGACTTGCCCCAGGTCACACCGGAAGTCCATGACAGAGCTCCCATTGATCCTAGGTCTCCAATCCTAAACTGGTGACCTAACACTGGACCATCCTTCCCCTCTGATTCAGGCTAGTGACTTAAACCTGGGTCTCCCAACACTGGGCTATAGAATCTCATTTTTTCACAACATTTTTTTGAATTATCTTAGTTTCTTTACACATTGTAATTGTACCAAATGTAAAAACTTTTCATGACACAGAAGCCTTGTTTTCCAGCCAGCCACTACCTGCAGCGTAAGCTTTTCTTATTGAAAGAGGAATAAGAACCTCAGGTTTTGAAAGATGATCCATAGCTGGGTCTGTTAGCTTTTTTCTTCATAATTTAGTGCTTCTATTAATACTTGCTCACCATCTTACTGAGATGAAATTGGTATGCAGGAAAGGATGTATCAAAGACAGCAATTAAAGTGACTTCATCTAACTTGTTCAGACAGTTGAAGTAGCCTTGTTTGATTTGGCTTAGGAAATCAGTATTACCTTAACAGAAGGCAGGAAACTTTGATCAGGTAGTGATAGATACAGATCAATATACTGCATAAAGATTTTTTTATTTAGGTTGCAGTGTTGTCACCTGGAAAGAGGAATGGTTCTTTGTTGGTTCTCTTATGAACATTGGGCAATCAGATATTTGTCAAACAGTGGTATATTATTACACACAAGTAATGTCATGATTCCATTTTATATACAATTTTACTCTACAAAGACTAAGTGTTTATTTGTATTTGAAAGGGTTATTTACGGGTAGGTATATAAACAGCTCTTTTAGATAAATTAGATAAATATGTTAAGACAAACAGAAGTGAGTAGCATTCACAGATAGTTACAGATTTGAAAGAACAGAATTGTTACGCACCAGCTGATACACAACTAGGACGCATTTGTGTTACAGATTTAAAACAAAGAGTGGTTGAATAGTTGGTACAGAAATAACTGGTGGTTTTGTGCAGTTAAATTATGTGCCAGTATAGCTGTATTTCTTTAAGAACACCTGTGTGTGTGTATGTGTGTGTGTGTGTGTGTGTATATAAAGCAAGTGTTTTTGGGGAAAATTTAGGACTGAGAGTGTGTTGGTGTCACCCTGCAGGTAGTAAGCAAGGCTGCTGGAAGCCAGGGTATAACTGGACAGCAGTTGACAGGCTGCTGGGGTCAGAATTGCTGGCCCAAGGCTATGGATATCCACAGACCCTCGGGGTGTGACTCACATGCTGAGAGACTGATTGTGAGTGACCCAAGTTGGGAGCTACAAGAGCTGAGCATTGTGAGGCACCCAAGTTTGCAGGACAAGGGGTGACACAACCCCTCACTGGTCTGGATTGCACCCTGGAATATGATAGTAGGTTCAAATTATTTCCATTCTGAAATCTGAAATAGTTGGTCTAGGTGAGCCAGTTTTTTTTAAAATCTCCTCTAGAGATCATGTTACAGGTAACCAAGTGGAGAGTCAGGGATACGGGTCATCTTGCAGTCAGGATAAAATGGTTGCAACTAGAGTTGGGAGAAAATTTTCACATGAAATTTTGGGGAAGGGGGCAGATTTGGCAACACAAAAACATTTAGCAAATTTGTGCTGATTTCATTAAATTGTTTTGGTTAGAAAAACCCTAAAACCAAACAAATAAAAAGTTTTGTTTTGACAGTTTCAGACTGTTTCAATTTTTCCATTTGAAATGACTTTGCATTACAAAACTGCCTTTGATTTTATTAATCAAAAACATTTAAAAGTGGTAAAAGTTGAAACAAAATAGTTCATTTGATCAGAATTTTTTTTCTTCCAATTTTTTAGAATTGCCAGAGAGTTAAAAACTCTGTTATTCACCCGGCTGAAGTTGCAACATTTAGGTTTTGGTTTTTTTAATGTTTCAAAATAGTCAGGATGTTCTTAAGCCATATGTTACCCACATCTCTTTATTTATTCCATGTTTACTTGTGTTGAGTAGCACCTTATGCCATAAGATGACCTGCTGAAGTCAACAGGGTTATTGGGGGAGTGTAAGTAAAAATGTCAGAATCTGGCCCTCAGTAAATATTTTTGAGTTATTCATATATTACTGTAGCTGGTTGAATACTATTAGTGAAATGAGTTATGCAGTGAAGCTACTCAATGAATTTGTCAAATAATTTATTCAGATTTTGACCAGTGATGGGCATAGTTATGCAGAGCACCAGACAGTGGATGAATCAATGGGAGTTTTGCCATTGATTTCAGTGGAGTCAGAATATTACTGTGAAAGGGTGGACTAGTTCTGGATGCCCCCTGCTGGAGGCCTTGCGGCCCTGCCATACCCACCCCAGAAAAAAGTATAGGAAAATTCCTCCAGGCAGCCTAGAGGGGCTGCAAGGGAGGCAGCCAGTCAGAGAGGCTGCTGGGGCGGCCAATCAGGGGCCAGCACGGCCATATAAAAAGTAGCAACAGGGACAAAGCAGTCAGTTGCTTCCTGGAGCTGAAAAAGGGAAGATCAGGTTCCTGACTGCCTGGAAGAGCAGCAGCAGCAGCAGCAGCAGCAGCATTCTTCTTCTTCTTCTTCTTCTTCTTCTTATTTATTAGCAAGACTGAGCCCAGGGAGGGTTGCCAAAGACTGGGGGAGCTAAGAAGGAACTCGTGGCTGGCTGTAGGGACTGAGCAAGGACTGAGCCCAGAACCTAGCCAGAAAGGTGCCCTGTTGCTTCTCTCTCCAAGGTTTCTGGATTGTTTTTTCTCACGAGAATGGGTCATTTTTGTTCTCAAAATGCAAGTTATTCTTTAAAAAACTTAAAGGTTAAAGACTAAGTCTTCACTCCTGCAACCTGCTTCTATTCTATTCTATTTGGGGGGGGGGTGCGGGGGCTTACTATGCTTATCACCATAGTCTCTGAATATCTTCCAGTAGTGAAATGCGACTGCACATCTGTCACATCTTGTTTGTTCCCTTATCTTCTCTCTAGAGGGAGAAGGATGTGGAGTGTCTTGCTTGATGTGAACAAAGCCCTACATCTACATGGAGCACCACTGAAGTGAACAGGGTTCTGTTTGAGAGATTGGGACAGAAGAGAATGTGGATATGAACAGGAGAATGTGATGAAAAGTCTAGCTGTTATATAGAGATGCTATATAGTGGTTTGAGAACAGGACAGAGATTACTCTCTTCAGGGCTAGCATTGGTCTCTGTCCTGCAAGGCAATAAGCACTCTAGCTCTGATCCGGCAAAGCACATGCTTAAATTTTAAGCTTGTGAATAGTCCTTGGGAGAACTTCAATCCGAGCTCCCATTGTGGCCCCAGGAAAGTCAACTAGCCTCTGTGCCTCCATCTATTTGTTTTCATAATGTAAACAAAAATTTTAGAAAGTACATTAAACCTTGTGACTTAGGGTTTAAGCCAATCTCTAAGGCCTGGTCTACATTTAAAAGTTAGTTCAACATCGCTATGGTGTATCCCACATCTGTTTCTACAGGGTTCTTACACCTACCTCTGAAGCATCTGGTGCTGGTCACTGTCTGAGATAGATTACTGGACTAGATGGACCTTGGCTCTGCTCTATTCTGGCTATGTCTATGTTCTTATCACATGAAGATAATATTTTTTTACCCAGTTGGGTGGTGCAGTAATTGATTAACATTTGTCATTTGATTAACTCTTTTAAGAAGAAAAATCCAATGTTCTCAACTGTCACAATTTTATCATGAATTTCATAATATTCAATGTCTTTTCTCCAGGTCCTGGAGTCATCAACATCTCATTTTTAATTTGTTTAGAAAATAGTAGTAAATTTCCAGCCCTCACGATTGTGGGGGAAATCCAGAAAATATGAGCCGAGTGAAACCTAAAGACTCAAACCAGACAGCAAACTACACTTTTAAAAAATCTCATGTTTTTTAAGCCAATAACTATTTTTTTGGGCCCATGACTCATTTTTTCTGAATGCATGAGGCTGGCATTGCTGAGAACCTTATTCAAGTGCTAGGTGTTTTTACTCCAGAATGCTAAATTGCCAGAACTGTGTATTTTGGAGATCAAGCCCATAAACACTTGTGCAATTACTAGGCTGGCTTCTGCAGAAAAAACCCCCAAACGGCCACCTTTCCTGCTGGCATAAATGAATGAGACTCTCCCGAAATCAATCAGCTGTACCCATTTTACACCATTGATAAGCAGGACACGGCATCAGCTAGAGGAGCAAGGGAAACACACACTGCTCCCTGTCAGGGGATATTGCAACTCCAGCTCTGCTCTGAGCCAGAATGACTGAACAGGCAGGGCCATGTGTATGCCCCTGCTTCTGTGCCATCTTATCACCCCACCCCGAGCAGGCTGACTTTCGAAGCCAGCGAAAAGAGAGAAGAAAATCAAGGTGCTCCATCAAGGTGCGCTGCTGTAATAAGGGTTAACCAATATTCAGAGTGAGAATAATATTTCCTGTCCATTCACCTTCCAGATCTGTCTACTTTGTTTTTATGGGAGGTGAGATGCAAGGCTGAAATGGAATGAGTCAGTGATAGAAGCATGAAGCCACCCTACCCCCTGGCAAAAAAAACACATACCCCCCAAGTACTTTGAAATGCATCTCTGCTCTCACTCCCCAGAAAAGCACTGGAGACAGAGGAAGAGCAATACAGTAATATATATATATTCACAAAACATCCCTCACAACAACAAATACTTTGAGTTATTTATATTGTATGTATCCCCAATTAGCTTCCCTCTCCCATCCCTCTTGGCTTTAATTAATGCCTGTCAAACTTTGTTGCCCCTCTTGTAAAGCTTGCTTTCAGAGTTTCCCTAGGTTTCAGAGTAGCAGCCGTGTTAGTCTGTATTCGCAAAAAGAAAAGGAGAACTTGTGGCACCTTAGAGACTAACAAATGTATTAGAGCATAAGCTTTCGTGAGCTACAGCTCACTTCATCGGATGCATTTGGTGGAAAAAACAGAGGAGAGATTTATATATACACACACACACACACACACACACACACACACAGAACATGAAACAATGGGTTTATCATACACACTGTAAGGAGAGTGATCACATAAGATAAGCCATCACCAGCAGCAGGGGGGGGGGGAAAGGAGGAAAACCTTTCATGGTGACAAGCAAGGTAGGCTAATTCCAGCAGTTATCAAGAATATCAGAGGAACAGTGGGGGGTGGGGTGGGAGGGAGAAATACCATGGGGAAATAGTTTTACTTTGTGTAATGACTCATCCATTCCCAGTCTCTATTCAAGCCTAAGTTAATTGTATCCAGTTTGCAAATTAATTCCAATTCAGCAGTCTCTCGTTGGAGTCTGTTTTTGAAGCTTTTTTGTTGAAGTATAGCCACTCTTAGGTCTGTGATCGAGTGACCAGAGAGATTGAAGTGTTCTCCAACTGGTTTTTGAATGTTATAATTCTTGACGTCTGATTTGTGTCCATTCATTCTTTTACGTAGAGACTGTCCAGTTTGGCCAATGTACATGGCAGAGGGGCATTGCTGGCACATGATGGCATATATCACATTGGTAGATGCGCAAGTGAACGAGACTCTGATAGTGTGGCTGATGTGATTAGGCCCTATGATGGTATCCCCTGAATAGATATGTGGACAGAGTTGGCAACGGGCTTTGTTGCAAGGATAGGTTTCTGGGTTAGTGGTTCTGTTGTGTGGTGTGTGGTTGCTGGTGAGTATTTGCTTCAGATTGGGGGGCTGTCTGTAAGCAAGGACTGGTCTGTCTCCCAAGATCTGTGAGAGTGATGGGTCGTCCTTCAGGATAGGTTGTAGATCCTTGATGATGCGTTGGAGAGGTTTTAGTTGGGGGCTGAAGGTGATGGCTAGTGGCGTTCTGTTGTTTTCTTTGTTGGGCCTGTCCTGTAGTAGGTGACTTCTGGGAACTCTTCTGGCTATGTCAATCTGTTTCTTCACTTCAGCAGGTGGGTAATGTAGTTGTAGGAATGCATGATAGAGATCTTGTAGGTGTTTGTCTCTGTCTGAGGGGTTGGAGCAAATGCGGTTATATCGTAGCGCTTGGCTGTAGACAATGGATCGAGTGGTATGATCTGGATGAAAGCTGGAGGCATGTAGGTAGGAATAGCGGTCAGTAGGTTTCCGATATAGGGTGGTGTTTATGTGACCATCGCTTATTAGCACCGTAGTGTCCAGGAAGTGGATCTCTTGTGTGGACTGGTCCAGGCTGAGGTTGATGGTGGGATGGAAATTGTTGAAATCATGGTGGAATTCCTCAAGAGCTTCTTTTCCATGGGTCCAGATGATGAAGATGTCATCAATGTAGCGCAAGTAGAGTAGGGGCATTAGGGGACGAGAGCTGAGGAAGCGTTGTTCTAAGTCAGCCATAAAAATGTTGGCATAATGTGGGGCCATGCGGGTACCCATCGCAGTGCCGCTGATTTGAAGGTATACATTGTCACCAAATGTGAAATAGTTATGGGTGAGGACAAAGTCACAAAGTTCAGCCACCAGGTTAGCCGTGACAGTATCGGGGATACTGTTCCTGATGGCTTTCTTGGCCTTTATTTTGTACCTTTTTTAAATTAAGGTGTATACAAAACTTTTATTAAGATTCTGTATTTCCCAGCTCTGACCACGTAAAGAAATAGCCCACCCAAATCTAAAGCTAGACAAATAATTCAGCAGAAGATTCCCAATAAACCTACATTTTTGTCTTCAGTGAAGGTGCTATTAAACATTGTAGGTGTAAGTTCAGACTTAGGGTACAGCCTCACCACGTTTCATTGTTATATCATGACAAATTCCCTTTACCAATTGAGTATCCTGCTTGGAGTTGAACCTTAAAAACATCACTATATTCACTTCCAACTAGAACGCGTCATTGGGTCAAGTTCAGGGTTCTCCCAGGTTTTTTGCTATTCCCTGAATCTGAACTTTCCCAAACTCCCATGACAAACTGTGACTGGATTTGAGTATCTAAAACTTTTAGTTTTGAATAGATGGTCTGAGTCTGTAACCCTCTTCTCCCATCCATGAGTACTAACACATCAGTCATGTCTTACCTATTGTAAGACAATGTTTAATGAAATGACAACTTAATAATTTTTTGCACTTGAATTTGGTGGGCCTCTATAACCCAATGCAGACAACTAAACTTCTCCCTTACAATAGCTATGCCAAACATTAACTCAATCATCTACATGGAATGCCTGTAGAATCAGGCCCTAGATTTTGTTTCTCACTATGCTTAATGGTGACAAATCTGAAGTTAACACAGATTGGCAGACAACTCTATTGGATCAAGCAAGACACAGTAAGCCAGATATTCATATTAAAAAACAGAATTTCTGCATACAAAAATAGAGAGGAGTGTGCACTAATTGCAAACAGAATAGGTAGTTTGTACAATTAATCCTTTGGTGGCTCTGGTACTTTACACTGCATGAAGTGTTCCCAGTCATTAAAAGATGATAATTGTAGAAAATATATAAGCAGGCCAACAATAGCTAAAATAATAAAAAATCAGAAAAAGCTACAAGGTTAGCCCCAGAACTCACAAATTATATTCCCCTTGTTTCCCTGCTTACGGGCACCAACCCTTCCCCCCCTCGCCGCCCGAATTACATAATAAAAATGCAGAAGGTAAAAATGCAATATAATGCAGTTACTGTATCTCTATTAAACATGAGAGAAACCAGTTTCTGTGCAATTTCCACTTGTAGCCAAGCACTCTTCCAGTTCTGTGTTCTAGAGTGGAACTTGTACTGTTCTGGTGACAATTGCTGTCTTTGCTAAATTGTCCCAAATAGCATCTCCTTGCCTTGGGGTGAAGGACATGCTTCAGGGCAGCAACAATTTTCCCAGGCATAATTACAATATGCAGATATCTTTCAACACCTTTACAGCCACCCTAGTGATATGAATGGATATTGAAAAGGAATATCAACATGATATGGAAAAGGAACAACTGAGGGTCACATACATTGCTAATTAACTCTGCAACAAGAGTTTGATTCCACGCTGTGCTTCCTGAGGGGCTTTAGGCTGCCTGTCAGGAGAGGAGTAGGCAAAGATAGCCTTATGCTACCTTTACGCCCTGCAGATTCTGTGTTGCTACAGGAGCAGAAATGGCCTCATTGTAAATTAGATCTCTCTGGGGGTGCTCTAAATTACAACAGCATCTAGCCTATATTGCAGACATAAGCCTGAGACAAGGTTGTGTTTGGGGCTGCAGGGGACAGAAGCACACATCCATTGCCAGGAACACACAATAAGTTCGTAGCTCACGAAAGCTTATGCTCAAATAAATTTGTTAGTCTCTAAGGTGCCACAAGTACTCCTTTTCTTTTTTGCGAATACAGACTAACACGGCTGCTACTCTGAAACAATAAGTTCTCTACTCCTAGGTCTGCCCCACAGACCTTTTTAAACCAACCAATTGACCTAGAGTTGAACAGGTGGCCTACAGCCAATTAACTGTTCCTACTTGGGCAGGGCTGAGCTCCTCCATTAACAAGAGAAGGGGTGGGACTTCTCCCGAATCTCTAACCAATCAAAGCTCTGGAGGAGGGGGATAGGTGAAGAGGCCAGCTCTTCCTCCTTCTCCTACCAGCCTCCTAACCAGCTCAGAGCTGTCCCTGTCACAGCCATGTTGCTAGCATGTGGTGGAGGCTCTGCATTGTTAATTTCCATGTTGTATTACTACCTGTTTTGCCAAATCAGAGCCAAAAGCTCACATTCCCAGTCTTTGCATCTCCCTTTCCAGGGTTTCCTAATTTCTCTTTCCAGCATGCCAAAGGAAACAATTCCTCTCTGTCAAAAAAAAATGAAGGACCCAATCCTGAAAACCCTTCATGTTTTTGGGATGAGTCTCATGATTTTAATAGGATAGCTCATGTAACAAAAGACTTGCAGGATTGGGGCCCAAAAGGGATCTTATCCCCCAGGTAGATCACAATCTTCATTTAATAACTAAATATTATTTGTTATTTGATCATAATTCATTTCTGATGAATTTTTACATTGTTAGGCTCTGTAATAGTGCACAATTAAGAATATATGTAAAACACTTTTGTCTTTTATTTATCAGACTTTGTTGTCCAATGACCTAAAAGCTAATTCTGTTATTTTTTAAGGTCTCTGTAACTTTTTAAAAAATCTGACCTCTCCCAGGCAATCTCAAGGCATTCTGGGATCAAGCAACACGCTGTATCCTCTTACTTTAGTCAATGGCCTATGACCTTACAAGTAGGGTCAGTCAACATGCTACAAAGCTTTTCTTGCTTTTATCAAGTAACAAAGCAAACCAAATTACATAGTTTCTATAGCAGGCCACTACAGTATGTAAACTGCAAAGCCGGCTTACATCAGTTGCTTATTCTGTAATGCCGATAACATGAAAGGCCCTTTAGTTCCATTGACCGTAGCCAGTATTTGCCTATCTCACTTATTACTAAGCAACAAAGGAGCTGCAGAGGTTGAGTAAGCAAATGAAAAATGAAAATGGAAGAAAAAACAATTGACCAGCTTCGAAGAAATGTTTGTCTAAAATGTATGCAGACATGGCTCCATAAATTTATAGGTGCTAGAAGGCTCACTTTATCTGACAGGGAACTGAGGTCTTTATAAGCCATGATAGAGTTCAAAGAAATTTTTGAGACAATGTCTACTTTACCTTATAATTCATTTATTCTATTAATCCTGTTAACTGGTCAAACACTCAATAGCTGTGATGATTAGTCACTTTTTGAATATTTCTATCCAGACAATCCGAGCCATAGACATGACAACATACATTTCTCATAGAGACTTAATGCAGTATTACAAATATTGAGATTGTTAGTGGTTTGTTAACTACCAGAGAGTAAAGCACACAGGGTAAAATTCACTGTTGTGCACAGGGCCAGCTCAAGACTTTTGTACCAATTAAGGGTTTAAAGTAGACTTTAAAAGACACAGAGATGTTGTGCTGGCTCTCTGAATAGGGGTGAATTTCACCCGCAAAGAATCATGATTACAGATTGGCCTTGTGGTCTAGCCATTGCACAAACAGGGTGTACAAAGGATCTGGCCTGAATCTGAGATTATAATGTTCAGTTTTAAACCGCTCAGGATGGGCTAGTGGAAGCTCAATACTCAGCCCGAGGAATTGGGGGGATGAAAGGTGGTGCTGGGGAGTGGGAGGATTGCTTTACACATCCCTGGCTTTTTTTTGGAAAAGCATTGACAAGCTACTTCTCCCAGCCCTTCAATAAGGCTAAGGAAATAGTTGCTGTGAGGCAAGAAGGAGGTCATTTGGGCAGGGAGCGGAATAAAAAAGTAAAAAAGACATGAGGGGGTTAGAGGAGGAGAGTGGGGAAGGATGAATGGTTATTGCACAAGGGCTGACAAATGCAAATATTTCAAAACATAATGGCATTAAGTATTCATTGTGAAATTAGATCAGCTTTTTAAAAGCTACAGGGTAAAAAAAACACAGTGTTCAACTAATTAAACAAAGTTAAGAGATGTTAAACACTTTTCCTTCAAAAAGTATTTGTCTGCACTACCATGCATTTTTAAATGTAACTGCATGAGTTGGCAATGGTATCAAATAATCTGACATCAAAGGATTTATAATTCAGGTTTTTAAAATCTTCTATTGTGGAAATCTTTAAAAGAGAACATATCGACATCGTACAAATCTGCAGCTGTCCTAGCACAATGCTGACACAGTTCTATGATGTTCATTAAAATGCTTTATGCCTTGATATCTATATAATGGGATGTGAGGAAATTTAACTATACTAACAAGTTTTTGTGCCCTGAAACAATAAATTGTTTAAACACATGCCTAACTTTAATCATGTGAGTAGTTCCATTGAAGTCAATGAGGCGGCTTACATGCTTGCTGCACTGGGGCCATGGTGGAATCAAGATGCCTGGAGTGAAAGTCTCTTTTTTCATACCAGGTAACAAAAGACAAAGGTCAATGTTTTAAGAAGTACAAATTAAGTTTGGGTACTCCAGTTAGCATTACCTAAAATATCTCAAATTGAGTATCTTAAAATTGACACACCCATAATTAATGAATACTTTTGAAAATTTGCCTCTGCCCATTTAAAATTACACCTGATTCCTGCACATGTTTTATCAGGTGTTTAAAAAAAAATGTATCTCTCAGTAACTGTTTTTCCTAACAGACTTTAACAAGGCAGCTATCTGATCAGCTTCCTTCCTGTTTAAAAACCTTCCACCGACCAAAAAGAAGCAGAGATTTTTTCTCAATAAATCTCATATTATTGTTCCATTAACACAATCATTTTAGACCATCTTATTTTACTCAAGTCCACAAATTTAGTGTTTATATGGTACAGTAGATATAAGAAATATAGTTTTAATACTTGGTATATCTTCCTTTCTATCAGGCATTAACAATATTATTCTGGCTGAAACTCATTTTGTCCAATAGATGATGTGCAGGACTGAGGCATCATTCTAACTAGAACACCTTTCCAAAAGCTTAGTATCCAGTCTTGCTAGTTCAGACAACCCTCTGCTAAAGACATCAGTATTGAGCTCTATTTATTTCACTTTTCTTCTCTAAGACCCTGATTCAGCAAAGCACTTAGGCATGGGCTTAGCTTTAAGCACATGCTTAAGACCATCCCTATGCAAGGACCTAACCATGTATTTAAGTGATTTGCGGGACTGGGGACCAAAAGGATAAAATAATTTAATGCAAACTTTTATGTAAATGTTTCCAGTATGCTTTAAGTGTTTAATATTTAATATAATAATTTTCAGTATTTACCATAAAAACATTGACCACAGAACAAATCTGAAAATAACTCTGCAACTCATGCCACATGTCATCTATACCCAGGGAAGCAACTAGTTGCTCCTCTCAGATACTCTCACAACAGTAATTCTCAGCCTTGGAGTCAAATCCATGTGTGGACAGGGTGACCACCCATTCATTACTTTCATGAACTTCCCTTATTTGGTGCCTCACAGTCTGTGAACAATAAGGAGCTACTGAGAAGCATTTGTTCAGATAATTAAAAGTACATTTTCAAGCAGTAAGTATGTAAAGAATCATGGATTGTGATATGAATTTATGACTTTGTATGATAAATTAAATACTTTGTGGTAGTGTGCCTTACACATACATTCTCTTATACTATTTAGAAAAGCTGGACGAGCACAAGTCCATGGGGCCAGATGCGCTGCATCCGAGAGTGCTAAAGGAGTTGGCGGATGTGATTGCAGAGCCATTGGCCATTATCTTTGAAAACTCATGGTGATCGGGGGAGGTTCTGGACAACTGGAAAAAGGCTAATGTAGTGCCCATCTTTAAAAAAGGGAAGAAAGGGGATCCTGGGAACTACAGGCCAGTCAGCCTCACCTCAGTCCCTGGAAAAATCATGGAGCAGGTCCTCAAGGAATCAATTCTGAAGCACTTAGAGGAGAGGAAAGTGATCAGGAACAGTCAGCATGGATTCACCAAGGGCAAGTCATGCCTGACTAATCTAATCGCCTTCTATGACAAGATAACTGGCTCTGTGGATGAGGGGAAAGCAGTGGACATATTGTTTCTTGACTTTAGCAAAGCTTTTGACACAGTCTCCCACAGTATTCTTGCCAGCAAGTTAAAGAAGTATGGGCTGGATGAATGGACTATAAGGTAGATAGAAAGCTGGCTAGATTGTCGGGCTCAACGGGTAGCGATCAATGGCTCCATGACTAGCTGGCAGCCAGTATCAAGTGGAGTGCCCCAAGGGTTGGTCCTCGGGCCGGTTTTGTTCAATATCTTCATTAATGATCTGGATGATGGTGTGGATTGCACCCTCAGCAAGTTTGCAGAAGACACTAAACTGGGAGGAGAGGTAGATACGCTGGAAGGTAGGGATAGAATACAGAGGGACCTAGACAAATTAGAGGATTGGGCCAAAAGAAATCTGATGGGGTTCAACAAGGACAAGTGCAGAGTCCTGCACTTAGGACGGAAGAATCCCATGCACCGCTACAGACTAGGGACCGAATGGCTAGGCAGCAGTTCTGAAGAAAAGGATCTAGGGGTTACAGTGGACGAGAAGCTGGATATGAGTCAACAGAGTGCCCTTGTTGCCAAGAAGGCCAATGGCATTTTGGGATGTATAAGTAGGGGCATTGCAGATCGAGGGATGTGATTGTTCCCCTCTATTCGACATTGATGAGGCCTCATCTGGAGTACCTTGTCCAGTTTTGGGTCCCATGCTACAAGAAGGATGTGGAAGAATTGGAAAACGTCTAGCGGAGGCAACAAAATGATTAGGGGACTGGAATACATGACTTATGAGGAGAGGCTGAGGGAACTGAGATTGTTTAGTCTGCAGAAGAGAAGAATGAGGGGGGATTTGATAGCTGCTTTCAACTACCTGAAAAGGGGTTCCAGAGAGGATGGATCTAGACTGTTCTCAGTGGTAGCAGATGACAGAATGAGGAGTAATGGTCTCAAGTTGCAGTGGGGGAGGTTTAGGTTGGATATTAGGGAAAACTTTTTCACTAGGAGGGTGGTGAAGCACTGGAATGTGTTACCTAAGGAGGTGGTGGAATCTCCTTCCTTAGAAGTCTTTAAGGTCAGGCTTGACAAAGCTGTGGCTGGGATGATTTAGTTGAGGATTGGTCCTGCTTTGAGCAGGGGGTTGGACTAAATGACCTCCTGAGGTCCCTTCCAACCCTGATATTCTATGATTCTATGATACTTCTCACATGTGTTGCTTTTGTTCTGTATGCACTTGAAAGATTTAAGACCTCATTCTTGGGATGAAAGTTGGTCAGTCGGTCACTGTAACTTTTTTCCCCAGAAGAGCAAGGTTTTTACCCTATCATAAATGAACAGAGTTGATTAGAAGGATATAAGACTGTAACTAGATTTATAACCCTTACACCCTTGCTTATGTATGGAAAGACTCTTTTTGTCTTCAGTGGGAGCTGGACTTCGTCTATAGATAGGATGGATGTCGCTAAAACAGAATCTCCATGCCTAAAACAAACCTGGCAAGGAGGAAAAAAATGGAAGAACTGCGTTTGTAAAGGATATGTCTATAGCATTACTGATTAAATTGATCCAGAATAATTGATGTTGCTAGTCAACAACATACAAAACCACTCTGTCAATATCTTTGTATTATTTTCCATATCAAAACAGCTAAGCAATAATTTTCCAATCTGTCAGAAAAAGGGGGGGGGGGAGAGGAAGGAAAGTATTCTTGTTTTTTTTTGTATGTTTATCACAGAGAATTTTTGAAGAGAATTACACAGTATTTCATGAAAATTAATGTTTTCAACAAATGGTACTTGCTTTGGGACTGCATATTTCTTATGTTATTAGAACTGCAAACAAATAAAATCACTGCTCAATGCAGTTTTGAGCTGGATATAAACGAAATGATCAGAGCTTGCATATTTACTATAGGCAGTTCTATCAAATTGGAAATGGTTTGTGATAATGTGAATACAAAGTAATACAAACTTGCACAGTGTGTAAATAACCAATTATTAAATTTCTTTTTTTCTTTAAGTGTCTTGTTTTGGACAGAAGGGAAAATTCTACTATGTGGAACTATTTTCACCTTTGCATTACATGGATGTAATTTTAAGGAGACCTGGGTGTTCTTCTTGTGCTATTTATTTAAAGTATTTATACAAGCATAAAACCCATTGAGATGAAACATCACATATATAGAGTCTCCTGTCTGCAGCAAGAATTATATTGATTGCTATTGCAGTGGTGCCAGGTCACCTTCCTGCCATTGATTTTTGGTTGTCCTATTCCACACTGCCAATCATGACTGCATTAATTGTGCTCCAGAACTTGGTAATTTCTTACTTTTTGCTTCATTTTTACCTATGTCCATTTTTCATAAATGATAGAAGTGCAATAGCTTTTTTTAAAAAAAAATATTTGAAATAAGATACCGGGGGAGTGTTAAAGAAAAATGGAGTTTCTTTAAAAAAAGGTGATCAATGACTTTAAATAAAGCTCTCCTTGCAAGACTTGGCCAAATTAGGCCAGGCAGACTTGGGAAACATTGGTGACTATGAATGATAACTGGACAAAGAATTCTCTAATACTAAAAACCAACCAAACAAAACTATTGGTTTACAGATCTTAAAGTAAATACAAACTCATTTTAGCAGATCATTTGGGCTAAAACAAGGACCTAAATATACTATAGATTCTATTTACCAGTTAGGCATTTGAGTACATATGTTTTGTGTGTGTGTCTATCTATCTATGTGTGTGTGTCTAACACATATGCACGTATATATTTAGGTCTAAAAAGAACTAGATAAATTCATGGAGGATAGCTCCATCAATGGCTATTAGCCAGGATTGGCAGGCATGGTGTCCTTAGTCTCTGTTTATCAGAAGCTGGGAACGGGTAACAGGGGATGGATTGCTTTGTGATTACCTGTTCTGTTCATTCCCTCTGCGGTACCTGGCATTGTCCATTGTCAGAAGACAGGATATTGGGCTAGATGGACCTTTGGTCTGGCCCAGTATGGAATTTCCATTTCCAATTACTTGGAAATTCTGTGTAAGAGAAATAACAGAGGTAAATGGCTCACCAGAAAAAGAGTGAAAATTATATAAAGTCAGATTGGAGCAACCAACAATCCGGCCGTACATAAACAAACAAGCAAAATGTGCAATTTGTAGAGGACCTCCATGTATTTCCTCAGACCAAACCAACACTTCCCTGCAAGCCTCATTTAGGACCTGCTCCAAAGACTACTAAAGTCAATGGGAATCTTTCAAGTGACTTCAAGGCCCTTTGTATCCAGATAGCACAGCTTATGTATTTAGGGCATTTCCCCCCCTTTATTTCATGCACATGATCCATGAGTGCCATCCTGCTAAGAGCTGAGCTCGCCCGGTGAGTTTTTTCTTCCCTCCCAGAAGGACCCATTGTAGCATTCAAGCAACAGAGCCACAGGAAGAGGTTTTTTTAAAGATGATAATTCAAAACTCCAAACTGCAGGAAGGCCAAGGCTCCCCTCAGTGATGGAAACTCCCATTATGTTACAGCTGGTTTCACATAGCCCACTTCCTCTGGAAAGCATCCTCAATCCTGGACTATGCAGAAATGGATCCTCTAGCTCTGTAGGGGAAAGAAAGGATAGGAAAAAGCATGAACACTCAAGCTTCTAACTGGTGGGCATTTGTGGTCCTAGGAGAGAGACAGAATCAAATAATTCATAGCCTAGCATTTCCTTTTGATCTCTGTATCTCTATTTCTGTTTAGTTAATTTACCTAAATATGCATGGGGGAGACTGAAGAAGGATTTAATTGGAAATATATGAAATGATTAGATTAAAACACTGTGGAGACCTCTTAAATGCAAAGTTTAGGCATGCAAAATTCTTTCACTGAAAGGCTTGTTCCTACCTCATCTTATTATTAATTTCAGTAATTCACCTTAGATATGAACAGAAGGTGGTTTTAATAGTTTAACAGGCCTAATTCCCTTTTTGTAAACAAGTACTGATAATAGTTCTCTGAAGACAGTAACCAAACAGGTGCATTCCACACCCACCCACTGAGATGAGCTGAGGGGCTGCACAAACATATTAAAATGCAGGATAATTATAAACATTACAAAACAATATACGAACCAGATAAAATATTGAACAGGCCAAAGGGCTCCTCTTGTGCCTGGGGCTTGCAGGGTGAGACCCTTCATAACCTCTTTATCAGAAGGATGCTAATCTCCTTAGTTTATTAGCAACTGAGTTTTATTTGCCTGCCTACTCTGTGAATGGGATCCACATCATGTACAATGGTACTTCTCCATTTTTGGATTTCTAGTTGATGTACCTTGTGGTTAAGATTCCCCAGGCTCTGTTACAGCAATCCAGCAGAGGAAGGTGATCTGCCTTCTTGCAGGGTGAAATTCACCCCAGCACATAATGCCCACACAAGGTTTTGCATTCCACATAAGCCCTTAACATAAGGCTCAGCTGGGGCTTAGTTATCTCTCTGCACAGTGGGGGGTGGGGGGGGGGGGTAAATGTCATCTTCAGTACAGCACAGTGGTACATTTAACTTCCTCCTGAAAATGTAAGATGAGCTCACTCCCTTTAGAACCACCTGGACAGAGGTTTGCAGTGAACGACTTGCTTCTAGTCTTCACTTCAGAAATGACAGAACTGTACTGGTATCTGACAGATAATTTTCTGGGATCCCACTTCTCTTATACCTATTTTTTTTTCAGTGTATGTGAATAGGAAGACAGATCTATGATCCCCTTCAATAATAATCCTAATAAATCAGATGGGATCATGCAGTTAATATGAAGTTATTACTAAATGAATTTATTGATGTATTTGTACTGAAGTGATACCCAAATACCCTAATCAGAATGAGGGTCCTATTGTGCTAGGGGCTGCACAAACATATATGATGCTTTCCCTATTGCAAGGAGCTTACATTCTACCTCAAGACAAAACAAGTGAGTATAACAAAGGACAGGAGGAAAGTAGGAGGCTGGTAATAGTAATAAGTATGTGTTTACACTGTGCATTACTTTGGGATTCAAATAATTATTTTTTAAAATAAATACAAATGCAATGCACACTGCCCCTCCGCGTAGCTATCTGTAGCTGGTGATAACCTGAGGCATTATGAAAAAAGTGGGTCTTGAGAAGACATTGAAGGAGAGGGCAATTCCTTTATGGATGAATTCAAGGAGAGAGCATGCCATGCATAGGGGGCAGAGTAGAAGGAATTGCCAAGATGTAGAAGCATACAAGTAGGCAGATGAGACTGCATCACTGCCAGGGCAGAGGGGGACTTGAAGATACAAGAGTGGATAAGTATAAAGGGTCTTAAAGCACCTCACAAGAAGCTTGAACTTGGTGAAGCATAAAAGGCAAGCCAGTGGGAAGATTTGCTATTCCTTACCTCACCATCCTTAGTTTGAACACTGGCTGTTTAGACTGCATGCCCTTTGAGTCAAAGGAATTGTCTTCTTCCTTGTCTATAAAGCACCAAGCACCCTGATGGTGCTGTACAAATAATATATAATAATAGTGCTGCTCTGTAGCCATTTCCACCTCTTTTCTAGGTATTACCCCAACTGTTTCATACAGTTACGTTCGGTTCACATTTAAAAATAGTAGGTGCCTTTCCAATTTTAAAATAAGAGCTTTGTCTTCCCATATTCCTCTTTCAAATTCCCAGTTCCCTTCATCTGCCCCCAAATCACACAAATGACTTATTAAATGAAAGCAGCATTGACAAACTGTCTCATCTGAAGATATTGAAACGTAAGTGATGCTATGCAATGTAAAAAAAACCCCTCCAGTTCCTTCATTATTGGCTTTTATTGAATAATGTACATTATAACATTGATGTAACTCGTGAAACCATGTCTTAATGTATGTGCATCTCGTATGCATTTTTAACATTAAACACGCTCACATGTTTATTGGATTGTTAATGTATTTTGTCATCATGCAAAATATAAAAGATGCTGGTGCTTGGTAGGAGGTCATGTCCATTTTTCTTTTGAAGGCTTTTTAATGGGCTCTTGTAGAGAGACCAGACAAGCTCTGCAAACAGTGATTGCTGTGGTAGTAGCAAGAGTCCAGGCATGTACACAGCCTGAAAGAGAGTATCTGTAAATGTTATTACAAGGAGATAGATGAACCATGAAGTTTCAGAACCTGAACAGGCATGTGGAAAGCACCTGTTATAATGCAGCCTACACGTTAACCATTTTGTGCGAGGCTCTTTCAGAAGATTTTTGCTGTAGCCTGGTTAAGTGGCTCCTGCAATCAGTGATTCTGTACATGCGGGGGAGGAAAGAGTTCTGGGTTAAAGAGGTTGGAATGACAGCTGCAGGACCTCTGTTTGACAGGCCACCTCCACAGTCTATGGCATGTGAGATCTCTCAAACAAATAGTGGGAGGGAACTAGCTCTGCTAGTGTCTCCCTTTGATAAATAGATGAAATACCCTCGGGGAGATTTGTCCAGTGGGCCTGATCTGAGGCTTGGCACTATGTCCTAGATGCATATATTGTTTTCTCTTTCTTCCACATTGATTTTAAGCCAGTATCCTTTGTAACCAGCTTTTCCTGCAGTCAAAGGCAGCTTTGGTATCTAGTTTACATTCCACCACACTAGCCCAAAAGTCTGAATTTACATATTGCTTTGCATAATATATGCTGTACTCGGAATCTGTACCATTCTTATTTTTTGACAAAGGGCTTATAAAATAAAAATGAGAAGGGGATTGTGTTACCTAAAAAGATCAGATGCTTTATATAAGCTGTACAATAGAGCACATGCTGCCATCAAATATTAAAGATGATATCTTAGGATAAAATGTAACACATTTTTGTGACTTAAAAACTTCCTACAATAGCAAAAAGGTGTTGGTAGATATTTAACTTTTTAAAGTAAAGCAGATTTTAAATGACACATGATCACTTGTTTCTACTTCATCTACATCCCAGCTCTTTAGCAATGTATATTTAAAAACAAGCAATAAAGCTATTCCCCAAACTTCCATAAATCTTTCACCTTTTTATGATTTTTTTAAACTACTCAACCTCTCTTTATATTTCTTGAATTTTTACAGCCAACAGTTTTGTACGTGGATAAAGTACTAAACAACTGTCATTACAGTCTTATACATGGTGCTCTATGGAAGTATAAATTCAACATTAACATCATACTAAAGAGAAGCTGAATGCATTTTAATAAATGTCCCCAGTGACTTCAGTGTCTAGTATACAGACAGAATAAAAAATGCTCATACATTACAAGATGTTACAAACCTTTCTATCAAAAGTAATAAACATACAGACTTCTTGTTTGCTTAGGTTATTGGGTTAAATTTTTAAGCAGTACAGTGGAAGAAAAATCAGTCCAGGGAGAAGATTATTAGTTGATCCTGTTCAATATTTTCCAGCTGCTAAATGTAGGGTTTTAGGAGCTGATCAAAAATTTGACTCCGCTCTCCATATGATTTCATAAAAGTATTGTAATTATGACACAAGTCTTCGGCACCCAAAGAGATCATCTGTAAATTAACAGAGATTTACTGATCTGAAGTATTTAATTTCAGTAACAGCAAAAAGAGGATCTTGCTTAAATAATTAATTAGCCAAAACTCTAGAATTCTTAGCTAATACTTTGCAAATTAATAGTAAATATGCTTTCTATTATCAGACCCATGTTATGACATAGTGTTTGAGTCAGGCTGCACTATTTTACAAAGCAACAACTGGATGCAAGCACACTCAATGTAAGTATACTAAGTATAAATTGAAATGGTATCAGGAATCTATATTTACTTCATTACTTTATACCCTAGAAACATTTTGCGCATTGACTTTCCAAACTGAATTCATCAGAAAGTAATTATCTATTTGGTTTATCTGCATTAAGTAGATAAAATATCACACTATTGACTATTTTGGATGAGCAGATGTTTTGGATTTGGCACATCTGTATGCAATAAATCCATTTTCTGTGAAGGAATGATGTTTTATTATAAGATTTAATATAAAATCTTGAATAAATAATTTAACTTGGAGTTTTCTCTATTAGGAGGCTTGTTTTCTAATTCAGAGATCCTTGTAAACAACAAACCAGAACCATTTCCCTATTAGTAGTTCAGCAGCCAAATATACCACACATATCGTTATTTTGCACATGTGTGTTAACCAGTTGCCTTAGGAGAGCAGCAGCCTTATTAATATCTGGACTTATTTTTCACACAAACAGATACATTACAAGTCAATAACCATCTTTGTGTACTAGCCTTACTACATTTCTGTTGCTACTTATGACCCTGTTTTTTCCATGTAGGACAGTCTAGCAAATTATGTTTTTATCTAGTAAACTGCTTTCGACTGTATGGAATAGAAATGGGGGAAGCAAGGGGAGTGGGAGAGAGAAGGCAAAGGAAACATCAACCTCTTCCTGTCTGTCTATATATATTTTAACTCATCCCTCACCATAGTATTTATGGTTAGGGTTACAATGAGCACAGAATAAATTGTTTAAGCCATACTACCCCAGGACTAGGACAGGGAGGTATTGTGTCTTATTCCCGGCCTGGGGTCTCCCTTCCTCTGAGGAAGGAAGGAAGTTATTTCACTCCTTTTCCAGCTGCAGCATACTCACCACTTGTGCCTGGCCCGCTCTACTTGCTGGTACATGGGAGGGAACAGAGCCATAGGTCCAACAACTCCCTGCCCATTTTCCACTCTTTCTTGCCTAGTTACTTGTTAGTGGCTGTGAGTGGAGGATAGGGGACACAGCCCATTTCCCTCCACACATACACAACACTGAAGCCACAATCCAGGCAAAGCTTACGCAGCCCCATAGGATAGTTAGGGCTGTCTCATGCCCCCATGTCATAAATATAAAGGGAAGGGTAAACACCTTTAAATCCCTCCTGGCCAGAGGAAAAACCCATTCACCTTTAAAGGGTTAAGAAGCTAAGATAACCTCGCTGGCACCTGACCAAAATGACCAATGAGGAGACAAGATACTTTCAAAGCTGGAGGGGGGGAGAAACAAAGGGTTCTCTCTGTATGTGTTGTTTTTGCCGGGAGCAGAGTAGGAATGCAGGTCAGAACTCCTGTAAAGGGTTAATAAGCAATCCAGTTAGATATGTGTTAGATTCTGTTTTGTTTAAATGGCTGATAAAATAAGCTGTGCTGAATGGAATGTATATTCCTGTTTTTGTGTCTTTTTGTAACTTAAGGTTTTGCCTAGAGGGATTCTCTATGTTTTGAATCTGATTACCCTGTAAGGTATTTACCATCCTGATTTTACAGAGGTGATTCTTTTACTTTTTCTTTCATTAAAATTTTTCTTTTAAGAACCTGATTGCTTTTTCCTTGTTCTTAAGATCCAAGGGTTTGGGTCTGTGTTCACCTATGCAAATTGGTGAGGATTTTTATCAAGGCTTCCCCAGGAAAGGGGTTGTAGGGCTTGGGGGGATTTTGGGGGGAAAGATGTTTCCAAGTGGGCTCTTTCCCTGTTATATTTGTTAGATGCTTGGTGGTGGCAGCAATAAGGTCCAGGGACAAAAGGTAAAATGGTTTGTACCTTGGGGAAGTTTTAACCTAAGCTGGTAAGAATAAGCTTAGGGGGTTTTGCATGCAGGTCCCCACATATGTACCCTAGAATTCAGAGTGGGGAAGGAACCTTGACACTCCACATAGCCCAAGGACATATTCTAGCTCATGGTGCTTTTTTTTTTTTTTTAGTTATTCCCTTTCTGATAGGGGAACTTAGATATAATGATGGGCCCCTCATGTAAAATTCAAATTGGCTATTTTCCTGTCATAGGACTGAGCCTTTTGGAACTTTGCACATGAGAGCATGCCTGGCAAGGGACATGTTTCCTTCCTTCATTGTGAGTCTTGCTTCCTTTGCCATTGCACATGGACAATCTGGACAATCTGGACAATAGTGTTTTTATTGTTTTTATAGTTCATGGACAACTAATTGTTTCCTGGCCATGTTAATGCCTGACAGGTAGCTGAGGGGCTGCTGATTTTTTTGATGTCCAGCTGCCAACTCTCATCAGCCAACTAGCCGACTTTATTACTAACTCGGGCACCTTTTTTATGAATGGAGATAGTTCAGGGGATCTGGAATTTACTTCCTCCAGTGATCCAGCAGAGACCAGGTTTGTTTACTGTTTCTATCTATCTTCCCATCTGTTTGCCTTGGGGGTGGGGGTTGATTGTGGGTTATGCGTACACATGCCGTTTATGTGGTAGGAGTCTGTTTCAATTGTTACTGATCAACATATTGGTGTTGTGTGTTTTTTTTAATATTGTGCATGTTCCCAGGGACAATCGTGTTGAGCACATATTATGTATTTAAAATACCATTTCAAAAAACATTGTTTCCATTTTTTAAACAGATGCCCTAAATCTTGTAAATTGAGCTCTGCTAATGTATTCAATAGCAATCTCAGGCATTTAAAGTAAAAACTGTTGGTTTAAAACAGAAACATATGTTGCTTTACAGTTCTATGATGGTGCAGAGCGCTCACCAATGCAAGTGTTTTGACTTTTGAAATGAGTACCTGCAATGTTGGCCTCCAGACCGTTCAGAATGAGCCCATTGGTATTAGTGTGTCCATACGCCTACACTGAGAAGAACTGTCTGTGATATTGACTGCCAGCTGTCTTGATAGTTTGAGCTACATGAAATAGCAAGTGATATTTTTGGTCATGTATAAGTATCTGGCTGAATGATTCCATAATGTGGGCTGTGCAGTGTTTCACAGG
Organism: Dermochelys coriacea; assembly: GCF_009764565.3. NCBI lineage: Eukaryota > Metazoa > Chordata > Testudines > Dermochelyidae > Dermochelys > Dermochelys coriacea. The sequence continues at coordinate 13,213,780 of NC_050079.1, read as the reverse complement.
CCCAGATCATGAAAGCCGTAACAGGTAGACGCATTTCCCTCTTTCACTCTATCTACTTTTGTATTCTGGGCTCCAGTCCTGACCCCAGTGACCCAGCTGGTAACCAGACCGGGCACTGGGTAATTTCTCGGAAAGGGGTCAAGAATTCTCACCCAAGCTATGAACTGTGAGCTATGCTTGGGCTCTCTGTGATGAGCAACTTCTGACTCGGGTTGGCTTGTGATGCCAGGAGGGTGGGTGGAGACTTAGATGAGTTTGCAGTTAGTGAGACTAATGATACTTATCTATCTCACTGTGGCTTTGTGAGGCTTAATTAATTAATGTTTGTAAATCACATTGAAATCTTTTGATGAAAGCTGCTAGAAAAGTGCCAAGTATTATTTTTAAAGTGTTTATCCTCTCCATTTTTTCCCTCACTACTGGTCTGCACTAATCCATCTAATATCTAAAAGCACACACACAGCTAGTAAGATATACTAGTCAAATTGTTCTTCATGGGGAGATGCATGGAAGTTTTCACAAAATTAGTTTCACAGATTACCATGCTTTTTGAAGTACCGTGTGCCCAGCTGCAATGAAATGTAGTAGAGACAAGTGTCTATGCTTCTCATTGATTTGGCTGTTGCCTGTGTGATTTTTATATTCAGCACCATGTGCTCTTTCCCATGACAACATTCAGAACAAGAATCTGAATTTGTAGGTGGGTTTTGAATTTCCAAATAATTTAATTGATTCAGCCCCTTCCAAAATTATTTTATTTGTCCACTTCTGGATTTCCAAGGGCATTTCAGTGATTGAATGCAGTTCTTTGAACCTGGGACAGCAAATGAAGATTTTAATTGATTACCATTATCTATTATTTTACAGCACTCCAAGTGTCTGTTAATTTATCTCACAGCAGGACAAAAGGAGACATGATCTGTGACCAGGGAACTTACAGACTCTGGGCCTGATCCTGTAATTGGCTTCATATGGGCAATGCATGAGTGTAAGGGCCCACCCACCCACCTGGATCCAACAGGATCAGGGCCGTAGTTTGTAACCTGCTTGGGCAGGGATCCTATCTGTGTGTGCTGTGAGGTACCTAGCACACTCTTGGGTGCTGTGGAATAACAGTAAGATTGGGGCATACTTTCAGACATAGCACAACAAGAGTAAGAGGGTGAGAAGGTAGTAGAGATAGGCACAGGAATAAGTACAGGTTTAATGTCAAAAGGAGAATGTTGTTACTTAAGCCAGGTCTACACTTAAAACTTTTTCTGGTAAAGTAATGTTGGCCAGGGGTGTAATTTTTTTACGTTTGTATACAGGCAAAAGCCCTGGTGTAGACAATGTTTTACTATCATAAAATGCCTCCGACAGTATAGCTTATTTCATTCAGGCAATTGGTATAAGCTACAGTGGCAAAAGCACTCTTGCTGGTATAAGTTGGGGCCAGCTGGGCGGGTTTATACTATAGCTGTATATTGATAGGCAAGGCACTGAATTTAGCCGTATGGAATGGAAATCCATCAACTTCATGAAAAAATTTGTACAGATACAGACAGACATCATCTTCCTTTCCAAATGCAATGACATCTTCATCATCTGGACCCATGGAAAAGAAGCCCTTGAGGAATTCCACCATGATTTCAACAATTTCCATCCCACCATCTACCACAGCCTGGACCAGTCCACACAAGAGATCCACTTCCAGGACACTACAGTGCTAATAAGCGAGGGTCACATAAACACCACCCTATACCAGAAACCTACTGACCGCTATTCCTACCTACATGCCTCCAGCTTTCATTCAGACCACACCACACGATCCACTGTCTACAGCCAAGCTCTACGATACAACCACATTTGCTCCAACCCCTCAGACAGAGATAAACACCAACAAGATCTCTATCAAGCGTTCTTACAACTACAATACCCACCTGCTGAAGTGAAGAAACAGATTGACAGAGCCAGAAGAGTACCCAGAAGTTACCTACTACAGGACAGGCCCAACAAAGAAAATAACAGAATGCCACTAGCCATCACCTTCAGCTCTCAGCTAAAATCTCTCCAGCGCATCATCAAGGATCTACAACCTATCCTGAAGGAGACCCTATCCTGAAGGACACTCTCACAGATCTTGGGAGACAGGCCAGTCCTCGCTTACAGACAGCCCCCAACCTGAAGCAAATACTCACCAGCAACCACACACCGCACAACAAAAACACTAACCCAGGAACCTATCCTTGCAACAAAGCTCATTGCCAATTGTGTCCACATATCTATTCAGGGGACACCATCACAGGGCCTAATCACATCAGCCACACTATCAGAGTCTCGTTCACCTGCACGTCTACCAATGTGATATATGCCATCATGTGCCAGCAATGTCCCTCTGCCATGTACATTGGCCAAACCGGACAGTCTCTATGCAAAAGAATAAATGGACACAAATCAGAAGTTAGAATTATAACATTCAAAACCAGTCGGAGAACCCTTCAATCTCTCTGGTCGCTCCATTACACATCTAAAAGTCACAATTCTTCAACAAAAAAACTTCAAAAACAGACTCCAATGAGAGACTGCTGAATTGGAATTAATTTGCAAACTGGACACCATTAAATTAGACTTGAATAAAGACTGGGAGTGGATGTGTCATTACACAAAGTAAAACTATTTCCCCATGTTTATTCCCCCCACTACTGTTCCTCACACGTTCTTGTCAACTGCTGGAAATGGCCCACCTTGATTATCGCTACAAAAGGTTTTTTTCTCTCCTGCTGGTAATAGCTCACCTTACCTGATCACTCTCATTACAGTGTGTATGGTAATACCCATTGTTTCATGTTCTCTATGTATATAAAATCTCCCCACTGTATTTTCCACTGCACGCATCCGATGAAGTGAGCTGTAGCTCACAAAAGCTTATGCTCAAATAAATTTGTTAGTCTCTAAGGTGCCACAAGTAGTCCTTTTCTTTTTGTATATCGATACTGGCTAACCTTTTCTAGTGGAGAGGCCCTGGAGAGAAGCTAGTGTACAGCATGATGCAACAAGGAATTTTTTTGTGTTTAAAAAATAAAATAAATCAATGTCTCAGGGCTGTAGCACTCCAGTATAGGAACTACCTTTTCCAGCAGCAGCGGTTCTCCAATCCGCCTAGGTAATTTATCTCCACAAGAGGCGATAGCTAGGTAAGCAGAAGAACTCTTCCATCCACCTAGGGCTGTTTACACTGGGAGTGAGGTTGGTTTTACTGTGCCAGTCAGGGGTGTGGATTTTTCACATCCTTGAGCAACGGAGCTGGGTTGACCTAACTTTTGTTGCATAATTTCTTGTAGGTATCACAGAAGAGGTAGATCTTAAAGAGAGATTTCATTTCTGCTGCCAGAAGTGGATGCACACTTTTGCAGCTTGTTGCATTTTCAATTAAAAACAAAACAGTGCAGGTTGCTACAGTATACTGCTACATATGCAGTAAATATCTCAGAATGTAGGGTGAATTCCATTAACGAAGAATGTGAGATAATTCTGTCTTATTATCTATGTGCAAATAGTATTCTATGTTACAGTAAACATGATACACTTCTCTGGATCTTGCTAATTGCTTGAGTGAAACTTAACTTCACATGGTAAAAATAAGAGAAGGAAATGGGTATACTAAGCACTTTTCTTTTCCAAAAGCACAAACAAACATAAGAAAACATGGCATAAACATGTCACTTCAGTGTATGTGCTAAAGGGAATATTTACCCATCCTTCTGAAGTATTCTATCTCCCTAATCAGCAGAGCTGGTCAAATACTGTTTTCTGATGCAAAATGACTTTTTGACAAAACAGAAATTTTCTTGTAAAAATGCTTGGGTTTTGATAAAGAGCTGAAAATCTGAAAAATTAAAAATGTTTTTCTTTTCTAACAGAATTTAAATATAATACATTTTTGATCATCTCTATTTGAGTACTGTGTCAGTGCATATATCACCATATTGATCAGGCTGCTATAAAAAATCCCACAGGCCTTGCCTACACACGGAAGTTGTACCACAGTGACTCTATTGATACAATTAAAGCAATACATTCTCCCCTTCATGTGAAGACAGTTAAACTGTTATAAACATGTTGATAGCATATTTTGCTAGAGGGAGGGGATGAGCTATATCTGTATTCCGTTCTATTCTATATAGGTTCTTATACCACACTCATCACTATAGTATCTAGTTCCTTCCCTAGTACGCTGAGCAATGTGACTAACATCTGTTGTTGTTCTCTCATCTGATCCCCAGGGGAAGAAGCAGTAGAGTCTCTTGTTTTGGTAGAGTAATTTTTTTTAAACATGCATGCTGTTATGTGTTTTGTTAGAGAAGGCAAGGTCAGAGATACGTGCCTTTCACTTGGAGTGGAAGGTGGTGACGTCTAGATAAGGTATCTTTATACCGGTATAATTGCCTCCACGCTAGGTTGTTGTACCAGTATAATAACTATATCTGTTTCCTTCCCCACCCACAGAGCTTGTGTCCCATTGGTTTTCCTTCCTAATGGCCCCATCTTTCCATTACTTAAATTCCCGTATTTCATCAGCATCTCTGGCCTTGTCTATGTTAGGAAAATTAGCACTCATTTTTTACCAACATGGCAGCTACTCATTTCATCCACGAGTGCACGAGCTAGCATAGAAAAGGCTTGGGTGTTTTCACCACGGTGTCATTACTATTAGCGTTGTTATTTATTTCTTATTTAGCAGTGGTAGAACTAGGCAAAATAATTCTTCCAACTCTGGGATGGTTTTTCTTCATTGTTAACTTATTATTTTACCGCACTGCAAATACTATGTTACTTTAATATAATATGTAAGACATGGCCCCAGCCTCAATGAGCTCTGAAATCAGAAAATTCTGATTTTATTCTTCTTTGAATTTCATTCTAAAGTCAGAAAAGTTCTCGTAATTAGCATCCAAATCAATCTTTTCTCTTTTTTTCTTTAGCACTCTACTTTTTTATTTTTCTCTCTTATTTGTATTACTTAAAACTCCTTTTCCTTCTCTCTTCCATTTGCACTGGACTGCATTATAGAATTTGCACCTCCCTCTCCAATCACTCACATAACTCCAGAAGTATGAAGGTCAATTAACACCAAGCCACAGGGGAAAGCTACAATTATCACCTGCCTGTGTGTGCTAACACCAACACTCTTACGGAGGCCCCTTTAAAAAATAAGAACATACCACTATTGGAATTCACTGAAGAAGGCACTCAGACAACTTGTTTGGGCACAAGGGGATAGAGATTAAAGCATTTCTAGGGCTGATTGGATGATCATGCCATGAGAAGCACTTTTATCTTTAATGCTGCTGCTTTGGAGAAGCTGGAGATCGGGACATGTGTGGAGGATCTATGTCAAAGAGATAGATGGCTTCTCTTTGGCTGTCTCTACACTAGCCAACTGGTGCTAGATGTGATGAGAGCACAAAACTAGGTAGTTGTGTTGTGATATCCATTTTAAAAATGACATTATCTTGTCTGCTCTAGCATGCTACCATTGTTAGCACTAGTGGAATTGCACTAGTGACAATGCTATTAATCATGTTTATTACAGTAGTGCCTAAGGACCAACCAGGAATGGGATCCCCATTGTTCTAGGCACCATACAAACACAGAGTAGTAGATGGTCCCTGCACACAAAAGCTTACAGTCTGTATAGACAAGACCAACACAGGGCAGGGGAAGGAGTAGAACACAACAGCAGAGTGAACAATGTGAGAGCAGTAAACAACATGTTAGCACCACAATTAGGGGGGAGGGCTGGTTTTAGTTTGGAGGACTTAATTTAAATGCAAAGAAAAAGAAAAGGACATTGAAAGGAAGTGGGTGGGGGGTGGGAACAGGGCAGGAAAGAAGAGGGGAAGAAGGGAAGGTGTGGAGTGAAGCTAAGGCAAAGAGACTGAGGGAGAAATAGGGTCTGGAGTACACAACCAATGAGCACTGGGGAAAGAAATGCAACACCAGAAGATTCCCCATAAAAGTCTAGTGTAGGTAAATCCTAACTGTTGGACTTTCATTTTTTAATCCTATAGCTGCCATGGAAAAATGTTACCCACTGTATCAGAGGTGAATGGATAGTAATGTAAATAGTAATTTTTACCCATTGTAAGCTGTTAATTTTAAAACTAGGTTGAAGCATAACTTTTTTTAATTACTTTGTTTTTAGAACAGGCTTCAGAGTAGCAGCCGTGTTAGTCTGTATTCGCAAAAAAGAAAAGGAGTACTTGTGGCACCTTAGAGACTAACAAATTTATTAGAGCATAAGCTTTCGTGAGCTACAGCTCACTTCATCGGATGCATTTGGTGGAAAAAACAGAGGAGAGATTTATATACACACACACACACACACAGAGAACATGAAACAATGGGTTTATCATACACACTGTAAGGAGAGTGATCACTTAAGATAAGCCATCACCAGCAGCAGGGGGGGGGGGGGAGGAGGAAAACCTTTCATGATGACAAGCAAGGTAGGCTAATTCCAGCAGTTAACAAGAATATCAGAGGAACAGTGGGGGGTGGGGTGGGAGGGAGAAATACCATGGGGAAATAGTTTACGGCTGCTACTCTGAAATTTATTTGAGCATAAGCTTTCGTGAGCTACAGCTCACTTCATCGGATGCATTCGATGAAGTGAGCTGTAGCTCATGAAAGCTTATGCTCAAATAAATTTGTTAGTCTCTAAGGTGCCACAAGTACTCCTTTTCTTTTTTTCGTTTTTAGAAAGCTTTGTGGTGGTGAGTGCTGTTTGTTAGCCTTTTCCAGTGACTGTTTGCACTGCAGAAGCAAGCAGGGGGACAGACTGTGATCACTATAAAAGAACAGGAAAGTAAGAATGGACAAGAGAAGAAACCTACAGCAGGAAAGAGCACTCAAACCATCAAAGAAAACTGTGATGAGTACAGGATCAAAAATATATAACATATGGAACAGAGGCAACCCCCCTCCATTCCCACAAGAAAAAACAAAAACAAAATACAATTGAAAGCCAAAAACCAGGACATTGAAAAATATTCAAAACTCAGAACATACAAACAAATAGATGGATTCTGTTACCCTTACTCACATTTGGTGCTTATTTTGTGAGCAGCCCTATTGATTTCAACTGATCTCAGTTGTTCCAGTTTTTCCTCTGTTTTGTAGCAGCCCCTTTAAGCAAAGTGCATTGCACAAATTAATCATACTGGATATATATATTTCCTCCCCCCATTCTCCTTCAGTCATAGTCATCTTAGATGTTATTTGTATTGGGTCAAGTTTTCATTCAATAAATGATTTTTAAGTTGACAGTGCCCCTTTAATTGGTGGGAAGATGGTTGTGCGAAGATGATCTTGTGGTTGAGGCACTGGATTAGAACTCAAGAGACCAGGGATCAGTTACTGGCTCTGCTACAGTGACCTTGGACAAGTCATTTAGTCTCCCTGTACCTCCCATCTGTAAAATGAGGAAAATACAGCTTCCATATCTTACGCAGGTATTGTAAAACACTATTGTGTTAGGCGCCCTATAAATATCTACAGAGGGAAATCAAACATAGGACATCATAGGCTGGCCTATGGCAATATTTTATACCAATTTAAGAGATGTGGAGAGGCTCTCAGGGAAAATGGGGGGAGTAAATGAAAGGGAGATATGCGGGACAGACCATAAACAAAGCAAAAAGGCTAAAATTATCATATCTGTAAAGATCTGTCTTCCTTGAAGTTATTTATTTCTGTGCATTGATACTCTTTGATTACAGTGTAGTCAGTGAGGCGCCACATGCGTACAGGGGTCCAATTACATGGATATGATTGTAGGATTGGGGCCCTAGCTTGTCTAAATATCTGGCCCAGTAAAATCTAATCATAATGTATTAAAACTAAAGTCTATACACCAAGAACAGTATCTGTAGCTCTGAAAAGTATATGTAGTGAGTAATGTGTCTGTGTGTATTTTTCCAAAGGATGCTGTTTAAATGAGTGTTTACAAAGTTTGAACAGCTATAGGTAATTCAGTTGGCAGAAGGCTTTAAATACCGTTAACTTGCTGTGCAATAACCTTTGTAACTGTCATGTACATCTGTACCAGATACGGACTGGCTACAGAGCTTGCTTTTTCACACCAGATTGTTCATCATAAGCGCCTTTAATGCTTTGCCAGGTCTGGCTAAAGTTAACTTTAAATAAGGTATTTTAATCACAGTGACACCTAGTGGCTAAACAGTATAATACAGTTTAGCATTCCATTACATCTCCCCCTTTAAGTTCTACGTTCCTACCATTTACAATATTTGCACTAGCACACTGTCTTTGAGTTTGGTATGGAACAGTCTGGTAAGTGTCTCCAAGTGAATCTTACTTGTTTTTTAATTACACAATCCAAACACATAATAACTTGGTCATCTGACTGTCCATGAGTTGCAACCATTGGCTGTGGTAGGTTTGGAATCCTTGCGTCTTCTTCCTCTTGTTCTGCATCTGCCATCTGTGGAGTTTGCTCTGTGGATTTTTCTTTCTGAGGAACAAACTATAGCTATCGATGGCTTCTGTTGAACTCTCCATTGTTGGTATCGATTGCGATCTGGGTGCTGTGATGTGATCTGGGTGCTGAATTATTTTTTCTTTGTGGCACCTGGAATGGTCCATCCCTGGTCTCCATTCAATTTGGCATGAACACAGTCACCAGGTTCTAGATCCAGCAGTTCTCTGAGTGCAATCTGTTGTAAAAATATTCATAAGCTCTTTCAGCCTTTTTATCTGATTTGTCTACTCTCTTCATGTCTGTCCATTTTGGACGAGATCCTTTACCAAAGTTGGAACAGTATTTCTAGTTGTCTTCTCACCAGGAGTTGTGCTGGACTGTATCTAGTAGCTGCTGATGCTGTTGATCTGTCAATCAGAAGAGCAAGAAATGGATCTTCCAGCTATAGCATTTTCTTGGCAGTCTGTAGCATCTCCGGTCACTTATGGATAATGTGGTTTGCGACAATATGATCAAAATTATATTTTGTTCAGAATGACTTAAAGTCTGCTGCAGTGAATTGTGATCTGATGTCTGTCACTAGTTGTTCTGAAATACTGAAGTGAATAAATGTGCACTTCAGTTTCTTGATAATTCTGTGACAAGTTATGTCTTTCAAGTACATTATTTATATACCTGGAAAAATAGTCCATGATGGCCAGGTAATGGTGTCTTCTAAATTCACATACATTTGCAGCTAGTTTCTTCCAAGGGGTGTTTGTGCACTGTATGGCTCAGCATTGTCTTTTAAGCTGATTTATATTGGATCTCCTTTCAAAAGACCAATATCATCAAATCCTCAACTGAGTTCTTCCACCTTTCTCACTAGGCCCATCAGGGCTGCCACACTGTGGCTGAGAAGGTTGTTGGTCTTTGATCCTTTGATCACTTGCATTTTGAATGCATATCTTTTATCTTTGTAAGTTGTTTCTGTGGTGAACTGACCCATGCAATTTAGAATACCTCCAGGGTTGGTCAGAGCTGGGTCAGGTGACTTAAGCTCTGGGAGGGATTGTAAGTCCCTTCTGAGATGACTGTGATGTCAGCTCCTGAGTCAATTTTAAAATCAATAAAGTTTCAATCTCCAGGCAGGTTCTATGTCATCACAAATGTTAGATCCCAGATTGATTGATTGGCTCTTGATTGAGTATAATATGAATCAACTCCCTTACTGCTTTGGTGGGGCAAACAGCTGCAAAATGTCCATATTTCAGGCATGTATTACACTGTGTGCCTCTGGCTGGATACATATCAACTCTTGAGATATGACTTTTTCCACACCTTATGCACGTAGGCTGGAGTTTGTCCATCTAAGGCCAGGTCTACACTACCACTTACTTCAGTATAACTTTAGGTTGCTCAGGAGGGTGAATAATCCATTCCTCCTCTCCCCTATGCAACATAAGTTACACAGACCTAAGCATTGGTGTGGACAGCTGTATGCTGGTGGAAGAGCACTCTCCCATTAACATAGAATGTCTTCACCAGATGCACTACAGTGGTGTGGCTGCATCAGTGCAGCTAGGTTGATGTAGCGCTTCTAGTGTGCAGCTAGACTTTAGCCTGGGAGTTCTCTCTCCTTGCCTTAGGGGTTTTATAATGATGATTTTAACACTCCAATGTCTGTTTATATCTTCTAAGCTACTTTCAGGTTTTACAAGTGGTTCCTGCCTTTTGTTCTGTAACTGGACTAATTCTGAATGATTTGCTATCTGTATAACTGTGGCGAGGGTTAAATCTCTCTTCAGCTGTAGCTGCTTTATTTGTTAACCCAATCACCAGCCTGTCTCTGATATTTTCATGTTTTGCATTCCCAAAATCACAGTTTTCAGCCAATGTATGCTGAGCTCTTATAAAACATTCAACATTTTCCCCTTATTCTTGAATTCTCTGGTGAAAACATGCTCTTTCTCAACCACATATCTCTGGGGTATAACGTATGTATCAAATATAACCAGAACCTTTTCATAGTCATCTTTGTGACTGCCTTCAGTAGAGTCAAAGGATTTGAAGATACACTTTTCTTCGTTCACCATAGCATAAATTAAAGAAGATACCTGTATATCTCCAGTTTCTTTGTGGAGTTTGTTTGCTATTTGAAATCTTGTTTCCAGTTTGTCAATTGTGAAGGTTTGTCAAAGCTGAAGTTCTCTGGTGCATTGAAGAGTGGCATGTTGATGAGATCCTGCCACCTTTGTTGCTTCGTTCCTTCTCTTTGGAACCTTTGTTACTGTTTTCCTTTTAGAAAAAAGAAAAGGAGTACTTGTGGCACCTTAGAGACTAACAAATTTATTAGAGCATAAACTTTGGTGAGCTACAGCTCACTTCATCGGATGCATTGTGAGCTGTAGCTCACGAAAGCTTATGCTCTAATAAATTTGTTAGTCTCTAAGGTGCCACAAGTACTCCTTTTCTTTTTGCGAATACAGACTAACACGGCTACTACTCTGAAACCTGTTTTCCTTTTGTTTCTGTTCTGAATCCCAGTTGACACCATGGCATGTACTTCTGTACCAGATACGGACTGTGCACATAAGATCATTTAGTGCTTTGCCAGGTATGGCTAAGGTTAGATTTAAATAAGGTATTTTATTCACAGTGCCACCTAGTGGCTAAATTGTTTAACATTCCATTACAGTAATAGATCTGATGCTTCCTTACTGGGAGAGATTGAAGGCGTAGGAGTCAAATTCTAAAATAAATTTACAAACTGTCTCTGAGTAGTTATATAATGGGATATTCAGCTACAGTTTCAGAATCAATTGAAGTCTACTGATCAAAGTTTTTTTTACTATATTCAGTGGTGACCTAAATGAGATAAGAATGGCCATTTAGTTTCCAGATATCTTAAAAATATACTTAAAAGTAATATAACTTGACAAGAACTGTGATAACATTTTCCATTCACAGAAAATATCAACATGTAAATATTTAATACACTCACAGTAAATGCAAATGCAGTAAATTTTCAGTAGAAAATGAGGCAAAGAATTTCCTAAAGCAACGTTTTTGTGACAGGGTTTTGTTTTAATTTTTGATGAATATTTGTTCTTTAGAGGATTACATAACTGGTATCACAAAAATCCAAAGGTCTCTCTTTCTCCTTAATCAATGGTAACTTAAGTGAAGGCCTCTAGCTTTCATGTTAATTCAGAGATAAGCCTGACAGACATTTATAGAGAACTAAATATTGGGACTTTATGATAAGAGCTAACATGAGCTGAGAACCCTAAACTCGTTTCATCAGACAAATCCAGCTCTACTCTACATATGGATGCAGAGAAGAAAGACAAATGGCTTATCCTCTGAGCCACCCAGCATCCTGTTCTTGATATTTCAGTAACATATGCTAACATATGCTTTCCTCTAGAACTTCAAAAACATGCTTTTAGCAGAATGAAAATAGTACCATACATCCAATTCAACTTTAAACCTCATAGTTTACCTCTAATACCATTACCTCATGTACAGAAGAAAATGTAAGTCTAAAATATGCTGGTGATTATAACCTTTCTTCCTGACAGACATTGTAATATAAATGCACATAAATTGAATTTCTTCTTTAAAGAAATTTGAATACCTTTAGAGCATTTTAGCAAATCATCTCCAGCCTTTATGGCACAACTTCAATGGACTGTGGAAAAGTGATCTCCCTGTGGCATGACTTCTGCAATAGAAGGATATAGCAAGGCAAAGACATGCCAAGAAAAATAGAATGTACTTTATTGATATTCAAAATTTATTTTATTAAACTTGCATAAAAGACTGAAAAACTGGAAGCTGGTTTTATTAGAAAAGGCATTCAAATATTAACTCTGCAAATGCTGGTTGTGTTGCTCAGCTGGAAAAAAAATTGAAAATTTACAGTTTTAACATTTTGACTTTGCTCTCCAGGATAATTGTTTGATTCCTTGTGTTAACCATTAAATCAGAAACTGTTAGAATGGGTAAGTAGTTAGTAGGAGGTCCTGATGCATCAGATAAGAATTCTTCAGAAGGGTTCTCCATTGAGGGGGAAGTGGAAGATATTTGAGCAGTCTTGGGCTAATTAGCAAATATGCTAATTGGTGGATAATGGCCATATTTGAGGACTCCATTTCTAAGAGAATTTATGGCAGCATTCCCAAGTACTATCGGCTGTCAGTGTTTATCTTAAAATAGGTTTGAGAAATAGAGATGCCAAAGAAAGAAAATTTTTTCATATTCGCAAATATTAACATTTCTATAATATGTTGAAGGTAAAGTAGCTGAAGTTTCATGGGTGTTTTGTTAAATAGAGGACAGCGAAGCTAAATTATTTGGCTCAGTTTTATGTGACTCAAAACAAGACAGGTGTTTACTTTAGCAAGGTGAGCTGCTTCAGTGCTTTAAAGATTTTTACCTCATTCTGCATAATACAATGTGTATAATTTATAATAATCTTGGGGACCAAAAGAACTGCTCATTGATGTAGACTTGTCACATGATCTATTTTAAGATCTACTGCCAGGTAAATTCATGGGTTTCAAAAGTTACTTCAGTGGTGAAATATTGCGCTTGGCCTTTGGCTTCACATATGCTACAAACTTTCCAACTTTAGGAACTTAGAAACTGGTAAATGCTGTAACTCGTCAATAAATTTGATATATATGTGGGTATCAACATAGCCCCACTCCAGCCATTACAGTTAATGGTCTGTATGTATTTCCATTTCTACTACAACCCCCTATTTTCAGGGCTTTATAACTCATGCATAAGCATTTCCTCATGACTGCAACTGGTATGCAGCATAAACCAATGAACCTTTTCTTTAAAATAAAATCTGTTTTGACATGAAGTTTACAGCTTTTGGGGCATGGTTTATAATCCTAAGAAATTGATAAATAATTTTTAAAAATAAAGGCTTCATTTTTTAAAATTAATTTTTGTCAGGATGGTAATTCATATTGACTCAGGACTTATATTGAGCTGACTGGATGTGCTACACCATATAGTACTTCTCTGGTGCCTTCTTCAGGTGCTGCAGGATTTAAGTGTTCATTTTTTAAAAAGTTACAATTCTCTCCTTTCTGGTTAGATGATATTAAGTGAATTTTTCAATGCACATGAGTGACTTAGTCCTATTTACAAAACTGACTTGGGGCACTTAAGAGCCTAAGTCTCAGTGAAAGTCAGTGGGATTCAATGGGAGTTAGGCAGCTAAATAAATACCTTTGAGGATTTGGGCCTATGTTTCTAGGGGCCAGGTTTTAAAAAGTATTTAGGTGCCTGAAGATGCATATTGGCCCCTAGTATGATTTTCAAAAGCAGCTAGGACCTAACTCTCTTTGAAATCAATAGTAGTTAGGTGTCTAGGTGCTTTTGAAAATCCTGCTAGGTGCCAATATGCATCTTTAGACACCTAAATACCTTTAAGAATCTGGCCCTTAGGCACTTTTGAAAATTGTATCCATTATTCTAAAGGTGAGCTGATGCTGTGTTCAGTCTGCAAACAGATAAACAATGGCTCTAAGGGTTAATTGCTGCTGCCACCACTGTGGGGCTGAAATGCAGTAAGTGGAACCATGAAAGTTCCACTAGAGAAGCTGGGCTTGCGGGGGGGGGGGGGAGGACAGGCGGGGGGAGAAGTTTTGTGGAGTAGAGAGGATGATGCAAGTTGAACCTCCTTTATAGGGATGCATAGATGTGCTGCTACATCAGGCTAGAGTGGGAGGCGAGCGCAAAGTGCAGCTGCTCAAGTTGTGTCCTTGCAGAATGATTTGCCCCATGGTGCCAATTCCAGACAGACAATCTGTTTATCACTGTGGCTGAAAAACAAACATCCACTCCATTGGTCAGGACCTAATGTTAATTGTACTCTGATGAGGCAGAATAGCCATCCAGGCAATAGAGGGAGCACAAGCTGCCTACAACTGTGCTCATGCATACACTGGTACTAATATACTGAGGAAGTATGTGCAGCACTCATTTGACGCAAAGGGGAATATTAAACATTTGTGAAATGGAGAAAGGCTATTTTCATTCTTCCTAGAATGTATTAGAAAAATCTAGAGTAAAAACCAAAATATTAAATACAGTGTTGGCAGATAATCTGATTTTTGATGTTTTCTTAAGCCCCAGCTCCTGGACTGCTGGGATGATGTGAGAGCGTTAATTAAAAGAAAGTAGGTTCCTAGTCCTCGCAATCTTGGAGAAGAGTTTGAAAGTATAAACCCTAAAGTCTCAAAAGTCAGAAGGCAAATAAAGTAAGCCCTCAGATTTCTTGTTTATATCATTTCATGTTTTTTTCAGTCAATCTGATGATTTTGGGGGCCTGACTCATAATTTTTGAAGGCTTGGGGCTGGCAATATTGTCAATAATAAACTCTGGTGTGTCATTTTAAGAACAATTGCCTGCCAAATCACACATTTTAAGGTCAGCTATTGCTGGAAGAAATGGGTGGATTAACCTCCAGAACTAATTAAAATTGTTGTGCTTTTAGTTGCTGTCTGTTTCTTTTTAAAATGTGAAATATACAGTATCAAAATAAAAAACTCCCCAAGCACAGAACCCCCATAAAGATGTTCAGCTGGAGATAATTTTTAATCACTGTTCTAAGCTATGAAACTGGAGTATACAATAGAAATGCTGACAAAATTTTAACTGTGCTGTAGTACAATAGTTATGTAAATATAGTACATAATGTACTTAATATGTTAATCTGTGAATCTCAAGAAGCAGAATCTTACTGGAGCAGAACTCTGCTATGGCATATCAGCTGAGTGTTTACAAAAAATGGGGGAAAGAATGCAGGGCCTACTAGTGTAAGCTGGTTCTTCTGGTTAACAGCACTGGCATTTTGGGAAGAGGCGAACAGCACTTCTTAATTTTCACTTCAACCACTGGCTGGGTTTCTACATATGTACTGCCAGTTGTGCTTGCTTTTTGCCATGTATTCTGATGATTTATTTTTGTTTGACAATAATGTAAAATACAAACCATCTGATGTTAGGGTTTAGCTCCATTACGCTGGGAACCACAAACCTATGCCATGTCGCTTTCCCATTTTATAGTGCTTGTTTCAATCTTACTGGCATAATTGCTCAGTCTTTTTTCCTCTTTTGGATTAAATGATGTTTTTGGCCACAATTTTGTGCCAGGAAGCTGAATTTTCTGACTCACATCTCTAAGTTGTACAGGGCTATTAATATAATATTAAAGTGTCTGATCTGTAAACACAGTGATGTGCACAAAATGTCCTTGACATAGTATGCCCAATTTGTCTGTGCTGTTACATACATGTGTATGCCCAATGACAGTCATTTGCATGCTCAGTTACGCAATTTGCACACAAAAATCAGGAGTTAAATTGCATGTAAATTTTGCACAAGTAATTGTATAAATAACATGTTTAAAATCAGGCACCATATATATATGTGTGTGTGTGTGTTTGTGTATGTGTGTAGTGGATTGTGGAAAGGATTCAACATTATGTTTTAAACAGAAGCCACGCGGCAATCTTAATTATGAAGGCTGAGATCCCCAAAGGTATTTGAGCATCTAATGCCCATTGAGGAACTGGGCCTAGTGACCACTCCCTTCTGCAGATTGCTAGCAAGGAGAGAACCCTGTAGGTGTCTATCATTTGAGTTAGAGAAGTAAAAAAAGTTAGTTTCCTATATCCAGATCTGTAAAGCCTGATAAATTCCTTTTACATCCAGTCACACATTTTATCCCACACTATCCTTAATATATAACATCTATCTTAAGTCATGCATAACAGCTACTTCAGACTCTATTGTGTGTAGCACTAATAAGCCACAATGAATCATAAAGAGTTTCTTATACAAGAGAAGTGGACTTAGGTCTCCAAAACATATGGCACATAATAGAAGAAATTCATAAGTCTTTTGGAAAGAATTTACCACTAGGTTTAAGTTGTTGTTAAATAAGCCCAAGCATGTTAATACAGCTCCCTTCAAAACAGAGAAAAAGTCAGTAGGGTCTATTTTTCCATTCAATCTGTTAGGGATTTACACAGGTATTTCCCATTAATGTTAAATCCTCTCTCTGCAGCAAAGAGAGAGAGAGAGAAACAAAACAACAACAGCAAAATCTCTCAGTTCTCACCAAATGGAAGAAGGAGCAAATCAGAAGGGTACAAACGAGTTTCAAGTTTCTAAGATGCAGTTAGCATTCGTGGGCTGTTTGAATATGATGGTTAATCTCAAGTCACCTCATATTTGTCTCTTTGGAAACTAAATAAGATAGATAAAAGATTGGTGGGAAATGACGCAAACCTGGTTATTTTAAACTTGTGAGATTTCTGAAGGGAATACTTAACAGCTGAAGCATTTCAGCAGAGGGCTACTTTTAACCAGCTGTTATGGACTGGTATGTCTGGGAGAAGGAGAAGGAGACCTGTTGCTCTCTCACTCTGGAGAATTGTATGAACTGCTTCAATTATACTGTGATGCATTTTTGGCTATTCACTAAGAAAGAGTGAAATCAAAAGGGAATATTTCCTTAACTACATGGTATTAATATCCTGTTTAATTTTTGCTTTCTATTATTGTGAACCCTTTTCCTTTAACATAGAGTGTCAGCTCGACAAGGATTTTCTGACAGTATCAAAGGAGGATTTAACTCTGAAATGCTGCCATGAAAAATCTCTATATCTCTTCTATAGTATAGTCTTTCAAAACGAAGCATTATGTGTCAGTAGAAGACAGTTACTGAGTGAATAAGAGAGAACCCCTGGGGCTGGCCAGGTACTGCTGCTGATAGGGGCATAAAGAGTCACACTTTGCCCTTGGTTACACGGTTGTAAGCCTGGAGTTACTCTGTTAAGTCAATGGAGTTATTCTTGATTTCCTCTGACTGACCGTCTGGAAGAACGTGAGTGGGAAATGATTATCTACTAGCAGAAAACCAACGGAATGAAAACCAACTGCATGAAACTGAATAATTTCCAGGTAAGAAAATAATTCAAAGGTCATTAGTATGGGCTGGATCCTGCAAACTCTTACTCATGTGAGCAACCCTTAGTCCTATGAGTAGACTCAGTGATTTCCACAGGACTACTTGTGTGTGAGAAATGAATACTTATGTGAGCAAAGACAGAAAGGTCCTGGCCCCAGGTTCATTCAGTGATAGCTTGCGGCTGCATAATCCTCTTGCACAAAAGTAAATTGAGATAATAACCCACTGGGGGAAAGGAGATGCTGATTTCATAAAAAGGAAATGCTTCTTTAAACCATACATATATACTACTTTACATCAGAAGATGGACAAGTCCAGAATTAGAGTCAGATTTCTTTTGTAGGAATTACCAAATACTGTATTAATTTGAAGAGGATGATTTTTTTTACCTGTTCATTTCATTTTGATTTTCTTGATTTAGTTAAACAAGGTAGTTACAGGTTTGCTTGTCAATGCTGTAGGCATTTTTCACACATTTAAACTATCCTATCCTAAAAAGAATAGGAGACTCTATGGTTCATATGGGCCATCCATTTCCCTTGTACTTAGATGGAGCAGAGAGTGGGGTTTGGCCACTATCAATAGGAATGTGAAATAAGAAAAGACTTTCTTGGCTTTAGATTATTCAGAAAACCATTGAAAAGATTCCTTAGATTGATTTAATTAGAGATGAGTTTAAAACACAAAGTTCAGATCCAGAGTTTGATTTCCCCAAAGTCTGGTATGTTCATAGTTTTTGTTTGTCTCTAGTTTTTTCTATATACAGGCAGCAGGATATTAGGGCCAGCAAAATTTCCTACTTGCTCCACAAATGAATCCAGCTCCACAAATGATTGGATAAATAATGTATCAATTTCAGTGCAAATGGATTAATTAATAATTCCTGCTGACTCACAAACAATTCATTAATCTTTTTCTGAATGCTGAAAAGTGGTTCATGAGTCTGGAAAAAATAAGGGAAATTAACAAAATAAATAGTTGGTAATTATCATCTTGCTCACGAATTCCAAGTTCACTATGATTAGTCTATCCAACTGAATCCTGAAGAACCAATTAAATCATCAGTCCAGAATTCCATTTCCCTTGACATCATTAGCATATTTCTATGGGATTGGCACCATTTCAAGTACCATATACAGCCTTGACTGTTTAATTATGTGATTTCAATTCCAAGGTGAAATCTGCATTGGATAATAATCCAGACCATGACTGTGTCTTTTGTATATAACCAAGTTCCACTGCTCAAGTGCTTAGTACTGAAATAAGAATGTGACTTTCATTCCACTCAGTGTTTCTGTCTTTTTTCTTTTTAATTAGAGGGTCCCAGACATTGCCCTGGCCAAGCCACCTTTAATATCTGCTGCCAACCCTATTTCTCTGACTAAACAGTTTACAAGACAGTATAAAATATCCCGAAGATGTAGCTCACCAAGTTGTTGTCTGGTTGGTGCATATGAAGAGTGTTCTACAAGTCGTGTGGCAGCTCAGACATGTGTTTTGAGGTTTTTTGGTGTGGCCACATGTCATTCAAACCTCTTGGCCCAATGTCCCCGGTATGGCTGGCTGATGGATTTTCTCCTGGCAGAATTTGCTGCATTTGGAAAATAGACTTTGACTGGTGGAGTAGCCAACATATTTCCTTTTGCTGACATCAAAATATAACAAATGCCGTCAGGGTTAAGGCAATCTTTTTAAAAAACAGCAACATTATTTAATATAATTAAATCAATAAACAAGCCTCATGTATTTGTTACTCACTGGGCACGAGTCTCCCGCAGTGCCTGATGCACAGAAGTCGTGGGTCTATTACACCACTTCTTTTGAGAGCCTGGCTCATGCTTTTAATGTCCAAGATCCCAAGTTCAAATCCTGGAGCTGGCCAAAATGTTACAACTGTTGACCAAACAAAACAAAAATCCCAATAATTTCCAGCATCCCATAAGGTGTCCACTCCAAATTCCAGTTGGCTTTAGTCAGCATTTGTGGTGCTTTTCCTATGACAGGCTCAGCCTCTGGTTGTACAATGGAAGTATTTGTCTTAATTTCTAAACTATCCAGATTCTCTGTTACTAAAATCTCATATTTTAACCCTCAGAATAAATATGCCTCCTATGTGTTCCTCACTCTGGACCAGTCACTTAATCACTCTGTGGAGGATCAGTTTATCCTCCTGTAAAATGGGGCAGTGCATGTTGTCTTCATTTTAAAGAACAGCCACAGATGAAAGCTTGGAGAGCCACAGATGAAAAATGCTATTTATCCTTGTGATTTACTATTTTAACATTCTAAATTGTAAGGGACCTCTCTTACTAACTACTCTGAAAAGTATAAAACCTGCTCCAGGTTTTCCAGTTGCTATAGCTTTTTATGATGTAGTAGTGAGAAAGGGTACAAATTAAAAATAGATATTACTTATTTTTGCCTTTTGGCTATAGCAGGGTTTTTACTTTTCTTATGCTATAAGCAAGAGTGAGATAGGTCCAAAGGGGATCTTTTATCCCATCCCATCCTTGGGTGAAATATATTTTCTTCCCCCATTTTTCTCCTATTATTTGTAACACTCACTGCAATCACATTTAAAATTAGATTGTTCCTGTGTTGGAGCATTTACAATGTCATGAATGGAGTGTGTTATGAGGGCCAGTGAACAGTGCACTGGATGGGGAGGCAAGAGACCTGAGGCTTAAGGTTGGTGGTAGAGGTGGGACTAGAACCCAGGGACTTGATGTTCTGTTTCCCTGTATCCTGTGCAGGCAATTACATCAGAACAAAGTAAAATGCTGCTAAGTCAGTATGGAAGCATTTTACATTCATTTTGCACTTGTATAAACAACTATACAAGATGAAGGGCGACAGAGAATCAACTATCTGGGGTCTATTCCCATCTCTGATATTGACCTTCAGTATGACCTTGGCCAAGTAGCTTTACCCCCTCTGTGTATCCGATGGACCATCTCTTGTAAAGAGCTATACATGAAAAGCACTATAGAAAAGTGAATTATGTTTTTTATTTGCTTTTATTTATATAGCATATTTTGGGTGCTATATAAATACAAATATATTGATAATGGTTTGTTAGTTGTTCTACTTTGTCCTCAGGCATTCTCAACTGTTAGCCTTAAGAACATTAAAAATGTAATAAGAATATTTTTGTAAAGTGAAGGGTGTTGGGCCAGATCGACAAAGGGGACTTAGACTCAGCATTGCAATGGCCAACATTTGGGTGCCCTCAAGCCGAGTGGAACCTACAGCCCTGAGTTAGGTACCGAAGACCCTGATTCAATGTATGGAGAGAGTTAGGTCCCTCTGAATGGGATCCACAAAAGTCAGCAATCTGAGTAAGGAGCCACCTAAGACAGATAACAGGAAAGACGTAGGCTGAGGGGGTGGGCTGTGCACAAAGAGAGTTAGGTGTTTAAGATCTATATTCAAATCCATACTATACATCAGGTAAGCGGGTTTGAACCTGGGTCTCCTACATCCTGCATGAATGTTCTAACCACTGGGCTAAAAGCTGTAAGGGGACCACCCTCTCCTCTGGCCGTCTTGTGAGCTGGGAACACCTGATGGCTTAGGCCTCATAGATGAGCTAGGTGGTGCCCTGCCTAGTTTGAAAATATTGATGAGACTTAGGCATGTGCGAAGTGCCTAGGTGTTATGCACATCTCCCTGGCAGAAATTAAGGTACCTCTAGGGCTTAGGCAGTGGAAACGTAGGTGTGCGGGAATTAAGTGGCAGCTGAGTTTTTGAGGATCTACATTTTGGATTTAGGCACCTAAATCTCTGTGGATCTAGCCCTTTGGCACAATACAGAGTCTAAAGAAAGGCTCTGTTATACAGAAGTAATAGGGGAGAAATGAACTTCAACAGATAGGCAGGCAGGCAGTCTCCTTGGTTGTACATATGTTTTAACTTGTGGATAGACAAGAACAGTCTTCATGCCACAGATGTCTAAAAACTTGCTGAGCTGTCATCTTGTGAAGCTATCAGTCAAGACCCTAGTCGTTTTGTTTCAGTCTCTTGTGGGTTTTTTTTCCACCTCTCTGCATTTTATTGTAAAGGAACTCAGAAAAGTCTCAAATGTTGTTTTTATTGTTATTATTTTCCACAGAGCCTTAATCTGTTTTACATCTGTGTTTGACTGCAGAAAGGCAAGAAGGGGTGAAAATGGATCAATCCACAGTTAAGGCAGTCGGAAAGCTATTTAGTACTATGCTGAAATAACACCTGTCCAATCCTGACAGATTTCAGTGCAAGGAGCTGCAAGAAACGTTAAACAATCCTTCATAATTTTTTTAAGCTAAGTACTAATATTCCCTCTTGGTGCATTTCTGAAACTATTCATATGTGGGTTCACTGGAAATATTTAGGAGAAACAGCTGGACATTACAAGGAAGCTGTCTTTTATACTTAGCCTCCTTATACAACTGAGTTCATATTTATGGAATTTTTTATTGCTTCAGATTTCCTCCTGCTACCCCCAAATTTGCTATATTTTCCTTTAACAGGAGATTTTATAAAAGTGGCCCAACATAGAGTGCAGATTTTCAAAACCCTAAGGACCTGATCCTGAACTCCTAGCTCAGACACAGCTCTTGGAGAACTCCTGTTGCCTGAGTTAGGTGTCAGTTCAAGATCAGGTCCTGTGAAGGGGTTTGCTCACTTCAGGAGTGCCTTCCTATGGACAGGCATGTTGTGGCAACTGCCATTTGGTCTGATGGCTGCTCCATCCCTGCAGAGGTCTCTCTTCCCATATCTCTACTCTACAAGCAGCAGCCAAGGTCTGCACAGCCCAACTCCTTGCTGCTGTTTCCCTGGGCTCCTTCCTATCCAGCCTTTCTCAGGCCTTCTTCCCTGCAATGTCTCTAGGATGACCCTTCTTTCAGGTTAGGATCCAGGGCTCATTCTCCTTCCTGGGCTGCTGCCTCACCACTTCTCTGTTTCCAAAGAGGCACTGCAGACTCTCTCCCTGCAGCCCTCTTCTTTGTCTTTTTTTTTAAGAGGGTGAAAAAACCACACCTCTGAGCAATATAGCTAAGCCAACCTAACCCCCAATGTAGACAGTGCTAGGTCAATGGAAGAATTCTTCCATCCACCTAGCTCCTGCCTCTTGGGGAGGTGGATTAACTACACTGACTAGAGAACCTCCTCCTCTCCCATTGTAGTGAGTGACGACATTGAGACACTGCTGCAGCATTTCTAGTGAAAACACAGCCTTTGTCTTTGTTTGTTTGTTTTTTGGCTCATCAGCCTCAAGCCCATGTCTACTACAAACTTCCTTTTCTATACTAACCAGCCGGCTCCTGCCTAGCTGGGCTTCATGATCAATTAAGCCTGGATCTCCTTCCAGGTGCAGCTAGCTAACATAACTGGCCTCCTAGGCCCACATTAACCCATTCCTGGTACATGGGGAGTACATACCACTTCACAGAGCTCTTAGGGAAGAAATTTTCGTAACTGGCCCTGCCATTTTATATGTAAAACCGCAGCGACACAGATGTAGATCTACATATGCCAATCAGGTATTTAAACATGCAGTCACCTGATTTGTGTTCACAAATACTCATAAATGAGTACAACCAATTTTTCAGGTACTGCATCTGCAAATGATGCTGTCAGTATTACTGACCTGCTGCTGTGAATACTTTAGGACAGAGTTATTGTATGCTTTGGTTTGGTCCAACACACCACCAATGAAACACTACGACAGCATTAAATCATTTTAACTGGGCTCAAAATAGATAAACAAACATCCCTGAAGTCAGTGCTGCTATTAGATCATAATCTGGCTAAAACATAGAAAGTACAAAAAGTCCTTGGAGGATTTTTTTCCCCTTATTTTTGTTTCAATCTATCAGATCAAGCAGTTGATGCAAGATTTGGACTGAATATAACATTTCAATAACTCATATTTTAATCAGAATCAGCCGTATAAATTCTTTTTTGAAACCAGCCCAGAAGAATTTTCTTTAGGGTATTTTGGAAGCATTACATATAAACTGTGATGTAGTATCTTCCAGTGTTCTGGGAGAGTATTTATCTTCATTACCACTAAACTATTTCATCATTATTTGCACTTGACAGTATAAACTGAACAAATAATAGGTTGTGACAAGTAAACTATTAGGAGAACCAAGGATGTGTTTTGATTGTTATTTTTCCAAAAAGCCCCCAATCTGAGTTGGAGGAAAATGTGTGCTTTATAAAAGAGCAATTTAAAAACAACTAAAACCCTGTAGTAATATTTTGCCATTCCAAAAAACAAATAGAAATTACTTCTGTCCATGACAGGTTGCTGACAGTCACTCACACAGGCCCTGATCCAGCAAAGCACTTAGCTCCCCTCTATACTAGGAGCACTTTACCAGTATTGGAATACTGTCATGCTATAAAAGCCTAAGAGTGTTTTGCCATGTCTACATTAGAGGCTTCTGACAGCCTATGTATGGATGCAGTCATCCCAGCACAGCTGTGATTTGTACTGGTATTGTAAAACCACCCTCACAAGTGAAATAAGATATACTGATAAAAGCACAGTTTTGATAGTATAACCTGCATCTACATGAGGAAGTTCTGACAGCTCTGCTACGCTGGTCAGGGATCACACCTCTTTATGCTCCGGGCTGACGTAGCTATGCCAGCAGAAGTCTGTAGTGTAGACACAGCCTAAAGCACATATTCAATTTTAAGCATGTGAGAGGGCTATTTACCTCAACAGGACAAATCACATGCTTAAAGTCAAGCACATGCTTTACTGGAACTGGCCACACACATGTCCTTGCCCTCAATACAGTGTGACAAACCCAAATAGCCTTTAGGTAAGTAACCTAGTCAAAGGGGCAGCTATAGCTGCAGGTGACCACTTAGAGCCATGTGCTGCTCTTCCCCTTCCTTCTTCCCTGTTTGATTCAGCAAATTTTGGACCAGAGAAGGAAGCAACTCAGCCCACAAGATAGGTTCTTTCAAATCATGAGACAGGACCTCATATTAAAGACAGTGTAAACTGAGGCACATTAGCGTAATATGCATCTTGATTAGAAGATCAGCAGTATTTTCCCCCATCAACTTCTTATCTAGGCCTAGGCTACAACAATACACCTGGATGCATGGTCACCGAGTCACTGTTCTGATAGGAACCACTTGATAGATCCCATCGTGACTGTTTCTGTTTGACAGCCCAACACCAGAGATGAATCTGGTAGACCCAAAGCTGAATACTGTACTAACTCCCAGAGGATGAGCCATACAATCCAGAGAATGACCCCTCAGTTCCTCAGAGTGTTTCCTCCTTCCAGATAGTATTGCTATTGACTTGCCTGGATTCACTTCATCTAGGTTCCAATTTCTTTCATCCCCTGAGAGTTCTAAAGACAGTACTGACTGTGCTGTACAAAAAGGATCTTTATATCCCCTAGAAAATATGTTGTGTAATAATGCTGGTTATATATGATAAATAAACTGGACAGTAGTTTGAGAATTAGAATAAATTGGAGATTGGATGGTAGGTAGTGAATTCGTTGGCACTGAGTGTAAATGACCTGAGAATGGATTTAAATACCTGTGTAATACATTTATCTTCTTATTTTTTCCTCCTCTTAAGGAACTAGTCTCCTCAATCCTCTGTTCCAAATCAAATAGATATTTTTCTCGTCTTCTTTTAATTCTAGGAAGAATAACTCATGCAAATTTTTAAACTTTGTACTCTCCATTCTAAATGTCTCTCCATTCTAAATTCTGTAAACCAATGGAAAATCTGGTATGAAAACAAATCTGATATTTTCTTTTTTTTTTATTTAGCAGGACCCACAAATACAACTGGTCTTCAACTTTCCAAAGCAGAAAAATTTCTTTGTCTCTATCTCCAGACAAAGCTGCAAATGATTTCTCTAGGCACCTTTGCTTGCATAGTTAGAAACAGATTGTGATAGCCCTTGATTGGCTATTGTACCAAGGCATGAGTTGTGCAAGAAGCTTTTCCTGCTCCAACCCCTTTACATTGCAAAGCAAAGCTTCCTGTAGTAGCCTGTGTGCTCGCTATATTCTGGGGAGGCTTTCCTGCTTTCCTCAGCAGGGAACAAGTCCCCCAAAACAGGGTGGTGGAGCAAGGAAGAGTCATAGCAGAAGGAGCAATGGATGGAACAGATTGCACATTGCCACCTCCTGAGTGTACAAAGCAGCAGCAGCAGGCAAGATTGTGCCTGTCTGAGGCACTATATCCCTGGTCTTCCTTCTGGAGCAACGTGGCTTGCCGTTGCCCCTACACAGAGCTGTAGCTTAAATGCCATAATCTAGCTCTTAAATAACATACAGCTTGAGTTTAAACTGTTCCTAGGTTCTAGCTAGAAAATAGTTTCCCAGCCCCCTGAAGGGGTAGGGGGAAAAAAAGAGAATGGGTCTTGAAAACCCTTCGGTACGCTTTAGAAGAAAATTACCATTGTCTGTCTTTCCTTTCTTGCAAGCTCCCGGAGCCTATGAGTAGTGCCCTGCTGCTGTATCACAGAACTGCCCATTTTGCCAAATAATATCTTTCTGATGCAGGTGCCAATGTCATTTATCCAAGGATGATGTCAACATTCTTGTGTCATATGTGATAAATGACAGCTTAAAAGAATGCCTCCTGAATTCTGTTCCCTTCACGCGGTTCTTTCCTCATTTACTTTACACTCTTAAGTGAAATGACATTTTATTTCCCATAATGTTTCAGTTTAGACTTATGCTGTCTCTGGAGAAGTGAACATTCAAATTGGCTCAGAATGAATGATTAGTGCCAGGCATATAGGGTCAAATTCATTCCTAGTGAAAATTTAGTTGAGTTACACTGGAACTGAATTTTGCTCATATGGGCTCTGGGACAAAATCTTTCTGAACTTACACCCCATGCAATCACAGAGCCCACAGAACATGTGGGGTTGCATGGCATGTGCAGAATTTGTCCCTTTGTATATATATTTAGAGGCTATGTCTTGTTTGCTGCTCTTTCTGATCCTTGTGAGACAATGGCAGATCATGAGTGGATGACAACAGTAGTATTCAGAAATATTTTTCTTTCTTTAGTTGGTCAAGTGCCTGTTACATAACAGATATAGATTACTGTGACCAAGTCCCTATTTTTAGCCTGGACTTCCATACTCTTTTGTATCTAGCCCTGACCAAGAGAGTCATCTAGCAATTACAGTTGGTTCAGCATACAATGATCCATTTGTTAAGTGGAGGAATAAAAGAATGGGCAAAAGAGAGGGAAGACAAAGCATGCTCACGTCTCTTAAGCCTCTTCCTCCTGTGATTCTTTCTGCTCTCGTTGCTGGAGACAGGAGTTTAGACTTGTGTGTCTCTCTCAGGCCATGTCTACATGAGGAAAAAGGTGTATTTTTAATGTTTTAAAAATCTTAGTGTGGAGAAGGCAATTGCATTTTAACATGTTAGCTGGTCAAGTATAGAGTTTATCTTGACCAGCTAACTCACGTTAAAATTGCACATGCCTTGTCTACACTCAGTTTTTAAGATGTTTTGGCTAAGGTGTTTAAAAACACACTGGTGCTGCACTCACTTGTGAGTGTTGCTAGAACTTCTGGGAGCATATCCTATGGGTCTTTGTGCTGCAGTAAGATGGGCTGCTCTAGGATTCTTTCCCAGGGAATTGTGGGCAAACTTGCTGATCTGTCTGGGCACATGGAGAGAATTGTGGGAAGGCACTGGAGGATTATCAATGATTTAGCCTGTGTCCGCACTGCAAAGTGAGCAGATTACCAGCCTGGATGAAAATAGATGAACTCCATCTTATCCCACCAGTGGGGTCAGCTAGCTGGGTTTAAAAAGACCACTAAACTCAGGTGAAAGGGTTTTGTGTATGGATGGAAGGGGATTAGAGGCAATGCCCAAGTAATAGCCCAAGTTATCTCTGCAATGAAGACTAGCTTTATAGTGAGATTTTCAAAAGGGATCAGCACCTGCATGCTACGGTCTTTGAAAATCTGGCCCCAGTTGTGGATTCTGAGCCACACGGAATATTCCAGTCCTTGTGCCTTGGAGGTTGTTTGTACAAGATCCAGGGTAAAGTGTTCAAATCAAGATGCAACTGATTTTTCTGAGGCAGTTGGCAATCCATTCAATTCCATTATCAGTACGTTCCCTCACGTCGTCTATTGACATATCCATCTATCTTAAGGTTTTCTACTGCTGCCCATCCATGTAGTACCTGGATGCCTTTCATGTAAAACCAATAGCAACAGTTAACTCCTTATTGGACTTCATGGAGTCTTGGGCACTTATTTCTATATGGGATAAAACCTGTGTTAGAGGTTTGGTTTGGTTTTTTGAGGGAGGGGAAAGAGGTAGATTTTGTTAATTTTCTCTTATTCCATCCAATCGATACTTAAACTTTAGCAGTTTCGGCCTACCAAACTATCTTCCCAGAAATAACTGATTCTTGTCTCTCGAAATCACACTGCTATGCACAGACACACCCTAAATATTTTGAGGAGAGTTAATTAGATGATTCTTTAGATTACACCGCATTCTTAAACCATTCATTTTAAGGTTGGTCTACACACAAACTTGCACCAAAATAAAGAACCGGTTTTGATTAATATCTTTTGTTATTTCAGAGAAAGTCTGCAGGTGGATAGTAAAAATGAAGACATAAGGAAAAGCAAAAGAGGACACTTTTATTCCATAAAAAGAATGTGCATGCACATATAACAAAAGAGGTGAACTGAAACTGAAAATTGATGCAAGTTTGCATGTAGACTAATCCTTACCTAAAAAGTATGTGAGATACAGAAGAGGATCTTTCTTTCCCTCCAGCCTCCTACTGCAGATCCTTTCACCCATTAATGTTCATTTATGTTTTTCAGGGGTTTCTTTACAAGGAATAGGGCTAGAAATGTTTTTTTATTTTATTTTTAAAGCAAAAGCTGAGATTTTTCTTTATGTTTATAGTTTCCCCAAATCAAGGCTCCTTCTTTAGCTGCAGGCTTCACCAGCCCCAAAGGCTGTGATCTTATCTTAGGATGCCAGAGACCCGTTGCTGGGTTTTCTTTTATGGGAATGACCAAAGGTTTGGTATTCTTTTCTAAACCTTAGACACATAATACAAGACATAAGGCATTTAATCTTATCTCACAATTCTATTCTGATATTTTCAGAACTGCCAGATCTCCCACTACCTACTAAATTACTATATTCCCAGAATATGTTGGTGACATTCACACTCACAATAACTTAGAGTAAAGGTAGAGCTTTGCAGTCTGCAGCTTTGCAGTCTGCAGTCTTCTTCTTTAGCTATACCGAAAGAAGGACAGGAGACATTAGATATGGGCTTAATCACGCCACATCTTTATTATTAGATGTCTGGGACTACCCAGCAGATAAAAGTGTACAGTACAGATAACCCCGTGTTTATTCCATAATTACCCAGGGGACTTTTACCACTTCCCCCTCTTTTTCCATCCAGGTCCCTCCAGCAAATCCATTACCAGGACCTTACCATTACCTCCCCACTCCACTCACAGGAGGGTTAAGGTGGGCCATAAAAATGGGGGTTGGCTTTTTAAGGCAGCCGCTGCTGTTGTGCAAATAATATCAATGATTCAGGGGGATGCTGAGGGGCCTTGGGAACAGAAGTGCTAGTGGGGAAGATCAGTTGTATGCATCGTTCCCCCAAGAATGTATATGACTTGTCCATTGTTGTCACCCCATCCTCTGACTTCCAGTCTAGTGTATCCTCTCCACTAGATTACAATCACTGTGAATCCAGCCCAGATCCGTCGTATCTGATGGCTCTTTGGTGAATTGAGTTGTTGGTGGTCTTAGTCCAGTTTCTTGGGAGGTCTTAGTCCAGTTTCTTCATATCACAAAGCACACTATCGCACTTGGCATGAGCTGGGAATCTCGTTGGCAGACTCAGCAGCGAGACAAAGGTGTAAAGACTGACCTATCCCCTCACCTGTGCCAATTGTCTCTCCAGGTCATGACTAAGGCACACAGTGGGGCATTGTAGAGCAGTTTGCAAACTCCTGCCCCACTGTGGATGAACAGATTACTTCAGATGTCAGTCCATCGTCTTCATGATTAGTGTTACACCTAGAGGCACCACCTGAGATTGTGCCAGGCACTGTACAAATACATAGTAATAACTAATCCCTACTCTGAAGAGCTATACACCAAATGGACATGAGAGGCAAAGAATGAGAGGAGAAACAGAGGTACAGAGGGGTGAGGTGACTTGTCCAAGATCACACAGCTGGTCAGTGGCAGAGCATGGGTTATAAAGCAGGTCTCCTTAGTTGCAGGCCAGTGCCCTGCCAACTTAATCACATACATTTAAATGAAAGTCAGCAGCACAATTTTTAAACATATATCTGCAAGTTGATGGGCTTTGTTGATATTGGAAATTATACCTCAGTCTAGAACGGCGCAACTTAGGGACATTAACTATATAAGGAAAGCACCAAATTGAGGAGTTAGTGAATTGCATATGTTATTTGAACAGATTTCTGAGTGTGAGAAACCAAGTGCTAGTGTAAAAGGAATAAGTTAATGATATAGATGCTTCTACACACTTACAATTATCAACCTTTTACTTGCCCATCTTTTCATATGAGATGACAGATAATGGGAATAAGTCAGATATGTTAAAAATATACTTAGTTTTAACAGCACTGAGACACTTAAATTGTCAGCAGTCCAATTATTAATCAGATTAATGGACTTTTAGAAACCTACTGCACCCCTAGGACAATTGCTTGGTTCGTGTTTCTTGCATACAAAATAAGGTTGCTCACGTTACAAGAACCTCAGTAATGAAAGGTATAAGAAATTAGCATTCTTTAGGATACTGTACTACAGCATCTCAGATACAGGGATGCTGAGTACTGCCTGTATGAGAGCATGGTTTATTGACACTTTTTCACATACAATGGACATAATGGGCATAAGGAACTCTTGTCAAAACTTAATTTTAGAAAAAAATGTTATGATTGTATTTTTTAAAAAAATGTTTCTTTGTACACTTTTAGAAATATAAAAAATAACTGTAAGAGCCAACAAGGGCACCAGCAGTAGTAATAACCAGTCTAAAAGGTGCATTTGATAGCTAATTTATTTCAACCAAGGTAACAATTAACATGACAATATGAAAGAAGTTTTCATAGACTTGTAAGGGAACTGAAATCTAACAACATGCTGAAATGAAATCTATGTCTGAGATTTTTCTAAGCCACCTATTTCCTGTAAGAAATGTAATGTCCAAAAAGTTCTGGTAGTCTTATAAAACTCTTTCAGTTATGCCTGACAAAATCATCTTAAATTAATTGAACAATAATGGAAAGAGAAAAGGTTCAATAAAAGTTCAGCTTCTTCATTGTTTTCATGAAATCCTGAAAATGCACAACTGGGTAGACACATTTAAGACTGAGCAATACTATCTTTTGAATATTGGCATTAATTTCAATATTTTGCTTAATTATTTGGGATATTTTATTCATTTGCTAAAATTGGTTTTCTTGGTAGGCAGTAGGAAAACACACAGGCGTTTTGCCATTGAAGGCCTGATCCAAAACCCATAGAAGTAAATGGAAAAACTCCCATTGATTTTAATGAACTTTGGATCAGTGGGATCAGAATACGGTCCCTTATGGTATTGTCCTTTAGAGCAAGCCTCCCAGCCTTGGTTGACAGACTCGGGCTAGTGCTTGCACTAGTGATCATAAAAATAGCTGCATAGACATTGCTTTGAAGTTGTGGCTCAGGTGTTGAAGTGCAGGCAGGGTGGGTGTGCTGTGTAGACTTACCCTTAGAAGCCATGGAAGTCAATGGTAAAACTTCCATTGATTTTAATAGTGCAGGATTGGTTCCTAAGGCCTTGAGCCTATATGAGTGACATCTATGGGATCTTTGCCATTGACTTCAAAGGATGCAGGATCCGGTGCTAAATCCCTGGTTAAAGTTAAGCACATGCTTAGGTGCTTTTCTGAATCAGGGTGTAAGTGACTAATGGGTAAAGCAGTAACATTAGTAGGAGAATGCACTTTCTACTCTGTCCTAAAAGCAGTGGATGTCTGAACTGGTAAGAAACCCCTCTTCCCCACAAAGGAAAAGCAAATAATATACAAATAAGACTAGAGATTGTATATTTAATAGCTTTTCAGTTTAGCAATTTAAACCTAATTACAAAGCAGCTTCTATTTCAACTACATTGATACTGAAACTAGTTGCACTAAAAGGCATCTTTATATCTTTGTCTCGTGTATTTTATACGGTTGTAATTTTACCTGTATGTCTGTAACTTGCCTTTTTATTAAAGTAGGGCTCATGGGGGCTTTTAGGAAAAGAAATAACAAATAAAACCAGCTTCTCTTAAGGAACCACTAAACTTCTGCTATGTTGGGTGAAGCCAATAGATACCCAAAATTATAAAAGTCTTTGTTCTGTTGTGGTGTGTGTGAGTTTTAGATTAATTACTGTAAATATTTTCCCCTTAAATGATTTATTAGCTTTCTTTGTAATTTTGTCAGAGTTCACTTGCCTTTTCAATCTGAAATGGCCTTCCCCCCCCCCACTTTTTTTTTTCTTAGCAAGAAGTAAATCTCTGGTATTTGCTGAAATGTTTATTACGGTCTGGAAACTTAATCCCCAACAAAGTCAAAGATTTTAAATATGTCAAATCATCTTAAAGCTACATACTAGTTATATGAGTGACATTATATGTGTTCATGAGAAATTCATTTCAAGTACTACAAATGAGTCCTTTAGTAATACCCAGGAGTCATAATGTCTGTGACATAATGAACCCTCCTAAATTACAGCCTACGCTAATTAGATCACTACTGCTACATTCCAGTCCCTGAAACAATTTGCTTAAAGTGGTAGTTACCTTTAATGAAAAGACACATAACGGAAAATGTCAGCAACCTTTTACATTCTCCATGACTTATCATATGGACTGTCTTGTGTGAAGTGCTAACAATCTTGCTGCATCTTTGTCACCAATGAGACTGATTCTATTGTAACTGAGTGATTAGGACATGAAGAAAGTACAGTGTTCCCCCTGGGGTAAAACATTCAGGCAAGTTTTGATATTCTCTTCACCAGTTCTCTTCACTGGTTAGGTGTTTTCTCAGTTTTAATCTTGAATCAACTCTGTTTTAAATGTAATAGTCTATTATCTCTTCATTATGTTTTCAATGTCCTTTGAGGAGCTCAACAATATTTTTATCCACTTACGGGAAACATTCACGCTCTCCCTCACTCACACTCTCTTTCTTATGCAAGAGACAAAATGACATGGCTTAGTATTGTTTGTGCATCTGTAGAACACTGATGTTACTGATTGACATGCACAGTGCCCTGGGGAAAGTATATGGGCCCAATCCATGGAGTCCTTGCTTAGGCAAAACTCTGATCTATAACCCCAGTGGGACCACTGATATCAGTGAAAAGAAGGTGGCTGAAGTTAATTGATGCTGCAGAATTAGAAGGGGAGCAAGACTTGAAATCAGACGAAGGTTTTTAACCATCAGAGGAGTGAAGTTTTGGAATAACCTTCCAAGGGAAGCAGTGGGGGCAAAAGATCTATCTGGTTTTAAGATTCTACTCGATAAGTTTATGGAGGAGATGGTATGATGGGATAATGGGATTTTGGTAAGTAACTGATCTTAAATATTCAGGGTAAATAGGCCAAATCCCCTGAGATGGGATATTAGATGGATGGGATCTGAGTTACTATAGAAAATTCTTTCCTGGGTATCTGGCTGGTGAATCTTGCCCATATGCTCAGGGTTTAGCTGATTGCCATATTTGGGGTCGGGAAGGAATTTTCCTCCAGGGCAGATTGGAGAGGCCCTGGAGGTTTTTCGCCTTCCTCTGTAGCATGGGGCATGGTTGACTGGAGGGAGGCTTCTCTGCTCCTTGAAGTTTTGAACCATGATTTGAGGACTTCAATAGCTCAGACATGGGTGAGGTTTTTCATAGGAGTGGTGGGTGACATTCTGTGGCCTGCGCTGTGCAGGAGGTCGGACTAGATGATCAGAGTGGTCCCTTCTGACCTTAGTATCTATGAATCTATGAATCTAAGACAGCATAAAACTTTGCTTCTGGGTGGAGTCTTTTAAAAAAAACAGTGGCAAAATGCTAAATTGCTTTTAAATAATGAACATTTAAAATATGGCAGAAATTCCAGCAATGAAAAGGGTTCAATTCTTTGTGCTTAAATTGTTTAACCAGACCCTTTTAAAAGGGTGAGATGAGAATATAAGAGTTGATGGTACACTGTTGTGGTCTCACATGTGCTCATGTTTGTCAGTTCAGAGTAAAGTCTGTCTCCGCTCCTTACACCACCATGGGTGAAGAGGATCTTCTTACAGGAGAATCAGTCTGGTTCCAGTGCTCCTACTGGAGGACAGGACTCTGAAAACCAGTGTAGGGTGCACATCTTCTGCATACCAGAAAACCCAACTCCACTGAGGCTCTCTGAACCCCAAAGGTGATTTGGAATGAGGCAGTTAGGATGCCATGGGTAGAAAGGTTCTTTCCCTCTCCTTATTTCTTGCCTGGTCTTTGGATCTATGTTCTTAGGAAGGGGTTTGGGCCTTAAAATGGCTTTACTGGGACCAAGAATAACAAATGTCGGGCATTGGAGAGGTAACAGGCAAATGTTTGCAAGGCCGATATCACTTCCAATGCACATAAAAAATAATGAGTCATTGAGATGTTTTGCATAATGACAGGTTTCAGAGTAGCAGCCGTGTTAGTCTGTATTCGCAAAAAGAAAAGGAGTACTTGTGGCACCTTAGAGACTAACAAATTTATTTGAGCATAAGCTTTTGTGAGCTACAGCTCAAGTGAGCTACAGCTCACGAAAGCTTATGCTCAAATAAATTTGTTAGTCTCTAAGGTGCCACAAGTACTCCTTTTCTTATTGAGATGTTTGTGGCTTCAGAGACAAATGGTTACAAGCAAAAATGTTCAAAAGAAACCTTCCACCTTTGAAACGGGCATGAACACCCTTGACGCCTAATCTCAACCCATCAACTCGTGCCTTTCAAATCTGTTTCCTTACCTGTGCTGTAAACACACTCCTAGATTAAACTATACATTATTATTTATTCAATCGGCACATTATGAGCTTACCAAATTTTGTTCTTATGTTCTGAGCTTTATTGAGCACCTCTGCGCTGTATGAGTATTCCTGCTGTACCGCCTAACCTCACAAAGTCTGCACTGGGCATAGATTCTCTGGGGGCCACCTTCTCACCCACACTCACCTCCTAATTCCTGATTTGTGCTACATGCTCCTTGCCTTCAGTGGCAAATGTTTTTCGCTAGTTTTAAGGTGATCTCTGTTTGCAACTATGTAGGATATCCGCCCACCTCCCTTTTTTTTTTTAAGCAATGTTACACTTTTAAATTAGCTTTTTAAAATGTTCTTTTCTCCTTTTTATGATTCTTTTAATATTCTGGTAACTTAACTGTTTGCTCAGCATCCTAAGCATGTTGGCAAGGGGAAAGGGCAGAAAGGACATACCTGTATAAGTAAAATTGCTATTATTTTATTTAAGATTAGCTTCTGAGAATTCTACAGACCTTCCCACAGCCAACACCCACCTAAGCAAACATTGCATTGAACAGAACCGTAGACTAAGAACTCCCTTGCTTAAACTTTTGGTAGATGGTATTTTCCTGTGACTAGAAAAAGTCTCTGATCCCTCCGGCTAATTTGTACATGAGCCTATGCTTTGACTTAGAATTTACTCTTCAGAAGACCATGGCTTTATTTATTCTACCTTCTCATCTTAGGAAGAAAACATGTCCGTGTGAGTAAGAGGGACTCCACCTGTTGCTAAACTGCTGTGCATACATGATGTTAAAGTAGCCAAAACAGTAACATGACTTCTTTTTCCAGTTGCTTCTGCTAAATAACCTTCAAGGAACCTGGGACACTTAAGGAGGCTGACAGGCATCGAAAGGTCAAAATAAAGCAGGAGAGCTATTTCAGCATATTCCTTCTGGTAATTCCCAACTAACTCTTCTTAGACCAAACGGCTTTTTTTTTTCATACAAGAAAATTAAGAGCTGACAGGCTGAAACTGCCTACTTTCCTTTCAGTGTCAGAAGAAGTAAATAGTTTTAAGCTGCAGTGGTTTCTGATTGAATATCCTTTTGAAGTAATGATAGCTATAATTTAAAGCAACAGTTACCATATTTTCTTCTCTCTCTGACATTCTTTGATGCAGTAAGTGTAACTCTGCTGAAAATAGCTGTAGCTATGCCTGAATATACTACCAGAATCTGCTGAGGTTCTGCCTTTAATTGCCATCATATGTATCTAATATCACAAACATAACTGACTAATGACAAGGGTACTGCAAATAATTTCTTGACATAAGAAAGTAGATTCAGAGATGCACATTCAGTTCAAAACGGTTTGCTTACACTAAACTTTTTTAAAAGAAATTCTTTTAAATATATATAAATAGTGCTTCTTTGTAATAAGGCTGTCTATGCCTAGCTGTACATGCATCAGTATGCTATAATGAGGTGTACTTTGTTATGATATAACATCAGAAAATTCATGACTTTTTTTAAAAAAATGGAGTAAAGACAATTTCAGACATTTATTTTAAGTGTGTAAGAAAACAGCCAGAAGTCTTATATTGTTACATAAAAAATTATATTTCATCAAAATGAAGCAGAACCCTCTTTGAGAGAATAGATTTTATTTCTTTCTTAAGAACAATTCCATTTTATGTGGTGGATCACTGGAATCTCACTTTGCACACTGAAGTTTTCTGAAACAACTCATGGCTTTTCATTCCATTCCACTGTGAAGACAGTTAAGTATGTCTGAATTCTCTCTAAGTGGATTCACTTTAAGGACATGGTAACATTATTCCGGATGATTTTGCAATCCAGTGGAGAGGGAAAATACACTGAACAATTATTTTAATGACTTGTTCAATTATTTATTTTAAATATTTTTAAATTGCTATTTGAATGAGTGGTAATGAAGGATCAGTCTGTTAAACTCTTGCATGAGGGGTTAGACCTCTGAAAGGTCCTTCCCACAAAAACAGCCATGGCTTTCGCTCATGAAAGAGTGGGGACTACAAAGAGGCAGGTAGCAATTAAGGATGAGTCTTAACTGCAGAATTCACTTGGGTGATTAGCACCCAGGTCTGAGCACCAGGGTTAGTTTGGTGCTGATGTGAGCTGCTACACTGAAAAGCCATACTTAAGTTACTGTGCCCTCACTAGTGCTGCACTCGTGTGTGTGTGTGTGTGTGTATTGCTAGAATTTCTGGGGAATATCCCATGGTTCTTTGTGCTACAGTAAGCTGAGCTGCTCTAGGATGATTTCCCAGGGAATTGTGGAAGAACTTGTTTGTCTGGACACACAGGGAGAATTGTGGGAAGGCAATGGAGGATGATCCGCGCCTGAGTGGTTTAGCATGTGTCCTCATTGCAAAGTGGGTGAGTTACCAGCTTGAGTGAAAGCCTCATTCAAACTTCAGCCTAGAGCCCCAAACAAGCCAGCTAGCTTTGGTAGAATGCACCACCAAATTTGGGTCAGAGTGTTCTGTGTGAATGGGATGGGGGTTAGGGACAACACACATATAAGAGCCCGAGTTAGCAGTGAAAGACATTTCCCTAAATACAGAGAAAAAATGAAATGTGCAGAGATGGGCGAGAGGTTAGAGGGGCATTAAAGGGAAACCAGAAGGGTACACTGAGCAGAGAACCAGGACAGTGTCTTGAAGGGGGGGCTCTCTCTCTATAGAAAGAACAAAGATCATCCCTTCAACAGTGGGGAAGGGCCAACCCCTGAATCAACTTAAATACAGGGAACAAAGAATGAATAAAAAGAAAGGGGGGGAGTGCACATCATAGGGTCAAAGCAAGGGTTTCAGAATGAGACCCTGAGCAGAGAACCCTGGACAATACCCACTGCTCTGTAAAGATATCATAGGAGTCAGTAGATGTAATGCATCAGACTGAAAATTTAGGAAGCTGAAGTCCTATCCATGATACTTACTGCATGGGCAGTGATTACACAAATTTTCTGACACCACTCTGGGACTGTGTCTCAACCTTCTTCTGCAGGGACCACACCCTAGCTAGGTGAGAAGGTGGTTTGATCTTCATCCATATTTCTTCCTTGTCCTCTTTGCTCAGACTCACAAGTCAATGCCAGCAGCAGTGGAGGCTGATTGGTTTTTGAGGGTAACTCTCAGGATCACACATGCTGCAATGAATCACACAATCTGTTAATTTACGTTTTAAAGGGTTTTTTTTTCCTATTGCGATTCCAGTTTAGCAGTTAATTCAATCCCACAATAAATATCAGACAAACACTGGTTCCTCTGTTAATTATTCCTTGGTATGTATAAATTAATCATGGCATGAGGTACACTAAACTTTTTTAAAAGAAATTTATCTGCATCAGTGTCACCACTGGCAGCAATTTCTATCAGTCCACTGCTGGATAAATATCCCATACAGTTTAATGCTCACTTCCACCAAGGCTGTCAAATTCTGCTTGCTTTACTCATGCATGAAGGCCCAGAGCCTCCAATGTATTTAGGCTCCTAATGGCCATTGATTTCAATGTAGGGTAGGCCACAGAACTATATGACCTTTTGGTGGATTAAAAGTCTGATTGAGAATCCTCTGATTGGGGGGGAGGGGGAAGGGGGCTCTTGCATCACAACAGGTTTGCCACTAAACACTTTCTCTACACCAGTTTTCCTATGCAAAGCACGGCCACCCCCCAAGGCCATCACAGACATTTGTCCATCTGTTTATGGTCACACCATAATTTGCATATTTAAGAATCCCAATATGTTAAAATCATAAATATTTTTCTTTTAAAGCACGAAAAAAATCACAAGAGAGCACAGAGAAAAGTGCAGCCTTAGCCAATATATAATATGTTGTGGGCATGATCCAGCAGTACTGAAGTCAATAGGAATTTTGTAATTAACTTCAATGGGAGCAGGACTGGGACATGTGTTCCTCTGATGGCAAATTTCTGGGTTTGGGGTTTTTTTGTTTTGGATACGGAAAATGGGTTTCTGAGTTGTTAACTCTGGTAGCCGGATGGGGCTCCCAGTGAAGCTGATTGAACTAATGTCTTCAATGGAATCAAAATCAGGCCCTAATTCTGCTTCGGGCTAAATGGGAAATTGTTCTTTACAGTTTTTCTCATATTCCTGAATGTTCTCAAGCCAACTTTGCATGGTTTGCCTCCTTACTTATTTCCTCTTGTTTCTACTTGAACATCTGTCTGAAGTTCTGTATTCCATACCAATTTTTCTGTTTCATTTTTTTTGCATGCTTGAGCATGATCACAGTGTTTGAGTTAATTTTCACTAATTTGCCTAGTTTATAGGCTTTTGATCTTTTATCAGTTCTCATAGTTCATGAGTTGTGTGTGTGTGAACAGGACAAGCATTTCTACAGCATTTCCTGTCTCAGCTAACTCTTTGACAGTGTCTTATATGTAAATGATAGGGAGCTGATGATGGGACTCTGTTATTTTTTCATATAGCGGTATCTAAAATGGTGTAATAAAGGAGTCAGAGTGACACAGCGATGGGAGGGCATTTACAATCTGCTATGATCTTGTTGGCTAGGTTTGTGCAGATATAAAGACAGTGTTGTTACAAGTTTGTGTATAGCCTAACACAATGGGGCCCTGATCTGGTCCTACAGGTGTAATATATATAATATACTATAATATAAATAATAAAAGTTCCTTGCATTTTTTGTGTGGAAATTATTCTCTGCAGGACAATGTAGGCACAATAATAAGTTTTATATCCTAGCGAACTAGAAATGTTTTAATGGAACGTAAACATCTTACAGCTAGTCTAGGGCATGGATGTATTTGTTGATTATCCTAATTAAAATTATGACTTTTTCTGTGGTGTTTGAAATGGAACATTATTTAATAATTTAATTGCTCCATCCTTGGGTGAAAGTATTCCTGCAAGAGCAACCCCTAGAAGCATAGTGTCTCACATTAAAGCTGCAGTGTGTCTTAATTGGGATCTTCTCCGACCCCTTAGTGATAGTGGAAGGCAGTGTGAAGGCGAGGACTATAACAGGGTTTAAAAGAGAACTAGATAAATTCATGGTGGTTAAGTCCATTCATGGCTATTAGCCAGGATGGGTAAGGAATGGTGTCCCTAGTGTCTGTTTGTCAGAGAGTGGAGATGGATGGCAGGAGAGAGATCACATGATCATTACCTATTAGGTTCACTCCCTCTGGGGCACCTGGCATTGGCCACTGTCAGCAGACAGGATACTGGGCTGGATGGACCTTTGGTCTGACCCAGTATGGCCATTCTTATGTTCTTATGTCCATGCTTTGCTTTACTTCTGCTTTGAACAAAATGAACTATTTTTGCATTGTGGTAGTAAAGCAGGGCAAAAAAGGTTTGATTTTTAAACAGACTGTCCCTGTGGCAAGAGCCAGTGTTCAGGCACTATAACCATATGGTGTCTAACAGACTCTTGACTTCACTGGTCTCATTTCCAGCCTGTTAGTGTACTGTTCAGAATAAAAACATGACTGGTAATGGCTCAGATCACACTTCACAACATTTGAAACTCTTATGCTTGACCACTTCTCCCACTCCCCCAATTCCAGAGCAGTGGTCATTGGAGAAGTTCAAGCCCCCTCACTTTAAAAGAGAGGAAGCTGCCAGCAGGATATTCTCCACAAAAGGCCTTCAGCTTTGTAACCATGATCAAAGACACTCACATGGCTGATCTTTATCCAGTCTTTGTGGCAGAAAGGGTGGGAAGGGTTTTGATTTCAACAACTGTTCATTATTTCTGGTTCTGTGGGGTGGACCTGCAGTGGTTTAAATTTTTTATGTGACAGTTTTATGGCGCACAGAGCCTAAAATGGGCACTCTTTAATGTACATAGTACAAACTGAGACAAATACTACTTGGAGGCAGCATCCAGACCTCTGGTCTTTTGATATTCTAGAAAGGGTTCTAGAAAGAAGCCCCTTCTAGGACCAACCCTAAATTACATGTCCTTTGGCAGCTTTCTTATAAACCATGAGAATGCATTGCTGGGACAAGGTTCTTTCTGTCTCAGGGATGCTCTTTTTGTCTCTCTCCTGGGGACACATTTGTTAGTTTATCTGCTGCTGTTAGGCTCCCATCTCGTTTCTGATACCACAAGGCTGATGTTATTGCTCAGTTGGAAGATGTATTTCACCTTTCATTTAATTTCCCATTCCTCCTACCATAGAGTATGTTGATACATATTTGCCTAGATCCATTCCTGTAGAGTTTGAGGGTAAAACTCTCCATCACATGTCATCTTTGTCTATAATTACTGTTCCATCATTGTCCTGGAGAGGAGCATCTTCTGTCATTCCCATCATCAGTTTTCTTCTTATCTTTTTGAAGCTTCACTGTCTCTCGTACGTATCACAGAAGATGCTGATATTAGATTCTGTCATGTCTTTTTTGATCTTCCTCCCGCATACCCAGATCTTACTCCGCAATCTTCCTTGCATTTCTGTCATTGCTGATAAAATTTATTTCTATCAGTATTTTAGTAGAATCACCGAAAATAAATATTCCAGCTGTCATAATAGCAAATACCATGCCAAGAGCCATCAACTGGTGTTGGCTAGTGCTCAGAGCTTTATCTATATCTGTTCACATATCTTTCCTAGATACATCTCTTCCACAAAAGTCAGGTGGAATAACTAATACAATTTTGAAGTTAACTAGCATGCTTGTAAGTTTCTAAAAACTTTCAAAGTCCTTCGCAACTTTTTCCTTGTTCTACTGTCATATATTAAAGACCCTGATGCCTCCACCTCAACTCTATTTTTAAATAGTTGTGGGACTAAAAAATGCCTACTTGCAATGGTATTGTTATGCAGCTCTTTGAGTCTTTTTTAAAGTATCCTTTGTTTTCCTTTATATATGTTATATACATGTTACAAGTAGAACTTGTCTATTGTACTAGCTCATTAGAACTTTATAAAATACCTTCCCAAAGTAAAAGTTTACCATTGAATTAAGAAAAATAAGCATGATACTTTTATCACCGATGTGCAGTTCTCTTCTAAAATACCTCCCATTTGGAAATCTTTACTGTAATAACTGCGATATAAGCACAGAGGCTGGAATTTTTCCAAATAAGAAAGCTTTAAGCCATAATTTCTTAGTATTAAAACTTCTTTTTCTTAAATTATATATAAGTATTTTTGGCAGGACCTCCTGAGTACAACTATGCAGTATTAACACTGGTGTTAGAAATACCCTCTCACTTTTCTTTTGCAGGTTATGGTGGGATGTATGCTCAAACATGTGTTTACTCTCTGCTTTTCATTCTCAGGACCACCATTCTCTTGAGCTTCTTAAGACCTTTGGAGAGAAGCAGATCATAGCCTCCTGTTTGGGAGTATAGATACTGAGTCAGAGGAAAGCACAGGCTTCTTCACTTCACATTTTATATATAATAATTGAGATCAGCCTTGTCTTTTGCTCTGTTGCATCTCCAGGCCTACTGCAAAATCAGCTGCTCCTCTTCCTTTCTTCTAAACCAGTATGTTCATATTTGGAAGAGAAAAAGCTATCCCATTCTTCAAAAAGAAGGAACTGGTGCTGCAGCAAGTCACTGCGCACTTAAAGCTAAGATTTTCAGTGGAGATTTCAATGGAATTTGGGTACCAAATAGTCTTAGATCATTCTGAAAAGCAGTCTAATAGTTCTCTGGTTTTGCTCTGATGGGTATCAAAAATTACATTTGCAGTAGAATTTTTCCTTTAACTTCCCACCTTCCTCCAAGCATGGAGTGCCTTAAGAGCATGGCATAGCATCCTCTAATTTTGCCTCCCCATACTTATATTCCCTCTGCAATCAAGCTGATGTCCACTGGTTCAGGAAGGAGGAATCTCATGGTCACATTGGATCTGAGGTCTCCCATATGGTAACACATAACTCTGTCTACAGTAACATTTTTTTGAAATCTCTATAAAAATTTGTAGCTACCTCACGATTAACTCCCTTCATACTGTGCTGACGAGGCTGCAATTACTAAGCACTTTACAACTCTAGTCTATAAAAACAGTTATGTGGGTGTTCTGTGATTTTTCCCATGAAATTTTTGTAAAGGGTGTGTAAGGAATGCCTGACTAAACAAGGAAAATACTCAGATGATGTGTTTTGCCTTTCAGCACATGAACAGGGTTTAATTCAGCATACAGTCACATCTAAAAATCAACTATTGTTGTGGAGAAACACCCTTTATAATTTAAAGTTGTATATGATTCTATAATAAATCATTACTTGCACAGCAGTGTATTCAAAAGTCATGAAAGATTGTCATCAAAATATAATTAGCAATGCATAGCCTTAGAGCTTGCTTTTCCATACTTCTATTTTTTATATAATTTCAACATTTAAAAAAAACAGAATTGTATATGTGCTTCAAACTGTGAATGGTTTTCCCTTTATAAGAATTTGTTGTGAACCTTGCTACTAGTCATGAGGATAAGACTTCACCACAGATCTAACTAACCTGGAGGGTCATGTTATCACACAGATAAACCATTCTCAAGCAATTTTTCAAATTCATTAGGCAGCTAAGACTTTCTATTAACACTAGTCATGTGTACTTTCTCCTTCTACCTATTTGTTCTTAAACATATTTATTAGCAGGAAAAACCACTCAATCAGCTTCCCACCTGTCCGTATAGTATCTTGTTTGTACAATTTTGCCTAATTATATTTTCTAAAATGGAAACAATTAAGTGCAGAACAACACAGTCTACTATGTCTTGCTGCTTCACAACCTCATGTCTAGGTGAATGGTAATAAGAAGCACTTCCTTGCATGTTTGACACCTCTGAAGTTTAAATATTATACAATAAAATAAGAGATAATAGGTATTTATTCAATAAATGTTTTATATGCTATTTCCTAAAAGTTAACAAAGCTAATGCATGTTGTATGGAGCTACTTGGCATTGATTCAGTACATAAAGGTTTGAGCCTGCATGAACTCTGTGGGTGAAGATGATCAGTACATAGCCCTCTATCATACTTAGGCCTCACACACAGAGCCTGTGGAGCAACCTAGAAAGGGTCTCGCTACCAACCCTGCATGGATTGTCTGTATGGCCACTGGAGGAGGAGGCCAGAAGCAGGCACTGAGAGTGAGAAGGATGTGCATTTATATGGATCAGCCAACCGCCATAACCTATGCCAGTGACAGAGAGGAGCTGCAGTCTCTCTTCCAGGACACAAACTGAAATAGCAACTGCAAAGAGGCTGCTCTAACTCACAGGCCAAATGGCGAGGGAGTGGATTTCATATACATTAGA
The DNA here is from genome assembly GCF_009764565.3 of Dermochelys coriacea. NCBI lineage: Eukaryota > Metazoa > Chordata > Testudines > Dermochelyidae > Dermochelys > Dermochelys coriacea. The sequence goes on along the minus strand of NC_050079.1, from coordinate 13,169,957 downwards.
GCACCTAAAGCCCTCCCATCCTGGCTAATAAGCCAGAAGAAGCATCACCACGACAAGGCTTTGGAGGAAAAAAAATGGGTAAATTCTTGTCCCATACAAACTGAAATTGAAAACTACACTAGAACAAAGTTTCATTTATTTTCCAATCATTTAGAGTGTAAATATTTTCTCTTCACAGAACTCATCTGCAAAACGATAGTCATACTCTTATACCAACTCACTTAGTAAGTTTAATTAAATGGAAGCTTATGATAATTAAACCGAAAGCCTAAGGGCCTGTTCTGTGAGGACTTACTCCTTGCATAAGGCCAATTTCTATATAATTTAGACAATAAAATAGTGGAACTGTACTCTCCCATCTAATTTATGTGAAATGTGTATTCTCCAACCCAGATGTCTATAACACCACAAACATACTTACTCACTTAGCAGGAGTGAGAGGAAACTAATGCACAAGTACACTGGGAGAGGAAACGGGAAGGATTAAAACAATTTTTTTTCATTGTATTATTTTTAATTGAGCGTACAATTAAAGCTAAGCTTTGCATAAGGTTCAAATATAGTGAAACAATTTCTCTAACATATTAGCCACTTGTAGGTTCTTCTCCCGTATCTGATTTACGTCTTCCAGGTACATCCTTGAACTAAGGGTTGTGAGCAATATGATGGAACACCTCAGTAGCTCTTTCACAGAGTCCCAAAAGAGTAATACCAGACATGGTTCTGTCCTGCACTTGTACTTTTAAAACAAAGCTCCAAGACTGTAGAGAACTACATTACTCTAGTTTTACAGTCTATCTTAATTGACGTCAGTGGTGTTTCATTAGCTTAAAACTAATGTAATGCAGAGGGAAATTCCCTATTGTACGAGTGGTAGAATAGTAGTCTGACTGCTCCTTCTCCTCCTGCACAGGTTCTGGTGATGCGGGTACCCCCTTAAGGAGTAATGGAGATGCTCTTTACCCTCTTTCTTGCTACTCTGGTAGGCATTAGGCCCTTAATAGGTAGTGACTCCTTGGAAGTCTAAAGTGGATTTTTCTCCTCTTAACACACATAGAGGCTTAGAATGTATCAATTTATCTTCTAAGAGCATAAGCAAGGTATAGACAGCCGTGGGTATGGTGGTTTTGTAGAAAAGGATGATGGAATTAGAAGCATCAGCATGAACAGGCTGCACTAGGAACCAAACAATTTTTGTGTACTGCTGTTTTGTTACTCACTAAAATGGTTACTTGTACATTTTTTTGTATGGTCAGCTAATTAATACATCTATCTGAAGTCCACTCATCAAGCTAATAGGCATCATCATCTTAGGCAACATGTATCTGCTGCTAATACCTATCTCCCTGCAGCCTTAGGGAGCCACTGACTATCTTAGTACTGCTGCTTCACTTCTGCTGCAAACTGGATACACGACAAGCAGCTAAAACGCAACCCAGACAACATGGAAATATTCGTTGTGGGACAAGCCATCTGGAAGAGCTCATCGCTTGATGGCTGCCCTACGTAGTGGTGGGATTTAACCCAAGCAAACTGAGGTTTGCATCCCGAGGGTCATTTCTGACAGCAATCTGAACATGGAAAGCTTTTATTTCTTTATTTATTAAAGCAATCATCAAAAGTGGCTTTTTAAAAAAAATTCTAAAGTATTCAAAATTTGTGACCTTTAATTCCAGGCACAGACCTTGTCATGGTGATCTATGTCTTTGTGGCCTCAAGGCCAGATTACTGTAATGTGCACCATTGAAAACCACCTGCAGGCTGGAGCTATTGCAGAACACAGAAGCAGGACTGCTCAAGGGGCTTCATCTGTGAGAGTTGGCAAACCCCCATGCTCTGTAAACTACATTAGCAAGTACAATTCAAGATCTTTTACTATTACTATTTAAAGCCTAAAACAATATGGAGCCAGAATCCCTGAGGAAGCAGTTATTGACCTGTGCTCCACTGTGGCAACTGTGAACAGTGGGGATTGAAAATTATAATAATATCTAAATATAATATGATCTAATGACAACAAGTGCAGGGTGTTCTCCATCTTGGAGCAGCAGGTCTGGCCTGATCCATCATGCACTAATCATGAAAGTAGGTCTGTGACATTCTTTGATCTCAGGATCTTTGTGCACCCTGTTTGGTTTATGTTATTTAGTGTCAGGTTGTTTGAAAACATAACAATCATAGAAGACAGAAAAGAGCCCCATCAAATCATCTAGACAATTTCCCTGCCAACACAGGATTGCTGAAACAAGATTATTCCCCAGTGCATGTTTAGTAGTGTTGTGTCCCAACCAGACAGAGGGGCTTCCACCATTTTCCTTGGGAGCCAATTCCACACCCTACTAGCTTAAGTAGCAGCAGGTTTCTTGATATTTTGAGCACATTTTCCTTTCTTTTAAGTATGACCAATCTATATTGCAATTAAAGAGACTCCTGAACTAAAACACCAGATCTGACCTCAGCCATTCTTCATGCGTTTTGTATCTACACCTACATCTAGACCTGCAGATGCATGCATCTGATGAAGTGAGCTGTAGCTCACGAAAGTTTATGCTCAAATAAATTTGTTAGTCTCTAAGGTGCCACAAGTCCTCCTTTTCTTTTTGTGGATACAGACTAACATGGCTGCTAGTCTGAAACCTGTCACTAAAATCAGTGAGACTATTCAGGGGTGGATGGACTGCAGGAGTGGGCCCTTAGCATTTTGGCTAAAGCTTAGAGAAGTCTTTGGGTATGAGGGACAGATGGGAGGAGGAAAATGCCAAAGATAGTGGCTCTTCCCCATTTTACCCTCTCTAAAACTCCATTGAGCCCAGTTTGCATGAAGCTCTTTTTAATCCTTTGTGTCAGAGGATCAATGCCACAGAGACAGCATTCCTCCTTTTTGCACCCATCATAAGAAATCTGCCATAGCAACCACTCCACAAAAGCAAATGGAATGACTGAGGCCAATATTATTATTATTATTTTATTGCAAAGCCACTCCCATAGGTAGGTAAAGCCTTTCTTGCATGCTGTCAAATGATTGTGTATTTAGGAGGTTTCAGAGTAGCAGCTGTGTTAGTCTGTATTTGCAAAAAGAAAAGGAGTACTTGTGGCACCTTAGAGACTAACAAATTTATTAGAGCATAAGCTTTCGTGAGCTACAGCTCACTTCATCAGATGCAAGTGAGCTGTAGCTCATGAAAACTTATGCTCTAATAAATTTATTAGTCTCTAAGGTGCCACAAGTACTTCTTTTCTTTTTGTATTTAGGAGGACGTTCTTACTGCAAATTTTTCAAACAGTGCATCTACAGGGACAAAATCTGTTATCTGTATCACAGGTTTAAATTTGGCTGTGGTGCTATGTAAAAAAAATATGTAATGAGGAAAAGGATATTCACCCACAAAAATTACAAAACCAAACAATCACACTTTGTGTTCACACATATTTCCTAGGTGATATAAAGTCTGCATATCTGGCCAGAGTCAGACGTGGTGTAAGCAGGTGCAATTTCCACTGAAGTCAATGGAACCATACCCACTTACACCAAATCTGAATTTGGCCGATAACATTTGTTAAATGGCCCAGAAAAATGATAATTTATCTTGCAAGAGCAAAGTAATCCAACAGATATAAAGAAACAAACAGAATACAAGCTGAACATAGAGCTATAAAACTGAGCTTCTGAGGTAAAAACAATTCTTCTTATGGACTTTCCAATGCCAGATCTTACCATCTGGTTTCAGACACATTTCCTTAATGGTAGTGTATCAAGTAAAGGAAAAAATATGTCTTATTAGTTCACACGCAGCACTGAGATTCTGAACTACAATGATAAATAATGTACAAAGGTGAGAAAGTATAGTTCTGTTTATTCTGGGCCTCTTGTTACCGAGATGTGAGGTAAAAGGAGCAAAACACTTATCCTGCTAAATTTGTGGAGCTGACAACTATACTGGCATGGCAGGAAGTAAGACAGCTGAGACAATCAGCTAGCCAAACATACTACATGCCTGCCAGTCAGCTGCAGTCTTAGTTCACTAAGGCTCTTTTCATAGGAGAGATTCCATGTACCAACACATTGCAGACACAAAGCCATTTCTAGGATGTCATTCCCTTGCTGTTATTTTACATGTCCTTCTCAAAATCTTCAAAGTCTATTTTTAACATATTTTTATTAAAACTTTTTATCACTTATTCAAAAGAATGTTTGAATCACCACTTGCAGCCCCACTGTCTAATGATTGCTGACTTGCTGAAAAAAAGGAGGCAAGGGAAGCTTTGCTTTGTCGGGAGGAGAGGGGGAAAGAAAATAAAGAGAAATCGGCCTAGCTTCAAAGGGCGCATTTCCATAATTGCCCTGTAACTTTGGCAAAATAAATCTGAAGGGCTGAGAAAAGCGCAATCTCTCAGATGAGTGCACTACAAAAGCCCTAGAGATTCCCCAGTCCCACTTGTTACTATTCTAATTCAGTGAGAGAATTCAGTTCCCTAACCTCAGTAACAAAAGCCATGAAATCACTGTCCTCCCATTCCGCTGGCCTATTCCTAAAGAATAAGACCTTATCCAGCCTTTGTCTCCAGCCTGCCCACTAACATTCAGTTAAAAAAAAATTAGAATAGCATTAAGAATCAGAAGAGCTGCTAGAGGTGAAAAGAGAGAGAGAGAGAGAGCAAGCGATTCCCCCAATCTTGGTTTCATCTTTCAAAAGATTTGCTGAAATCTGTTCTCACATAATAAATGACAAACCTATCCTTTTTGCTTCCTTTAACATAACGTTAGCCACTTTTTTTTTTTAGACTCACCGAACTAAACTTGAGTTGCTTGCCTGCTAAACTGCTGGGACAAAACAATCAGAGCACAATTCTTTTGTTTGTTTTGCTTAAATTTAACGTTTTTGGTAAACGCTGTCCAAATGGTTTCATTTTTGTTCGAGGCATGATGCCATCGTTCCAAATAAATAATAGTAATAATAACTTAAATAAGCTTTGAGAAGAGACTGTTTAAATGTGACTTTTTATGAGGTTGTCTGTGTTTGCTGGTCCTTCAAGCCATACCTTATAATGCTAGAGTGAAAAAAATTCACTACGGCATGTGAATAGTACGCATTTTACCGCAAAGGCCCAATCACCCATCATTTGGCTTCTCTCTGACTTTATTTTCTCAATAAGACAAGCTTTTGTGGTGATGTTCAGTATGGACAAGCGGGATAGCCTTATAAAGGGATTTAGAAGAGTACACAAAGGGCTGCGGCAGCATCAAAGCCAGCCCAGCAGCACAATAGAGATGACATTTTTACATCCCAGGGCTTGGGCGGGCATTGCCTGAATACTCTGTCCATAGAGGTGTCAGTAAACAATGAGTAAACTGGGAAAGGGGTGAAAACACAAGTCAAAATCTTTTTATTGGAGCCCCCTACGCATTCATTGGGCAGTTTTAGCTCTGTATTTGAAAGCTCTTCCATTTACTTACTCTCCAGACTCTCCTATTTAACTAACTGACTGATGATGGCTCCATTTTGATATCCGAAAGAAAAGAATGGGACATTCTTACTAGACTAAATATATTAATCCACAAGGTTAACTGCATTTTGTTTGCAATGAACAAAATATTATCCCCCTTGTCTTTTTCTTAGAGGGCTAATGTCAGGGAAAAAAAAAATCATATATTACAAAAACAGCATCCATACCAATGCCACAGATTATACCTGAGATGCTGATAAGTGAAAGCATTTTGAAATTTAATTTAGTTTTCTCCATTTATGCATGTTACTTTTTTTGGATTGTGAAAAGAGACTAGTCTGTTTCACTTTTTATTCTAGCCAGTTTCACTTCCAGTTTCTCATGTATTAGCATAAGGCTGCAATGTGGTGGGTGCAGAACCTGCCAGGAAAAGTTTAAAATCAAAGGGTCACATCTTTGTTACTTTGTTCAAGAGAGCAGTCCTGTTGACTTCAGTAGGTATAACATGAAAGCTGGCTTTGACTGAAAACTTGTTTCCACTGAATTTTTCATTTTTCAATTTCATGAAACTATTTCTATTAATATTAGTTTATTCATTTAATTGATTAAACAAAACCTAAATGTTGAGCCTAAATTTCCTGACGATCTCATTCAATAATTAGAGCTCTGCACAGATACAAAATTTATATCTGCATCCAATCCGCACTTTGCAAACATGGGCTGCGGATATAAAGCAGATACCCACAGATTTGCAGGGCTCTAGCTATAAAATTTGGATCTGCATCCCTCTGCGATCCACCGACATGGCTATCCACAGATTTGCAGGGCTCTATTAATAAATAAGACATTGTACATACACATACACACTGACCCTGCTGTCCTACAACATTTCTTAAATGCATGTTCATATTAAATTATTGGGAAGGGGCTAATCACTTATTCATGGAAGCAAATCAGTACGAAGAAGCTTACTGTTTATATCTAATTTCATTTAACATATATATTTTATACATATCACATTAACTGTTTCTTATGGAGCTTGTAGTAGTATGTAGGATTATTTATGTGGATATGAATCATGTCAATTATTGTGTATTTCTGGTGTGTTACACTAATAATTATTAATGAATTCAATTCAGTGGTGGTGCTCACATATTTTCTACAGATGACCATAGTCCTTTTTCACTGTTTTGCTTGAAAATACATTTAGTGATAAGATGTTAATATAAAAAGAAAAGGAGTACTTGTGGCACCTTAGAGACTAACAAATTTATTAGAGCATAAGCTTTCGTGAGCTACAGCTCACTTCATCGGATGCATTTTAAATGCATTGTAAATGCATCCGATGAAGTGAGCTGTAGCTCACGAAAGCTTATGCTCTAATAAATTTGTTAGTCTCTAAGGTGCCACAATTACTCCTTTTCTTTTTGCGAATACAGACTAACACGGCTGCTACTCTGAAACCTGATGTTAATATATTAGACCTTAGTTTCATGCATAGCTAGTAAGTAATTTTATTCTAGACTGGCTAGCTGGCCTACTGACATGCATTTCCACAACTGCTAAAAATAATGAGGAATCCAAGTGACACACCGTTATGGCTAGGAGTGCCATCACATCCCTTGACCTAATTGATCATGCCTATACACCTTAGAGTGCTTTGCATAACCAACTTAGACAGCAGGAACATTTTCAGCCAGATTGATTGACATATTTTATTTCGAACTTAAGCTTTATCATGACCAAGAATGATTCATTTATACCTTTCAAACTTTAGGAATTGATACAGAAGACAACTAAGCTGCAGGCTCTAGCATAAGCAATGGAACAATCATAAGTAGGTTAATAAACTATATTAATATATAGGTTTTTTGCTCATAACTGCTGAGGCTGATGTAATAAAATGGATTAATTAAGTGGTGGCAGAGTTGCTTTCTTTTATACAATCTGTATCAAACTAAATTTTTGAATAGAAAGTTTTGTCCTAAATCACTTCTCTACTGAACATCTGTGTGAATAATTGTATCTAGAATCTTGCAAATGTACTGTATCATACCTTTGATTTCTATAAAGCAGGTGGCCAATATTTTATAGAGCAGGTGGTTCACAGCAATAGCCAAACTGATTCTCAGGCTTAGACTCTTGGATATTTAAGGCATAAAACATCTTCAAATGACTATCAGAGCTTTCCATCTGAGTTGCCTAAAACAACGAGAACAGAGCTCCTAATAGAATAGACTGTACTAAAAGTGCTATTTCCAATGTGTTTGTTTGTGACTGCTCTCTGTTGATAATGTCCTGAAGCACTTTTTAACCATATTCTCTAGTGTGTCAGCAAAGAGACTCCATCAGAGTATTTAACATTGCTGGGAGCAAAGGAATAAAGTGGAATCACTGTTGATTATTGCTCATTAGCCACAAGGACACCCACTTAACACGTGAATAAATGAATGACACCATGTCCTAATGGAAATGGCCTCAATGTACCTTTAAGCAAAATGTTGTTTAATATCTTCCATTTGCTGATCAGTAAAGAGGCCTGTTGGACATTCATAGGTAGCAAACAGCCATTGTTACTTTGTTCCGTTTCAGCATTTAATGAAAGATTTTGTCTTAATTATATACCACACTTTTAAATACCAGTTTCCTAAAAACCCAAACGGCAGCATATCCTCTTCCCAATCTGTAGATTCAGACTGTTTTGTTAAAGGGTTAACATACAAATGAATATAAAAAATATTTAAAATATTTATATTCAAACCTATGTAAAATAAGAACCTGTGATATCTTTATTGTTTTTCTTAGATAAAATTCAATCCGGGTATAAGCCTTAATATATTGTATCCATTTGTTAACAGGGAAGATAACACTTTCAAAAGTACTTGATTAGGGCTCACTTTGATTTGTATGTTGTTATGGCTTCCAGGACAGATTGTATTATTGTTTTGTTTCACTCATATTTCTCATCAGTCATAAAAAAGAGTATTTTAAACTTGTAAATATTAGCCATGAAGGTAAACTGCATAGTCTGAATTGCATTTTGAAAATTGCCATGCCTGAGCGTAGTTGGAAAACATAAATCATCACAGATCAGAGAGATATTAATAATGTGAAACCCTATAGAAACAGTCAAAAATGAGACTGTTAGCCTGAAAATCACTGAAGCAATAACTTATTTAATTCAAGACTTATTTTTCTTTTTTAAAGTTTTCCCAATTTATCCAAATAAAACAGCTGCAGATTAATATAAGGATGGTAATCATATTATCGTATTAGAGACTGTGACATTAATATTGTGATTTACTGATCCAGTACTGTGACAGAATGTATTCTTTCTGCTGGGATAAAATGGGGCTGAACTATCCAAGAAGTATAAAAAGCAAGGCTATAAGCTAACGTGAAAGGTGTCATTTTTATTTTTAAGGTATATGCTGATTCTAGATATCAGAAAAGGAGGTTTGTTTTGTTTTTAAAATGATCTTTTCCTTCCCACTTTCTGTTTGTCTGCAAAATGGTTAAGTAGGCTGAGAGGAAGCAGTGTGCTGAAGACAACTCACTGATACTTCTTAGTTCAGAGAAGCTTTCCCTTCTCTTATCAAAAGTCCATGATAGGCACTTTGGCTGCAATGAATGGCAAGCATTACATGGCTTGCTTAACTCTGAGAGCTGTTTTCTAATAGGCCCAGCTAGAAGTTGGTTTGACAACTTGGAAGTATTCTCCTGCCATCTCCTTCCTGTGTCACTTCCTCCATCCTTGCCCCATGGAAAAAAGGAGTGAGCAGGAGATGATTACATCAATCAGTGTCAGGCCTGGGCACTGTGATTTATGAATATGCATAATGAGTTCTCACCTTTGAGAAGGACTAGCTAGGAGGATAATTGATTAGACAGAAAAGAGCAGTCTAGAAAGAGAGACTGAGAGAGAGAGCGGGAGGGAGAGAAAGACAGGGAGGCCTTGCTAAGAGGTCTCAAGCAGTCCTGACTCGGGTTCCAGTAAACCGTGACAATGAGTGAAGGATCTTTCCAAATATGTAAGTGGGATTTTGAATGTCTCCTGCAACATGCACTACACAATCTTTGCTCAAATAATCAATGGGAGTCTCCTCCACCTTAGGGAGGATTGATAGGACCTATGGACTCCTCCAGGCTGCCCACACCACCCATTCAATAGAACTCCCACTCTGAGGAGGACAAATCTCCACTTCTCCAGCAACTCCAGTCTAGAAGAGGAAAGGGTGGAAGGAAACTGCTTCTGACTCTCTCCCTCACTCCCCCCCCACCCCGAAATCTTGTGTGTGATTAACCTTTTCCCTGCAAGAAACTGAAGAAGAGAAGCTGGGAAATAAAGTATAGCAACTTGGGTTCCATTTACATGAGACAACCTCCTGCTATACACACCTACCCAAGGAGTTTGCTCATCTGTAGTAACGACACACTAGGCTGCTGTAGTTGCACAGACACCTAGGGCTGCAGAGAGAAAAACCTGTTTATTTCCTGAGCGATTGGTGCTGGGAGACCACATTTTTTAAAAGAAAGAGGCTAAAACGCACAGATTATAAACTGCTAAACTTTCTGGGCCCCCTCTGCCTGCCTCTGTGTGTGCTTGAGCCTGCTCCATTGCAGTGATTATTAGCACAAGCTCAGAGATTTGTACACACACATACAATTCAAGGTATATTCTCTCCACTGTGCAGCAACAATAACACACGCCTGGCAGTTGGAATACCAATCATGAAATTTGAGGGGGAGAGGGACAAAAAACTTACTGCTTACAAACGTCTAGGATTTAAAATGTAGTTTAGCGGCCTACTGCAACCAAATCCTATAAATAATACATTCCTATCACTATGACCTCAAAATGTCAATACTGCACACCCCTGCACATTTGCATATCTTTCACTGTCTAAACTTGAAGCATGTCAGCTATGTGCTTCTGTTTGTACTTTAACTTTCATTTTAATTCTTGCCTCTGAGCACCTAGCACCCTTCTTCCCCTATGGCCGGTCCCCGAAATAAGAAAGGCACCAGCCATTTAATCACCACCTCCAAATTCTGCCACTTCCAGTGTGAGTAAAAAAATTATAGAGAGAATTTAAGCAAGAGCATCTAAACACAAGCTGGCATGAACTGTCCTGCTGCTTATACAGCCCAAGTTGTTAATCTCAATAGTTTGTTAGCTCCAATATGACATGTCATTTTCAACACAGCCCTGCTCGACCTCATTACAGACTTTACTTTAGCTTTTAACATTCAATAATTGCTCACATGTAATTTTGGAAGCTAACAGGGGAAAGGAAAGGGGGAAAACAAAGGCCTGGGCTGGTTTTAATTTGATTGTAGTGATTTCACTAAGTCTAAAGCAAGGGGTCAGCCTCTAGAATGTGTCTGCTTTAATTTTCTTAATGAGAAAAGACAAATGCAGGAGGAAGTCCTCCCCCCTCTGAAGCCCTGGCTCCTTTCAGGTTGCAGACATGATTTTCCCAGCACTCTCAAGTTGGCAGGTAGAATTGAAGTGACTCTAAGCATTTTGACCTCTTACAGATCTGACCAATTTTCAGCACTTTGCCAAGGAAATGAAGCTAAAAGTTGTCGACGCTGCAACTAGCCATCAGCTTAAAATGTAATTTGCAAAGTTGTAGCTATTTTAATTAAAACCAAATTGGGGAGGAGTTCAGTAGCTCCCTGCCTTTTGAGAGTGTGTTTTAGATTAGGCATAACAAAACTCCAGTTTTAGGTAGCTGAACCCCATCCTTTCACTGTGCAGGTTTTGCAAGGCTCTCCCTGATCAAAGTAACAGTTCATTAGAAAATTCTTTGCTCTAAATTTTCCTGACTAGGGCTGCAGCTCCTTTCTGCACTTGTATTCAAACCCAAATATTGGTGTGTTCCTTTAAGACCTCAGGCCCTGCTCCAAAGCCCACAGAAATCAGTGAAAAAAAGGCACCCATTGACTTCACTGAGCTGTGGCTCAGGCTCTAACAGCTTTGCATATGATATTTACAGCGAGCTATATCACCCATATGCTATGAATTCATCCCATCAATAACTTATTCACATGGGCCAGTGAGTTTTACCAATCCTGCCGCAGGGCAGCTTCACAAAAAATTTTAACCATACCGAATATTATTAATTATTGTCATTATTTTACTGCTGGCAGAAGACAAACCATCTTTATTTTAAATACTATCCTGTAAAAGAGTAGCCGGGACCCATCTCCAATTCCTTAAAGGTCTAAGTAGCACGTAAAAAGCCACGTTTGCTCAGAACAGAAGCCCACCAAGAAAGGTACAAAGAAGAAGGTCAAACCAAAGCGACAAAGAAGACCCCTCCTCCCCGTCCCCCTTTTTGTTGTTGTTTTGCTGCCATTGACCTTGCTCTGTAGATTGTTTCCTACATAAGCGGTTAAATCCAACACTTTTCTCTAGTCTGACTTCTATGACTTTGAAGCTCTTGAAAGTTTTCTTTAAATCAAACTCTTCCTTACTCCATGATTCAACTTCCACTTGTGGGGGGGGGGGGGAGGGAGGGCAGCAACAGCTAACACCTAGTAATAAGGTCCTGGGGGGGGGTCATAGATCATATTTGAGCTGCTCCCAGATAGCCATTGCTCACCTAGTGAAAGGGTCTCCAGACTCACGCCTCCCCACCCCCCTTCTACTTTTCCCCAGGGGATTTTTAAATCACCCTCCCCTCCCCAGCCCCAAGTCTACATCTGTAACTTACATGGCCATTGGTTTTGGAAGCCAAACCAGCTCTGATTCTTAAAGAAAGAAATAACCGCCAGACCCTTAAAAGAAAAACTGTGAGAGCAAGACAAAAGAGGACAGGAAAAGAAACGATCTTTAAAAGAGAAAAGTTGGTGTTGGGGTGGGAAGAGGGGGAGGTAATTGTAGAGGTGTAATTTTCCCAGGGTGCCTGCAGGAGAGAAAGGGTGTTTTCCTCCTGTAGAGGGCGTTCCAGTTCCAGATTTCAACCATTCCCTGGGCTCATTACAACGAAGACACCCCTTCCCCCTATCACTTTCTGGGAAAGGCCTTTATAAATAGAAAGGGTAGCCGACCAAATGTAATAGAATCGTGTAAAATAGCGATCCAGCCTTCCTCCGATCCCAGCACAACTTCCACTGCAAAGCTCACGCCCAGTTTGCCCAGCCTCTGAAACAGGCTTTGCTCTTGATTCCTTTAGCTTTCGCCTTGGCAATCCCCGCACACACACACACACACACCCTTCTCCCCCTTCCCGACTGTCTGCACCCACGAAAATGCACCCCGAAAAGGCTAGCCTGCCGTCGGAGCTTTGCCAGCAATGAGCCGTGGTCAGGCACAAAGGTTCCTTTTTTCTTTTCTTTTCTTTTTTTTTTTTTTTGCAAATAACTGAAGAGGGCTCCTGTTTCTGTAGGGGTTTCCCCGCAGCTCTGGCTCCTAAATCTCGCCCCCGATTAAAAGGCGACCCCCCCCCCGAAAGGAATTCGCTGCTAGCCCCAACCATGGAACTTCAGCGGCTCCTCTGCCAGAGACCCGAGAAACAAACACCTCTCCGCAACCCTGCCTTTCCTCGGCCGCCTACACATGGTTTCCCCTATCATCCCCCCCACCCCCGCCCTTTATCCTGTATTTTACGACTCGAGCCTACACCCCCAAACGCCTTCCCCCTTCCAGAGAAGTTCTGAGCAGACAAGACACATAGACGCGGCCGAAACTAGCCTATTTTAAATCCCCCAAACCATCTTTTCAGGCTTACAAACAGAAGGGGGGAAGTAACTCCATTGGTGGCGGAAGAGAATGTAGTCAAAGTGGCAACAGTTTATTTATTAGCCAAAATATATACTTTCTTGTACAATTTGGTTCACACATATGTACATTTTTACTGTATATACAAAAAAAAAATTGAGACACCTAATTCTCACTGGACTTCCAAAAAAACCTCACGAACTCAGCTAATCCAGATGATAGTACAGAAGCGGTTTCTTTCTTTCTTTCTTTCTTTCTTTCTTTCTTTATTTCTTTCTTTCTCCATTTTTTTTTATTTTAATATACGGACATGCTTACAAGTTGTAACTATACAGAGTTTTTTTGTTGTTGTTTTTGTTTTGTTTTTTTACACAATCATTACAATAGTAATAATAATAATAAAAATTAACTATGAGGATGACAACGCCGATAGAACCATAGCTGCATCAAGTTGGTTCTGGGGCCTGGAAAAAAAAATGACACAGAAGAAATATTTAATAGGATTTCTGTTCAGGTTTAGTTGGCACAGTGATTTTTAACTTTAGATAGCATTTAGTTGTTGTTTTGAATTAAAAAATATTTATATATAAATATTAAAAATGTCTATAGACTAGTTATACCCATTTTAATTAGCTGTGATACAGGATGGGTCCAATTCTTTTCCCCCCCACAAAAGTGTCATTGACTCGAGTGGGAGTTATGCCTGAATGAGGCTGGCAGGAGCAGACTGAAGTTTCTCTTATCCCAACCATCCTTCCAATATCTTCTGCTACTGTTCACTGAATTCCCCCTTTGTTTTTATCCAGGCCTGATTTTTACCTGCACTATTTAAGGGATAAGAACTATGATAACTATTCCTGCTGCCTTGTCTATTTATTTTAACACAAACAAAAAGAGCAAGCCCACAAATCAAGACGTGCCTAATGCAACTTTGCATTGCACAAGAGGTTTGCAAAGTCTAGAACGCTGAACTGAAAATTCAACAATACTTAACTGAGCATAACACCCCCCCACAAAGCACCCCCGGGAAGAAAAAGCTGCTTTCTTATGACTAGATACTGTAAAGGGAACGAAAGTAGCAGAGAAAATGATCTAACTATTTGCAACTCCATCTCTCTCTCTCTCTCTCTATATATATATCCATAGGAGACTGAGGAAGTAATCTCTTACCGCCTCTGAACTGGCTGGAAAGCTGTCTTTATTAACTTTTTCTCTACTTCCAAGGCACTAGATCGATCTAAAAACAGAAGAAAAAAATGTTCCTTTTTAAAACCCCTCTCTTTTCCCCCCATTCCCGAATTAAGCCGCTGGGGATAACACTGTTGCTTAGCATGTTTCAAATAGGGGGAAAGATTGGTTTGCTGTAGAAATGACTGTAAAGCACTGAAGCAAGTCTCAGGGCCAGTCTTCCCCATAAAAGAGTTCCAAGCGATGGCCATTTTAGTAGCAACAACAACAAAAATCTCCGTTGGTGGCAAGTCATTATTTTTACGAAATAAGTAACGTCGCCGTGTTACATTAAACAGGAACTAGCAACCGCCTATTTATTCTCTTCCACGTGAAACACAGTAAGTGACTATATCGTGACTGACAACTATACAATGCAGACTTGCGGGTCACTGCAGAGCACCACACTTCATGCTAAATGAGAAGTAGACGGTGTTCAAAACATAACCAAACACACGCAACAACATTGAGAACTAGCCCTGAAATATAACTGGCCCCGCTAGCCAAGCGAGAAGAATTTTACCATTAAAAACAAAGAAGTTATATATTAACCAATTATCATTTTTCTATTCAGTCCCCCCCTTCCCCCGCCCCTTTCTTGGGCTACTAGTAATTTGGAAGAGTTGGGATTTTAAGCATTGGGGTCGTTCCACTTTTTTGCAAATAGCCATTTCACTGCTTCTGGGTTCATGGGTCCCCCCACCCCTCTGGTTAGCTGCTCCGAGAAGAGTCCAAGGGATCAAAAATCTGTAACCACTTCAGCCCAAAAGGGAAGGGGGGGGGGATCCAGCAAGGGAGAGTGGCAGGAGGGGAGTTTCTCTGCCCGCAGGGTGGGGTGGGTCTCTCCAGCTCTGCCCCTCCACCTCTCCCTACACTCTGCCCCCCAGCCCAGCCCCCAGGTCCAGGAGACCCCCTTAGCCATCACCTGTTCCAGCGGACTCCGTGCTCTGAGTCTGGTCGGCGGGTCTGGAGAAGGCAGCGATGGCTGCAGCGCCGGGGGTGGCCCCAAGTCCCAGCAGATGGGGAGTGTTCAGTAAGGTGAGCGGGTGCGGGTGGTGGTGGTGGGCCGAGAAAGCCCGGCTGGGCCAGTTGGGAAACTTGCCCAGCGGACAGGAGGAGACGAGTCTGTGGGGCGGAGGGGGAGCCAGCGGCAGGCTCTGGGGGGCCGCCGCTGGGGGGGAGCAGCCGCTGCCGCCCCCGGGGGACTTGCGGGGGTTGTCCGGGCTGGTGGCCGTCTCAGCCAGGGACCAGATCTTGGGCTTCTGCCCCGCGCTGGCTAAGCTGCCCTCCGTCGGGGGCGAGGCCGGGGCGGGCGGGGAGAGGCGGTGCGGCTGGCGGGGCAGCTTGAGGGGCTCCGGCAGCCCCCCGGCCGGCGGGTGGGGGCGCTCCCCCTCCATGGCCTTGAGGAAGCGCTCCTCGGAGCCGGGCAAGTCCTCGAAGCCCTCGGAGCCTTCGGAGTCCGTCTTGGAGTCGGAGTGCAGCAGGTCCGGGTCCTCCTCCAGCTCGTCCTTGTGGCTCTCCATGTGCTCCGTGTCGATGTTCTCCAGGTCGATCTCCTCCTCGTCCTCCCGCTTGTCCTCTTCCCCCTCGTGGTCGCTCCCGTAGGAGTTGCCTTCCTCGTCCGTCCGGCTGCGGGGCGCCCAGGTCATTTTATTCTCCTTTTTGAGCCTCCTCCGGGCGTTGGCGAACCAGGTGGAGACCTGGGTGAGGGTCATTTTGGTGATGATGGCCAGCATGATCTTCTCGCCCTTGGTGGGGTAGGGGTTCTTGCGGTGCTCGTTCAGCCAGGCCTTGAGGGTGCTGGTGCTCTCCCGGGTGGCGTTCTTGGGCCGGGACGGGTCCCCGAACTGGTACTGCCCATAGGGGTAGAAAGCGGGGTGGTGGTGAGGGAAGGCCGGGTGCTGGACGCCGGGGCTGTCCTTCAGCTCGTACTGGGCACCCTAGAGCCAGCGGGGAGAAGGAGAGAGACAGGTTTCAGCGGGGGGGCGGGGGAAGAATAGGGCTCTGGCTGGATGTCCCTCCCCGGGGTGTCCCAGGCCACTGGGCTGGGGGGGTGGCTTTCTTCCCTGGGCAGGCGTGCGGAGAGCCCCCGCCAGGGCTGGGGGGGGGCCCCCGCCGGATGATTTTGCAGACGGGAGGGAAAGGGGCCGGGAGCGGGCAGGTCTCTCCCTGGCGGTGAAGGCAGCGCGCAGAGCGGCCCAGTTTGCCGGGTGCAGCCCCCCCCCCCCGCCGAGCGGGACACCCCGACCTGCCTTTGCAGCCCCACTTTGCAACTTTGCAAACGCTTTTATAAAAATGGGCGCCGGGGCAGGCGCGCGCGCACACACACACACACACACACACACCCCCCCCGAAACAACAACAACGCAGCCAGCCAGTGCCGCGGCCCCTGTCGTGTGACGTGCTGTTTATAAAACACTTCTAAAGCCTTTCGCAGACCCCCTAAGAGCACAAGCCGAAACTGTCAATCAAAACCTCTCCCGGCAGAAATTCAAGCAGGCCCCTCTCTCGGTGCGCGGATCTTTCTCCGGTCCCCGCAGTTCCCACCGCAGGCGGATTGTCGCCCCTCTCAAACCTGCCCGGGCGCAGCAAGAAACAACAAGCCCCCCCTGGGGTTTGTTTAAAGTTCTGACCCCTGCCACCCCCTTCACCTGCCTGCCTTTTAACTGGCCAGCAAAAAGAAAGAAAGAAAAATAGATCACTCATTGTTCTTCTCCTTAATCGTTACAAATCCTGCCAACGTGCAAACGTGGCCTGAACTCGGCATGTCTTCTGCCGGCTTCACACAAACAGAAAGCAATGTAAAAAAAAAACAAAAAAAAAAAACAAAAACAAAACAATAACAAAAAACCAAAAACCAACCCCCACCAAAACCCCCCACCCCAAACCCTTCCTTTCTCCCCCCCCCCCGCTCTCCTCTCCCCCTGCCCCCCATGGAAAGAATTAGATCCAGGTGAAGATGTTCGCTCGGTTAGAAAACAATCTGGGGCTTTCTAAGGCGCCAGGAAGGCAGGCAAGTCGGATTTCCTTGGAGAGATTCGGTCCAGTTCTCCGCTCCGGCTTGTGCCAATCGCTCCTCCGCAAAGGCCAAAGCCGAAAAACCACAGACGAGCCCCCTCAAGGCAGAGGGGGAGCCGGGGGCATGGGGGTGGAGGGAGGACGCGGACGGAGTTGGGGCGGGGGGCGGGGGGAGGGGGGGCTCTGTGCGGCTCTTACCAGCTGCGGGAAGATGGGGAGCTCGGCGGTGTAAGGCAGGAAAGCACCATATCCTTGAGCAGCTGCCGCGGCGTAAGGCGCTCCGTACATGGAGGATAACACATTAGAGAGCGTCCCGGACGGGGTGAGCTCTGTCCCGCTTCGAGCGCTGCCGCTCCCCTGGCGCTCAGAGGGGTAAATCGGCCTGATATACTGGTAGCCCAGCTGGGGGAAAGACATGGTGGGCAGAGGGGGTAGGGGAGGGGAGGGGGGAAAGGAGGGGGGGGGAGAAAAAAAGGAGAGAAAGGAGAGAAAGTAGAAGGGCTGGTAGAAGAGGAGGGAGCTGGCTCGCTCGCCCTTGCTGGCTGTCTGCACTTTTCAGTGCCTCCCGCAAACTCTTGCAGACATGGGTGGGGAGGGGAGGGGGAAAGAGGGGTGTTGGAGAGGCCGTGAGCTTCCTCCTCTCTCTCTCCGGCCGCTGCTGTACACGATCCGATCGCTTCTTTCTTCTCTCACTTTTCCTATTGATCTGAGTGGACTCAGGTCAGGTCCTAACAGATTGGCGGAGATTATTGGGACTCTGGGCTCTGATTGACATTTCTAGTCTCTCGCAAGCCCCTCCTATTTCTTTTAAGTCTCTCTCTCTCTCTCTCTCTCCTGCCCAGAGCTCTCTCCCTGGGTTTGTCACTAGCTTTTTTTTTTTTTTTCCCTCCCCTTCTCTAAATCTGTTTACTGACGTCGCGATCTTTTATTTGAGTTGCTTTCAAATCTCGTTTTAGCAATCGCCAATCAGTTCTGTGTTTTACAAAGGTTTAAACCCTGCCCTACGGTTTTATGATTTATATATGTATTATATATAGATAGATACACACAATTATTTTTTCATACCCCCCCTGGTTCCCTCTCCCCCTCCCCCGAAATAAAAGAAATAGGAAGCTGTTGGAAAATTGCACGCAGGAAAAAGAACAAAAAGTTATGTTTCCTTGCCGAATTTTACGTTTACAAAATCTAGTGTAGGTTCATTTTTGTTTTCTTTATTAAGATATTCCCTCCCCCTTTCCCCGGGCCCTAGCATGGGTTACATCTCCTAATATAGATTTAAAGTCTATTAGATTTTTTAATTTGCATTTCCAGAGCCAGTTTGAAATTTCCTAATACTGAACCTTTAAGGAGCTCTCTACATTTTGTCTGGCCTAACAGTGGGTAGATACAGTGAAAAAGCTAAGTTAATTTTCTTCTTAATAAGAGACTTCAAAGAGTTGTAGGGTCACAATTTTACATCAAAGGCAGAAAAGAAGGCAAATTAAAATCCTAACAAAGAAGAGACGGGAGCAGCCCTCTGGGCCATTAGTAAATAAGTGGTGTGAAAAAAGGGACAATGACAGGCACTGGAATTAAACTAATTAACACCTTTTTGTCTTGGTGCGAAATCTCTAATTAGGAAATTTATGATCATTTTGCTTATTCCCTCTGTTCTGAATCACTACACGTGCAGCCTTACCTGGGACCTAGAGCAGTTGCCATGGGTGTAGTGGCATGTTTTAAAGAGTTCCTGGGAGCAAGTCGAAATATGTTTTAATTACTGGATACCCTTGCTTTATGATCAACACACTCGGAGATATTGTTTTTCTGAAACCATCGTGTGGGTTGTAATTTTAGCGTTTTAAGAGGAGTTAAAATGCATTTAAGACAAAGTGGGTGTCTTGAAAGAAAAGGTGTATCCTGACTTGTTACCGTTGTGTTGGAGGACTCGAGGAAATGGAACATAAAAAGTTTTTGCCACCTGTAGAGTTAAGACTTTTGCAGGGCAAAATTCTGAATTTACCACTGTTGCTTTTTGGGAATTAAATTAATTAAAAACAAACCTCTGAAGGTTCCTCTGAGGCGTTTATATTTGTTATGCTGGAGAGTCACTTAATCATATTGCCCCATGTTTTAGAATACTCTATGGATTTATCACCATTAAAATATGATTTAGCTACAATATAATACCTATGGTCACAGTATGGCTTTTTACAATTACATTTCTTTAAAAAATGAAATTCATGTCAGATTATACAGTTAAAGGAATCGACCTTCATAGCTTGCTATAATAAAACTGTATCATCTTGTAATAAATACGGATTATGGCAAAGCAAGACCCAGAATTAAAATTCCCTGAATCAATATATGAAAATCTGTAGGAAACATCTCTAATCGTATTAAGTTCATCTTTATAGCATCCCCTATCTGCTAATCTAGTGCAAAAACAACTCTGGGTTGGAGGAATTTATTTTCTCCTATTCAACTTTGCTCTTGTAATAGGTTTTTATAGTATAATGTAATGGAGATAATATTAAATTCAGTTGTATATTTGTTTCTTTTTAATTCTGAAGGAAGTAGTGAGGGAAGCCTGTGTCCTTGTTTCTTTTAATTCTCTGTACAAATTGCAAGGTTTAATCGCTGCGATTCTGAGAAGGTTTGGAAATAGCTTGAAAGCGGAACACAACTTTTAGGAATGTATTTTATAGGGGGGAGGGAGGAAAGGTAAAGTGTCACGGAAATGAATTATCATTTGATCAGTTCTCAGCAGGTAGTCCCCATAATTCTACCTACTACTCTACATACATATTACATAATGTACCCACACTCACACATGATAGATTTGCATACACACAGCCTAGATCTAACGCATCAGATACGTATTTTTATTGTGGCTTCACGATTGACATCACTGCTGCTCATTTACTGAGTTTATGAAGCTGGCAAGATTATTTTACTATCTCATCCTATTGTCTTGTGTCATGAAGATAGATTTTTAATCAACAATACAATCAATATAAATTCATCCCGAAAGGGGAAATACACGTGTTCGACATGGATTGTTGTGCTGAATCTAATTCATGACTGACAGTAGTAGAAGCTGAATAAAGTATAGAGAAGGAATCTAGGTTTATTTGGTTCTTCTTTAAAGTGCAGAATAAAACCAAAAACGGGGGTGGGAGGGAAGAAACCGCCGCTACCCAGGTGAAATAAAAATGTAGACATTCATCCTACTATCAAACAGCATGGAGAAAAGAAGTGAGATTGAAGATACGTGAGGGCAAATGCAAGCCCTGACAGAGGGAATATGGGAGGCGAGAAATTTATGGGGGCGAATGAATTCAGGTCAGGATGAGGATGAATGATGGTTTATTAATGGGAAAGAAACGGACAGGAAATGCAGTCGCACCAAATGGACTGGAGGAGAAAGTGGGCAAGCTCCGGCTGTTAAGCGGAGAGGTTCAAAAGAAACCCGAAAAACAACAACCAGGAGCAGGGGAGAGAAAAGACTCCAGCCGAACTATGGCAGGGGAAGGTTCAAAGCATCTCCCCGGCCAGAAAGGCACATGGCACAGGGAGGATAGAAACACCAGCATGTGACAGCGACGCGCCGTCTAGGGAGAGAGCTGCGGATGGGGCAGGGAACTTGCTAAGCGTGGAGCAATTAAAGCAGCAGCCGTGCCTTCAGCCCAGGCAGTGCTACCGAGTGGGGAGGAAGAAAAAAGCAACGCTGAAGGAAGGGTGGGAGAGAGAAAAAATAGAAGACGGAAGAGAGGAAAAATAATAGAGGCAGACGGATGTAAAGCAGAGAAGTGGGACACATTTTGCGAAACATCTGGCAACAGACTGGAGAGATAAAGGGAGCCCTGGAGCTGGCTAGCAGCGAATGTGCCTGCTCGGATGGAGAAAAAACCTATTCAGGGACAAGATGGCTAAAGCCCGTAGGACTGAAAGGATCTGCTGCTCTCTCCGGTCAGCCGGCTTGTCTCGGTGCGGCGCTCCTACTCCGGACAGACACGTGTCTCCTGGCCGGGATCTGTCAAAGCTGGGAGAGCTGCTTCTGATTTATTACCCCAAACAGCCATCCTCTCCCTCCCTGGCTCACTCACACGGTCAGTGAGCTAAAACCAAACCTCCTCAAACTGCAACAGAGCCTCCTTGGCTCCAAGCTCTGAGAGAAGCTGGGACCCTGTAATAAGGAAAATGCGGACTGAGACCAAGAAGCGTGCACTGGATTTGCGTTCATTTGTACCGAAGCTGCGGCGGCTTTCGCCTCTCCCCAGGCAAACAGAGCCTCGGTCCTTATGTGGGCGCAAGAAGAAATTCTGCAGACAGGACCCAAGCCCTGTGCATAAAACACCCCAGCCCAGAAGTATATGTACTGTTATTTAATATGTATATAAATGAATCAAAGCTCCTGTCACACCCTACATGGGCTTGATAGCCCTAACATTTCGTACCACTCACAGTCTGCTGCGCCCAGATACATCAGGTCACAGACTATATAACGTGGACACTGTGCCATGTTTTAATCTGTGTTTCCTTTGAACATCTCCCTCACTCACTCCATAAACATCTAGAGTTCTAGAGATCCTAGCTAGGAAAAAGGGGAACCGTGGCCCAGATAACCAATCGAGACTGCGAATTCAGGACCACAGCCTGGTAGAATGGGTGTCACTTGTTGGAAGTTGTTGAAAAGCTGTCACTGAAGCTGTGAGTTTAATTAGGCTCTTACCTGCCCTTGTGAAGTCCAATTTCCGGGACGATTATGATAACTGCTTGATTAGGAACTGTGGATTGCCAAAGCGTTGGCAATTTTCACAATCAACACACGGGGAAAACAAAAGGCTGAAAACAGCCAATATACAAGATCTAGAGGTGGGGAAGGCAGGGAATAAACAAACAAGTGAAATCAGGGAAAGGGTTGCAGTGAAAAAAGGAGTTAAAACTAAAAGGAAAGATCAAAGAGCTGAGTAAAAGACTCTTCAAATTACACGTTTGAAGCTTTTCCATAATTCCAAGGCGACAGATAGATAACAAGCTGCACATTCGTTATCACATATGGAATCAATCTTAAAGGAGTCTCTTGATCAAAATCTGTTAATTGCAGTGACATATGATTTGGAAAGAAAACACAATTAATGACCCTTCATGTGAAGGCTTTGGGAAGAGGCCACTGACAATTCGCGTTTTACAACCGACATCAACTTTTTGTATTTGTAAGCTATTAGTAGGAGACATTCATAAAACCTTTGCGTTTGTTTTGTCTCCTCTTATCTAAGGTTTCTTTACAAAGGGGAGGGGGCCAGAATGTGTGTGTGTGTGTTTCCTTAAGGGGTTTGGGACCTAAAATGATTTAGTACCTTGTCTGTAAATCTAATGACCTACGGTGAGGAAAAAAAAAAAAGACTTCGCCTTTTATTATTACCATTTGTGGGGAGCGTTACCAGGAAACAGCAGAACCCTTTTCAAATTGTAAATATATGTATCCATCTTAAAACCTTTGGTACACAGATTTCTCCCTCCCCCCGCAAGCGAAATAAAGAAACTCTGCCAAATAACATTCTAGCGCCCTCTGCCCATGGCAGCTGCCCTGGCCATTCCAAGGTATTTAGTAATTGTCATCAACAAGAGACCACATTCGATTTTCATATCGCTCCCCTGTAGTTAAAAAAACCTGACAGGGGTGTGTGTTTCAAACCGATTTGTGCGCCACCCGGTTTATAACATTAGCCAAGAAGGCTGCAAGATTTTTAAAAGCTTTACTCTGTCATTAAAAGGTAATGGTTTTGTTTTCGAGGGGGAAAACGGGGAGGGAGAGAGAGAGGTTCATTTGAAGGTTATAAAGCATACACTTCAATAGGATCGAAGTGAAATTAGTTAATAAGAAAACGCTGGCCAGAAGCTCTCCGGGCTTTTAAGTGCTCTCTCGGCTATTTAAGGAAATTGAATAAGAACAGACTCAGTTACCTGTAGACCTAAGTATTATCTCGAGTTCTCTATGGAGGCGAGATGGAAGCCTGGTGCCTCTCAAACTCCCAAAGTTCTGTACACCGCCTGCCAGGCTAGTTCCCCTTTCTGCACAGAATAGTTTTTGTTTAACATATCACGCTACACTATTTATCAGAAAGGGTTAAGCAAAGGTAAGAGGCCATCAGCAGATGCTTTAGACTTCCAGGGCAGTTCTGGAAAACAAGCCTCTACCGCTTTGGAAAAGCTGGACTCTCGGCAATATTTTTTCTCTTTCATTTCT
The DNA here is from genome assembly GCF_009764565.3 of Dermochelys coriacea. Classification (NCBI taxonomy): domain Eukaryota; kingdom Metazoa; phylum Chordata; order Testudines; family Dermochelyidae; genus Dermochelys; species Dermochelys coriacea. The sequence goes on along the minus strand of NC_050079.1, from coordinate 13,146,306 downwards.
AGGCGCTTTCCCACCATTGTGGTTCTTCGCTGATTTGTATTCGGAATGTTGCCAGCAGGTCACTGTATTGTGTTACCTAACTTCCTATCTGTTGCCTCTCTCTCTCTCTCTGTTTAAACTTTATAGATTTTTGAGGTGTTAATAAAACCTTTCCCTTGGCAAATGGTTTATTAGAAACCCCACCGAATTTTGGAAAGACTTCAGAAAAGCAGCGTTCAGAACTGAGAGATTGGGAGAAGGCTTTTGTCCAAAAATGCATAATTACTGTGAATCTTAGGAAACATTAATCTTATAGGAATTCGTGATTCATATTTGTGGTTTGACCATTTAGGTGATTTATAATCTGTTAGTACAATCCACTAATTTTATGCCAATAGATTTTATGTACACTGTTAGAGTTTCCATAGTCCTTGGAAATGAGTGGCTTTTGTGTTAATTTAGCGATTTTACTTTAATATCCAGCGAGGGATGTTTCCCTTGCTCATAAACTAAGGGAGGTTATTTGGTGAGGGGGAAGTAGGCAGAAAGTACAAACGCTGATGGGAAAGTTCCCCTATCCGTTTTCCTCTAGACCTTTCAAAGCTGAAATCAAACATTTACCCATCACCCATCAGTATCAGCCGGGCCGGTTAATAGCTCTATCCAGAAAGACCCATTTTGGACCAATTTTGCTCACTCTTTATGTTGTTTGTATTCTAGTCACATCTATTGCAAACTAAACAGATACCGTCTTTATAATCGTACACACCTTGCGTACACACCCAGGTTTGGCCCAGTGACTCTCTGGCTACAAAGTGGGCTGCCAGAGAAGTTGAGTGCAATAATTGATGGGGAAGGCCAGGGCTGCAAGTGTCGCTTTAGTCCTTTAGGTGCCCCCATCACTGCTCCTTTGTAAATATTAGCCTCTGTTGATCGTGGGTCCTTGGGTTTTATTAGGGACTTTAGACCTGATTATTTCCCCACCTGCCGCACACTGCTATTTACCCTTGTTTGTCCTCTGTGAAATCTCTGATGCTTGCTCTGAGCCTGAGATGGGCGGGGAGGGGAGGGGGAGTCCTTTCTTTCCTCTTCCCCCCCCCCCCCCCGCGAGCTGCCTCTAGACAAATGCCACAGGGACGCGTAAACTGATCAGTGTAAACACCAAACAAAGCCTGCTAGGGTCACCTCATGGGCTGCCAAACCCCAACCAACCAGGGCCATCCCCCCTTCGCCCCCCGTCTCTCCCCATTAGATTAGCTGAAGTTATGGCATGATTCGAAACCACCAGACTCGGGACGGTTAATATCCTGCTTCCCAAAAGTAGAGACTCTGCGATAGGGCTGTAGCATCGCCAATAAAACCCTGCCTGGTTGGAGAGAGCTGCATTAACCAACAGTGCTCGTTGTAAACTTACTCCCGCCCTTACTCCCTCCCTACACCCCCCCCCTCGGCTTCTTTTAAAAACTGCACTGCCCCAAAGGGGTCTGATGATGGGCTGTCTGCAAATGCACTAACATCCCGTCTCCTGCCCCACAGCGATCACCTCTATCAGGATCAAATGTTTCTGACCGCAGCCAACATACTTGCTTGGTGACTTTGCACGTATACTGGCATTTTTGACGCTAACAGATCCACATGGCCAATTTGTATAAAATAAAACGTAATCCTCCCTTGTATGTGATTCAAGATACCGGAGAGTAGCTCCTGACCTTTGACATCTTGTAAATTTCGTCGTTCTACATTCATCACTCGAGAAACACAATCTTCTTACAATAATATTATTGTATTAATTATATTTATTCAAACAGGCCCGAAGATCTTACAACCCACATCCACCTGGAATGACACTTGGATTCAGAAACAAATTCTCCATTAGCCTTAAAGGTAACCTTTACACATGGCAACGCCCAAGGTATCAAAAAAGCCCATAATCTCTATACCTGTGATTTTCCATTCCTGGAGAGGGGGTAGGGTATTTTTGATCAGAATCTCATTCTGATTTAAATATCAAAGCCATTGTGCACATACATTTTCTATCTCAACTTTTATACTGCGATGGCTATGGCATAACTGCTTGATTTGCTCCTCATGCCATGGATGCTGCTTTATATCAGTAACAAACAAGCATTGATTTTATGGTAAAGTCACTTTGGGATGGGAATGAGTAACTCCAGGCAGTGCTATCACTGTATTACATGGAAATGGCCCAGGTAACAAGATGAACATTGATTCAGCATTATGTTTGATCAATAATGAAATAAGTAACTTCAGGGCCAAATTAAAATGCAAGCTGGCTTGACGCTGCCAGCTTCTGGGCTAAGTGACAAGGCTAATTCAGCAGGGACATGGCCATATTTGCATTAGAGGCTGCATCTGCTGTTTGGTGGAAGTGGTTGGATCTGCAATAATGCTGGATAAAACAATTGCATGGAACACGTTCGAAATGAACTCCTGCGTGCACCGAGCGTTTGCATTAATATGTTACAAAGGGTGGCGTTTGGGGCTGGAAATCATGCAGTCATTTCAAACTGAGGACAGTTTAACGTACTATTTGTACCCAGGCCTTAAGGAGAGTGCTTTGCATGACACTTCACTCTGGCTTTTGGAAATTACTAAGGCGAACAACACAAACTTCTTCAAGGCAGGAGAACAGAAAATCAGGTATCTGTTTCCCACTTCACCAGATAGTGTTAATACTTAGAAAAGGCAATGTGCTTTTAAAAAGTCGGTGACACAAAGGGCTCCACCCTCTTCATTTTTCTCCTCCCCCGCTTCCCCCTCCCAACAGCTTCTAGGGAAAGGAGATATTTTAAAAGCGATCCCCGAAAGGGAAGTGATTTAGGCGAGGAGTGGTAGCATGACCAATGCTCCCTCTATTGGTGGTCTTTGCCCAGTTTATCTGCTGTTCTCTCCATGGCTAGTTTTTACAGCTTTGCCATCATTATTGAAACCGTGACACACATTGATTTCCAATAGAGATTCTCGCCTGCAGCCAGAGAGCACAGACACTGGGGCATGGCCCGGGTTACCAAGTGTAAAACCTCTGCTAGGAAGAGAAAAGAGGCAGATGGAGGAGGGCACCCATTGCCCCAAATCTTCGGATGTGGGTCGTTGCAAAAATCCACTAAGTCACAAAGGCATTCGGCTAGCTGGGTGGGAAATAGGCTGCCTCTCTGAGCCTTGACAATAAAGAGAGATTATAATTTAGAAAGCAATAAGCCTGGAGGAAATACTTCTGCAGCCTGAGCTGTCAGTGTGTGGAAGGAGGGAGGAGTCAGACAGCGACAAGCAAGGACTGCTTGGGTCTAGAGGAGAGAGGAGACCTTGAGCGATCTAGAGTAGATGAGAAAAACCAACTTCCACCCTATATTTTTTACTTCTCGCCCACCCATTCCAGATATACCAGGGCAGCTCATACCGGCCTCATGCCAGGGAAATACCCTGCCAAATAACTGACCGCCGAGAGGCTCCTCGAAGATTCAAGACTCGCATTCGAGTCGGTACATAGACCTTGGAACAACAAGAAAGCGGGTGTGCAATAAATAAATTAAATAAAATCTACTCCTCTAACTGGTGTAGTCCCTAAATTTCCTGATACGTGTTCTTTAAAAGAAGCAGGAGAAGAAGGGAGGGGGGAATAAACCCCCACACCTACCTGACAGCACCTTTAGGAACACGAGTCGGTGGAGGGCAGAGTTATCCCTTCACCAGGTTTAGCCCTGTCTCGTGTGAAATGACACTGGCACCATTTGGGTAGGTTCCTTTCTGTCTGTTGGTCATACTAAGCCCTTTATCCGCGGCCTCATGACAGGAATGTCCCTGGACATGCCGAATTTGTGATCAGTCCAGACTCTTGACCCCTCAACAGACTCCACGGTTCACAGTTGTCAGGTGAAGAAATGGGGGGGGGTTGACCCCGATTTACAGGAACAAACAGAGTGAACATAACATTCAAAACGTGAACTGAACTGGTTAAAAAAAGAGTGGACTGGAAACCACCTTAAACTAAATGGAAACGCTAATGAACACGGATGGCAATGGCCAAACTCCGCCAGGGCCCGTTAATTAGCGTAGTCCTATAAAGACGAGGGTATACAAAGTATTGGGGCAGCAACCTTTTACTGATGGGTGAAAAGGAGACGCAATGAAAAGCTCGCACAAGGCCCGTCAGTATATGGGACGATGATACTGAGGCTGGTTTCAGAGAGCAGTGTTTAATGGTGTTGTCTTTTACTTTAGAGGACATTCAGCCAACCGTTCTGAATTTCTACAAGGTTGTACAGTCCTTAAGTCAGTTTTAGGGAATTTTGGATACTCTGGGTGGGATCCAGAGGGAAGATTGCTGGATCTGCCTGGCTTTACTACAATCGTGGCAACTTTGCAGAGAGTCTTTCAAACCACGGTGACAGAACATCGGAGAACAGAGCCCGGGTTTTTGGAGATTGGTGGGAAATTGATCTAGCGGTGTATATTTGGTAGTACTACTAAGTTACAGCACCTCTCAAAGATTCCTGTTGTGGACGCTCTCTCTCTCTGTATATAATACACCCCCCCCCCCAGTCAATTGCTAACCCTTGAACTAGGACGGTTTCAAACTAGACTATAGGAGAAGAGTAACAGAACAGGGTAGAAAAGGAGTACTTGTGGCACCTTAGAGTCTAACAAATTTATTAGAGCATAAGCTTTCGTGAGCTACAGCGAGCTGTAGCTCACGAAAGCTTATGCTCTAATAAATTTGTTAGTCTCTAAGGTGCCACAAGTACTCCTTTTTTTTTTGTGAATACAGACTAACACGGCTGCTACGCTGAAACAGAACAGGGTAGAAGTTCCTAGACCGTATTGATGTGTAGATGGAAACCGTATACAAATGCTTCGACGTTTTCTATCACACTGTGTGTGTACGATTAAATACACACGCACTTTAGCTCTCAGTACTATACTCTGTGTGTAGAGATCATATAATACATATGTCCTTACGGACGGTACACACTGCATATTGAAACCTGTACAAGGAGTGGTTGCTACTGTTATTGCTATTTTCTGAAAAGGGTCAAATGCGATAGTTCAGTGTTATTGATTCCTGCAAAGGCTTGTAGTGATTTGCTGCAAGTAAGTAAGGGTGAGCATCTAAGTGTAAAGAACTATTCTGGAATTAGCCTTGGAAAGATAACCTTGCGGCGAGAAGCAGGGGCAGATGCTGCCCGTTACAGGATTGCGGAGCAAGTCCTGACACACGGGCTAGGAGTGTGGAGTGGCAGAAGCGAGAGTCAAGACAGAGCTCGCCGGAGAGGACAGGGGCATGAAATGTACATCGTTTCTCGGAAAGGCTGAAACAGACCGATGCATTTCTAAAACCCGACCCGACCAGGAAAAGCAGAGTTTTTAAAGCCGAACGGGGCTTAGCCCGCCTTCCGCTCCACCAGAGCACACTAGCAAAGGTCTCTTTTCTAGTCATTATTTTGCAGGGGAAATAAAATGTTTGTTATTGACTGGCAAGATTTGCTTTCTCCAGCAATGTTTCCCCTCCCATTGATCCTCTTTCACATTGCAACACAATAGCTAATGACGGAATAGGTAACTTCATTAACATAATGAAATCAGCAATGATGTACAGTATTTCAGTGTTATTAAAACAAAGTCACCTAATTGATTTCTTCTCCCCCCAACTCTGCGGATGCCAACGATTATCAAAGAGACTTCAGGGTGATAAAAATACTAGCTCCCCCCCCCCCCACATATGAATACCGAAGAGGATGGAAATTGTTACCTAGTTAACTTTAAGGGCTGAATGGATTTTATGTATAGCGGGTAGACACAAAACCATCTACTAAAGTCAGACATGCTTTTTTTCAGAGCTAATGGAATGAGTCATCGACAGAGTGGATTATTTAAAGCACCATGTGAGT